>NC_092086.1:86914667-87657167 GCF_045679555.1 Salvelinus alpinus
ATGACCCATGCAGGGGATTAGGAGGGCCAGTTAGCCTTTCACAGCAGCACTAGCATTGGTTTACACTACAGCAGCCCCAGGCTTTACTGTGTCCTCCGTTTCACCTCAATCTTCTGTGCGGGTTTGGGTTTTGGAGATTAGGACAGAATTTGACCTGGTACACAGTGGAAAGATTACCTGCCTCTGATTGGTCTTCTGTGTGTTCCGAGGCACGGCATTGACCAAGGACAACTTGTTCTCATCTGGTAGGGTTGAGAGGTCATTCAGAGGGCACTAGCTGTCCCTTCCAGACGCAACACTAGACAAAAAGACAACAATGTTGGAGTATACAAGCACTGTTATTGTTAGTCTTATATAAACACACCTACACAGCCACTACAGTGAGTGAAGCACTTCTCACAGAAGTCCGTTATATTATCCACATATCTGTCACAACTTCCACCGAAGGTGGCTCCTCTCCCTGTTCGGGCGGCGCTCGGCGGTCGTCGTCACCGGTCTACTAGCTGCCACCGATTCCTTTTTCTTTTCTGTTAGTTTTGTCTTGATTGTTTTCACCTGTTACTTATTTGTTGTTAATTATTGGCCTATTTAAACTTCCACGGCCCGCCTGCTTTTGTGCGGGCTTATTCTCACTGTCAGTGGTGAGATTGTTGTACTTACGTATTTTGCTGTCTGTTACTTTCCCTGGTTTTGGGGACAGACCTGTTTATTGGTATTTTTGCCTGTTTGTTGGCTAGACCCAGCTTAATAAACGGATGCATTGGAAGCATTGCTCTCTGCGCCTGACTCCACACCCACCACTCCTAGCTATCCGTGACAATATCCATTAGCTTTAATTGGAAGAATCCAATCCCCAAGTGCACAGATGATTTGTCGCTAAAACCAGGTTTATTCCATCTTCCAAAGAGCTCTCCTTGGCTGTATTTACTTTTACAAATCCGTATCCAACCAGGGCTGTTTAATATATCCCTATGGACGTATAGGTTAGCTCAATATCCTGTTTTGTGTGTGTGGAGGTAGATGTCTCCCCACTTCCCTCCTCCCCCTCTTCGTGCCTGTGGCCGCAGGGTAAAGAGAGGCTATATTTCAGGGCCATGAAAGGAGCCGCTCCAGCCATGCCTCATCCACTGATACACAGCCACACAAAAGGTTAACAAATCAAGGCCAGCACTAGGCTGATTTACTGCCACACACTGCCACAAACAATGGCCACCCCCTGATTTCTCTCCCTCCCTTCTCTCTTTCTTTCTCATCATGAGCTGTTAACTATATCTACCACTATATCTATATTTATACTCAAATTAAGCAGTGAAATGAACAGAATTGTACTATTTCTCCCATATAAGGTAGGCTTTGTACCCTGGTGTAATGAATGTACTGCTTTGAGAGCCATATGATCTGTTAGTGAAGAGGCTTCAGTGGTAGAGCATTTACTAGATCTGAAGGTGATGGTGTGTAGAAACACACACACACACACACACAGTGCTCCAATCTGGCCCTTCTCCTTCCCCAATCCCTCTCCTGACACATAGAGGTCATTGAGAGTTTGTTCCCAAAGTCCCGAGGTTAGAGGCTTAAGTAAATCCATCCATCTTCATTCACTTATTTCCGCACCAGCAGGACCTCTGTAGCAGGCAGACCAGAGCGGGGACTGAGGGAGGCAGGCAGGGAGATTGTGTAAACACTCCAATATCCGACATGCCATCGCTAAACCAGAGAGCCTGGAACCCATCACAGGCCGTATTAAAGGCTACCTTCTCAAACACAAACGTTTGAATGGGCCACACTCCAGAGATCAGAGTTAAAACCCCTCAGTGTTCCCCTGTCTGCCTGCCCCAGGGAGATGTGTGTGTGGTGGGTTAGTGTGTGTGTGTGTGTGTGTGTGTTGGGGGGGGGGGGGGGGGTGAAGGAAAGCCAGCTATTCTCTATACCCTCATTAGTCTCTGTTTCAGTGCCAAGCTCTCTACTCAACTGGTGGAGTTTGGTTACAAAGACAATATTGGAGCTGATGATGACAAATTTGCATGTTGTTAGGCTTGGCTTTGTAAGTCAGTGTGGACTTTGGACTTGAACGGAGGAAACTGTGATTCTAGAGTTTATTTGTAGATTGTTTGTGATATGGATACTATATGGATTTATAACATTGTATTCTTGTGCTGGTACAAAGTGTACTTTTCTCTCTGTACTTGGATAAACAGCCATGGCAACATTTTGCAATAAATATATTTTACAACCTTATAGACAGTAATTGTAGGGAAATTAAATACAAATGAAGCTTATCAAAGACCTGTAGATGGGAAATACGTGCTTAATCAATTTTCAAACAAGATAATTCTCTCTAGTATAATTTTTGGGGTGATTTTAGTGAGCCATCTCGAGGGCTGGTGTGTCAGTGAAGTGTGTGTGATGGATGGGGGTCTGTTGATTGGTGGAGGTGATGAGAAAATAGCACCACTGTCAGTCTCAGGGAGAACCCTGTCACCCCCCCCCCCCCCCCACACACACACACCCGTAACAGGTCAGCATCCATCCACTGATCTGACGTTACATCAGCCACTCTTCTCACAATGGTGCTGTATTAACAGGGTCAGAAAAGCTTATTCCCCTAGCACACACACCCCACAGTTTTTTGGGGCCCAATTATGCCTGTCAGGCAGTCCCAGTGGTAGGCATTGGCAAGGTGTGTATGTCCTAATGTGGTGTCATGGTGGCCGAGGTGTAATGTGTGTCAGGAGAACTGGTCTGCACCAGTTCGTTACCATGCCGATGCCTGGATGGATTTGTTTACCAATACCAGCCGAGGTAGGCTAGCCTCTCCTGTCTCCTGTTTCCTCAACAGCCTACAGTATATCTGTCAGTCTCCTGCTCTCTCTGTAACCGAACAACTGCTATTTGATATCAGTCTAATGCATATGTGGATACATGTTATGACTGGAGGGTACTTGGAGCTCCACAGAAATGCGTCTTCAGCCTGGCAGACTGAAATCCTCCGACATTATGGGATTAAAACACAGGAAAAAAACACTGGTTGTGATTACTGTTAGATTACTGTTTTACTGTCAAGAGGTTCACCCTGAGGACATCAGCAGTACCAGTGGCTGTGCTCTGCGTTGTGTGAAGCAGGATTGGAGTTGTGCTATGGATGAGTGTGATCTGGGAAGGGTAGGCCCGCTGTAAGACTGTTAGTAAATGTAGCCTACCAGTGCTGTACTGTACTGCAAGCCCCATAGGGAGGCTGTGTGGAGTTTAGAGAAACGGAGACGCCATTTAGGGGTTTTGGTGTGTCTGGGCAGCCAGGATTTTCTTTCATATGGAAGCAGTTTCCTGTGTGAAGTGCATTAAACCTGATGGAAATCTCCATAGTCCCTGTATAACCCTGGTTGAGATATGGGATCTCCAGTCTACTTGGACCCATCAGCCTGGAGGAAGTGGAACCCAGGCAATGTTGTCGTTACACACAGCCATCTGGGTTCAGAGATGGAAGGTTGTGTTTCTGTAGGGGGACAGGGACCCGCTGTGAACAGTCTGAGGGAGAAGCACAACACATGGGTGGGATACCCCATCTCAATCCCTCTCCTGTCCACCCCTGTGGTCCTAGAGGACGGGCAGGGTTACAGGTTAAGGGGGGCTGAAACAGTAAACACTGAACTCTGGAGACTGAGGATAAAGTTGGAGACACACACAGCTGGTGCCCAAGCTGGTGGGAGAGATGGAGTGAGAGGGTGAGGGGGGATCTGGCCAGGTTGATGAAAGCATTGCTTTAATTGCTCCCCCAAGAGAAGAAGTTAGCTTTTTCCCACTCTCTCTCTCCTTTCTCTGACTCAGAAATATGCAGGATTCAAAGCAAGGGCCCGAGGGTCAGTCGGATTAAACCTGACTACAGTGTTAACCCAGCAGCCACGATCTCCACCTCTGTGCTGTTAGTTAGCAGCACAAACCTGACCCAGATAGGCCTATGTGTTTCCAGAGAGGGCATAGAGGGCATGCTTAATTTGTGGTAGGTTATGCGAGTATGTGTGTAAAGTTAGTTATATAAATTGGAAAAGAAAGTCTAGCATGTGTATTTGATATAAGCAAGGTCTAATGAACTGTGAAATGTTCAATTTTATTACCATGCAGGCCCATTGGTTCTCCCTCTCAATCTCTGGCCAGGATTTTATGTCTTCTGAAGCACATCAACATCCCCCGGATCGTTGCCATCTGTTAAAGATTACTCCGCTCCGCTCTGCTCAGGCCGCTCCTAGCGGGAGCTATTTGATTTCGGGGTTTTAGTGTTCCCGCTTTATTCCATGTGTCAAATTTTTGTGTAAACACCGCCGTCCCAATGCCGACATCTTAGAAGTGCCTCTTTTTCAGGCCTTTTCAAAGGGAAAGCAAAGCCAACGGGCCGTAGCCCGCGGTGTCAGACCCTGGTCTGTTTTAGCTCTTAGTGGGGCTGCGTTGAGACTTCGTTGGGGCTGTTCTGAGGATTCTCTTGGGCTGTGAAGGTGAAGTCGAGGAGAACGAGGCGGAGGCCCTTCCCAAAGTCCCAGAAGCCCCTCTCTTTCTCTGACATGCAGTGCTATGATGTATGAATCCCCCAGCCAGCCCTGACACCACCTGCCCGCCCGGCGGGGCCGTTTGGAACCCCACACCTCCCTCTGAGAATTGAGGATTGAGGAGGAAGCCCTGGCAACAGAGGCCGCATTGTTCCCCCTCCCTCCCACCGGTCCACCGTAACGTAATCCTACCCCGGGGCCCGCCGCAATTTCGAGGGGGAATATAGGGCTACTCACCCCCCCACCCTAGCTGAGGGGCTTGTTGAGAGAGGAGCGAGGTAGCTCTGTTTGGACTGCTCAGCTCAGTTCAAATAAACAGTTCAGATCTAACCCCCTGACATTCTAGGCTCAGAAGGCAGCGATCACACAGCCAGAGTTCATCAGCATCAAACCCCACCGACCCAATCTGCCCACTCGCAGATCCAGCCGCTAATTTGCGGTGTTATTTTTTTAAAGGGGAAATGGTTGTGGTAGGGCTCTGGGGGGGTTAGAGAGAGAGAACAGAGTTGGGGTGGCACAATTACTTGGCTCCCTTCCCTCCCTCCCTCCCTGGGTGCTGCTGGTGGATAGATAAATAGGTAGATAGGTTTACAGACACATCAGCAGGCCATGCATGGGGGAGGGGAGGTTTTCCAGGAAGCAGGGAGGGGGAGGGCGACCATTAACAGCCCAGGGTTTGTGTGCTCGCTGTCCTCCATCCTGGGTGTTCTGGTAATCCAGCCACTCTGAAACCTGAGCACGGGGTAATGAGAGAGCGTTTTACACACACACACACACACACACACACACACACACACACACACACACACACACACACACACACACACACACACACACACACACACACACACACACACACACACACATACACACACACACACACACACACACACACACACACACACTAGTTTTCTCTTCCAACAATAGTTATCTTATGAAAAGGAGCTACATAATATGTTGTATGAGGCATAACATTTGTAAGACAGATTTAGCCCCAGTCATAATCATTGATATAGACACTGTTAGCCCCTTCCTTCCCCCACTTTTAATAGAGGGGCTAGACTGATGGCTCTCTTGGGGCATGTCTTTCTCTTTCCCTCTCCCTCTCACTGCAATCAGGTGGTGTCAGTGTGTCGACTAGAGCCGTCACTCCCCTAATTGCAGCCAGTCAATTACTCTCACACACCCCTCTGGCTAAAGACACAACCTCTTCAACATATATATCAACAAATTGGCGAGTCCACTAGAACAGTCTGCAGCACCCGGCCTCACCCTTCTAGAATCTGAAGTCAAATGTCTACTGTTTGCTGATGATCTGGTGCTTCTGTCCCCAACCAAGGAGGACCTACAGCAGTACCTAGATCTTCTGTACAGATTCAGCCAGACCTGGGCCCAAACAGTAAATCTCAGTAAAACAAAAATAATGGTGTTCCAAAAATGGTCCAGTTGCCAGGACCACAAATACAAATTCCATCTAGACATCGTTGCCTTAGAGCACACAAAAAACTATACATACCTTGGCCTAAACATCAGCGCCACAGGTAACTTCCACAAAGCTGTGAACAATCTGAGAGACAAGGCAAGAAGGGCCTTTTATGCCATCAAAAGGACCATTAAATTCTACATACCAATTAAGATCTGGCAAAAAATACTTGAATCAGTTATAGAACCCATTTCCCTTTATGGTTGTGAGGTCTGGGGTCTGCTCACCAACCAAGAATTCACAAAATGGGAAAACACCAAATTGAGACTCTGCATGCAGAATTCTGCAAAAATATCCTCAGTCCACAACGTAAAACACCATATAATGCATGCAGAGCAGAATTAGGCCGATACCCGCTAATGATCAAAATCCAGAAAAGAGCCGTTAAATTCTACAACCACCTAAAAGGAAAAGCTATCACCTACAGAGAAATTAACCTGAAGAAGAGCCACCTAAGCAACACAATTAGACCCAACCAAATCATGAGAAAAGAAAAAGACAATTACTTGACACATTGAAAACATGTACAAAAAAACTGAGCAAACTAGAATGGTCTTTGGCCCTAAACAGAGAGTACATAGTGACAGAATACCTGACCACTGTGACTGACCCAAAATTAAGGAAATGTTTGACTATGTACAGACTGTGAGCATAGCCTTGCTATTGAGAAAGGCCGCCGAAGGCAGACCTGGCTTTCAAGAGAAGACTATGTGCACACTGCCCACAAAATGAGGTGGAAACTGAGCTGCACTTCCTAATCTCCTGCCAAATGTATGACCATATTAGAGACACATATTTCCCTCCGATTACATAGATCCACAAAGAATTTGAAAACAAACCCAATTTTGATGAACTCCCATATCTATTGGATAAAATACCACAGTGTGCCATCACAGCAGCAAGATTTGTGACCTGTTGCCACAAGAGACACCATTGTAAATACAACCTATATTTATGTTTATTTATTTTCCCTTTTGTACTTGAACTATTTGCACATAATATGACATTTGAAATGTCTATATTCTTTTGGAACATTTGTGAGTGTAACGTTTACTATTCATTTTTATTGTTTATTTCACTTTTGTTTATTATCTACTTCACTTGCTTTGGCAATGTTAACATATGTTTCCCAAGCCAATAAAGCCCTTAAATTGAATTGAATTGAGAGAGAGCGAGAGTGAGAGTATGAGAGAGAGAGGGGGGGGGGGGGATTGTTACTCGACACCACAGGCGAGCCAAGTTTAAACGCCCCTCTGTGCTGCCTGCTGGAGAGAGAGAGAAAGACAGAGGGAGCCGTCTGCCCTGCTAGAGTAGCCCTGCTCTAAGGACACACGGCAGTCACCCCCGTGGCTGTGTCTGTGTGGTATGACCTGCTGGGCTGGGTGGGTCACCCCCATGGTTGTGTGTGTGGTATGAGCTGCTCTGCTGGGTCTAAGCTGACAGGCTGCTGGGAACCTATTTGGGCTGTGGAGCTGGAGGAGCCTTGGTCTGTCTGCAGAGAATAGGAGAATAGAGACACATAGAGGACATATGGCAGGACAAAGCACACGACTGAGGTGGCAGTTGGACCTGTAGACCGGTAGGGTTTCTCTGTGTGTGTGTGTGTGTGTGTGTGTGTGTGTGTGTGTGTGTGTGTGTGTGTGTGTGTGTGTGTGTGTGTGTGTGTGTGTGTGTGTGTGTGTGTGTGTGTGTGTGTGTGTGTGTGTGTGTTTCAGAGATATGTGTGTGAGCAAGAGAGAGAGGCAGATAAGTTGTTACTGTGATACTAATAGCTGTATCTATTTAGTGTCGACAGACAGAAAGTACATGTTGCAAGTTAAAACTCAGAAGCCTTTTTCATGTGTATGTCTTTGAATGTACACACCCAGCTGACAGTACATGACAGGCTGTGTTGTGGACAGTACATGACAGGCTGTGTTGTGGACAGTACATGACAGGCTGTGTTGTGGACAGTACATGACAGGCTGTGTTGTGAACAGTACATGACAGGCTGTGTTGTGGACAGTACATGACAGGCTGTGTTGTGGACAGTACATGACAGGCTGTGTTGTGGACAGTACATGACAGGTTGTGTTGTGAACAGTACATGACAGGTTGTGTTGTGAACAGTACATGACAGGCTGTGTTGTGGACAGTACATGACAGGCTGTGTTGTGGACAGTACATGACAGGTTGTGTTGTGAACAGTACATGACAGGTTGTGTTGTGAACAGTACATGACAGGTTGTGTTGTGAACAGTACATGACAGGCTGTGTTGTGGACAGTACATGACAGGCTGTGTTGTGAACAGTACATGACAGGCTGTGTTGTGGACAGTACATGACAGGCTGTGTTGTGGACAGTACATGACAGGTTGTGTTGTGAACAGTACATGACAGGTTGTGTTGTGAACAGTACATGACAGGTTGTGTTGTGAACAGTACATGACAGGCTGTGTTGTGGACAGTACATGACATGCTGTGTTGTGAACAGTACATGACAGGTTGTGTTGTGAACAGTACATGACAGGTTGTGTTGTGAACAGTACATGACAGGTTGTGTTGGGGGTGGCAGTTGGACCTGTAGACCGGTAGGGTTTCTCTGTGTGTGTGTGTGTGTGTGTGTGTGTGTGTGTGTGTGTGTGTGTGTGTGTGTGTGTGTGTGTGTGTGTGTGTGTGTGTGTGTGTGTGTGTGTGTGTGTGTGTGTGTGTGTGTGTGTGTGTGTGTGTGTGTGTGTTTCAGAGATATGTGTGTGAGCAAGAGAGAGAGGCAGATAAGTTGTTACTGTGATACTAATAGCTGTATCTATTTAGTGTCGACAGACAGAAAGTACATGTTGCAAGTTAAAACTCAGAAGCCTTTTTCATGTGTATGGCTGTGTTGTGGACAGTACATGACAGGTTGTGTTGTGGACAGTACATGACAGGTTGTGTTGTGAACAGTACATGACAGGTTGTGTTGTGAACAGTACTTGACAGGTTATGTTGTGGACAGTACATGGCAGGTTGTGTTGTGGACAGTACATGACAGGTTGTGTTGTGGACAGTACATGACAGGTTATGTTGTGGACAGTACATGACAGGTTGTGTTGTGGACAGTACATGACAGGTTGTGTTGTGAACAGTACATGACAGGCTGTGTTGTGAACAGTACATGACGGGTTGTGTTGTGGACAGTACATGACAGGCTGTGTTGTGAACAGTACATGACGGGTTGTGTTGTGGACAGTACATGACAGGTTGTGTTGTGAACAGTACATGACAGGCTGTGTTGTGAACAGTACATGACGGGTTGTGTTGTGGACAGTACATGACAGGTTGTGTTGTGAACAGTACATGACAGGCTGTGTTGTGAACAGTACATGACGGGTTGTGTTGTGGACAGTACATGACAGGTTGTGTTGTGAACAGTACATGACAGGCTGTGTTGTGAACAGTACATGACGGGTTGTGTTGTGGACAGTACATGACAGGCTGTGTTGTGAACAGTACATGACGGGTTGTGTTGTGGACAGTACATGACAGGTTGTGTTGTGGACAGTACATGACAGGCTGTGTTGTGAACAGTACATGACAGGTTGTGTTGTGGACAGTACATGACAGGCTGTGTTGTGAACAGTACATGACGGGTTGTGTTGTGGACAGTACATGACAGGCTGTGTTGTGAACAGTACATGACAGGCTGTGTTGTGAACAGTACATGACGGGTTGTGTTGTGGACAGTACATGACAGGCTGTGTTGTGAACAGTACATGACGGGTTGTGTTGTGAACAGTACATGACAGGTTGTGTTGTGGACAGTACATGACAGGCTGTGTTGTGGACAGTACATGACAGGCTGTGTTGTGGACAGTACATGACAGGCTGTGTTGTGAACAGTACATGACAGGCTGTGTTGTGGACAGTACATGACAGGCTGTGTTGTGGACAGTACATGACAGGCTGTGTTGTGGACAGTACATGACAGGTTGTGTTGTGAACAGTACATGACAGGTTGTGTTGTGAACAGTACATGACAGGCTGTGTTGTGGACAGTACATGACAGGCTGTGTTGTGGACAGTACATGACAGGTTGTGTTGTGAACAGTACATGACAGGTTGTGTTGTGAACAGTACATGACAGGTTGTGTTGTGAACAGTACATGACAGGCTGTGTTGTGGACAGTACATGACAGGCTGTGTTGTGAACAGTACATGACAGGCTGTGTTGTGGACAGTACATGACAGGCTGTGTTGTGGACAGTACATGACAGGTTGTGTTGTGAACAGTACATGACAGGTTGTGTTGTGAACAGTACATGACAGGCTGTGTTGTGGACAGTACAATACATGCTGTGTTGTGAACAGTACATGACAGGTTGTGTTGTGAACAGTACATGACAGGTTGTGTTGTGAACAGTACATGACAGGTTGTGTTGGGGGTGGCAGTTGGACCTGTAGACCGGTAGGGTTTCTCGTGTGTGTGTGTGTGTGTGTGTGTGTGTGTGTGTGTGTGTGTGTGTGTGTGTGTGTGTGTGTGTGTGTGTGTGTGTGTGTGTGTGTGTGTGTGTGTGTGTGTGTGTTTCAGAGATATGTGTGTGAGCAAGAGAGAGAGGCAGATAAGTTGTTACTGTGATACTAATAGCTGTATCTATTTAGTGTCGACAGACAGAAAGTACATGTTGCAAGTTAAAACTCAGAAGCCTTTTTCATGTGTATGGCTGTGTTGTGGACAGTACATGACAGGTTGTGTTGTGGACAGTACATGACAGGTTGTGTTGTGAACAGTACATGACAGGTTGTGTTGTGAACAGTACTTGACAGGTTATGTTGTGGACAGTACATGGCAGGTTGTGTTGTGGACAGTACATGACAGGTTGTGTTGTGGACAGTACATGACAGGTTATGTTGTGGACAGTACATGACAGGTTGTGTTGGGGGTGGCAGTTGGACCTGTAGACCGGTAGGGTTTCTCTGTGTGTGTGTGTGTGTGTGTGTGTGTGTGTGTGTGTGTGTGTGTGTGTGTGTGTGTGTGTGTGTGTGTGTGTGTGTGTGTGTGTGTGTGTGTGTGTGTGTGTGTGTGTGTGTGTGTTTCAGAGATATGTGTGTGAGCAAGAGAGAGAGGCAGATAAGTTGTTACTGTGATACTAATAGCTGTATCTATTTAGTGTCGACAGACAGAAAGTACATGTTGCAAGTTAAAACTCAGAAGCCTTTTTCATGTGTATGGCTGTGTTGTGGACAGTACATGACAGGTTGTGTTGTGGACAGTACATGACAGGTTGTGTTGTGAACAGTACATGACAGGTTGTGTTGTGAACAGTACTTGACAGGTTATGTTGTGGACAGTACATGGCAGGTTGTGTTGTGGACAGTACATGACAGGTTGTGTTGTGGACAGTACATGACAGGTTATGTTGTGGACAGTACATGACAGGTTGTGTTGTGGACAGTACATGACAGGTTGTGTTGTGAACAGTACATGACAGGCTGTGTTGTGAACAGTACATGACGGGTTGTGTTGTGGACAGTACATGACAGGCTGTGTTGTGAACAGTACATGACGGGTTGTGTTGTGGACAGTACATGACAGGTTGTGTTGTGAACAGTACATGACAGGCTGTGTTGTGAACAGTACATGACGGGTTGTGTTGTGGACAGTACATGACAGGTTGTGTTGTGAACAGTACATGACAGGCTGTGTTGTGAACAGTACATGACGGGTTGTGTTGTGGACAGTACATGACAGGTTGTGTTGTGAACAGTACATGACAGGCTGTGTTGTGAACAGTACATGACGGGTTGTGTTGTGGACAGTACATGACAGGCTGTGTTGTGAACAGTACATGACGGGTTGTGTTGTGGACAGTACATGACAGGTTGTGTTGTGGACAGTACATGACAGGCTGTGTTGTGAACAGTACATGACAGGTTGTGTTGTGGACAGTACATGACAGGCTGTGTTGTGAACAGTACATGACGGGTTGTGTTGTGGACAGTACATGACAGGCTGTGTTGTGAACAGTACATGACAGGCTGTGTTGTGAACAGTACATGACGGGTTGTGTTGTGGACAGTACATGACAGGCTGTGTTGTGAACAGTACATGACGGGTTGTGTTGTGAACAGTACATGACAGGTTGTGTTGTGGACAGTACATGACAGGCTGTGTTGTGGACAGTACATGACAGGCTGTGTTGTGGACAGTACATGACAGGCTGTGTTGTGAACAGTACATGACAGGCTGTGTTGTGGACAGTACATGACAGGCTGTGTTGTGGACAGTACATGACAGGCTGTGTTGTGGACAGTACATGACAGGTTGTGTTGTGAACAGTACATGACAGGTTGTGTTGTGAACAGTACATGACAGGCTGTGTTGTGGACAGTACATGACAGGCTGTGTTGTGGACAGTACATGACAGGTTGTGTTGTGAACAGTACATGACAGGTTGTGTTGTGAACAGTACATGACAGGTTGTGTTGTGAACAGTACATGACAGGCTGTGTTGTGGACAGTACATGACAGGCTGTGTTGTGAACAGTACATGACAGGCTGTGTTGTGGACAGTACATGACAGGCTGTGTTGTGGACAGTACATGACAGGTTGTGTTGTGAACAGTACATGACAGGTTGTGTTGTGAACAGTACATGACAGGCTGTGTTGTGGACAGTACAATACATGCTGTGTTGTGAACAGTACATGACAGGTTGTGTTGTGAACAGTACATGACAGGTTGTGTTGTGAACAGTACATGACAGGTTGTGTTGGGGGTGGCAGTTGGACCTGTAGACCGGTAGGGTTTCTCTGTGTGTGTGTGTGTGTGTGTGTGTGTGTGTGTGTGTGTGTGTGTGTGTGTGTGTGTGTGTGTGTGTGTGTGTGTGTGTGTGTGTGTGTGTGTGTGTGTGTGTGTGTGTGTTTCAGAGATATGTGTGTGAGCAAGAGAGAGAGGCAGATAAGTTGTTACTGTGATACTAATAGCTGTATCTATTTAGTGTCGACAGACAGAAAGTACATGTTGCAAGTTAAAACTCAGAAGCCTTTTTCATGTGTATGGCTGTGTTGTGGACAGTACATGACAGGTTGTGTTGTGGACAGTACATGACAGGTTGTGTTGTGAACAGTACATGACAGGTTGTGTTGTGAACAGTACTTGACAGGTTATGTTGTGGACAGTACATGGCAGGTTGTGTTGTGGACAGTACATGACAGGTTGTGTTGTGGACAGTACATGACAGGTTATGTTGTGGACAGTACATGACAGGTTGTGTTGTGGACAGTACATGACAGGTTGTGTTGTGAACAGTACATGACAGGCTGTGTTGTGAACAGTACATGACGGGTTGTGTTGTGGACAGTACATGACAGGCTGTGTTGTGAACAGTACATGACGGGTTGTGTTGTGGACAGTACATGACAGGTTGTGTTGTGAACAGTACATGACAGGCTGTGTTGTGAACAGTACATGACGGGTTGTGTTGTGGACAGTACATGACAGGTTGTGTTGTGAACAGTACATGACAGGCTGTGTTGTGAACAGTACATGACGGGTTGTGTTGTGGACAGTACATGACAGGTTGTGTTGTGAACAGTACATGACAGGCTGTGTTGTGAACAGTACATGACGGGTTGTGTTGTGGACAGTACATGACAGGCTGTGTTGTGAACAGTACATGACGGGTTGTGTTGTGGACAGTACATGACAGGTTGTGTTGTGGACAGTACATGACAGGCTGTGTTGTGAACAGTACATGACAGGTTGTGTTGTGGACAGTACATGACAGGCTGTGTTGTGAACAGTACATGACGGGTTGTGTTGTGGACAGTACATGACAGGCTGTGTTGTGAACAGTACATGACAGGCTGTGTTGTGAACAGTACATGACGGGTTGTGTTGTGGACAGTACATGACAGGCTGTGTTGTGAACAGTACATGACGGGTTGTGTTGTGAACAGTACATGACAGGTTGTGTTGTGGACAGTACATGACAGGCTGTGTTGTGAACAGTACATGACAGGTTGTGTTGTGGACAGTACTTGACAGGTTGTGTTGTGAACAGTACATGACAGGCTGTGTTGTGAACAGTACATGACGGGTTGTGTTGTGGACAGTACATGACAGGTTGTGTTGTGGACAGTACATGACAGGCTGTGTTGTGAACAGTACATGACGGGTTGTGTTGTGGACAGTACATGACAGGCTGTGTTGTGAACAGTACATGACAGGCTGTGTTGTGAACAGTACATGACGGGTTGTGTTGTGGACAGTACATGACAGGCTGTGTTGTGATTGGGATCTCACCTAACTGCTCATGTTGAGGCAGTGAAAATGCAGCTGTGGTAAAAGTCAACTGGCAGCTTCTGGAATTACACTAATGGCGAGAAGGATAAGACAGGACATCCCTATAACCGGAGTTGAACCCTCAGACTGCTTTCTGGTAATGGAGGTGTATTGTCCTGTCTCAGTCTGGGTGTCTGTCTCTGGGGCCCAGGCTGTGAATGGGCTGAGGAGTGACAGAAGCGTCATGGGTGGCTAGAGAGGTAAAGCCCACCGCTGACTGACAGGACTGGACTGTTCTGTGGTGGTGAGGGCCTCTCTCTCAGCAACTCCTCTCTCCCAGGAGAGATACAAGGTTTACAGAGAGAGAGAAAAAGAAGGATAGGGCCACCTACCATCTCTCACTCCTCACTTGCAAAGATATCAGGGCCTGGAAGGAGACATCTCAGCTGCCTTGTTTTCAGGTCCAACACTCACTTTGGCTCCACAGCTGCTCTGTGTTGCGGTGTAGTTTTACTCCACTGTGACAGCCAGTAAGTAGCACTGTAATCCACTTAGTGTGATGGTGGCAGTGATTATGGTATTATTTCACAGCAGGTTGGAGATCTATAGATCTGTCAGCCAGGCCATGCTGTGTGTGAGAACATAGAAATAGAATTACTAGACCGAGACATTCCCATTCAAGTCAATGTTTTGACATCCTATTTCTATGTGTGAGAACATCCAACCCCTTCTGGTTCTGCCCCCCTTAGGGAAGTCCCCTAGCCCAGTGCCCCCTAGCGAGAGGAGAGCAGTCGCAGTATGCCCTGTGGGCACCACCACCTGTGCCAGTGTGCCCATCATCAGGGCCCTGTGGCAGGCTAGCAGCCCCCTCCAGTTACCCTCCCAGCCCCAGAGCCTGACCTCACCCCCCATGGGATATATAAAGATTTGTTCTCTAAAGGATGAACACTGTCCTCACCACCGGGCCTGGAAATCAGATACCCACTACTGCCACCGAGGCCAGCGTCTTCCTACTTCATCCCCACACCCCTCCATCCTCACACCTAGGGGGGTGGGGGGGGGGGGGGGCAGCGTACTCAGACCTGCGGTGTTAAAATTGCCAACAGTGGAGCCAGCACATATCCCATATGCTGCTGGAGTCAGAAGTGGACAGGCAGGCAGCCACCAGACAGAGCCGTTATGAGTTGGAGTAATCAGAATTGAACTGTGGGTGGCTGACTCTCAGAAGGCTGGTAATGGTAATGGCTGCATTACGATGATGAGGACTGAGACTGATCGTTTGTGTCAAGAGATTATATGTGTGAATAGAAACTGTTAGGCAAGGTGGGTGAGTGAGCATTCCCTGCTCTGGATCTCTCTGTCGGATTTGTCTGTCGGTGCTCTCCCTTTACCTCCCTTCCTCCCTCTCTCTCTGGCAGTGTGAGTGTCTGTCCTCTGAGCCCCTCAGGCCACTAGGCCTTTCGCATGGCCATGCATCTGTCCCAAGAGCTTAGAACAACAGTCAGTGGGTTAATAGGCCCAATTACACTAGATTGCTGATGCCTTTTCACTCCCAGGGAATGACAGCTATATCATCAGTCAGAATCAGAGGAGATGAGAGGAGAGCCTCACTCTTTCACCCAGGGAGTTAACTTCCTCAACACACACACACACACACACACACACACACACACACACACACACACACACACACACACACACACACACACACACACACACACACACACACACACACACACACACACACACACACACACACACACACACACACATTCAAGTACAGCACAGGCATGGTGTTTCCACTGTCACCCCCTCTAATGCTCTTAAAGTCTTTAAAGCTGAGGGGGTGATACTTTCAACCAACTGCTTTCTGATAAGGTTACTGACATAGACTCTTCAGTAAGTTGATATTAACAAGTACAAACACACACACACACGCACAGTGCTAATACTACACACACACACACACACACACACACACACACACACACACACACACACACACACACACACACACACACACACACACACACACACACACACACACGTTATCACTAATACACACATCAAGGAATATCCTCTTACATGACATCCATGTCCATTACATTCATTTGTTAATTTATGACATTGATGGATTACATGAGTTACAGTTTCAGCTTTTATGTCTTTTCCACATCTTGCCCTTTGCCTGATCATCATCGCTGGTCCTTAATGTTGGGGTGTGCCTTACTACTGAGGAATGCATGGATCTGTTTGGTATTCACACTGCAACACAACACGTGTCACACTCTTCCCAAGACGCATATCCAGAATAGCTGTCCTGTGCTCTCTCTTACCCACGGCTTTATCTCCGTTTAGCTTCCATTCTGCCGCGGTTAACAGCTCTGGGCACCCAGCGGGGTGTAACCCACACCCCTCTGGCCCTGCATTTAGAGCCCTGCTGACATAACGGAGCACAGCCGGGCCAGCAGGGGCCAGCCAGGGGACTCTCCATAACTGTCAGGCCCAACAGCGGGCCCCCGTCCTGGGCATGTAGGACATGCATGCCTGGGTGAAGTGTGCACATAGCTTTGGGTGCTCCAGGACACTCTAGAGACGAGGATAAGGAATCAGAGGCACGGTGTTACCACAGTCATCCCCTCTAATGCCGTTAAAGTCTTTAAAGCCGAGGGGATGATACTGTCTGCGAGATTCTCTGGCTGCCTGCTTTGGCACAGACCACGAGATGAGGCCAACCAACTGCCTTCTGATAAGGTTACTGACATAGACTTCAGTAGGTTGATATTACAAGTACAAGTTACTAGTTCTTTGGCTTACAGTGGTTGGCCTTGTAAACATTTGAGTGATCTGTCTGACTTTAAAGCAGCAGTGAAAGTGTAGTGAGGCTGGGAATTGCCAGGGACCTCCCGTTATGATATTATCACGATACTTAGATGCCGATACGATATGTATTGCGATTCGATACTGCAATTTTATTGCGATTTGATGTTCCAAACATATTGCTCACTATATGTCTGCTGCAGAGGAATGAGAGATCATGAGAAAATTATTTTTGATCAGTCATGAAAATAAAACCGCTGAAAACATGTTGGCTCACTATCTAATACGTTTCGGCGCAGGACCAGCCGACTAGCGCTAGCTAACGCTACCTAGCAAAAAAACAAGTAATAGTATACACTATATACAGTATACTGAACAAAAATATAAACACAACATGTAATGTGTTGGTCCCATTTTTCATGAGCTGAAATAAAAGATTTGATGGAGCGTGCAATTGACATGTTGACTGCACGAATGTCCACCAGAGTTGTTGCCAGAGAATTTCATGTTTATTTCTCTACCATTAGCTGCCTCCAACGTTGTTTTAGAGAATTTGGCAGTACGTACAACTGGCCTCACAACCGCAGACCACGTGTAGCGACGCCAGCCCAGGACCTCCACATCCAGCTTCTTTACCTGCGGGATCGTCTGAGACCAGCCACCCAGACAGCTGATGAAACGGAGGAGTATTTCTGTCTGTAATAAAGCCCTTTTGTGGGGAAAAACTCATTCTGATTGGCTGGGCCAGGCTCCCCAATGAGTGCCCTCCCAGGCCCACCCATGGCTGCGCCCCTGCCCAGTCATGTGTAATCCATAGATTAGGGACTATTGAATTTGATTTCCTGTAACTCAGTTAAATCATTGAAATTGTTGCATGTTGCGTTTATATTTTTGTTCAGTATATATATATTATTTTATTGATACCTGGAGTCAAAGTATCCATGTAATATTGCGATATGTAACTGTATAGATTTTTCCCCCATCACAAAAGTGTAGTACAGTACTGCGTCCTACAGATGCTGATCCTCGAAACAGGAAGTGTTCTCTCAGCTTGGATAGGCTGTTGTGGCGCCAGGGTTCCCTATAGTCTACCATAGTGGAGTACTTTAGGTGCACCAGAGAGCTCAGTGGGGGAGTTGGACTCAGCAGCCGTCTGCTAATATGAGCTCCTGGAGAAAGAGAGGGTCCTGAGAGAGATGGAGAGAGCGCAAAGAAGTACAGTATCCTGAGAGATGTAGCTCGAGACTGCGTGTGTGTGTGTTCTTAGCTGGGACTGGGGGCCAGTGTGGGAATGTGTGTGGCTCTGTGTGAGGCTTGGGAGTGTGTGAGGCTGTCTGGTTGTTTGTTGCTCTTGCTCCATATGAGAGGGAGGTGTTAACGATGTCTGCCGTTCGCCTTGAATACAGTCTTCATTAAGAACAAATAAACACATCTACTCTTACTAACTGATTCAGGGTGCCCCGGGGGAACACCAGTCCACAAAGCTGGAAATGAGGGCACTAAATTTAGATCACTTGGTGCTAAATTAGAACCCAATTTTGCTGTCTAACCAAATACGAAGCTGAAAGTGCAACTAGTTTCTTGTTTCTTTCCTTATGATCCCTGGAGACTAATGTGAAACCAGTCATATGGCAGCAAACTGAAACTCATATCAACATGATATTGTATTGCGGCCCCGTTTCCACCGTGAAGTATGCTAGAAATACCTGTGTCGTTATACCACATTTTCATTGTATGCCATCATCATTTGTGGGGATGAAATTTGGAGACCCAAGCTACAGGCTTCTGTAGCGCCGAACCTACCAAGTTGATTTATGTGCTTTAGAATGTTTTAATTATATGCCCAGGCTTTTCTCAGCTTTATTTGACCATTTGTATCATGTAAAATATTTGCCCCTGTCAGGAGTCACACTCAGTAATAACAACATACATTTATAACTATATCTTTAGTGTTAGTTTCCTTCAACTTGTAGCCTACATTTTGCATCATTCCATTACGCTTATTTCTTTCTTTGTCACGTCCGTGTAGTTGTTCCTGAGGGTCACTAGCATTAGTGGATCATATTAGGTTAACATTGTGCAATAACTTGGGACTTGTAGCTTATTTGAATCATTATGGAACCTAGACGACACATAGCAGGTTAAACCTGGAGCCTGGCGCACGGTTCACGATTGGATCGTTGTCATTACAATTCCATGATTCATGAGGATTAGGTTAGGTTTATAGGATTCGCCTATTGTTCAAACCTTATTGTACACTTTTTTTCACCTTCCAATATTTAATGGATTTAACTTGATATGCAACTTTTAGGATGAATAAAACATATTTAGTGCGTAAAGGCTCTCTAAACCAGTTTTTTATGAGTCATACATACTTTCCTAACCCTAAAATGTGTCTAAATAATCTACAAGATCAGAGTATTTTTAAACCAGTTGGTGCTGAAACGGAGACAAATATGCATATATTTAGATGGCTTCCTTTCATTGATCCTTAATGTTCTGAACCAGTTCTCTCTGTGTATTCTAGTGAGTCTGTCGACAAAAATGGAATTAACTGGATAGATTAAGATAAATGTAATAAACTCTATTGAATGAAAACTCTGTTGGCCAGAAAATGGGAGATTTGTATTCAGCCAGCGCAAGCGAACCGCGCCTACAAAGCCCGTTACGCGACTGCATAAGGTAAGTCTGAATACCAACCTGTAGCGGTATGTGGGTAAAACCACTGGGGAAGCCAGTTCCTGCCTTTCTAGGGAGTTTATCCTAGCCACCGTGCTTCTACGTCTCCATTGGGGTTTTATGGAGTTTTAGACTGGGTTTCTGTTTAACACTTTGAAATCTGCTGATATAAAAAAGGATTTATAAATACATTTGATTGAAATGTATACATCTGGCCCTTCTTTGGACACTGTGTTAACTAACCTCCAAACGAGCTTCAATGCCATACAACACTCCTTCCGTGGCCTCCAACTGCTCTTAAACGCTAGTAAAACTAAATGCATGCTTTTCAACCGTTTTCACCCGCCCGCCCGACTAGCATCACTCTCATACTCTGGACGGTTCTGACTTAGAATATGTGGACAACTACAAATACCTAGGTGTCTGGCTAGACTGTAAACTCTCCTTCCAGACTCATATTAAACATCTCCAATCCAAAATGAAATCTAGAATCGGCTTCCTATTTCGCAACAAAGCCTCCTTCACTCACGCCGCCAAACATACCTTCGTAAAACTGACTATCCTACCGATCCTCGACTTCGGTGATGTCATTTACAAAATAGCTTCCAATACTCTACTCAGCAAACTGGATGCAGTCTATCACAGTGCCATCCGTTTTGTCACCAAAGCCCCTTATACCACCCACCACTGTGACCTGTATGCTCTAGTCGGCTGGCCCTCGCTACATATTCGTCGCCAGACCCACTGGCTCCAGGTCATCTATAAGTCTATGCTAGATAAAGCTCCGCCTTATCTCAGCGCACTGGTCACGATAACAACACCCACCCGTAGCACGCACTCCAGCAGGTATATCTCACTGGTCATCCCCAAAGCCAACACCTCCTTTGGCCGCCTTTCCTTCCAGTTCTCTGCTGCCAATAACTGGAACGATTTGCAAAAATCGCGGAAGCTGGAGACTTATATTTCCCTCACTAACTTTAAGCATCAGCTATCTGAGCAGCTAACAGATCGCTGCAGCTGTACATAGCCCATCTGTAAATAGCCCACCCAATCTACCTACCTCATCCACATATTGTTTTTATTTACTTTTCTGCTCTTTTGCACACCAGTATTTCTACTTGCACATCATCATCTGCTCATCTATCCCTCCAATGTTAATTTGCTAAATTGTAATTACTCTGCTACTATGGCCTATTTATTGCCTTACCTCCTCACGTCATTTGCACACGCTGTATATAGAGTTTCTTGTTTTTTCTATTGTGTTATTGACTTGTATATTCCATGTGTAACTCTGTGTTGTTGTTTGTGTCGCACTGCTTTGCTTTATCTTGGCCAGGTCGCAGTTGTAAATGAGAACTTGTTCTCAACTCGACAACCTGGTTAAATAAAGGTGAAATAAAATAAAACAACTAAACATGTGATTGCGCTAGCTACTGTAGCTAGCCACCGGAGGACAATGACCAAACGAGATGCAACAATTCAAGTTTTCTGTCAATGACGTTTGGCTTCTGATGTGATGTGATTGGTATGAAGCCAAATCTAAACTGGCTTTTTTTTGGGTGCGCCAGGACCATTCACAACTGAGCTCACTCAGTTTAGTTTAACGCTGATTGGCTATTATTTTGTTCTTTTTTTATCAAGGGAGGCCAAATGCTCATTGGCTTCCCTTGCATTCAACGCTGTGGGTGGCAGCAATGTCATACTCTTTTTGAGCAGACAGCATCAGATAGATGAGCTACACATACTGAGACGGGTGCTGTTTCATCCGTTCGGATTCTTTCTCCGGTGAGATACAGTCAGCCTATTGCGAATTTTAGGACATTTCTGAAATACAGAGATGAAAAATACATAATTAATAAAATATGATTTTTCTTGGTAATTTTTTGGGGGGAAGCCTGTTTTCCTTTGGCAACCATGAATACATGTCACTGATACCAACTACTGAGAAGTGCGTAGGAAAGGCATTTCATAAGTCTTATAGAATAGTGTTTCTGAAGTAGAATAAATGATTCAGAGTGCAACTGAAAACACAGAGTAGTTTGAGTTCTCCCCAGACCCCTCGGCATGGGGTCTCTGATTATAATTCATGTTTACACAGAAGACAAATGCGAAATGTAATTTTCTCTTCGAGGAGGGCCGGGCTGTAGTCGGTGGTATTCAGCTCTGTATGTACTTTAATTGATTTGAAACAGCTTTCCTGGATTTTATTTGTCTGTTTTTGGAGGGAGGAAGCAGGGATAGGCGGAGCGGGGGAGTGGTTGGAAATGGAAGGTGTCGGGGGGAAAAAGAGCGGCAGTCTCTCGAAACAACACAACCATTGTTTAAGTGCATAATTGTTGGACCGGCTGGAAGGCGAGAAATGGAGAGAGAAAACGCCCACGACCTTGTCTAGACCGCATTAATCTGTTTCTTATGATTGTGACTGATCTCTGAAGTGCATTGCAGTCCTTGCGGAAAGTTGCGTTGGTTGGCTGCAATGCAGAGTGATGTGTTAACCCTGAAGCAATGTTACTGACTGACTGAGTGAGTGGGGCAGAATCTGCTAATGATGCCAAGAGAAAGAAAAAGGAAAGACATAGAGAGAGAAAGGGAGAGAGAGAGGAGATAGATATAGGGAATCGAAAGAGAGACAGAGAGGGAGGGAGGGAGGGGGGAGAGAAATAGAGAAAGAGAGAAGGGGGGGGGGGGGGGGTGAGTACAGGCCTTTGAAGGTCTCTGTCAGCGGTTCTCCCAAGGTGGGCTGTTTTTACCGTCCTCCTGAAACCGCAGAGTCATGGCCACGGTCTTTTAGGTTCCCCTTCCCCCAACAGACAGAGGGAAGAAGGAGCAGGTGTGTTGCAACATGGTGCAGCATGCACCACAGGTTACCTGCTGTTGCATCGCCTTCTGCACTCTCTCTCCCCCTTTTTCTCTTTGTCTCCCTCTCTCTCTGCCACTCTCTCTCTCCCACTCTCTCCCTCTGCCCCTTTCTCTCTCTCTCTCTCTCTCTCTTTCTCTTTCCCTCTCCCAGACAAAGCAGGGTTAACCAGAGTTGGCTCAGTTTTTCCCCCACATTTCCTGGCAGCGTGTTTCCTTTCAGTAGCACCTGTTTCCTTCCACCTCTCAACAGGTGCACAGATGTCAGCACAGCACAGCACTCTCGAGTTACTCTAACCAACCGAGCTCTTGGCTTGATGGATGGTTAAATGAACGGTTAAATGAAAATGATCACCTTCCTTCTAGCTTGCTATCTCTGGTCTTTGAACCCTAAGTGTTGTAGAGTTATGTTTGTTCAATGAGAATGTTTTGTGTCCTCTGTGAACCACGAGGGTCATACTCAGTAGGCCTCAGCATCACTGGAGCACACCGGCTGCTGCTGCTAACGACTGTTGGATGCTGGGAGTTCGACACTGAGCAGCCTGGACAGTTTGGTGTCCTCTGAGGCTCCTGTCTCTTGCATCATGGAGTTTGGATAAGGATATATAGCCTCTTAGCTTCACTTCAGCTCTCATCATTGTATTCCATCACTGTGTGTCTCAGACCACAATCTATCCCTGGGCTAGCCTGACGACCGATCTGTTTGTACTGTCTTGTCAACTCTTATGAGCATTGTCGCACATTAGGAGTTGGAGTTGGTAAGACCGTACAAACAGATCTGGGACTAGGCTATCCCCGGGCCAACAGAGAGACAGACGTAGTGAAGATGTCCATCCGGACATTTGGAGCCGATAGCTCATAGCTAGGCTGTTTGCTGCAATGGTTTTGTGGATTGAAGTGATGTAACCCCTGACTCCATTGGATCCTGTGGGTGAAGGGATGACGTGTGGGTTAAGAATGTGTGATGGGGCTATTTAGGGGAGGAATGGGACAGAGAGACAGGGAGAAGGGGACAGGGACTGAGTGTTGGGATGCCCCAGAGGTCTGTACCCCCAGTGATCTGTACCCCTATAAATCTGTCAGGACAGTCTCCAGCTACACGACAGAGAGGGAGGGTGCGGTTGTCGCAATCAGATCTAAAATAAATTCTGAAATGCTAGTCCCCTCACTCACCCTTTTTCCTAGTATTGCGTTCTCTATGTTGTTTATTGAACATCCATACCCCCTCGTCTAATGTAGTCCCAGTGGCAGCAGTGGGAGGGTAGTTCATGTTCTGTAAGTGGTTAGAGGGGGTTACAGGGGGCTCACCCCTGGATAATGAGCGGTGCTCTTAAACCCCTCGCCTCTGTCCCCAGACACCCGTCTTAATGAATGGCTTTTCTGCTTTTCTCTGCTCGCCCACCACCCGGCTGACCCCGCTCTAGGCCCCTCAGTTCCCCTGAGCCTTAAATCCAGCCCTTGGCATCACCACCACCTCAAACCGTAAGAAATGAATAAATAACCTCCAACAGGCCTCATTCATTTCTTCCCCATTCTAATATGATATAAACCAGCACATTCATGGGCCCACTGCCCCACTACTACTTAAAAACACAAGATAATGACATGTTGGGATAGGAAAACAGCAGGGCTGGTTCTTGTATTTGTTTCCAGGGATCAAGGAGACTGACAAATGACCTCTCATGGGAGGAGGTGTACACATCTCCTCTGCTCCTCTCCTCCTCCTGGCCCGGGAGTCTTCATTACGAGGAGAAGAGACACCTTCTTTTCAACGTTTCCTATTAGCACATTCTCAAAACAAGCCCAGGGACCTCAGGGGGAAAGAAAGGGGGGATGGAGAATTAGGAAGCTCGCCCTCCATCTGTCCATCTCTTACGCCAGGCATGTTTTCTATCTAGAAGGAGCCTCTGTAGAAGGTGATGGCGTGGGAGAGCGGGGCAGATTGGCGTGGACTATGGCATGGATCTGGTCTGAATACAGACGGACACTGACTGGTGTTAGTGTGTGTTAGAGCCAGCCTGAGTGGTGTGAGTCAGTACCATATTAGACTACAGAAAACAGACATTGTGCACATTTTATTGTGGCCTGGTTGGCGTTTTAGAATCATTTTGCGGAGGATTCTTCTGCTGGATTGACCTTCCCGTTGTATTTAATAGGTATTATAAAGCCCAGGGATCATCAACTAGATTCACCCGCTGGACATTTTGTTTCTTGAGCGGATGGTCAGGGGGCCGGAACATAATTACAAATCATTTCTAGACTGGAACGCCAAACAGATAATATATTTGACTAAAGCATAATATTTTCAAACCTTGCTTACATTTGTATACGATCTCATACAGTGTATCACTCTATTATGCGTGGGAATACTTCTGAACAGATTTCCAAAATTAAAATCACTTGAAGCGGATTTCCTGGTGTTTTTACAGTCTATTATGTAAAAACAAAACATAAAAATGAACTTGTCTATGTTGTTGCTCAGAACACTTATTAAAATCAAATCTGCCAATTGGTGAACCCTGATATAGGCTATGTTGAAATGTCGTAATGATCTGACAAAGTGTGCTAGTTCAGAAGGATACACTTTATCTGCAAAGCGTGTGTGTCTTTTGTGTTCTCCCGCTGACAGATGTATTGTCTCATCTCTCCGGGGAGCAGCGGTGGTCAATAGCTGTTACAGCAGATAATAGATATTGATCCCTTGGTCTATCTGCTGCTGGCCAGGCATTATCTGGCCTGACCCCTAATGATGGTGTCACATGTGCCTTGGTGCTTAAATCCCTGTTTAACATTCTACTGGTAATGGATGGCTTTGTATGGAGCCCGAGAGAGAGAGAGGCAGGCGGAGAGACAGGTGACCAGGCGTGGTCTGCTCTCTGTCTGTAAGCTGGCTCTCTGTCATATTACTGCTAGGCCGGTCCCTGGGGCCCTTGGGTCTTCCTCTATGAGGCCAGGGGCCCCTGGGACCAGCCTAGCAACAATACTACAGAGGGAGCCATCGCAGAGGCCTTAGTCTGCTATAATGGAGCTCCAGAGGGCTGCCTGCCTGCCTCACTGCCACGGCCCTGGGGTACTGGCCCAGTCATCAGCTCTGCAGAGATTTAGCCAGTGTGTGCGTGCCCCCAGAAGCCCAGAGAGAAACGTTAATTACTGGTTGTGTATGCACTGTCATCCTCCATTAGTCTTCCTGCTCCAGCTCATACACCATGCAGGGAGCTGACTGCTGATGTGCAGCACAGTGTCTGTCTGAGTAGGACCTACCTGCCATGTAGCAGCACTGTAGAGGGGCTCTGTTGAGGTCTTGCATCCTGTATATCGTACTATTAATGGACTTTATCAATGGACTGTTCTGTAGAAATTAGCAGAGTTTGTCTAGTGTTTGGAAGCTCTTGTGGAGTTCTTATTTGTTGGAGTGAGCAGTCTGTGTGAGTCAATATGAACCGTGTCTGTGACTGAAGTACTGACCAGTCTCTCTTTTTGTGTTTCCCTCTCTCTGTCCACAGTTCCAGATTTCAGCATCAATGCAGTCTCCACCAATGACAGCCAGGAGCGTGGCGGCCTGGGCCTCTCCAAGGTGTCAGGCCTAGAGCGCAGCCAGGAGAAGAGCCTGGAAAGCTGCAGGGAAGCCCTCGTGCCTCCCCCCGCGCCCAGTGCTCCCAAGCAGCCCCTACCCCCGCAACCCCGTGCGGCTGCCCGCCCCCTGCCTCTGTCCCTACCCACCTCCCAGGCCCAGCCATCTCCCCCCAGCTCCCGTCTGGCCCAGGTACCTGTTCACCAGCCCCCACGCTCAGAGGCTTCCCTCAGGCCTCAGATCCCCGAAGTCCTGCCTCTCGCTCAGGGTCAAGAGCCCTCGCAGCCCCCCCAACCCCGGCCCCAGCACCAGCCTGAGCCCCTGCCCCACCCACGACCTCCGCCCACTGCCAGCCTGCACCCACACCCCCCGTCTCCCGCCCTACCGGCCCACCACCCCAGCCAGAGCCAGGTCGGGCTTCATCGCCCTCCCTCACGCTGTGGGCCACACTCTCGCCCCCTGTCTGCCTACAGCAATAGCCTTAGCTTCAACGGCCTCAGGTGAGTTCCAAGTCTATTTACCTGAAAGTATTCAAACTCTTATCTTATGTCAGCGTGTAAATGATTGGCAAGATCAAACCTTGAGTTAGTAATACGCTGAAACCCTCCAGCCAAATAACACCGCTGACTCTCACCAGGGTAGTTAAACTACCGCCTCTCCAGCTGAGCGATAAGTGCTTGGATTTATTTTCCACCCACATTGTCATCCGCTGATAGTAGCCTTCAGCTCTCTACCTACCAGTCACATCTCTTTACCCATCTCTATGGATCAGCTAGCTGTTCCACCACCCATAGTCAAGCAGCATACTGTGCTTTAGTTCAGCGCTCCAGGATAGCCGCCCCACTCTCCGTCTCAGGGAGGAGCTGGCTCTGTGTCTGGAACCCTCTGCCAGTGTGCCAACGGGTCTGGCAGCCTCTGTGAATAATCACATGGTGGTTACGGAGACAGGCGGCAGCTGCTAATAAGCTTTTGGGCTTAGCTTGTTAAGATACTGCTACATGAGTCTCAGAGGGAGAAACCCACACACACAACAACAGACTCTCTGCCTGGTCTCTCTCTCTCTCTCTCTCTCTCTCTCTCTCTCTCTCTCTCTCTCTCTCTCTCTCTCTCTCTCTCTCTCTCTCTCTCTCTCTCTCTCTCTCTCTCTCTCTCTCTCTCTCTCCCCTTCTCTGTCCTCTCTCTCTCTCTCCCCTTCTTTCTCTCTCTCTCTCTCTCTCTCTCTCCTTTTTTATGCATGTACCTCTGGAGCTGATTAAAGGGATAATTTGGTAATTTTGATAATTTTTATCTGCTTCCCCAGAGTCAGATGAACTAATAGAGACCATTTTTATGTCTCTGTGTCCAGTATGAAGGAAGTTAGTGGTAGTTTGATAATGATAATTAGTGTTAGCGCAATGACTGGAAGTCTATGGGTATCTACTAGCATGCGAGCAGTTATCCTAGACTTCCAGTCTTCATTGCACTAAAGCTAGCAGGATTGGCTCATGAAACGACCGCTAACTTCCTTCATACTGAACACAGAGACATAAAAATGGTCTCTATTAGTTCATCTGGCTCTGGGGAAGCAGATAAAGGACCTCATGCCCAGAATCCCGAAGTATCCCTTCAACTAGAGAAGCGTTCAAACACAGATGCTGTTCTATAATGTTTGCCAGTGGTGGTTATTTTAGCAATAAGGCCCGAGGGGGTGTGGTATATGGCCAATATACCACGGCTAAGGGCTGATCTTAAGCACGCCGCAACCCGGAGGTTTGAAAACAGCCTATAGCCGTGGTATATTGGCCATATACCACAAACCCCAGAGGTGCCTTATTGCTATTATAAACTGGTTACCAATATAATTAGAGCAGTGAAAATAAATGTTTTGTCATATCTGTGGTATACGGTCTCATATACCACAGCTGTCAGGCAATCAGCATTCAGGGCTCAAACCACCCAGTTTATAATTGCACTTATAAACTGGGTGGTTTGAGCCCTGAATGCTGATTGGCTGACAGCCGTAGGTATATCAGACCATATACCACAGGTATGACAAAACATTTAATAGGATGTGAAACCTTTCTGTCTGTTAGAGCTTCATATCTACTATAAACAAGGGGAAGAGTTGACATGTGGAAGTGGTATCATTTTTTCTCTCTCTTTCTCCCCTTCTCTGACCTTCTCTCTCTCTCCCCTTCTCTGTTCTTCTCTCTCTCTCCCCTTCTCCGACCTTCTCTCTCTCTCCCCTTCTCTGACCTTCTCTCTCTCTTCCTTTCTCTGACCTTCTCTCTCTCTCCCCTTCTCTCTCTCTCCCCTTCTCTATCCTTCTCTCGCTCTCCCCTTCTCTATCCTTCTCTCTCTCTCCCCTTCTCTGACCTGCTCTCTCTCTACCCTTCTCTGACCTTCTCTCTCTCTCCCCTTCTCTGATCTTCTCTCCCTCTCCCCTTCTCTGACCTGCTCTCTCTCTCCCCTTCTCTGACTTTCTCTCTCTCCCCTTCTCTGACCTTCTCTCTCTCTCCCCTTCTCTGACCTGCTCTCTCTCCCCTTCTCTGACCTTCTCTCTCCCTCCCCTTCTCTGACCTTCTCTCTCTCTCCCCCTTCTCGGACCTTCTCTCTCTCTCCCCTTCTCTGACCTTCTCTTTATCTCCCCTTCTCTGACCTTCTCTCTCTCTCCCCTTCTCTGACCTTCTCTCTCTCTAGCAGCAGTCGGAGCAGTACCCCGGGCGGTACCAAGCCCCACGGCCCCGCTGGCCCGTCCCCACATCTACCCCATCACCCGCCATCCGGCTCAGTCGCTGCAGCAGCAGCCACCGCCTTCCCCCTGCCCATCCCAGCCAATCAGATTGCTCCCCACGGCTTCCCCCCCGCCCTGCAGTCCTCGCCACACCCCCATCACCCCAATATGTTTGCGCCTCCAGCAGTCTTGCCCCCACCTCCGCCACTGACGTCTAGCACCCTGCCAGTCCCCGGAGGACACCCCGCCGCTGGGACACCCTACTCAGGTAGGCACATGTACCAGGCTGGCCCCCACGTGGACAGGCAGGAGAACTGCACCACAACAACAATGTGCAAAGCTGTAAATTCTCATGGCTGTTGTGGCAGAAACCAGGTCATTTGTGGCATGATGGGTGCGTGTGGAGCACAAGACGTGTCAAACTGTGACAGGGAGCGAGAGAGACGGACATACGGTTACCGTGATGCTAATTTATAGGAGACATTGACTGACGACTCAGGATTGTGTTCGCTGCACTCTGTGCCGTCTGTGTTTGTCTATCGTAGTGCAGTGGGTGCTGACAGGCGTCCTGTCCTTCCCTCTGTCTATATTCTGTTGATTGATTTGGTTACTCAAACAACACACCCTATCTTTCCAATCAGGCCATGTGATGAAAGTGCTTATGCCCTCTCCTGTTGTGCCAAACTGTGATCAAATGTGATCATGATTTAGTAACGGTGTCGCTCTGAGCAATTCTCACTTTCACAAGGAAATGTGTTCATCTCACCGAAAATCAAAACAGTCAATACAGAATCATTTTTTTCTGAAAAGCATGTAAAATGCATTTGTCTATTTCTCCTCAACCTGTTGTGAGCCGGTCAGTTAATGAACAGCTCTGGTCTAAAATGGGGTTAGAGGTTTTCATGTAATTGCAGTAACGTTGCTGACTCTTCAAGCAGCACGCACCGTTCAGGAATGTCCTGTGTGACTCCCATAGTGAAGACGATACAAGGACCTTGTCATCCGGATCATCCTGAGTCTCTATCTTGGTTTTAATGTGACATGTGACTAACACCATAGAGCCTATGTAGTGGTTGTACTGCACCGCCATGGAGATTGTTACTCTCACTTAAAACAGATCTGGAACAGACACTTTCGCTATCATGGGTATTCTTCCTCGTCTTATCCTTAGCTGTTATAGAACAGATCTGGCATAGACACACAGACACAGGTCCTGAACATGAATCTTCTTCTTTCCTCCTCCTCTTCCTCCTCTTCTCTCCCTCTCCTTTCTCTCTCCTCCAGAACAAGACCTGCTGCGCCAGGAGCTCAACAACCGTTTCCTCGCCTCGCAGAGCGCCGACCGCGGGGCCTCCCTGGGCCCGCCCCCCTACCTGCGCACCGAGCTCCATCAACACCAGCACCAGCACCAGCACCAACACACGCACCAGCACACCCACCAGCACACCTTCACTCCCTTCTCCCACGCCATCATGCCAACCCCTGCACCCCCCATGGTGCGTACCCCAGCCAGAAATGTGAGGATAAGTAGAACACCACTCCGGGGAGGGCGGAGAGGGTTGGGGGTTTTGGGGAGGAGGGGCGGTGGACTGGGGGGTGAGGGGGGGGGTGTAATGATAGCAATGTTTGATGATGTTTTATTTTATTAAGCTTTTACAGCAAAAACCTCAAAATGCTTGGTGTATATGCATTAACAATGGGGTGGAAAGAGTAGTGTTTTTGAACACGGCTGTTTTAATACAGTATTGGTACTATAAGGTAGTCCTAGTCTTGCTGGAGGAAAATTGTTTTTTTTGTGGTGTGCCTTCTAATAGTAACCATGTGTTTCTCCATTCTTTACCACATTGATGCCTTTCTTCTCCCAAAAACTCTTTCTAGTGTTTTCTCTGGAATATTTTGGGCACCCCAAACTTGAATCCAGCTTTTGCTAAATTGGCAATAACTGCCTCCGAGGCAGAGTTGCATAATTCTGGGCTAGCTTTGAGAACATAATACCAGTTTAATCATTCTGTCTTAAATGACATCATGTACTGTAGTTAGTTGAGTTTTCATTATAGGAGAATGCTTTGGGTTTGGAGCCCCGCTGTTTGTCTGGGGCCAAAGGCACTGTGTTGTGTGGCTGTCCCTCTGATACAGGCCTGCTCACCAGCCCTCTCTCTAACACACAAACATACACAGACACACCCATGGACCCAGACAACGGGGACACACAGACTTGTTTTTCTATCCTTGTGAGGACCTAAAATGTATTTCCATTCAAAATCCTATTTTCCCTAAACCTTACCCTAACCTTAAACACACACACACACACACACACACACACACACACACACACACACACACACACACACACACACACACACACACACACACACACACACACACACACACACACACACACACACACACACACACACACACACACACACACACGCGCCTACTGTAACCGCAGAGTATTGTACATTGCTCTGAAGATATTCCTCAAAGGCAGATTGGCTAGCACTCTGACAGCTAATGAGGACATTAAAGTGTTTTTAAGGCCGCAGTGTTTATACTTGAGTGGGGGAAATGTATTCCCTAGGTCCACATTAAACCACTAAAACCTCCCCAAATGAGACACAGGGATACACAGAGCTGCATAGTTTATGAGCTCTTCAGTCGCTCACGAAATGGGAGCGCGAGAGGCAGGGAAAGGGCTGTTAAGGCTGAGGATAACGATGTGGTCAAATGGCTCCTCTGTGTTCTTGATTCACTAAACAGCCCAGTCTGACATGTAGATCATTAAGCTCCTCTTTAGCTGCTGGAATATTCTTTCCCTGTTCTTAGTTCTGTTTATTTCCTTCCTTCTACAGTTTGAAAAATTCCCAACAAAAGTTGACCCCTTCTACAGACACAGCGTGAGTTTCTCTGTGTTTGTGGGGTAGTTTGTACACTCAGTACGTGCCTCTCCTCCCATCTATCCATGCTAGTTCATGTTGTGGTTCTGTGTGTATTTATACAGTAGCTCCCATGCCTCCACCTCTGCTTCTGCTCTGAGAGAATACAGCATCCTGTCTATCCGGGAATGCTGTATTTTTGTCTTACCCATCACAATGTGTCTGTCTGCTAACACGACTGTCTGCTTGCTCATTCATTCACTACTGTACCATTCACACGATGGAACCTGGCTGAATCATTGCAACCCCCTTCCTACTCAAGTGAATAGGACAAATTCTCAATTTAGTTCAATGGCTGTACCAAGTGTGTGCGTGCGTGCGTGTGTGTGCGTGCGTGTGCGTGCGTGTGTGCCGCTAAATGCTTGTCTCCACCACACTTGACCTCTGCCTTCAATTACTGCTCTGCTATTCAGAGGCATTCAACTGTTGTGCATGTTGTGAATCAGAGTAGCAATTACATGTTAGTCAGAGTTTGGTCTTAATTCATCTCACTACTATCACCACCGTTAGGCTGGGTAACCCCACTTTAAAATTAGTTCATTAATGTGGAAGTATATTATGTAAGCCTCAACAGACAGACACCCGTTGTGATTGTATAGGAGGATTCTTTCTGGTGAGAGAGTTCAGTTTTACTCTCAACACTAGCTATGACTAGCCAATAACTGTAGATTTGTTTTAGTGGCTAATAAGTAACTCATAGGTTATTACTGTGTAATGTCCATGTTAGTGCTTAGTAAATACCTGGTGATTTCAGTACCATTATAAAAGTGTAACTGTTTTAGTTTTGCTAAACACTTTGAGGCACTAAGAACAGTGACAGTTGTAGCTACCTGACTGACGGCGGTCTGGATGTTGATCCCTAGTTATGGTGGGTTTGTTGTGACATCATCATGTCTGTCATGTTGTTCCCTCCCTCCCCAGCCCCCCTGTACCCTGTCATGTCATCATGGCCCCTCCCTCCTTCATCTCAGTGTTCATACAGCTGCTGTCCTTCTCCTCTGTCGGAACAACCACACCCATCCTCACTCCTCTCTTCTGTTCTCAGCTGTTTCACTCCTACCCCCCGGGCGTGTCCGGCATTCCTCCAGTGATCCCTCCGAACGGGCCATTCGGCTCTCTGCAGGGGGCCTTCCAGCCCAAGGTAGGGGCCACAGGCCAACACCACACACACAAGCAGTGAACATGACAAACACATCTTCATTGTAGAGGGTGCTCTCTGACGGCCAACACACAGCTTAACATACGTTATCAGAATAGGGAGTGGACTTGGGAAACGTGCATGTACACACTAAAGACAGAGACGGTGCTCCCCATACCTCCTCTCACAATGAGCTCTCTCTGTGTTCTGTAGACTTCTAACCCACTGGATGTGGCCTCAAGACCTGGAGCAGTCCCACACACACTCTTACAGAAGGACCCCAGGGTAAGCACCCTGTCTGGACACACTCACTCATTCAATAGTGAAGCCACGCATAGTTGCTAATTAAGAACGCCTGAGAGACATGAAAGTAACTGAGCCCCCCCTCTCTCTCTCTCTCTCTCTCCACATCTCTCCCCCCTCTCTCTCTCTCTCCACCTCTCTCCCCCCCACATCTCTCTATCCCCTCTCTCTCCCTCTTTTTCTCCTCTAGCTAACGGATCCATTTCGGCCCATTCTCAGGGTAGGAATGCTTTAGTTCTCTCTCCCCTAACATAAATCTAAAAAGAAACATCCCGTAATGTGTCCTTGAGAATCCTGCCTTTGAGGTTAACCATATCTTCTTGTTTTGCGTTTGTCCAGAAACCGGGGAAGTGGTGTGCCATGCATGTCCATATGGCCTGGCAGATCTACCACCACCAGCAGAAAGTCAAGGTGAGACCTCCCCTTTGCACTTCCTTCCACTCACAGACTGTAGAGAAACACTGTCTGTTGTGCTTCACTATAGTGTGGTTCTCTAAACCCCAATGTTTTATCATCTAAGCCCCAAGCCAGTTAAATTGGTAGTATAATCCAGCTCCCCTCCTGGAGAGAGACATTATTGAGAGAGAGAGAGAGAGAGAGAGAGAGAGTCTTATAAGAGGACTGCCATCTTGTGGTACCTTCACTGGTGTACTGGAGGGTAAATGCCGTTTACACATATTGTTTATTTGCACGCGCGTTGACCCATCTTTTGCAGATATGCAATGAAAGTCTAGGAAATGTTACTTTACTCGCATACGGAGATCAGCTTCATGCCTGAGCTCTCAGACCCCTTCTGCTGCTACTGCTGTGTTGGCGATGGGTTTTTCATGTGCTGTTTCTCCCTGTCTGGCGTCTTCCAGCAGCAGATGCAGGTCGACCCACACAAGCTGGACTTCGGGCTCAAGCCGGAGTTCCTGAGTCGACCCCCCGGCCCCAGCCTCTTTGGCGCGATGCACCACCCCCACGACTTAGCGCGTCCCGCCACGCTCTTCTCAGCAGCAGGTGAGTGCGAGTTGGTTAGTGTCCTGGGTAGAGGTAGATTGACACCATAGAAATTGGATTACCAGAAGAGACAAAGCCCTTCAGACCAGAACAATTTGACTGGAACACTCATGGGTCATTGTATTTCTATGATTGACACAATATCTCCAGGACCTCCTCTCCCCACAGAGCTAGATCAATCCCACTGGCCCCATGGAGAGGTCTATTTTTAACATGGCGTGTCAAGGCAAAGCACCAGTCTCCACATAGGTTATAGATTACATGTTGAGATCAATGCTCTTGCCTAAAAAGGGATGCATCCTGCTTATTTTTCCTACATTGTATCTCAGTTCAAAATCTATGATGCTACAATCAAATATTTGAGCTACATTACACATGTCTAAGCTAAGGGAGATGAATATCTAGTTTTTCTATCATGAAGATGTCTTACATCAACCCTTTCCCGTGTCAGGTTCTACACACCCGTCAGCCGGCCCGTTCGGCCACCCGTCCCACCACCCTGGCAACTTCCTCACCCCTGCACCTCACTTAGGTAAGGCGCAGCCCACACAGTACACCTATGTAGCATTTCAAATGATTTTGAGGGTGTATGGAGCACTGAGGAGTACAGTGTCTGTGTCAGAAGCTGGTTGACACTGTGAAGGAGCAATATAGAGAGGGTGCTGACTGTGTTTGCTCTCTCTCCTCCCTCCCTCACTCTCTCTCTCTGTCTGCCTGTCTCTCTCTCCCTCCCTCACTCTCTCTGTCTGCCTGTCTCTCTCTCCCTCCCTCAGAGCCATTCAGTAGGCCTCCCTCATTTGGAGGACTCGCCTCTCTCAGCACAGCAGCCTTTGGTGGACTTGGAAACCCAGCACTAAGTGAGTTTCATCTCCATGACAACAATGTATATGTGTATTTGACAACCAATCATTTGAATTTCCGGTCAGATTCTGAAAGTGAAAAACGAACGTTGCATGGGGTATTCATGGACTTCTAACGCTAGAGTTAACCGACCATCACACCAGGGAGATATGCCTTTTAACTGGTGTTTTGGTCTTTTCTTCTTTCCGTGTGTTGAATCCCTAACAGCGCCTAACTCTGTGTTTGGCCATAAAGACAGCCCCAATGCGCAGCAGCACTTCAGCAACAACCACGAGCCGTGGAACCGGCTGCACCGCACGCCGCCCTCCTTCCCCACCCCTCCACCCTGGCTCAAACCTGGCGACTCGGAGAGGAGCGCCTCAGTCAGCTCCCACGAGAGAGACCGAGACTCAGACAAGCGAGACACTTCCTCTGTCAACAAAGATGACAAGGAGAGGTGGGTGTTATGAAGTGACAACTCTGAATGTACCCTAAAGTTATACCACTGACAAACAATGAACTAGTGATACAAATTTAAATATGACTTTAAAGCCCATTGTTGTTTGTGTCCATCCAGGGAAGCCATGGAGAAGCGTCACCAGACCCATCCGTCCCCAGTCCCCATCAGCCTGTTGGGTCACAGCCGTCCCCCGGAGCCCCCGAGGAACCACCTGCCCCCCAGCGAACCCACCAGGGATAAGGACAAGCCCAAAGACCGAGACAGGGAGCACCCCGACTCCTGGAAGGACAACGGCACAGACGAGCACAAGCTCAAAGAAAATCACCACAGCGACAAGGACACAACGCCAATCATCCACGACGGGCGGGTGACTGAGGACAAGGCCAATGGCAGAGGGACGACCTCACCCTACATCCGCCAGACCAGCCTGGACCGGCCCAACGGGGGCTTGGGGAGGGGGGAGAGGGAGGCCCTGATGGAGAAGAAGGGAGAGCTGCCCTCTCCCTACGAGCACCACAAGAAGAACAACAACGAGGTGAAGGTTAAGGAGGAGAGGAAAGAGGAGCAGGACAGCCCTACGGACAGGGACAGGCCCCCCTCTCACCCACACCCTCACCTCCACCCACATCCGCACCAGGTGCCCCCCACGCCCAGCTTCCACACCCACCCCGCCTCCTCCATGGCGATGCCCATGGGCATGGCGGGCGTCCACCCCATGAACAGCATCAGCGGCCTGGAGAGGACTCGAATGGTGGCCCCCTTCATGGGCATTAGCCCCATCCCAGGGGCAGAGAGGTTCCCCTACCCAGCCTTCCACTGGGACCCCATGAGGGACCCGTACAGGGGCCTGGACATCCACAGACGGGACCCTCTGACCAGGGAACTGCTGCTGAGGAACGATCCCCTGCACCGGCTGGCCGGGCAGCGTCTCTACGAGGCAGAACGCTCCTTCAGGGACCGAGAGTCTCATGACTTTAACCGTGACCACCACCACCCTCTAGCCCTGGAGCAGCGCCGGGAGCAGGAGGCCCGGGCCCACCTGGAGGAGCGCGAGCGCCTGCACATGCTCAGAGAGGACTACGAGCACGGCCGCCTGCACGTCGCCATGCACCACCCGGCCCTGGAAGGCCACCTGCCACACCCCCACCCCGGCCTCATGGCCCCCGGATTACCCAGCATGCACTACTCCAGGGTGAGCCCCTCGGCCGCCGCTGCAGCGTATGCCGCCCACGCTGCCGCAGCTGCAGCCCACCAGAATGGTATCCTGAACAAAACACCCCCAACGGCTTCCCTGAGCGCCCCGCCCCCCCTTATCCCCACGCTGGGTGCCAGGCCGGGCTCCCCCAGACGGACTATGCCCCTCACCACAGACATCAGAGACAGACCGTCAGCCCACAACCACAAAGACATAGAGGCACGGTGAACGGAGCGGGGTGCAAACCTAGCCTCACCCTGGACTACAGGCAGATTCTGCCCCATACCCTGTGTCTGACACAATTACTAACACTGAACTCACACCAAGCACTTAGCTTTGGGAAAACTAGACTGTACCATAGCTGTGAATAATATGTGGTTAAAAAACACCCACAGATCATGTGTTTTTTTTTTTAAGGGGAAAAAAGGGGGATGAAATTATGTAAACAAAAAATGAGATTTTACTAAACTCTTTTTTCCAGTTTGCTCCTGCTTTTTGTGTGTATTCTTGTCTTGTATAGAAAGCGGCCTGGAATACCCTGAAGGTGTGTAGGTTAATAGAAACGGATCCCTCACAAAGACGTTTTGGAATGTACAGGTACTTCAATGCATTGACAGACAGCAAAGTGTGTAGATATGTGTACAGTCAACATGCTCACTCCTTAAGGAACAAATCAAGGTACAAATATGCAAAAGGGTGTTTTGAAAGCTTTACTTTGAACAAATGTAAATAGAGGACTATTATTAAGAAGGAGGAAGGGTAGAATGTGCTTTTTGCAGATTGGGTTTTGCTTGACGCGGCGGAAAAAGCATTGTACCAGAGACCACCATACCCACCATTCAACTATGCAACAAATGTCTGGGCTTACACTCTGAAAGCCAGCCTGGTCACCACCCCAACTAACTCTGACAACACTGTATTCTCTCCACAACCAAGATCTCACAAAATCATAATAATGTATATATCACTGAAATGAAATAGTGCTCGTAAAAAACACTATACCGTACAACGGTTGTGCAAACGTAAAACAATTTTCTTACAAATTATACAAAGCTGTGGTGACAATCCTTAAAATGTCTATTATAGAGCTATTTTTATTTTCAGAGGAATTCCAATGCCTGAAGTCGCCGAACAGACAGTTTAAAGTGAGAGAGATCCCTTACTTACAGTTACCCCAACAACTCAACTCACACTACTCCCACTACTAGTCTTGTTTTGGAGAGAATACAGCACATTTACAAAAATACACCACATTATCCCTTCTAAAGGAGTGTAAAGTATGTGTTTGGAAATAAGTTATGTTTATCTAACAGTGTATTAAAGTGCTATCCTAAGTTGTTGTATCTATAAAAATAAAAAAGACAAAAAAGCCAGTCTAAACTATGGATAGTTTGTTTCTAATGAGCAGAGATCTATTTTAGTAGTCCACTGAAGGGTTAGTTGTGCGCTTCAAAACTCTGTGAGAGCCAGATGTTGTGTAGTGTTTTTTTTTAACCACACATTAAAAACGTCCACTAGAGCCGTAGTGGTTAGTCAATGCGTATTGCAGAGAGATTGTTAACAAGAAAAACGTTTTTTGCTGTTAATCATGTACGTAAAAAAAAGTATTTCTAGAATCAAAAAAAAAATGTAAGACCAAAAAAAAGAAGCGACTGAATCTTCAGCATGCTCCTCATTTAAACTTGTGTTATGTAAATTGTGCCATGTTATTAAAAAATGTGAACTAAAAATGTCTACTGGCTTTTTTATGATCATGAGAGGTAAATAATTGCGGTCTGCACTAGAAATGTAAACATAATGTCCGATCCGACATCAGTGGTGTAAAATAACTACACCGAACAAAAATATGAACGCAACATGTAAAGTGTTGGTCCCATGTTTTATGAGCTGAAATAAAAGATCCCAGAAATGTTCCATACGCACAAAAAGCATTATTTTTTGCACAAATTCGTTTACAACCTTGTTAGTGACAAATATAATCCATCCACCTGACAGCTGTGGCATATTAAGAAGCTGATTAAACAGTGTGATCATTACACACGTGCACCCTGTGCTGGGGACAATAAAAGGCTACCCTAAAAAAAATGTTTTGGCCACAGATGACTCAGGTTTAGAGGGAGCGTGCATTGGCATACTGACTGCAGGAATGTCCACCAGAGCTGTTGCCAGAGAATTGAATGTTAATTTCTCTACCATAAGCCGCCTCTGATGTCGTTTTAGAGAACGTTGGCGTGTGGGCGAGCTGTTTGCTGATGACAAAGTTGTGAACAGAGTGCCCCGTGGTGGCAGTGGGCATAAGCTACGGACAATGAACGAACACAATTGCATTTTATCGATGGCAATTTGAATGCACAGTGATACCGTGATGAGATCCTGAAGGCCATTGTCATGCCATTCACCCGCCGCCATCACCTCATGAAGCAGCCCATTGTCATGCCATTCACCCGCCGTCATCACCTCATGAAGCAGCCCATTGTCATGCCATTCACCCGCCGCCATCACCTCATGAAGCAGCCCATTGTCATGCCATTCACCCGCCGCCATCACCTCATGAAGCAGCCCATTGTCATGCCATTCACCCGCCGCCATCACCTCATGAAGCAGCCCATTGTCATGCCATTCACCCGCCGCCATCACCTCATGAAGCAGCCCATTGTCATGCCATTCACCCGCCGCCATCACCTCATGAAGCAGCCCATTGTCATGCCATTCACCCGCCGCCATCACCTCATGAAGCAGCCCATTGTCATGCCATTCACCCGCCGCCATCACCTCATGAAGCAGCCCATTGTTATGCCATTCACCGGCCGCCATCACTTCATGAAGCAGCCGATTGTCATGCCATTCACCCGCCGCCATCACCTCATGAAGCAGCCCATTGTCATGCCATTCACCCGCAGCCATCACCTCATGAAGCAGCCCATTGTCATGCCATTCACCCGCAGCCATCACCTCATGAAGCAGCCCATTGTCATGCCATTCACCCGCCGCCATCACCTCATGAAGCAGCATGATAATGCACAACCCCATGTCGCAAGGATCTGTACACAATTCCTGGAAGCTGAAAATGTCCCAGTTCTTCCATGGCCTGCATACCCACCAGACATGTCACCGATTGAGCATGTTTGGGATGCTCTGAATCGATGTGTACAATAGCGTGTTCCAGTTCCCGCCAATATCCAGCAACTTCGCACAGCCATTGAAGAGGAGTGGGACAACATTCCCAAGGCCACAATCAACCGCCTGATCAACTCTTTGCGAAGGAGATGTGTCGCACTACAAATGGTGGAAACACCAGATACTCACTGTTTTTCTGATGACTATTTTCCCAGTCGTGAAATCCATAGATTAGGGCCTAATGAATGTATTTTAATTGACTGATTATCTTATATGAACTGTAACTCAGTAAAAAAAAAAGATTGATGCAAGTTGCATTTATATATTTTTTCAGTATAAGTAAAACAACTTTGAAGTACTATTAATGTAGGTTTTTGGGGTATCTGTAGCGGAGAACACCAGTTTTTTTCCCTAATTATTCAGAGATCAATAGAGCTAGAGACACCAAATGTATTGACAAAGAACTTATATACACTACAAGTATGTGGACACCCTTTAATATTAGCCAAACACGTTGCTGACAGGTGTATAAAATTGAGCACACAGCCATGCAATCTCCAAAGACAAACATTAGCAGTATAATGGCCCGTACTGAAGAGATAAGCATGATGAGTTTACCGTCTTTCAACGTGGCACCGTCATAGGATGCCAGCTTTCCAACAAGTCATTTAGTCAAATAGTGCTGCCCTGGTCAACTGTAAGTGCTGTTATTGTGAAGTGGAAACGTCTAAGAGCAACCAGGCTCAGCCGCGAAGTGGTAGACCACACAAGCTCATTGAACGGGACTGCCGAGTGCTGAAGTGCATAGTGCGCAAAAATCGACTGTCCTTGGTTGCAACACTCAATACCGAGTTCCAAACTGCCTCTGGAACCAATGTCAGCACAATAACTATTCGCCGGGAGCTTCATGAAATGGGTTTCCATGGCCGAGCAGCCGCACACAGGCCTAAGATCACCATGCGCAATGCCAAGCGTCGGCGGGAGTGGTGTAAAGTTCCCCGTCATTGGACTCTGGAGCAGTGGAAACACGTTCTCTGTAGGGATGAATCACACTTCACCATCTGGCAGTCTGATGGACGAATCTGAGTTTGGCGGATGCCAGGAGAACGCTCACTGCTCCAATGCATAGTGCCAACTGTAAAGTTTGGTGGAGGAGGAATAATGGTCTGGGCCTGTTTTTCATGGTTCGGGCTAGGACCCTTAGTTCCAGTGAAGGGAAATCTTAATGCTACAGCATACAATGACATTCTAGACGTTTCTGTTCTTCCAACTTTGTGGCAACAGTTTGGAGAAGGTCCGTTCCTGTTTCAGCATGACAATGCCCCGCACAAAGCAAGGTCCATACAGAAATGGTTTGTTGAGATCAATGTGGAAGAACTTGACTGGCCTGCACAGAGCCCTGACCTCAACCCCATCAAACACATTTGGGATGAATTGCAACGCCGACTGCATGCCAGGCCTAATCGCCCAACATCAGTGCCCATCCTCACTAATGCTCTTGTGGCTAAATGGAAGCAAGTCCCCGCAGCAATGTTCCAACATCTAGTGGAAAGCCTTCCCAGAAGAGTGGACGCTGTTATAGCAGCAAAAGGGGGGACCAACTCCATATTAATGCCCATGACTTTATGTCCTCTACCATTAGGAACTGTAATTGAATTTCTTGGGGTAAATGAGTTGAAATTAAATAAACCGAGAACAGTACTACCACAATGTTATTTTTGTACCTGCTGTAAGGGAAGGGAGTAAGACAGCCATGGGACAGAAGTAACAGCTGGCGAGAAGTGCACAAAATCTTATCTCCATGTTTCTGGTTTGTAATGCTCATTGCTTTCAACAAATGTACTATCAGACATAATTTCATGTTTGTTACGATTTTAATAATTAATGCTATGAGTTCGAAATGTATAAAAATGAACCATGCGTCAACATCGCAATGTTGAGCAACCACTATATTTTGCCATACTAAAACCAGACTATGATATTAACCATCATTTTCTCATCTCACTTTAATGGGAATGTAGTAGGATATGTTTTTCACCATTTGCAATGACTAGTCATGCTTAGCGCTAGCAATCAGGTGCGCGTCAGCTGTCCTTTACATGCGTGCTCCTTAGTTCTTGACAGAATAAACATCTTTATTCTCTTCACAAACGGTAAACTCATCATGCTTATCACATTTCCATGGCTTGACATAAGGAAATTGACTCACATAATCATATATATTTTGAACCACTAACCTGCTGATTTTTTAAATTTAACTAGGCAAGTCAAACTTCTTATGGCTGCAGGGGCAGTATTGAGTAGCTTGGATGAAAGGTGCCCAGAGGTGCCCATAGTAAACTGCCTGCTCCTCAGTCCCAGTTGCTAATATATGCATATTATTATTCTTATTGGATAGAAAACACTCTGAAGTGTCTTAAAATGTTTGAATGATGGCTGTGAGTATAACAGAACTCATATGGCAGGCAAAAACCTGAGAAAAAATCCAAACAGGAAGTGGGAATTCTGAGGCTGGTCGATTTTCAACCAAGACCTTATTGAATTCACAGTGAGATATGGATGAGTTCGCACTTCCTACGGCTTCCACTAGATGTCAACAGTCTGTAGAACCTTGTCTGATGCCTCTACTGTGAAGTGGGGCCGAAGGAGACAGGAATTAGTCAGGTCTATCATGACCTGACCATGCTCTGACCATGCGCGTTCACGTGAGAGAGAGATGTTCCATCGCACATCTGAAGTCAATGTAATTCTCTGGTTGGAACGTTATTCAAGATTTATGTTAAAAACATTCTAAAGATTGATTCAATACATCGTTTGACATGTTTCTACTGACTGTTACGGAACTTTTGGATATTTCGTCTGCTTTTAGTGAACGCCCTGACGTTGGAGTTGTTTACCAAACACGCTAACAAAAATAGCTATTTGGACATAAATGATGGACATTACCGAACAAAACAAACATTTCTTGTGGAAGTGGGAGTCCTGGGAGTGCATTCCGACGAAGATCAGCAAAGGTAAGTGAAGATTTATAATGCTTTTTATGAGTTTTGTTGACTGCACAATTTGGCTGCACAAGTATGGCTTGCTTTTGTGGCTGAACGCTGTTCTCAGATTATTGAATATTGTGCTTTTGCCGTAAAGCTTTTTGAAATCTGACACAGCGGTTGCATTAAGAACAAGTGTATCTTTAATTCTATGTAAAACATGTATCTTTCATCAAAAGTTATGATGAGTAGTTATGTTATTTGACGTGGCTCTCTGCAATTTCTCCGGATATTTTGGAGGCATTTCTGAACATGGCGCCAATGTAAACTGAGGTTTTTGGATATAAATATTAACTTTATCGAACAAAACATATATGTATTGTGTAACATGAAGTCCTATGAGTGTCATCTGATGAAGATCATCAAAGGTTAGTGATTAATTATATCTCTATTTCTGCTTTTTGTGACTCCTGTCTTTGGCTGGAAAAATGACTGTGTTTGTCTGTGATTTTGGGGTGACCTAACATAATCGTTTGTGGTGCTTTCGCTGAAAAGCCTATTTGAAATCGGACACTTTGGTGGGATTAACAACAAGATTACCTTTAAAATGGTATAAGATACATGTATGTTTGAGGAATTTTAATGATGAGATTTCTGTTGTTTGAATTTGGCGCCCTGCACTTTCACTGGCTGTTGTCATATCATCCCGTTAACGGGATTGCAGCCATAAGAAGTTTAAGAACAAATTCTTATTTACAATGACGGCCTAGGAACAGTGGGTTAACTGCCTTATTCAGGGGCAGAACAGCAGATTTTTACCTTGTCAGCTCGGGGATTCGATCTAGCAACCTTTCGGTTACTGGCCCAACGCTCTAACCACTAGGCTACCTGCCGATAAAAGCTTATGTGAGAAGCTGATCCGTTAAGGCAATTGATCAAGGCATAATTCGAATGACGTCATATATAATTTTTAAACATTCAGTCATTTGTTGATATTTTGCTAACATTATAAAAACAATTTGAACTAGGGGAGACAATGGCCTGTGCTTAAACAATTGTATTTTTTATTCCAGGTCATCAGTTTAAGTTGTGTTACATTCGTCCCACCCATCTCTCCTGTAACTTCTCCCAGGCTAACACCCAAGACTAGCTAGCATGATACTTAAAACCTATTCTGTCATTTAGTCACTAGATGGGTTAAGAAAATGACATGTTTGGAACCTTAAACAACTAAACACAATACTACGACTGAAAAATACTTCTGGGTCCGTTTTTTTAACCTACATGGCTCAAAACCACTTTTTGTTGATAACAATTTTTTTTACAGGGAGCTTGTCTCCACATTAGGAACTTGCTGACTTCACTTCGTCATTCCAGCTTCTGTGTTATCTGAGAAAATGGGCGTGTTACTTTCACCCCAGCTCTCCCCAACTTTACTATTTATAGATTTGAGAACGTTTACTTTAACTCCACTACATTCCTAAAGTAAATATGTACTTTTTACTCCCATACATTTTTCCTGACACCCATAGGTACTCCTTACATTTCAAATGCTTAGAAGGACAGGAAAATGGTCCAATTCACATACTCATCAAGAGAACAGGGGATCATTCCTACTGCCTCTAATCAGGCAGACACACTAAACACAAATGCTTTGTTTGTTTGTAAATGATGTCTGAGTGCTGGAGTGTGCCCCTGGCTATCTGTAAAAAAAATAATTAATTGTGCCATCTGGTTTGCTTAATATATGATTTATAGCATTTACTTTGGGCTCCCGAGTGACGCAGCGGTCTAAGGCACTGCATCTCAGTGCTAGAGGTGTCACTACAGATCCTGGTTCGATTACAGCCTGTATCACAACTGGTTGTGATTGGGAGTCCCATAGGGCGGCGCACAATTGGCCCAGCGTCGTCCGGGTTAGTTTTTGGCTGTCACTGTAAATAAGAATTTGTTCTTAACTGACTTCCCTAATTAAATAAAGGTTAAACAAAGAAAAAATACTTCTGATACTTAAGTACACTACCGTTCAAAAGTTTGGGGTCACTTAGAAATGTCCTTGTTTTTGAAAGAAAAGCAATTTTTTGGGCCTTTAAAATAACATCAAATTGATCAGAAATACAGTGTAGACATTGTTAATGATGTAAAGCAGTATTGTATCTGAAAACTGCTGATTTTTTATGGAATATCTACATAGGCGTACAGAGGCCCATTATCAACAACAATCACTCCTGTATTCCAATGGCACGTTGTGTTAACTAATCCTAGTTTATCATTTTAAAAGGCTAATTGATCATTAGAAAAACATTTTGCGATTATGTTAGCACAGCTGAAAACTGTTGTCTGATTAAAGAAGCAATAAAACGCCCTTCTTTAGACTAGTTCAGTATCTGGAGCATCAGCATTTGTGGGTTTGATTACAGGCTCAAAATGGCCATAAACAAAAACCTTTCTTCTGAAACTCGTCAGTCTATTCTTGTTCTGAGAGATGAAGGCTATTCCATGCGAGAAATTGCCAAGAAACTGAAGATCTCGTACAACGCTGTGTACTACTCCCTTCACAGAACAGCACAAACGTTCTCTGAACAGAATAGAAAGAGGAGTGGGAGGCGCACAACTGAGAAAGAGGACAAGTACATTAGAGTCTCTAGTTTGAGAAACAGACGCCTCACAAGTCATCAACTGGCAGCTTCATTAAATAGTACCCACAAAGCACCAGTCTCAACGTCAACATTGAAGAGGCAACTCCGGGATGTTGGCCTTCTAGGCAGAGTTCCCCTGTCCAGTGTCTGTGTTCTTTTTGCCCATCTTAATCTTTTATTTTTATTGACCAATCTGAGATATGGCTTTTTATCTTTGCAACTCTGCCTAGAAGGCCAGCATCCCGGAGTCGCCTCTTCACTGTTGACGTTGAGACTGGTGTTTTGCGGGTACTATTGGGGAGGGACTTGGGGAGGACACTTAAATCTACCTGTGCCAGGTGGATGTCGGGCTAAGGGGCATGGTGCTTTGCATTATACCAAATATGATCTATTATGTTGACAAGATAGTTGAGTGACTGCTTTAACAATGGAAATACATATCCCCAAATACGGAAGGCAGGCGGGAGGAGGCAAGATCAGATGGGACCATCCTAGCCAATGATAGAGCAGATATGCATGTGAACAACAGGCATAACTCCAATATAACAATTTTGTGTAAATTTTTGTAAATAAATACTATGTGCGTCCACTATCAGTGCATTCATAACAACCTAACCATTAGGAAACTTCTATTTGATCAAATAAGCCTCACGTAGCAAATTAGCAATTACATTTTTTGTCAACCAAATTCTACACTTTGTGGTCTTATTTTGGACGGAGTAAACCCTCTCGCTTTGCCTATTCCTCTCTGATTATACAGGGGAAGGATTGGAGAGCACTGAAAATCCATCAATATCTCCATCACTCTAAATCAGCAGTTACTCACAGCACTATGGCTTTCACATTTCCTGAAGTGAATTACAACCTTATGATAGATATTTATAGCCAAGCACCTCATATTTATCAATATGGAGGTATTGTCCTGTGATGGCCAAGTAGTCTCCCAGGACAGACTTGTTGACTTCCATAACGTGGTCAGGTTTACAAGACTAATGCACCAGATTTGGGAAATGAGCTTTGCATTTCCACACTGTTATCACCCTCAAGTTTGTTTGCTCAGCAGAGGGTGCTATAATGCAACAGGATAAGACTGTGTTTTTCATCAAGGTGAAGTTTATACATTAGTGCTTATCCTGTAAACCGTTGTACTGTATGCCTCAATTCAGGCTGGGATTCAATCAAATGTGCATTGTTGATAAGTAACCTTTAAATGTAATTTACATGGCCTGATGGGTCTTGAGGTAATGCCGCAGCCTCCAACACATGTCGACGGTATGGGCATAGGTTCGGATCTTGTCTACTACCCTTTAACACAACATCTCTTATCTTTCCCCACTTTCATCCTCTATTTCTATTTGTTCAATAAAATCAGAAAGTATTTTGTATGATTAATTTACGCTTGAGTCAACATCTGCACCAATGTCATACATGTATGTACCCTACTGTACAGAATGCTATATGTAGTTAGAACTGTTATCCCCATTTGCACAATGCTGATAGAATAATTAAGTGATAATGCCCGAGAAGCCAGTGTTTGGAGGATATATTGGCACGGGTGTTGTTAGGCCCAGGGCCAGCAAAGTCCAGGGCCAGCAAACCTGCCAAAATATTGAGGGCATACACCGGGTTAACCAACATATTCAAATAATGATATACATAATTCCATTAAAAACGTTATTTTGATGAATTTATTCATACTATTTCCCCCTTCCACAAGATATAGTCCCGACACAAATCTAGGGTTGTTACCCAAGCCGGCTGGTCGTTCTATCGATTCGGTTGCCAGAGATGCGAACCAGTCGTTCAGTCTTTTTGTTCTGTATCTATGGACGCGACCCAGTTTTCCGTTATAAATGTACCATTGTCATACTGGCTGCCAACGTTCTTATCCCTTGCTTGCTAGCCAGTCAACTACAGCTAATTTACAGTCACATCAAACAGTGCAGCCAGAATAACAGTAGCTGCATTTGCATTTGTTTAAGCTGTTTTCTAGTGACATTTATTTGGATACATCCATAACAGTGAGCTAATGAGGCGTGATTTCACCTGGCATAGAAAATGTGCTCTCTCGTCAGGACACTGTTGTTCAGAGGAGCTAGCCAAAAACACAGCAAACACAATCAATTCAAACTGAAGCTGGAAAGACTGCAAACTAGCTGCACTTCGTTTCGTTTTACCTTTTTTCAATTGACATTTCTTTGTATATATCCATAAATATTATACCAGCTGATTCATGATTCAAAACTGGCTGAGAGAAGCTGTCTGTCTCGTCCTGACTCCCGACACGTTCCTTACTATAGGACAGCTGGAGATCGAATTTTAATATTGAAACAATGTTGCAAATGTCGGAGAGACAGACAGCAAGGTTATTACTCCTGGAAGCGTAGACAGTCTTATTTGTAGGATTCTTCCTCTTAATCACATGACTAAACCAGCCAATATATATTTGTTTGTATAATTTTGTTTATTTTTAAACACCATGGCATGGGGCATATTGATCTCTGAAAAGTTTAGTATGTATGGAGAACTGTTCAGAAAATGGTTTCATTGAAAATGTGTGCTCTCCTGCTCGAACACTAGATGGAGACAAAGTATTATAAAAAATGATGTCATGAGCGCAGACAGAGGGACAATAAGGCAGAGAGCTCCCAGAATATAATTACTTGCTGTAGAGTTGTGCTCATGTCTTTCCACCTCATCTCCTTCATATAAATAGAAAGAACCAGTCTGGCAGGTATTTTGTTCAAGTGGAAATGTACACCACTGTCATCAGCAGCGATGTATGCTGTCAAACTGGAAGAGCAGCAGTATGGCAAACAGAGAAAGGGGGAAAAAAGTGTTTACCTTACATAGACTTTGGTGAGAAGTAAACAGAGAACCTTGAGATAATACAATACACACATAAAAGCATAAACACATGGACATACGTGCACACGCACACACAGCCAAGCCTTAACCCTAACATTTGACTGGTAATACTAGGCCTACTATTTACAGCAGTAGAGCTAGCTAACCCTAATCCTAACCCCAAACTAGTAATAAATGGGATTTACAGCAGTAGAGCTAGCCATAACCCTAATCCTAACCCCAAACTAGTAATAAATGGGATTTACAGCAGTAGAGCTAGCCATAACCCTAATCCTAACCCCAAACTAGTAATACATGGGATTTACAGCAGTAGAGCTAGCCATAACCCTAATCCTAACCCAAAACTAGTAATAAATGGAATTTACAGCATTAGAGCTAGCCATAACCCTAATCCTAACCCAAAACTAGTAATACATGGGATTCACAGCAGTAGAGCTAGCCATAACCCTAATCCTAACCCCAAACTAGTAATAAATGGGATTTACAGCATTAGAGCTAGCCATAACCATAACCCTAATCCTAACCCCAAACTAGTAATACATGGGATTCACAGCAGTAGAGCTAGCCATAACCCTAATCCTAACCCCAAACTAGTAATAAATGGGATTTACAGCATTAGAGCTAGCCATAACCATAACCCTAATCCTAACCCCAAACTAGTAATACATGGGATTCACAGCAGTAGAGCTAGCCATAACCCTAATCCTAACCCGAAACTAGTAATAAATGGGATTCACAGCAGTAGAGCTAGCCATACCACTACCCATACTGGTAGTACTTACAGCAGTAGAGGTAGCCATACCACTAACCATACTGGTAGTACTAACAGCAGTAGAGGTAGTCATACCCCTAACCATACTGGTAGTACTTACAGCAGTAGAGGTAGCCATACCACTAACCATACTGGTAGTACTTACAGCAGTAGAGCTAGCCAGGCATTTGTGTGGAGGCCATGTGATAAGCTTCACTAGGAGTTATTTTTCCCTCCTTCTTCATAGGTTGCCATTATAGTGGTTTCTGATTGTGATATTCTGTGGCAGGGGAGGGGCCCAGAATAACCCATAGGAACCTCAGAAGAGCCTAAAAACTTAAACATGTTTAAAATGTACTACCCCTCCTCTACCCCTCAGATGCATAATCTGTAGCCGATTACTATCCTATGCGCTGACTGCCCATAACAGCCTAAATAAATCTATAGAAAAGGCAATTAGGTGGGAATACACAGAATATTTCCCCTGACAACAATCCCAATCACATCCAAACGAACACGCTCCTTCCAACTCTCTTAAAAATACTTCCCTTCTTATAAATGGTCAAATATCCCTGGCAGTCTCATGGTAATGTTCCCCTGATGTTTGTTCACCCCTCAGAGAAACAGGCTATAAACAGAACACTCTCATTAATCTGAGCTCTATTACGGCTGGTGCTCCAGCTATTAAAATGAAAGTGATGCTAGAAAGACATTTATTTTGTACAGTTCTTAAATCACTAGAGAGGAGAGGCATGTGGTAATGTGTGTGTAACGGATGTGAAATGGCTAGCTAGTTAGCGGTGGTGCGCGCTAATAGCGTTTCAATCGGTTACGTCACTCGCTTTGAGACCTTGAAGTAGTGGTTCCCCTTGCTCTGCAAGAGCCGCAGACTTTGTGGAGCGATGAGTAACGATGCTTCGTGGGTGGCTGTTGTTGATGTGTGCAGAGAGTCCCTGGTTCGCGCCCGGGTCGGGGCGAGGGGACGCCATAAAGTTAAACTGTTATGTTGATGCTGTTGACCCGGATCAATGGTTGCTGCGGGAAGAGGTCGAAAGGGGGGTGAGTGTAACGGATGTGAAATGGCTAGCTAGTTAGCGGTGGTGCGCGCTAATAGCGTTTCAATCGGTTACGTCACTCGCTTTGAGACCTTGAAGTAGAGAGCCGCGGCCTTTGTGGAGCGATGGGTAACGATGCTTCGTGGGTGACTGTTGTTGATGTGTGCAGAGGGTCCCTGGTTCGCGCCCGTGGAGAGGGGACGGACTAAAGTTATACTGTTACATGTGCACGGAAAATGTTATGCATTTTGACTTCAATATGCATAACAGAGATTGTAAGACAGTATTCAATCAGCATGCATTTCATTGTTCGCACAATAGCATTTAACATACTTTTTTCCATTAGGAACTGTAGTCAACCTACCTCTTTGCTATAGGTACTATTGGCTATTTCTTTTTTTATGCCAAACTCACCTCACACTAGACCTAAATGCAGTCAGTTTTCAGAAATAAGACATGGCATGTATCTGTGTAGTTGAGCAAACAAACACTGCATAAACATTGCTAAGGGAGGTTCAATTGGAATCTGGCCCAAAGTTTAAAACAATAGGAATTCCTTTGTATTATTGCCTGCATATTTTGAGAAAGGATGGGCAGGACGGTGACAGTTGATGTGGAAAAATACAAAAGATATGGTATGTGGGAGATGCTGTATAACACTATGTTCATTGTGCAGTGGCAGGAAAGCTGTACTGAAAATACAGTTTACCAAGCTTTCAATTACTTTACACTGAAAGAAGTTAAGCTACCATTGAGAAAAATATAGTTTACTTAACTAAAGTTACTTTGAAAAAGTATTTCTATACATCAAAATTATCATTTAAATCTGAAATGTTTTACACTACAAATTGCATGAAAAGAGAAAGGGAAAGGGGGATACCTAGTCAGTTGTACAACAATGCATTCAACTGAAATGTGTATTCCGCATCTGAACACATCTGAATCAGAGAGGTGCGGAAGGCTGCCTTAATCGACATCCCCGTCTTCGGCACCCGGGGAGAACAGATCACGTTGGGTTCATACAGTATGTTAACATAATGTGTAATTTAGCCTGTTAAATACAAAAACTATGTTTCAAGTGAGTTAGGCATGTCTGATGCTGAAAAAGAAAGGAAATTATTGCCTACTGCCTACTTGCAAATGTATAAAAATACAAAATAAATGAAAATATCACATTTACATAAGTATTCAGACCCTTTACACAGCACTTTGTTAACACCTTTGGCAGTGATTACAGCCTCAAGGCGTCTTGTGTATGACGCTACAAGCTTGGCACACCTGTGTTTGGGGAGTTTCTTCCATTGTTCTCTGCAGATCCTCTCAAGCTCTGTCAGGTTTGATGGGGAGCGTCACTGCACAGCTATTTTCAGGTCTCTCCAGAGATGTTGGATCGGGTTCAAGACCGGGCTCTGGCTGGACCACTCAAGGACATTCAGAGACTTGTCCCAAATCCACTCCTGTGTTGTCCTGGCTGTGTGCTTAGGGTCGTTGTCCTGTTGGAAGGTGAACCTTCGCCCCACTCTGAGGTCCTGAGTTCTCTGGAGCATGTTTTCATCAAGGATCTCTCTGTACTTTGCACGATCCTGACTAGTCTCCCAGCCCCTGCCACTGAAAAACATCCCTACAGCAAAAATGCTGCCACCAACATGCTTCACCGTAGGGATGGTGCCAGGTTTCCTCCAGACCTAATGCTTGGCATTCAGGCCAAAGAGTTCAATCTTGATTTCATCAGACCATATAATCTTGTTTCTCATGTTCTGAGAGTCTTTTTGGTGCCTTTTTTGTGCCTATTACTGAGGAGTGGCTTCCGTCTGGCCACTCTACCATAACAGGTGTGTGCCTTTCCAAATCATGTCCAATCAATTGAATTTACCACAGGTGGACTCCAATCAAGTTGTAGAAACATCTCAAGGATGATCAATGGTTCTATTTAATCTGTATAGTGGTCGTTCAGCACGGTAAACGCTGCATATGCCGGCTCCATCTGAAATGAACTTTTCATTTCTACCTCAATACAGATTGAATAGAGCCCTTAGTAGTGGAAGGGGTTTCTTGTTTGAACCTAAATCATCCTGAGGTACCTGACATCCAGCTTATGGTCAAAATGTGCACACACTGCTTCAGCCAGTATTTCCATGCAGCCTCCCTTTGGGCAAGAGCAATCCTTTTACTCTGGAACCCTACAAGGTCATCAGACAGACTGCTACATTGTTATGTTCTACTGAAAGTCATTTTGGAAATAACACACACCACACAGGAGAGGAATAGCTCAACACGGATCTCCCAGCATCAGTATGGTTTCTCTGTAAATGTTTAAGGTTTGAATCATTTCAATGCCAGTAAACCTACAACAGCATGCTGTGGTAGACTAGCAAACACTTGTATTTTTTTCAGGTCTTGGAATTAGATTCCTGCTTGATGAATTAACTTAGCAGCAGTAGTTGGTCCTTATACAACTAGCCAATACTAAGCAGATAGACTCATTCCAGCCTTGACGAGACGAGGGGCTTTAATACATCAATTATTGATCGTCGCCAGGCACATTCATTTGCATGACATCGCTCCTCAGCCGTGCCAACAAACAATTCTTTATTCATGAAGTTGCATTAAGCGGTCGTGTAAGAAAGAATAGGCAGAGGAGAGGGAAAATGTGTGTAGTGTTCACAATGATTTAGCTTTTCTTACCTGTTATGAGTTCCTCATGAGATTCATGAATAGCAGCTAGAGGAGCAGAGTAGCTGTTTCTACAAGGTGGAGCACTAGCTCTTGCATATTGTGAAAGCTTGCATGTCAGCTGTGAGTGTGAATGTAATTTCAAAGTAGGAATTATTCTTCATCCATGAAAACAATGTTTGAAGAGACTTCTTTTTCTACAGTTTCTAGCATGTAGGCTATAGGGGTCATTCCAGACCAGAAAAAAACATTTTCACACGAAACACGGATGCTAGATTCGGCAAAAATAGCTAGGGGAGCTGACAAGAATAATGCTTGATACCATGCTTGTTACGGAGTGCAAGTTTACACAAAATTCATCAATTTTGTGTTTTGTTTCTTCTCAGCTGCATTCGCTTCAGTTACTACTGTCACAAGGTTATCTTTTATTGACAGATGTGCTGGATGTCCAAGATCACAAAGTTTGGAGGCTCAATAGGCTCATACCAGTGTCATCCCAGATTACAAAAAAATGTACACTTTACCATTATGACAACCTGTACCTCCTTGCCATCTAAGTGGGAGGATATACACACTAGTACACCATAGAGTACATGTAACATCTGCCTAAGTACAATGTTATTACTAGGTGTTACACTTAATTTTAACTAGCTAAATCCTGTGTATCTTGAGGGGTACTTACTTGTAAAAATATGTATTTATATACAGTATTACATTTCCCATCCTAACAGCCTGGCCCTCATTTTAGAGCTTCTGGAAGCGCCATCCAAGTTGGATGATAATCAGTAGTACAACATAGAGTACATGTAATATCTGCCTAAGTACAAGGTAATTACTAGATGTTACACAGGCTGTAGTTAGTTAAAATGAAGTGTATCTTGAGGGGTATTTACTTGTAATTATTGTGTACCTATATAGTACGCTACCTGCATAGCCAAACTCCCTGCCATCCAGGACCTCTATACCAGGCGGTGTCAGAGGAAGGCCCTAAATTGTCAAAGACTCCAGCCACACAAGTCATAGACTGTTCTCTCTGCTACCGCACGGCAAACGATACCGGAGTGCCAAGTCTGGGACCAAAAGGCTCCTGAACAGCTTCTACCCCCAAGTCAAAAGACTACTGAACAGTTAATCAAATGGCTACCCTGACTATTTGCATTGACCCTCTTTTTATTTGCACTGACTCTTGCACTGGCTCTATGTATACTCACTGGACTCTACCCACACACTCCAACATACTACACTGACACTCCAACACACACAGACTACACACGCTCACACACACACACACACACTGACCCCCCCTCCCAATCTGTTTATTATATCCTTATTGATCCTTTTTACCCCTACCTAAATGTACCCCAGCATATTGACCTATGAGCAATTACCATATACTTACTGTTGTAACGATGTACGCTGAGAGTCGGGAAGCAAGTTCAGGGGTGTTCAGGGGAGTGAATACATTTAATAAATAAATGAACGAAACAAGAAACACAACAGCGCACCGACATGAAACCGAAACAATGACGACTGGTGAAGAACCAAAGGGAGTGACATATAGTATAAAGGGCAGGTAATCAAGGAGGTGATGGAGTCCAGGTGAGTGTTATTATGCACGTAATGCTGGTGACAGGTGTGCTCCTTAAAGAGCAGCCTGGTGACCTAGAGGCTGGAGGGAGCACACGTGATAGTACCCCCTCCCCGATGCGCAGCCCCAGCCGCAGGATGCCGACCAAGATGACGATCCCAGGGATCAGGAGAGGACCGGTCACCTCTGCTAAGGCACGGGAACCTGTTGATCCGGCTGAGGCGCGGGAGCATGACGATCTAGAGCGCCGGAGAGAGAGCATACGTGATAGTACCCCCTCCCCGGCGCGTTCGGCTCCAGCCGCAGGACACCAACCCAAGGGAGGATCCCGGCGATCCGGAGCAGACCGGTCACCTCTGCTAAGGCGTGGGAACCTGATGATCCGGCTGAGGCGCGGGAGCATGACGACCTAGCGCGCCGCAAAGAGAGCACACTTGACAGTACCCTCTCCCCGGCGCGTTCGACTCCAGCCGCAGGACGCCAACCAAAGGGACGATCCCGGGGATACGGAGCGGACCGGTCGCCTCAACCTGAGGAACCGGCTGAGGCGTGAGAGCCTGATGAGCGGGCTGAGACCTCCCCGGTTGCCTCGGTTGAGGCACGGGACACAGTTCACCAGCTGAGGCATGGGAGCCTATCGAGCCAGCTGAGGCATGGCAGCCTGTCGAGCCAGCTGAGGCATGGCAGCCTGTCGAGCCAGCTGAGGCATGGGAGCTTATCGATCCCACTGTGGTATGGAAACCTGTCGGGCCAGCTGAAGCAGGGGAACCCGACAAACAGGCTGAGGCCTCCCAGGTAGCTCCGGTTTGGACACTCGGACCCGACATCACCTCCAACACCAAAACAAACAAGGAAAAAAACACTCCCTGATGTTTCCCTTTGTTGACTCTTCATTCTGTAACGATGTACTCTGAGAGTCAGGAAGCAAGTTCAGGGAGTGAATACATTTAATTAATAAATGAACAAAACACGAACAGCGCACCAACATGAAACAGATACAGGAAACAATGACAACTGGGGAAGAAACCAAAGGGAGTGACATATAAAGGGCAGGTAATCAAGGAGGTGATGGAGTCTAGGTGAGTGTCATTATGCGCATAACGCTGGTGACAGGTGTGCACCATAACGAGCAGCCTGGTGACCTAGAGGCCAGAGAGGGAGCACACGTGACAACTGTTCTACTCATTACCAAGGGAATATACCTACAAACAAAAGATGAACTTAAACGTTACCCAACTTTATTGCAACATGTAAAAAGACCTTGCATTTAATAAGGAGTTTTATTGTTGGATTAATAACTTGATGAATTAGATTAAACAAAGATATAGGCCTACTCAATAACATAAAATAACTATTTGGTGACAAATCTGAGGGCTATAGTAAGTATGGTGAGTACCATAACTAGCTAGCTAATTTAGCTAATTCAGAGAAAACGGGATTGTCTTTTCTCTACTTTTTAACATTACAAGGAACAATAGAAATCGACAACGTCTGTCTTCATAATTGTTTTTCTTGTAAGAATTTTCCCATCCTGGAGTCTGAGACCTTGTGGTAGAGAAGAAGAATGTATGACAATTTACCAAAGCCGCTCTACAATTAGCCTACTAGCTAGATATCTAGTTATCATCAGAGACGGTATAGAAGCCTTCCTCCGATATCTCTGCTAGTCATCATCACTATCATGATATCTATCATTTAGGGTTTAGGCTTATACAGTAGCTAGGCCTAGCTACCTAGTTGTTGTGTTATCCAGTTAGCTAGATAGCACTTACCTTCTCTCTCCTGTGTGGATGTTTTTTTGTCTCATCTACAACACTGTTTCTTTAGTAGAAAGAGGAGGAAGGGAAGCGCTACTAAGGTACACTATAGTATATTTTGGTAGATAGAAGGTGCTCTTTGGTAAAAGGTGTAAATTGGTCATCAAAAAGAAAGGAGGACCAAGGCACTCTTCATATAATTAATTAAAATGCCTTTATTAGTATGGCATGTTCAATAGAAACAAAGTAGTTAAAAACCGACGCGTTTCGGCTGCATGGCCTTCGTCAGGGAGTACAGAAAAAAGAGAATACAATGTCCTCTTTTGAAAGGCTTTTCCAATTAGCTGTTTCTTTAGTGTCAATGTCTGGATTTTGCACAAAACCTTGTTTTTCAGTTGGCTAACACATTGTGCATTCAGATGCATTCAGATGTTTGTGCATTCAGATGCCATCGGAAATGTGAGCATTTGTAAGTATGGTGTAAAGCATTCGTTGTTTCACCTCTGTAATTACAGACTGCAATTACCACCAGTTTGTTGTCAGTACAGTGTAACAATTAATTATTACAATTAATTACAATACTTGTTAGTGTAATTACATATTAAAATTAAGTGTTACAGATTTTTTGTATATAGTGCAGATTCCTGCAGAGTAACTCTTCCTTTCCTTGATCCCTCCACCCCATCAAATTCTCTGTCTGTCAGATCTAATGGTCTAGTGCCCCAGTCTCATCTTCCCTCTGATCACGTCTGCTCTCTTACCCCTCTCTGTCCCCTGGAACCACTGGGTCCTACAGTACATGAAAACAATTTATACAATCTTTCTCCTGAGGGCAGCAAAATCACCTTGCGATCCTCCAACCCCCATCACCCTTTGTATCGTGTCCGATCGAGCCCTGATGGGTAAGCTTGAGAGGACCAGGGAGGTCTCAATCTGTGATGCTGGACAGCAGTACGTGTGCGGCATGGAGAAGGAAGGAAGAACAGGGCACTCTAATTTCCTGGTTGGAAAAAGCCTGGGGTGGGCTGCTCTCATCTCCAGGGGGCCGTGGAGGGAGAGGGATGGCCCCATATGACTAAATCAACACCCTGACCTACGACCCATACTGTGGCGACTTAGGGTGATGGTACTGCACAGTGTATGGACAAACACAGACAAGCACGCACGCACACACACATAAACACACAGATTTATCATTGACATCACCATGGTAATAACAGAGATGACCCCAATCAAGGCGAGGAAAAAGGAAACATCACATTCCGTCGCCAAGTCTACATTTTATTCCCTTTGCCATTGTACCCTCCTGATTACATGGCATTGGAGGTTGATCACTTGTAATTGAGTCCAGCAGAGGTGCAGATTAATAGCACAAATCACTGTGTAAAAGACTGTAATGGGAAGGGCACTGTCTGTCAGGGTTCAGGGAACCTGTTTACAAATAGGATCCGTTTTCTTTCAATTACTTTATCTGAACTTGATTGACCTTGCCTGGGCACAATGGAACCAATGAAATAGACCCAAAAAGAACAAACCCACCCAGCCCGGCCAGACAGGCTCAATCAATTAAAATGTCAAAGAAACTGAAAGAAAACCAATACTATTTGAACCCAGCAGGTCTGGTCTAATGTCTGGGTCTGGGATCTCCAGGGTGAGTAGCCAGCCAGGGCTAATTTGAGTTTCCAATCTGTGATTTACTAGGGAGGAAATTCAGACTTGAGTTAAGCATGTGTAAATGTAACTTTATTCCTTTTTTTGCACTTTTCTCTTTACCAGTAATCTAACCTTGAATTTAAGCATGGGGAAATGATCAGTGCCAGCAAGATGCACGTTTGGTGAGGAGATCAAAGAAATGGAGGCGTGGCGGAGGTGTGTCTACAGACCATGAAAAAGGTTGAGCGAACCTACTGTTTCCAAGTGGAAAAAGCATCTTTCTTTTATCCGATAGAAACAACAGCATTCTCCATGCACTGTAATTTATAACTTGATAAAAGCTAATGATAATAGCTAGTTAAATGAGTAATCTATTTGAAGAAGTGGATTGTAAATATACATAGCAATTGTTTTAGAATTGTAACAATGGCGCCGGAGAAGAAGGCTGGCGTTTTACGTGTCCCCAACCGATTGTGTTTTTTTGTTTATAACTTATTATTTTTACTTATTTTGTACATAATGTTGCCGCTACCGTCTCTTATGACCGAAAATAACTTCTGGACATCAGGACTGCGATTACTCACCTCGAACTGGCAGAATCCTTTTTTTTCCTTTAATGAGTCTGACGAGCCCGACGCGGAATGATATACTGCTTTCTCGGGAACAGGCCCAGATCCCCATGATTTGCGTGAAGAGGAGGCAGAGAAAAATGGGCCAGAGGGCGGGCTGCCTTCTGAGAATTCCTAGGCGATCGAATAAACCTCAACTTCCTTCCATTCTGCTAGCAATGTGCAATCTTTGGAGAATAAAATAGATGACCTACACGGAAGATTAAACTACCAACGGGACATTGAAAACTGTAATATCTTATGCTTCACGGAGATGTGGCTGAACGACGACACTATCAACATACAGCTGGCTGGTTATACGCTGTACCGGCAGGACTATGTATTTTTGTAAGTAACAGCTGGTGCACAATATCTAAGGAAGTCTCGAGCTATTGCTCGCCTGAGGTAGAGTATCTCATGATAAGCTGTAGACCACACTATCTACCTAGAGAGTTTATCTGTATTTATTGTAGCTGTTTACATACCACCACAGACTAAGGCTAGCACTAAGACTAGAGGTCGACCGATTATGATTTTTCAACGCCGATACCGATTATTGGAGGACCAAAAAAAGCCGATACCGATTAATCAGACGATTTTTATATATATATATATATATATATACAGTGGGGAGAACAAGTATTTGATACACTGCCGATTTTGCAGGTTTTCCTACTTACAAAGCATGTAGAGGTCTGTAATTTTTATCATAGGTACACTTCAACTGTGAGAGACGGAATTTAAAACAAAAATCCAGAAAATCACATTGTATGATTTTTAAGTAATTAATTCGCATTTTATTGCATGACATAAGTATTTGATACATCAGAAAAGCAGAATTTAATATTTGGTATAGAAACCTTTGTTTGCAATTACAGAGATCATACGTTTCCTGTAGTTCTTGACCAGGTTTGCACACACTGCAGCAGGGATTTTGGCCCACTCCTCCATACAGACCTTCTCCAGATCCTTCAGGTTTCGGGGCTGTCGCTGGGCAATACGGACTTTCAGCTCCCTCCAAAGATTTTCTATTGGGTTCAGGTCTGGAGACTGGCTAGGCCACTCCAGGACCTTGAGATGCTTCTTACGGAGCCACTCCTTAGTTGCCCTGGCTGTGTGTTTCGGGTCGTTGTCATGCTGGAAGACCCAGCCACGACCTATCTTCAATGCTCTTACTGAGGGAAGGAGGTTGTTGGCCAAGATCTCGCGATGCATGGCCCCATCCATCCTCCCCTCAATACGGTGCAGTCATCCTGTCCCCTTTGCAGAAAAGCATCCCCAAAGAATGATGTTTCCACCTCCAAGCTTCACGGTTAGGATGGTGTTCTTGGGGTTGTACTAATCCTTCTTCTTCCTCCAAACACGGCGAGTGGAGTTTAGACCAAAAAGCTCTATTTTTGTCTCATCAGACCACATGACCTTCTCCAATTCCTCCTCTGGATCATCCAGATGGTCATTGGCAAACTTCAGACGGGCCTGGACATGCGCTGGCTTGAGCAGGGGGACCTTGCGTGCGCTGCAGGATTTTAATCCATGACGGCGTAGTGTGTTACTAATGGTTTTCTTTGAGACTGTGGTCCCAGCTCTCTTCAGGTCATTAACCAGGTCCTGCCGTGTAGTTCTGGGCTGATCCCTCACCTTCCTCATGATCATTGATGCCCCACGAGGTGAGATCTTGCATGGAGCCCCAGACCGAGGGTGATTGACCGTCATCTTGAACTTCTTCCATTTTCTAATAATTGCGCCAACAGTTGTTGCCTTCTCACCAAGCTGCTTACCTATTGTCCTGTAGCCCATCCCAGCCTTGTGCAGGTCTACAATTTTATCCCTGATGTCCTTACACAGCTCTCTGGTCTTGGCCATTGTGGAGAGGTTGGAGTCTGTTTGATTGAGTGGGTGGACAGGTGTCTTTTATACAGGTAACGAGTTCAAACAGGTGCAGTTAATACAGGTAATGAGTGGAGAACAGGAGGGCTTCTTAAAGAAAAACTAACAGGTCTGTGAGAGCCGGAATTCTTACTGGTTGGTAGGTGATCAAATACTTATGTCATGCAATAAAATGCGAATTAATTACTTAAAAATCATACAATGTGATTTTCTGGATTTTTGTTTTAAATTCCGTCTCTCACAGTTGAAGTGTAGCTATGATAAAAATTACAGACCTCTACATGCTTTGTAAGTAGGAAAACCTGCAAAATCGGCAGTGTATCAAATACTTGTTCTCCCCACTGTATATATTTGTAATAATGACAATAACAAAAATACTGAATGAACAATGAACACTTTTATTTGAACTTAATATAATACATCAATAAAATCAATTTAGTCTCAAATAAATAATGAAACGTGTTCAATTTGGTTTAAATAATGCAAAAACACAGTGTTGGAGAAGAAAGTAAAAGTGCAATATGTGCCACGTTAAAAAGCTAACTTTTAAGTTCCTTGCTCAGAACATGAGAACATATGAAAGCTGGTGGTTCCTTTAAAAATGAGTCTTCAATATTCCCAGGTAAGAAGTTTTAGGTTGTAGTTATTATAGGACTATTTCTCTCTATACCATTTGTATTTCATATAACTTTGACTATTGGTTGTTCTAATAGGTACTTTAGTATTGCCAGCCTAATCTCGGGAGTTGATAGGCTTGAAGTCATAAACAGCACAATGCTTGAAGCACAGTGAAGAGCTGCTGGCAAATGCAGGAAAGTGCTGTTTGAATGAATGCTTACGAGCTTGCTGCTGCCTACCACCGCTCAGTCAGACTGCTCTATCAAATCATAGACTTAATTATAATATAATAACACACAGAAATACGAGCCTTACACGAACCCAAACCGGCTGCGTGCATGCGCCATCGTGCATAAATTTATTTTGTCCCCCTACACCAAACGCGATCACGACACGCAGGTTAAAATATCAAAACAAACTCTGAACCAATGACATTCATTTGGGAACAGATCGAAAAGCATTAAACATTTATGGCAATTTAGCTTGCACTTGCTAGCTAATTTGTCCTATTTAGCTAGCTTGCTGTTGCTAGCTAATTTGTCCTGGGATATAAACATTAGGTTGTTATTTTACCTGAAATGCACAAGGTCCTCTACTCCGACAATTAATCCACACATAAAAAGGGTCAATCAAATTGTTTCTAGTCATCTCTCCTCCTTCCAGGCTTTTTTATCGTTTAACTTATATGGTGATTGGCATCAAAACTTTCATAGTATTACCACGACAACCAGCAAAACAGTTCTCTTTCAATCACCCACGTGGGTATAACCAATGAGGAGATGGCACATTGTCACGACTTCCACCGAAGTTGTTCCCTCTCCTTGTTCGGGCAGCGTTCGGTGGTCGACGTCATCGGCTTTCTAGCTGCCACCGATCCATGTTTCATTTTTCCTTTTGTTTTGTCTGTTTACACACCTGTTTCCCATCTCACAATTATGTTCCTTATTTAACCCTCTGGTTTCCCTTTCTGTTTTGTGCGTGATTGTCTTTCGTGTGTTGGAGTTCGATGTCCTGTTTTGTCCTTGTTTTATACGGGATTTTCGTTACGTTATTGAATTGAGTAAATACAGTGTTCTTTTACTCTTACCTGTGTCCTGCCACTGACTCCTTCGCTATCTTCTAGATAGACTCTGACACACGTGGGTACCTGCTTCTATAAACCAATGAGGAGATGAGAGACGCAGGACTTGCAGCGCGATCTGCGTCAGAAATAGGAATGACTCCTATTTTAGCCCTTGGCAACGCAGACACTCGTTGGCGCGCGCGAGCAGTGTGGGTGCAATAATTGAATAACATACATTTATTTTGCAACGCGAGCAGTGTGGTCAAGGTATAAGGTCATTAATATGGTCAAATCCGGACACTATCATTTAGAAAACAAAACGTTTATTCTTTCAGTGAAATACGGAAAAGATCCGTATTTTATCTAACGGGTGGCATATACTTCTGTGTATTGATTTTAAGAAAGGCATTGATTTTTATGGTTAGGTACATTCGTGCAATGATAGTGCTTTTTTTTCTCGCAAATGTGCTTTTGTTAAATCACCCCCGTTTGGCAAAGTTGGCTGTCTTTGTTAGGAAGAAATGGTCTTCACACAGTTCGCAACGAGCCAGGCGGCCCAAACTGCTGCATATACCCTGACTCTGTTACACAGAACACAAGAGAAGTGACACAATTTTCCTAGTTAAAAGAAATTCATGTTAGCAGACATTAACTAAATATGCAGGTTTACAAATATATACTTGTGAATTGGTTTTAAGAAAGGCGTTGATGTTTATAGTTCCGTACACATTGGTGCAACGACAGTTCTTTTTTCGTGAACGCGCTTGTTAAATCACCTGTTTGGCAAAGTAGGCTGTGATTCAATGATAAATTAACAGGCACCGCATCGATTATATGCAACGCAGGACAAGCTAGATAAACTAGTAATATCATCAACCATGTGTAGTTTTACTAGTGATTATGTTAAGATTGATTGTTTTTTATAAGATAAGTTTAATGCTAGCTAGCACCTTACCTTGGCTCCATGCTGCACTCGCATAACAGGTAGTCAGCCTGCCACGCAGTCTCCTCGTGGAGTGCAATGTAATCGGCCATAATAGGTGTCCAAAAATGCTGATTACCGATTGTTATGAAAACTTGAAATCGGCCCTAATTAATCGGCCATTCCGATTAATCGGTCGACCTCTAACTAAGACAGCAGTGAATGAGCTGTATTCCGCCATAAGCAAATAAGAAAACGCTCACCCAGAGGCGGCACTCCTAGTAGCCCGGGGACTTTAATGCAGGGAAACTTAAATCCGTTTTATTACATTTCTGTCAGCATGTTAAATGTGCAACCAGAGGCAAAAAAAACCTGGACCACTTTTACTTCACACACAGAGAGGCATATAAAGCTCTCCATTTGGCAAATCTGACCATAATTCTATCCTCCTGATTCCTGCTTACAAGCAAAAATTAAAGCAGGAAGCACCAGTGACTAGATCAATAAAAAAGTGGTCAGATGAAGCAGATGCTAAGCTACAGGATTCCTCCGATGGCATTGAGGAGTACACCACATCAGTCATTGGCGTCATCAATAAGTGCATCGATGACATCGTCCCCACAGTGACCGTACATACAAACCCCAACCAGACGCCATGGATTACAGGCAACATCCGCACTGAGCTAATGGCTAGAGCTGACACTTTCAAGGAGTGGGACTCTAACCCGGAAGCATATAAGAAATGTCGCTATGCCCTACAACGAACCATCAAACAGGCAAAGCGTCAATATAGGACTAAGATCGAATCGTACTACACCTGCTCTGATGCTTGTCAGATGTGGCAGGGCTTGCAAACCATTACAGACTACAAAGGGAAACACAGCCGAGAGCTGCCCAGTGACACAAGCCTACCAGATGAGCTAAACAACTTCTATGCTCACTTCGAAGCAAATAACACTGAAACAATTATGAGAGCACCAGCTGAAGACTGTGTGATCACGTTCTCCGCAACCGATGTGAGTAAGACCTTTAAAAAGGTCAACATGCACAAGGCCGTGGGGCCAGACGGATTACCAGAACGTGTACTACGAGCATGCGCTAACCAATTGGCAAGTGTCTTCACTGACATTTTCAACCTCTCCCTGTCCAAGTCTGTAATACCAATGTACTTTAAGCAGACCACCATAGTGCCTGTGCCCAAGAACACTAAGGTAACCTGCCTAAATGACTACGACCCGTAGCACTCACTTCTGTAGCCATGAAGTGCTTTGAAAGGCTGGTCATGTCTCACCATTATTCCAGAAACCCTAGACCCACTCCAATTTGCATACCACCCCAACAGATCCTCAGATGATGCAATCTCTATTGCACTCCACACTGCCCTTTCCCAACTGGACAAAAGGAACACCTACAGTGGGGAGAACAAGTATTTGATACACTGCCGATTTTGCAGGTTTTCCTACTTACAAAGCATGTAGAGGTCTGTAATTTGTATCATAGGTACACTTCAACTGTGAGAGACAGAATCTAAAACAGAAATCCAGAAAATCACATTGTATGATTTTTAAGTAATTAATTTGCATTTTATTGCATGACATAAGTATTTGATACATCAGAAAAGCAGAACTTAATATTTGGTACAGAAACCTTTGTTTGCAATTACAGAGATCATACGTTTCCTGTAGTTCTTGACCAGGTTTGCACACACTGCAGCAGGGATTTTGGCCCACTCCTCCATACAGACCTTCTCCAGATCCTTCAGGTTTCGGGGCTGTCGCTGGGCAATACGGACTTTCAGCTCCCTCCAAAGATTTTCTATTGGGTTCAGGTCTGGAGACTGGCTAGGCCACTCCAGGACCTTGAGATGCTTCTTACGGAGCCACTCCTTAGTTGCCCCGGCTGTGTCTTTCAGGTCGTTGTCATGCTGGAAGACCCAGCCACGACCCATCTTCAATGCTCTTACTGAGGGAAGGAGGTTGTTGGCCAAGATCTCGTGATACATGGCCCCATCCATCCTCCCCTCAATACGGTGCAGTCATCCTGTCCCCTTTGCAGAAAAGCATCCCCAAAAAATGATGTTTACACCTCCATGCTTCACGGTTGGGATGGTGTTCTTGGGGTTGTACTCATCCTTCTTCTTCCTCCAAACATGGCGAGTGGAGTTTAGACCAAAAAGCTCTATTTTTGTCTCATCAGACCACATGACCTTCTCCCATTCCTCCTCTGGATCATCCAGATGGTCATTGGCAAACTTCAGACGGGCCTGGACATGCGCTGGCTTGAGCAGGGGGACCTTGCGTGCGCTGCAGGATTTTAATCCATGACGGCGTAGTGTGTTACTAATGGTTTTCTTTGAGACTGTGGTCCCAGCTCTCTTCAGGTCATTGACCAGGTACTGCCGTGTAGTTCTGGGCTGATCCCTCACCTTCCTCATGATCATTGATGCCCCATGAGGTGAGATCTTGCATGGAGCCCCAGGCCGAGGGTGATTGACCGTCATCTTGAACTTCTTCCATTTTCTAATAATTGCGCCAACAGTTGTTGCCTTCTCACCAAGCTGCTTGCCTATTGTCCTGTAGCCCATCCCAGCCTTGTGCAGGTCTACAATTGTATCCCTGATGTCCTTACACAGCTCTCTGGTCTTGGCCATTGTGGAGAGGTTGGAGTCTGTTTGATTGAGTGTGTGGACAGGTGTCTTTTATACAGGTAACGAGTTCAAACAGGTGCAGTTAATACAGGTAATGAGTGGAGAACAGGAGGGCTTCTTAAAGAAAACCTAACAGGTCTGTGAGAGCCGGAATTCTTACTGGTTGGTAGGTGATCAAATACTTATGTCATGCAATAAAATGCAAATGAATTACTTAAAAATCATACAATGTAATTTTCTGGATTTTTGTTTTAGATTCCGTCTCTCACTGTTGAAGTGTACCTATGATAAAAATTACAGACCTCTACATGCTTTGTAAGTAGGAAAACCTGCAAAATCGGCAGTGTATCAAATACTTGTTCTCCCCACTGTATGTGAGAATGCTATTCAGCTCAGCGTTCAACACCATAGTGCCCTCAAAGCTCATCAATAAGCTAAGGACCATGGGACTAAACACCTCCCTCTGCAACTAGATCCTGGACTTCCTGACCGGCCGCCCCCAGGTGGTAAGGGTAGGTAACAACACATCCGCCACGTTGGTCCTCAACACATCAGTCCCCTCCTGTACTCTCTGTTCAGTCATGACTGCACGGCCAGGCACGACTCCTCATTAAGTTTGCAGATGACACAACAGTGGTAGGCTTGATCACGACAACGACGATACAGCCTACAGGGAGGAGGTCATAGACCTGGCCATGTGGTGCCAGGACAACAATCTCTCCCTCAACGTGATCAAGACAAAGGAGATGATTGTGGACTACAGATAAAAGAGGACCGAGCACGCCCCCATTCTCAGCAACGGGGCTGCAGTGGAGCAGGTTGAGAGCTTCAAGTTCCTTGGTGTCCACATCACCAACAAACTAACATGGTCCAAACACACCAAGACAGTCGTGAAAGGGGGCATGACAAAACCTATTCCCCCTCAGGAGACTGAAAAGATTTGGCATGGGTCCTCAGATCCTCAAAATGTTCTACAGCTGCACCATCGAGAGCATCCTGTTGCATCACTGCCTGGTATGGCAACTTCTCGGCCTCCGACTGCAAGGCACTACAGAGCTCCCTGCCATCCAGGACCTCTGTACCAGGCGGTGTCAGAGGAAGGCCCTAAAAATTGTCAAAGACTCCAGCCACCCTAGTCATAGACTGTTCTCTCTGCTACCGCATAGCAAGCGGTACCTGAGCGCCAAGTCTAGGTTCAAGAGGCTTCTAAACAGCTTCTACCCCCAAGCCATAAGACTCCTGAACATCTAATCAAATGGCTACCCAGACTATTTGCATTACCCCCCCCATATTTTTTAAAACTGCATTGTTGGTTAGGGGCTCGTAAGTAAGCATTTCACTGTTGTATTCGGCGCATGTGCCTAATACAGTTTGATTTGATTTTCGATGATTTTTCCTTATGATCCCTGGAGAACACTGTGAAACCAGTCATATGGAAGCAAACTGAATGTCATATCAACATGACATGTATTGAGGCTATTATTCCACAGTGAAGTAGACTATAATTAGCTGTGCCTATATTCAGTGTTTTAATTGTATGCCCTCATAATTTGTTGGGAGGAAATTTGGAGATCCAAGCTGTAGGCTTCTGGTGATTTATGGCTTTAAAATATTGTCCGGATCGATGGCCGACCGGGCTGGGTTAAAGACAAGTGAAGGCTGGGTCGAAGCCTTATGAGGCTGGCTCAAAGGCTGGGACAAAGACTAGTGGGGCCGAGTCGGAGGCAGAGCGCTGGGGGAAGCATTACATTTACATTTTAGTAATTTAGCAGACACTCTTATCCAGAGTTACTTACGGGAGCAATTAGGGTTAAGTGCCTTGCTCAAGGTTCCATCGACATATTTTTCACCTAGTCATCTCTGGGATTCAAACCAGTGACTTTTCGGTTACTGGTCCAGCGGTCTTCATTGCTAGGCTGCCTATGGGAGAGCACTCTTGAGAATGGGCCGCAGACGCGCGGAGGTGAATAATGTCTTCAAACCTGACCTGGCCGGTTTGGCGGGAAGGAATAGTCAGGAAGGCAGGTAGCTTGCTAGTCCGTGATGCGAGTGTTGTGTTCCGCACTGATTGTCTAGTATAGCATCCATGATTCGTATAATGGATTTGGACAGTCTATTTTGTTGATATGTTTTTGTCGGAAATTACTAGGTGATTTGGGGGTTCTATTTCCGTTGTATTTTGAGATGCTACTCGTTGAGATAAACGTCAGCCTTAACTAAGAACAAGTGTTGTTTTTTACATAACAGATTATTATATCAACAGCGAGAAACAAGAGGTAGAGGTTTAGTGAACAAGACCTGATGGGAGTGGGTGCGAAATGCAACAAAATATTATAATAACAGGAACTGGGTAGCGTGAGTGTATATACAGGCATTGATTGGTGATGGGAGGAGTAGTAAACTCATTGATTAGTGGGAGGAGAGGAGTTGTAAATGTTTCAGGTTGGGTCTTTCCCTCCAAACTTTAGCTAAGTTACACATAACACCATGAAGCTGAGCTGCTGCTGTGGGATGTAGATGTACAGATAGCAGCTCTGTCTCACTGACAGGAGATCAGAGCGTTTGCGATCTCTCCCTGCATGCCTGCTGTGATTCACACCACTGAGAGGATATTAAACCAGCTCACCCACCCTCACTTCCCAGTATTTCTGCCGCTGACCTCATCTCCTCCTCTCCTCTCCGGATTCTTAAACATTATTTTCTCCTTCACCACCATATGGAACAGAAGTGAAGAGCAGCTCTCTGATTAAAATAATTCCCCTCACACAGTGCATTCTCCATTCCTGTGGTGTGAGTGGCCTAATGATGTTCTTGGTAGTAATTATAATGTCATACTGATCCATTGACCACCATCGTCCTCTAGTCTACACCCCAAGCACTTTTTTTTCCACCTTTATTTAACCAGGTAGGCTAGTTGAGAACAAGTTCTCATTTACAACTTCGACCTGGCCAAGATAAAGCAAAGAGGTGCGACACAAACAACAACACAGAGTTACACATGGAATAAACAAACATACAGTAAATAACACAATAGAAAAAAATATATATACAGTGTGTGCAAATGAGGTAAGATAAGGGAGTTAAGGCAATAAATAGGCCATGGTGGCGAAATAATTACAATTTAGCAATTAAACACTGGAGTGATAGATGTGCAGAAGACGAATGTGCAAGTAGAGATACTGGGGTGCAAAGGAGCAACAAACAAAAAAATAACAGTATGGGGATGAGATAGTTGGATGGGCTATTTACAGATGGGCTATGTACAGGTGCAGTGATCTGTGAGCTGCTCTGACAGCTGGTGCTTAAAGTTAGTGAGGGAGATATGAGTCTCCAGCTTCAGTGATTTTTGCAATTCATTCCAGTCATTGGCAGCAGAGAACTGGAAGGAAAGGCGGCCAAAGGAGGAATTGGCTTTGGGGGTGACCAGTGAAATATACCTGCTGGAGCGCGTGCTACGGGTGGGTGCTGCTATGGTGACCAGTGAGCTGAGATAAGGCGGGGATTTACCTAGTAAAGACTTATAGATGACCTGGAGCCAGTGGGTTTGGCAACGAATATGAAGCGAGGGCCAGCCAACGAAAGCATACAGGTCGCAGTGGTGGGTAGTATATGGGACTTTGGTGACAAAGCGGATGGCACTATGATAGACTGCATCCAATTTGCTGAGTAGAGTGTACAAGGCTATTTTGTAAATGACATCGCCGAAGTCAAGGATCGGTAGGATAGTCAGTTTTACGAGGGTATGTTTGGCAGCATGAGTGAAGGATTCTTTGTTGCGAAATAGGAAGCCGATTCTAGATTTAATTTTGGATTGGAGATGCTTAATGTGAGTTTGGAAGGAGAGTTTACAGTCTAATCAGACAGCTAGGTATTTGTAGATGTCCACATATTCTAAGTCAGAGCCGTCCAGAGTAGTGATGCTGGACTGGTGGGCAGGTGCTGGTAGGGCCAGAAGTATACAGAATGGTGTCGTCTGCATAGAGGTGGATCAGAGAATCCCCAGAAGCAAGCGCGACATCATTGATGTATACAGAGAAAAGAGTTGGCCCAAGAATTGAACCCTGTGGCACCCCCATAGAGACTGCCATAGGTCCAGACAACAGGCCCTCCGATTTGACACACTGAACTCTGTCTGAGAAGTAGGTTCACTAACTACTTCTCAGACATAGTTCAGTGTGTCAAATCGGAGGGCATCACTACTCTGGACGGCTCTGACTTAGAATATGTGGCAGTCATTTGAGAAACCAAGGCTGTTGAGTCTGCCGATAAGAATGCGGTGATTGACAAAGTCGAAAGCCTTGGCCAGGTCTATGAATACAGCTGCACAGTATTGTCTCTTATTGATGGAGGTTATGATATCGTTTAGGACCTTGAGCGTGGCTGAGGTGCACCCATGACCAGCTCGGAAACCAGATTGCATAGCGGAGAAGGTACGGGGGGATTCTAAATGGTCGGTGATCTGTTTGTTAACTTAGCTTTCGAAGACCTTAGAAAGGCAGGGTAGAATAGAAATAGGTCTGTAGCAGTTTGGGTCTAGAGTGTCTCCCCCTTTGACGAGGGGGATGACCGCGGCAGCATTCCAATCATTGGGAATCTCAGATGATACGAAAGAGAGGTTGAACAGGCTAGGGATAGCAACAATTTCGGCTGATAATTTTAGAAAAAGAGGGTCCAGATTGTCTAGTCCTGCTGATTTGTAGGGGTCCAGATTTTGCAGCGCTTTCAGAACATCAGCTATCTGGATTTGGGTGAAGAAGAAATGGGGGAGGCTTGGGCAAGTTGCTGTTGGGGGTGCAGAGCTGTTGACCAGGGTAGGGGTGGCCATGTGGAAAGCATGGCCAGCCGTAGATAAATGCTTATTGAAATTCTCAATTATCGTGGATTTATCGGTGGTGACAGTGTTTCCTAGCCCCAGTGCAGTGGGCAGCTGGGAGGAGGTGCCCTTATTCTCCATGGACTTTACAGTGTCCCAGAACCTTTTGGAGTTTGTGCTGCAGGATGCAAATTTCTGTTTGAAAAAGCTAGCCTTTGCTTTCCTAACAGCCTGTGTGTATTGGTTCCTAACTTCCCTGTTGCTAACTTCACTGTAGTGCTCCATACAGTAACTACAGGAAACACTTGTAAAAGCAACCTGGATGTCATTCTTTATAAGTTGCATATCGGTCACCAAAATGTCTAGTTACTAAGGGTTATGTCAGAGGTGACTTTAGTTAATGAGCTTCAGCTAATAACACATGATCCTTGATCTAGCTAAGCTAGATGATATTAGTAGCCAAATGGTAGTGGGGTGATGTGCTCCCCCTCTGGGAATAGGAGATAAAATAGGAGGAATGGCTGGGAAGAGGGAGGATATGACTAATGAGTGTTCAGCAGCTGGGAAAATCACCACCATTCTAAATGCAATATGTTGGGAGTGCGTGGTGGTGTAGACTCCCTCCCTCTACCACAGTGACCGTGACTATGATTCTGGTCTAAAAAGGGAGGTTTTCTACAGACATTACATAACGTAGAATTGTTTCTCCCTCCAACATTACTGTTGCTAAAACCTGCACGGCTTTGCTGCGGTAGCAGCAGGTGAAGCAGTGACAAATTGGAGGAGAGTAAGTTTGATTAGACCAATGCTTTTAGAGGGTCCTTTTGTTAGCAGGGAGCAATTACGATTACAGGATAAATCATCCAGCTACGCAGCCGGCTTAGACTGTGTACAACCCAGATAACGTTGCCAAGGAAACCCTCCTGGAGAACCAATAAGCACTCTCTCCCTCTCCCCCCTAAACCCCGATATGTGCTAACAATTAATACCTTGACTAGCAGGCAAATGGGAGGGAGATGGGGAGGTAGGTTGCACAAATCCCCAGGTGCTTAACAAATGCCAGTCTTTTCCCTCTCTCTCGTTGTATGAATTAGTCACATATTGAAAATGGAATGAGAAAAGACATTTCAATAAAATATATTAAAGACAGAATGGGACTAGGGAATTAAATGAGAATGGAATGGTGCATACATAACCCCATAAATCCAATCCCACATGCAATATAGGCGACAGCTACTGAATGCCTTTTGAATGAATGTTGTGAATACACAGTTCTAAAAGTGTAATTATTATGCCAGTAGACAATCCATACGGACTATTATGATGATGGCTATGACTGGGATAATTCAAGGCCAGATAAACAAACCCATTGCATAGCCCAATGTGTGTGTGTGTGTGTGTGTGTGCATACGTGTGTGTAATTAGAGAGCTATCGGGTCCAGTCATTAGGGTCCATGATTGATTTCAACACTCACCGCAGATCAGATCAATGGTCTGGGGTCCTATCCATTAACAAGCACCCAATTATAGTTATGGACGTTCTGCTTTAGTCGGTTTATTGGCCACCAGTGAAACACTCGGCCTGCCTACCCAGACAGACACAACAGACACTCAGAGCTATTGATCCAGCAATCCATATGTCAAGATCATGAGCAAGAGGGCAACATAAAAATAGATTTTAAAAATCTGGACGCACGCACGCACCCACATCAAAGTCAAACTTTTACAATTCATAACATGCCTGATCCATCCAAATCATTAATCTTAGTTACTCCACTGTATCCAGCTCAGTTGAGCTGCTATCGGAGCTCATTTGTACCACACTGCTTATTAGCTGTGACTCGCCATGCCAATAACTAGCAACCACATTAACTAGGACAGGAAATTGTCTATAATTGAAAGTGGCTAAGTAAATTTTGACTTCGAGTGTTCCCTCAGTCCTTTGACAGAGTAGAGTGATGACGTGTTGTGAGAGGGCAAAGTGCTACACTATAACAGAGGAATAACAATGAGTCAGGAAGGGCTATAGGACAAGTCAGAGGGTGAAACACAGAGCAAAGGCATTACTCCCCTGTTCCCTAAAGTCAAACCAGGCCTGGAGTAGGGGGAGACGGGCAATTGTATATTTTTGGCCTTTTACTCTATTGCTCAGACTGCTTGAACTAGGCCAGTCATTTTTTTATAGAAGAAATTTGCACCTGTCTCCTAATCATTCATACCATTTAAATCTCTGTACATGAAACGGTTGAATCACAATATTGATTTAAATCTGAATAGTCCAGACTTTACATTTGGCCCCGTGCCAAACAGTAGTTGGGGTCAAATGTAACACTTAAAAAATGTATAAAATAAACACACTTATATTTTTTATTTTATCTTTATTTTTTTACCAGTCAAAAGTTTGGACATGCCTCCTCATTCAAGGGTTTTTCTTTATTTTTTACATCAAAACTATGAAATAACACATATGGAATCATGTAGTAACCAAATAAGTGTTAAACAAATCAAAATATATGTTATATTTCAGATTCTTCAAAGTAGTCACCCTTTGCCTCGATTACAGCTTTACACACTCTTGGCATTCTCTCAACCAGCTTCATGAGGTAGTCACCTGGAATGCATTTCAATTAACAGGTGTGCCTTGTTAAAAGTTAATTTGTGGAATTTCATTCCTTCTTAATGCGTTTGAGCCAATCAGTTGTGTTGTGACAACGTAGGGGTGGAATACAGAAGATAGCCCTATTTAGTAAAAAACCAAGTCCATATTATGGCAAGAACAGCTCAAATAAGCAAAGAGAAATGACAGTCCATCATTACTTTAAGATATGAAGGTCAGTCAATATGGAACATTTCAAGAACTTTGAAAGTTTCTTCAAGTGCCGTCATAAAAACCATCAAGCGCTATGATGAACCTGGCTCTCATGAGGACCGCCACAGGAAAGGAAGACCCAGAGTTACCTCTGCTGCAGAGGATAAGTTCATTAGAGTTACCAGCCTCAGAAATGGGCAATTAACTGCACCTCAGATTGCAGCCCAAATAAATTCTTCACAGAGTTCAAGTAACAGACACATCTCAACATCAACTGTTCAGAGGAGACTGCGTGAATCAGGCCTTCATGGTCGAATTGCTGCAAAGAAACCACTACTAAAGGATACCAATAAGAAGAAGAGACTTGCTTCGGCCAAGAAACATGAGCAATGGACATTAGACCGGTGGAAAGATGTCCTTTAGTCTGATGAATCCAAATTTGAGATTTTTGGTTCCAACCACCGTGTCTTTGTGAGACGCAGATTAGGATGATCTCTGCATGTGTGGTTCCCACCGTGAAGCATGGAGGAGGTGTAATGGTGCTTTGCTGGTGACATTGTCAGTGATTTATTTAGAAATCAAGGCACTATTAACCAGCATGGCAACCACAGCATTCTGCAGCGATACGTCACCCAATTGAGATGGTTAAGGATGAGTTGGACCGCAGAGTGAAGAAAAAGCAGCCAACAAGTGTGGGAACTCCTTGCCAAGAGTGTGCAAAGCGGTCATCAAGGCAAAGGGTGGCTACTTTGAAGAATCTCAAATATATTTTGATTTGTTTAACACTTTTTTGGTTACTACAGGATTCCATATGTGTTATTTCATAGTTTTGATGTCTTCACTATTATTCTACAATGTAGAAAATAGTAAAAATAAAGAAAAACCCTGAGTAGGTGTGTCCGAACTTTTGACTAATACTGTACATAAATTACAGAAAGAACACATCAATATGAATACAAAATGCAAGCAGAAAGAAAAACAGTCATAAAAAACAAACACATTCATCATTAAAAAAGTCCTCAATCAGCTTTCTGAATTGCCCTAGAGGCACCAAAACAAGAACATTTTAAAGCTGATATACCTAACTCAGTAGAGACCAAAGGAATATCTAGAGTTAACATCGCTGAGACCGAGTGTGGTATGTTACGAGTTACCATGGTCTCAGCAATGATGTTAGGTACAGGGGGACTTTTTATAAAAGGGCTTTATAATGAAAACATACCAATGTAATAACCTACGTGACAATCAACCAACTTTCTGGTAGAGAATGCAGTGATGAGTGCAAAAAGTGTTGCCTGTAATAAAGCGCAGTGTGCTATGATAAACTGCATCTAATTGCTTTTTATGAAGTGGCAGCTGCGTTCATATAGATGACGTCGCCATAGTCTAGGACCAATAGGACTGTTGACTGAATAATCTGCTTTCTATTTGGTGAGAGGCAGACCTATTTCTATAGAAGAAGCCCATTTTTATCCTCAACTTCTCAATATGCTTTTAAAAGACACAAATATCTGGATAGATGTCAAGCTAAGTAGGGACAAGATCAATATGGACATGATCCAAAGTACATATGCTTAAATCAGATATTTTTATGCGCCTTAGAGAACAACATATACTTAGTTTTACCTGCATTCAATATTCATTTCAGATCAAAGTTTTTCTGTAATAGAATGAAGGCAGACAGTAGTTCAGATAGCGCCTGGTTGTCACGACTTCCACCGAAGGTGGCTCCACTTCCTGTTCGGGCGGCGCTCGGCGGTCGTTGTCACCGGTCTACTAGCTGCCACCGATCCCCTTTTCCTTTTCTGTTGGTTTTGTCTTATTGGTTACACCTGTTTCTTGTTTGGGGTTTGTTTAGGGCTATTTAAGCCGGTTATGCCCGCCTGCTGTTGTGCGGGCTTGTTTCTCTGTTCGGTTTTGTGGATGTGTTATTTTTGTATTTTTCCGGACTGTTTGTGTCCTATTTTTGGGCCGGTCATTTTATGCGCCTGGTGTTTTGGCGTGACCTTTCTTTCACCTGGAATAAATACGGTTGTCCTTAACCCTCTGCGCCCGACTCCGCACCCACTACTCTTAGTCACGTAACAGAAGCCCGCACCAACGTATGGAGTCAGCAGGAGCAGCGGCAACCTCTCTCCCATCTATGGAGGAACGCGTCCTCTATCATACGGCCATCCTCCAACGTATCGGGTCAGCGATGGACCAGATGATGGAGAGGAGTGGTCTCCCTATCTCGCCTCCAGCTCCTCCTTCGACGACTCAACCCACTCCTCCGGCGGCGTCCGGCCCCAGCGCACTTCGTCTCGCGCCCCAAGGGAGTACGATGGAGCGGCGGCTGGGTGCCAGGGATTTTTGCTCCAGCTCGAGCTATACCTGGCTACCGTTCGGCCGACTCCCTCTGGTGAAGAGAGTGTGAGCGTCCTCGTCTCCTGCATGACGGGCAGAGCCCTGGAGTGGGCAAACGCAGTTTGGAATAGCCCAGACTCTGCAAGGGACCACTACTCAGAGTTCCTGCCTAAGGTGAATGGCTGTTCCACCTTAGGCAGGAGACGAGAAGAGCGCAGGACTTTGCGCTGGAGTTCCGGACCTTGGCCGCTGGGGCGGGGTGGAATGACAGGGCCCTGATGGCCCACTACCGGTGTAGCCTCCAGGAGGATGTCCGCAGGGAGCTAGCTTGTCGGGACGCCACTCTCTCCCTCGATGAGCTCATAGACATGTTGATCCGACTGGACAATCTGCTGGCTGCCCGCGGGCGTTCAGAAAGGGCCCTGTCAGTTCCACCTCCTGGCCCTCCCGCTCCCATACCTATGGAGTTAGGGGGGCCACATTGAGGGGAACCGGAGGAGGAGGCTCCTCCTGCACCAGCTGTGGTCGGAGAGGACACACTTCCGACCGGTGCTGGAAGAGCTCGTCTGGGAGTCGAGAGGGCAGGCAGAACACTTCTCGGTCACCCCAGGTGAGTCAGCACCAAACTCACCCAGAGCTCCCTGTTGGTCACATGTTTTTACTAATTTCTTTTCCTGAGTTTTCTCCCTCTCTCCAGCATTCAGGTGCAGCTGGGAACTTTATGGATCGCGGACTCGCCCGTAGGTTAGTGATTCCGCTGGTGCCGATAGATCCACCCTTCCCCGTACACTCCTTAGATAGCCGACCGTTAGGGTCAGGGCTGGTCAGGGAGGCCACGGTTCCACTGGACATGGTAACGCAGGGGGATCATGGGGAGCGGATTAGTCTCTTCCTTATTGATTCGCCTGTGTTTCCAGTGGTGCTGGGGGTTCCCTGGCTTGCTCGTCACAATCCTAGGATTTCATGGAAACAGGGGGCTCTCCAGGGGTGGTCAGGAGTGTTCAGGTAGGTGTATAGGAGTTTCCATTGGTGCCACGTCGGTGGAGAGTCCAGACCAGGTTTCCACTGTGCGCATTCCCTCAGAATATGCCGATTTGGCTATCGCCTTCTGTAAGAAGAGGGCGACCAAATTACCACCTTATCAACGAGGGGATTGCGCGATAAACCTCCAGGTAAACGCTGCACTTCCCAGGAGTCACGTGTACCCATTGTCACAGGAGGAGACAGTGGCTATGGAGACATATGTCACTGAATCTCTGGGACAGGGGTACATTCGGCCCTCCACGTCACACGTGGGAGGTCTGCGTCCGTGCATTGATTATCGAGGTCTCAATTCCATCAGTGGCATTTAGTTACCCGCTACCTCTCATCGCTACAGCGGTAGAATCATTTCACGGAGTGCGTTTTTTCACTAAACTGGACCTCAGGAGCGTGTATAATTTGGTGCGTATTCGGGAAGGAGATGAGTGGAAAACCGCGTTTAGTACCACATCTGGCCATTATGAGTACCTCGTCATGCCGTATGGGTTAAAGAATGCTCCAGCCGTCTTTCAATCCTTTCTAGACGAGATTATCAGGGACCTGCACGGGCAGGGTGTGGTGGTGTATATTGATGATATCCTGATCTATTCCGCACCACGCATCTGTCTCTGGTGCGCAAGGTACTTGGGCGACTGCTGGAGCATGACCTGTACGTTAAGGCTGAGAAATGGGTGTTCTCCAAACCAGCCGTTTCCTTCCTGGGTTATCGCATTTCCACCTCGGTGGTGGTGATGGAGTGTGACCGCGTTAAGGCCGTGCGTAATTGGCCCACTACTCCTAGTCACGTAACACTGGTCAACCGCGGGGGCAATAGCATACACCGCAGTATCATCGGCATATGTTTACAGGTTACAATTTTTTTACAGACAATATTGTTAACGTAAACAGTAAAAGGTACAGGACCCAGAATCAACCCCTGCGGTACACCTTTTTGTAATATCCAGGAAACCTGATTTAACACCATCAGTCAATACACATTGAGTTCGATCTGTCAAGTAATATTTTTAACAGTTACATGCAGCCTACTCCAGGCCAATTGAGGAAAGCCTCTGAATTAGCAGTGAGTGATGAACAGTATCAGGTCAATGAAATGAAACAATGAAACAACAATGAAACAATGAAACAATGTTGCCTTTTATCCATACAGTTAAACACATAATTTATAACTAGGGATGCAGCAGAGATAGTACTATGACCTTGTATAAAACTCAACTGATGTACATTTAGAAATACATTTCAAAGATAAGAAAGATCTCAGCTGAGAATAATATTTTATGGGCCGCCTTCCAAATCTTGGGGATAGTACCAGATATAACCGTCAGGTTAAAAATATGGGTGAATGATTCAGCAATCAGGGGGGCAGAGAGCTGCAACAAAAATGGATCAAGGATATCAGCCTGTGGATTTTTCAAGTTATCTAGCACATCACAGAAAGAAAATTGTTGAAATGAAAACAAAGATTTACTAGAAGTTGATGGGTTAACCGTCGAGTTAGCTAGAGGCTGGCAGAGAATTGCTAGGCAGGAAAGAAGAGGAATTTGTACACTTTAGCGCACTTACCTTTAAAAAAATTGTTTATGAATTATATCAGAGTATGTAATGATTTTGCGAGAAATATGTATTTTTATGTACCTGACCAATATTTACAGTTACACCCATTTGTGCATGGCCATTCAGTTTCAAAACATCTTGAACAGTCTGATGGTTCTCAGTTCATATCTGTTTTCAAATTATTTGGCACTCTACAGGACCCCAAGGCTATTTAAAGTTATTATTGGTATAATTCATATCATCTTACAATTATAATAGTTAAAAAAAATAATTTGGCTGCTTGGCTCAGGGCCATTTTAACACTCCGTTACAATTGCCCCCAACCTTAGCAGTCAAACTCAAGAGAGTTGTGACATTTAGCCAACATGGTGATGAACATTATGCTAGTTTGAAATATTGGACAGTACAAAAAATATATACAGCCGGTGGAAAAAACTAAGTTCACCCCTAAAAACCAAACATTTGCATATAAAACGAGCAAATGTAGATATTTGGCAAAAACCTTTCTAGTAGGGATAGAACCTAAACAGGCATGTACTGAGTGAGTTTCATTACTCTAAGCTTATTTCTGTTTGGAGAAATTCAAGTTGTTACAATTTCCACCGGTCTCCCCTACACAGTTTTGATTCAAACGATATGCCCAACACGAACCAGGCTGTGCTGGCTCTGATATTTTATTTTCACATTGTCCTTTCCAGCATGGCTCAAGCAACTCTGGTGGATGCGTACCCAGGCCAGTCCAGTACAGCCCTATAGTATGAATCAGGCTAGTATACGTAATGCTCTAGTGCTGACTGTTTCAATGGAGCTGTGGATTTTTGCCAGGCGGTTTCTGATCGTAGTGCCTCTGTGCTTCATTGATTAATTATAGTCATTAGAGGTTAGAAAGTCACCTCAACTGGCGTTAGGGGTGAAAATCACTGCCTGATTAAAATGAATCAGAGTGGAAGCCTGCAGGAGGCCAGCCAGGGCCCCAGAGGATAAAGATAGGCTGGCTGCTGAGACCTGGTTAGAGAAAAGCACTATGATTTAAGACAAAGTCAACAGCTGCTGCTATGGAAAAGAAAGGACTCTTTTTTTCATTTGATGTCCTTTTATTATTTAAAAATACAGCACAAAAATGACACACCAAGAAAAATTAAAACAGGTTTGATCACACAATGTGCAAACAAACCCCCGAAAGAAAAATATTCATACAATATTAGTATACTTCTTTTAAAAGCTACAGTAAATATCATGTTAGTAGTTCTAATCATTAATTTCCAGAGTTGAGGGACTGTACAATATGACTCCCTAATGACTCTGTACAGTTTGTCAGCAGTTGAAAGTCTATTCTACTAAAATACTATATATATGGGCCCCCTCCAGACATTCAAGACACACACACACACACACACACACACACACACACACACACACACACACACACACACACACACACACACACACACACACACACACACACACACACACACACACACACACACACACACACACACACACACACACACACACACACACACACACACACACACACTTCCCTGGGCTTGGAGAGAACTGACAGCTTTTCCACCTTGGGGTAGTGTATGGGGTGGGTTTTACTTCACATCCTGCCTCGGTGCAGCAGGAGGATGTGGCTGCTGTCCCATGGGTGTGAAGTTACACCTGCCACAATGAGGAGAGGCGCGGGGCTACTGTACAATTCAGAAAGCGCTCTACACCCATCACCTCCACTTCATCCACCCCAAATCTACTACATTCTATTCACACACAGAATCGGGCTCTGTTACAATAACCATGCTAGTATACTATTTAGAATCTGGACACACACACATCCATGTCAAACTTATACAATCCATAACATGGCTGATCCATCAAATAATCATTCATCTTCATTCTAACTAAGATGCTAATGTGGATCCTGAAACAGAGCTACAGTAGTGCCCAGCTGAATGAGCAGGCGTTTCACCCTCTACTGTTATTGATAACGCCCAGCGATCATGTTATAGATACACATTAACCAAGCAAAGTACTGCAGAGCATCATTATATATACAGAGCATTAGAGTAAGTGTGGTGGGTTAAGTTCTAGAGATAGTGTCACTTTTACACATACAACCAAATCCTTCATACAAATAAAACAGAAACATTAAATAATGAATTAAAAAGGAAGCAACAACTATATGAATCAATGTTTGGGAAATGTTTTAAAACATTGCAAGAGTTTAAATACAGAGCTAATGTAAACTGCGATGCAGTATTACACAGGATCCAGAACCATGTAAAGTAGACTGGTTATTATGCCTGATGTAGGCCTGGTACTACAGTTCCATTATAGCCAAACTATATGTACTGAAGCCAACTCTTGTGCCAAGCACCATACATGGCAATGATAGTTGGCTACAAAACATACATGTATGGCGCACATCAACGATAAAAGGCTAGCACACAACCAGGGAGGTGTCTGTGTCCACTGAGACACAGACACCTACTTAGGGGCCTGTGGCTACAACAGTATGTGTGTGTGATACAAGTCAGTACAGACAAGGCACAGTGATGTCAATCACAGAAACAAGTCATCTGGGCTGAGCAGAAGCACTGGGGCTGTGAGTAAGACTGGGACCAGCCTGTTGTGACTGACTGACTGATAGAGCTAGGGTACAGCATGGGAACCCTAGAGAACAGTTACTGTACTGTAGTTGCAGCCTAAACCTGTGAACACCTGTGACTCAGTATTCTAATGTTTACTTCTTCCCCTTAACACCCACTTCCTTCCATATATCATGTAACATACTGTAACAAACATGTACATCCTTCATTTATCCTTCACAAATGGTGACGCCTGAATGAACCACTAAACTTAATAATGACCATTGAAAGAGGTGGTTCATTGCGATATTGAATCCTAGGTATGCGGTTCCAAATCCAGAATGTTTTCTGGGAACGACTGTGGGGAGACCTTTGGGTTGGATGGTTAAACAACAGAGATGGTTAATAATAGCGAACAGTGTAACCGCGGTCATCCTGCTTTTACGAAATGTGTGTTGGGGGAGGGGTGTACTGGTAGGGTCAGAAGGGTTGGGGGCCTGAGCTGGTGGCAGTCAAACACAATCAAATATGATTGTTCAGTGAAGCCACACACCCCTATTCTCCAAAACACTGCCTGTTCTAGGAACTTGTAGAGAGGGGCGGGGAGAAAGGGAGAAGATGGGGTGTAAGCCCGACAAAGAAACAACAATCCACCAATCACAAGATGGGGTGGCTTAACTCCCTCCTCCCGTGCCGTTAACCAACCCTGACCGTCCGTCCCTCCCAGCCCAAGCTGCACCATTCAACTGGTCAAGTGCTCTCAGGGCTGGCAAACATGCCCATTACACCAGCCAGTCCAACCAGTGGAATGAACATCTATATAAAAGGTAACCACATGACAACAAACTCATTTGAAAAGCAGAAATCTTAAATCCCTTCAGCAACCCCTATTCTTAAAATAGATTTAACAAATGTGTGTGTGGAGGGGTTATTGTCAAATATGCAAAATATTTTAAAAATGTTAGTGAGAGATTTGATAAAAACTTTTGTCTGATTATATTTTTGGCATTTCATCCAAAGACTGTGGAGTAGGACTGTACATTTCCCACGCCCAGAAACACACGCATACAGCTGTCATACTTTCACAGTACAAACCCACCATAGGCCAATCAGAGACCTTGGTCGGCTCTGCACACATCTCTATGGACAGGGCCAGCTAGATTAAAAATCACCATGCATTCAACTATGTACAAAGCAACCTTTCTGAATTGACCATTAAAATGTAGCTAGCCACCCTAGTATTTTTGTGTCTGCTTGTCAGAAAGATCAGGAAGTAAAATTCATAAAAGGCTCTGTTGTTTTTTGCCTTCAGTAAATAGTTCATAGTGGGCCTGATGTGATATGGTACAGTACTGCATCTCTTTTCTCCTCAGTACGGCACCACAGCTGATGAGTGGTGGAGGACATAAAATCAGTCAGCCCAGTCCCCAGCCCAGCCACACCACCTCCTCTCTGGCTAGTGTCCCCCAGTCCCACCCCTCCATCTCTCCAGTTGCCAGACCAGCCCCCCACCTCCTCTCTGGCTAGTGTCCCCCAGTCCCACCCCTCCATCTCTCCAGTTGCCAGACCAGCCCCCCACCTCCTCTCTGGCTAGTGTCCCCCAGTCCCACCCCTCCATCTCTCCAGTTGCCAGACCAGCCCCCCACCTCCTCTCTGGCTAGTGTCCCCCAGTCCCACCCCTCCCTTTCTCCTTCTCTCTCTCTCCATTACACAATGGAGCCGTCCTTGTTTTGGGCGGGGATCATGACGGGGATGCCGCCCATGCGGCTGAGGTTACGGCCGGCTATCTTGCTGGCGACAGGCGGTGGCAGGGGTGTGTGGCTGGGGGGCCTCTCATACTCCTCCACGGAGGGGATCTTGTCATACTGGGGCTTGAGGGCGTACTCGTGCAGGTTGGAGGGGGACATGGAGCCCAGGGAGGAACGCTGGCTGCCCACGCTGGTGAAAGAGCGAGCCGTCGACACGCGGCTCTTCGGAGGGGGAACGTCCTCTCTAAGAGGGGGGGAAAGAGAGTGAGATGGGCATGTAAACAACAAGAGACAAGCTTTTCCACTCCCCTTTCACATTCACTTGGGATTTCACCTAGGTGTCCAGACAGACAGAGTCAGAGAGATAAACAATGAGATATAAGAGAAAGACCGAGAGACAGATTGGGATAGGGAGACAGAAAGAGAGGGCGAAAGAGAGAAACAGACAAACAGAGAGAGGAGACAGGCAGAAAAAGGGAGAGGACAGACTGACTGAAAGAGAGAGGGTGAGGCGAGTGAAAGAGACAGGAGACAGAAAGAGGGAGGGGGAGAGAGAGAGAGAGAAAGAGGGAGGGGGAGAGAGAGAGAGAGAGAGAAGGGACAGACAGTGGGTGAAAGGTAGTGAAAAAGATTATAGCTAGTGACGATGGAATGTAGTTCTAGCTGTGCCAGCTCTGATCAGCCACAGTAAGATTCTCAACAGTGGTAACTAAGCAACATTCATTCCCACCAACCCCTTTCTACTCCCAGAGCAACACAATTAACACATAATAACCTGCAATAATCCATTAAAGAGCTCAATCAAACTGAGCCTGAGGGGCCAGTGGCTTTGAATATGTTGGTAAATGTGTGTGCACAAGTGTTTGTGTGTGCATTAATATCCCTAAGCGTGTATTAGTGTCTGTATGCGTGCCGCCGTGTGTGTGTGTGTGTGTGTGTCAGGACTGGGCACACAGACACAGAGTTCACTGGGCTAATTCTTATGGTGCTCCACTGTGCTGCCAGGCAAATAGACAGTGTCCAGGCTGATGCTTGCAGACCCAAAGACAGAGGGACAGAGAGAGAGAGAGGGAGGATGCTGTGTGGATGAAACACTGTGTCCAGGGGGGCTGGGCAGTACAGACACAGGATCCACAGAACAAATAAACCACCCAAACTGATTAACACAGACGTTTATTTGAGGAAGGGGAAAAAAGAGAAACCGCTGATGGTGCGACAACCTTTTCCCCGTGTGTTCTGCTGTGTGCGTGACCGGATGGGGAGGAGCTGGGGCCAGAGAACGTGGCACGGTCACGCTTGCTTTGATTTATTGCAGGCTACAGCAGCCAAATTACCGAAATAAAAGACAACCTTTAGAGGAACCTATACACTCTTCCCACAATGCTATTAAGATAGTTGTAATGTACTGTATACTACACTGTTATATGTGGAATCATGGACATTGAAAGTTAGTGTTGTGCAATGACATTATGTGCAATGCTCAGTGACCTGGACACCAAGGGGATGTGCCATATTGAGTATATGAGGGCGGGGGGTAGTTATGTTATGGGGAAGGGAGGGGTCAAGTCATTAAGCTGTCATTTCTGTTGTTCTTCATTAATGTGTATGTTTACTATGTCTGGCCATTCTATCGCAGTGCATTTTTGTCAAGCAAATGTCAAACACATATCTAATCTAATAGCAGTTGGATGCAGTTAATGCCAGTGCTGTACAATGGTGTAATAATGCAGTGACCGTACCTGATCTCGTAAGAGATCTCCTTCTCGTACTTCTTCCTGTGGCGGGCGCGGCAGCAGCAGAAGAGGACGATGGCGATGATGATGAGGGCCAGCAGCACAGCGATGATGGCTCCAGCTATGATACCAGCAGTGTTGGGTGCTAGACCACAGATCATTAAAAAATAAATACATGATAAAATGACACAATTCTACCATCTTGACTCTATACAGCCAATACAGGTCCAAGCACAAATCCACACCTGAAAAATATATATATTTTTAATAGTCTTCAATTAAAGACCAGATAAAGGTGAATCAGGGGGCGGTGAGGGACTCACGGGGAGTGATGCCAAGCTGTAGAATACACTCCTCCATGCCCACGTGGTTCTTAGCAGTGCAGCGGTAGGTTCCTGAGGAGCTGATGGACGCGTTCCTTACATTCATGGTGCCTCCCACAGGGTCTACAGACATAGAGAGGGGGAGAGGTTACAGGGGCACGTTCAGGTAGCCAAACACCTTTCAGAAACATTTCTGTCCATTTACTTGAGTTGGCAGTAAATATCCATTCTGTTGGAAATCATCTGCCCCATCTGAGGATGGAGAAAACTTGTGTAACCACATTGTGTTCTGTGAAAATCTTCAATAAATACACTGAGTATAGAAAATATTAACAACACCTCTTTCCATGACATAGACTGACCAGGTGAATCCAGGTGAACGCTATGATCCCTTTTGACGTAACCTGTTAAATCCACTTCAATCAGTGTAGCTGATTGAGGAGGAGGCAGGTTAAAGAAGTACTGTTACGCCTAGAGACAATTGAGACATGGACTGTGTCCCATTCAGAAGGTGAATGGGCAAGACAAAAAATGTAAGCGCCTTTGAACGGGGTATGGTAGTAGGTGCCCGGCGGTTTGTGTCAAATATTGCATTGCAATGCTGCTGGGTTTTTCATGCTCAACAGTTTCCTGTGTGTATCAAGAATGGTCTATCACCCAAAGGACATCCAGCCAACTTGGGGGGGTCAACTCAATATTAGGTGTTCCTAATGTTTGGTATACTCTGTGTATAATTACATCCTGTGTGTGTTACCTAGCACGGCTGAGGCAGGCAGAATCTTGCTGTCGCTGGTCTTCTCCCAGGTGTACTGCAGGGGGTTGGTCCCCTCACTGGATGTACACCTCAGCACCACGTCCTTACCCTCCTGGGTGGGGCCTTCAGTAGAGCATCTGGGCTTGGACGGCCTCACTGCCAGGGGAGAGGGAGGAGGGGGAGAGGGCATAAGCTATTAGAGATGGCATACATGGCGGAAAACAAAAATTAGCTTGAAGCTACACAAACCCTTCCTGATTTTCCAATGCACACCCCCCTGGCAGGTTGCTGAGCTCTCTGTGTTTGTGTGTGTGTGTGTGTGTGTGTGTCCTTCATAGCAGCAGTCATCAGCATAATGAGAGCAGTAATCAGGGTAATTGATACAGCTGCTGTCATTACAGGTGCTGTCACTAAAGATGATGAAGATTGGAGAGTGACGTGCACACACACACACACACACACACACACACACACACACACACACACACACACACACACGGGGTAGGGCCTCTCTGGGAAAGCCAAGGGTACGCAAACAATTTCCTCAGTCTGTTGGCAGGAGATGAGATGAGAATTCAAAAGCAAACAAAGCTCCAAATTGAAACCAGGCCGGATCCAGTGCAAGTCAAAGATGAACAGACCAACTGAACTCACTGTCTGTCTGTCTGCTGGAGAGGAGAGATGGGGGTGGGATGAGGTATGGGTACTAAGCCAGGGGTGGGAGGTGAAGGGTCATTCTGAATATTGTCGTCTTTAGGAAGCCTGATTGGCCGTGTGTGAATGTGTGTGTGCGTCTGTGTGTATATCACTCTGTCTCTCTCTGTGTGCATCTCTCGCTCTCGCCGTGTGTCTCTCGGATAGAGCTTTGTGCTAGAGCGCTGACATCATGGTTTGGTAATGGGCGCTGTAACAACAAAGCCCAGGGAAAGGGAGGGGAGAGAGAGGAGAGGGAGGGGAGAGAGAGGAGAGGGAGGGGAGATCAGGGACAGGGACTTATCAGGCAGAACCATGTGGATTAACACCAGACAGCCCTGTCCTGTGGGACACGGCAGCACATAGATTAGTATGGGCTGGGCGCTGCACTAAAAGGCAGGAGTCAGGATGGACAGAACGAGAGAGGGGAGGAGAAATGGAAGTGCTGATGGACTGGGGGGGGTGATACAAACGAGAGGAGGTAAAAAGAGAAAACTAATGTATTGAGACAGATACTGTAGAGTGTGAGATTGGTTGTGGTGGACTATATGGATGTGGTGTAATATGAAGTGCTGTAGATAAGGAGATGTATTGGCTGTGCTGGACTACATCGAGGTACTGATAGGACACAGTATAGATAGAGGGAGAGTGATACATTGTGGTAGACCACAATAGGGTGGCTATAAAGACAATGAGGGATCGGTTGGGACTGAGGCCAGGGAGACAGAAAGATTGGCTTTAGAGAGGTCTAGGCAGGGCTGATTGGTTGTTTGGACTCAGGTCAGGGAGCGATTGGCATGTTAAATACTGTAGTGGCGTATGGCTAATGAGATAGTGATTGGGACTAAGGCCAGGGAGAGAGGAATTGTGATTGGCTGCCGAAAGCTGTAGTGAGGTAGCGGCAGACACTGATCGGTTGCGAGGGTTGCTGACATGCCTGTCCGGTGTGCTGTACTGACTGCAGGTGTGCCCTGTACTGACTGCAGGTGTGCCCTCTCCTTCTGTTACCTTCACTGTCGATCTTCATACAGGGACACAACACGCACACAGCTCCTAACGTTACCTGCACTCAGGACAAATGCCCCTGTGTGTGTGTGTGTCTACTTCCTGAGAGTGTGTGACCGTGTCCGTCCCTGCCAATGCGCTCGGGAGCATTTACGTTCTGGTGACGATATTGACCTGAAGGTAAACTGCGGCGCAGGCAAGATGTCTTCCTGTCACACTGCTCTCCTCTAGAACAGGAATAGCTCTGCCGCAGGGGTCAATGCCTTTAGGCCTGTCAGACCCACTACCAGACGGCAGCACTAAACTAGTAAAGACACAAGATGACCAGCTCTGTGGCCAAGAAATTCCTCTGCACAGCTCCCTAAGGACCATCACCATCGGCCTGCCTAGGTATTTGCTCAAGCCCATCTCTCCTTGGCTGGCTCAGGTACACTGAACAAATCTAACCTTCCTTCCTGTAGACCTGAGAGAGGCTTCGAGCAAGCCTTGCTGGTGTAAAGGAATGGCTAAAAAGACAGGTTGTTTTTGTCTAGTTCCTGGTAAAGGAAGGTAAATATAGCACCAACAGATCATGTCACAAAACCAGTTTTTCAGTAGAGAGATGTGGTTAACCAGGAAAACAACCGTGTCCTAATCACATTTTATTCAGGCAAACACATCGTTTATGAGAAATCCTTCATCAGTGCAGGGCTCTAATAATAATATGTTGTTTGACCACAGCCGTCAGCCCACACTGCTTTTCATATGTAAATATGCTGACTGGTTGAGTGACAGAGTTTCTGTATGTTCAGAGTAAAGTTGACTCACCGAGCAGCCATACACGGCAAGTCTGTTTGCGCAGACATCACTATGAATGTTCTGCCTATTCTATACCCACTGTCATGTATGATACGCGGTTGGCTAGTTGAGTGGCTGTCATAAGGCCCGTATCACTTCATTTTACATTACTTTACTGTCACTTAGCAACAACGAAACAGCTGGCTGAGGCGACATTACATTATGTGTGATGCTCATCAATCACACCATCACTTAATGGCAAAGCAAAACACTTAGCATACATCATTTCAGAACAAGGTAGCATTAATGTACATTTTACAACACTTTACTACATTTAGTAGGCTATTTTGATGTCATCTGATATTGACAGCCATTTCCCTACAGTATATGGATTGAATGGGATTGCAATATCAAGGAAAATGCTAGATCAATACACACTACTGGGAATATTAAACATATCACCATGCCATTCTAGAGGGGTATTACATAAACACTTATCTAGTCAGCCACATGCACCATTTAAAAGGCATTATGCTTGGAGTTTTTACTGAACAGATACAGTTGAAGTCGGAAATGTACATGCACTTAGGTTGGAGTTATTAAAACTCGTTTTTCAACCACTCCACACATTTCTTGTTAACATATATATATGTTTAGCGTATAGCTTTGGCAAGTCGGTTAGGACATCTACTTTGAGCATGACAAGTAATTTTCCCAACAATTATTTACAGACAGATTACTTCACTTACAATTCACTGTATCACAATTCCAGTGGGTCAGAAGTTTACATACACTAAGTTGACTGTGCCTTTAAACAGCTTGGAAAATTACAGAAAATTATGTCATGGCTTTAGAAGCTTCTGATAGGCTGATTGACATCATTTGAGTCAATTGGAGGTGTACCTGTGGATGTATTTCAAGGCCTACCTTCAAACTCAGTACCTCTTTGCTTGACATCATGGGAAAATCAAAAGAAATCAGCCAAGACCTCAGAAAAAGAATTGTAGACCTCCACAAGTCTGGTTCATCCTTGGGAGCGATTTCCAAATGCCTGAAGGTACCACGTTCATCTATACAAACAATAGTACGCAAGTATAAACACCATGGTATTTTTTGGAGAAATGTCCTCTGGTCTGATGAAACAAAAATAGAACTGTTTGACCATAATGACCATCATTATGTTTGGAGGAAAAAGGGGGAGGCTTGCAAGCCGAGGAACACCATCCCAACCGTGAAGAACGGGGGTGGCAGCATCATGTAGTGGGGGTGCTTTGCTGCAGGAGGGTCTGGTGCACTTCACAAAATAGATGGCATCATGAGGTGAAAAAATGATGTGGATATATTGAAGCAACATCTCAAGACATCAGTCAGGAAGGTAAAGCTTGGTCGCAAATGGGTCTTCCAAATAGACAATGACCCCAAGCATACTTCCAAAGTTGTGTCAAAATGGCTTAAGGACAACAAAGTCAAGGTATTGGAGTGGCCATCACAAAGCCCTGACCTCAATCCCAGAGAAAATATGTGGGCAGAACTGAAAAAGCGTGTGCGAGCAGGGAGGCTCACAAACCTGACTCAGTTACACCAGCTTTGTCAGGAGGAATGGGCCAAAATCCACCCAACCTATTGTGGGAAGTTTGTGGAAGGCTACCCGAAACGTTTGACCCAAGTTGAACAATTTAAAGGCAATGCTACCAAATACTAATTGAGTGTATGTAAACTTCTGACCCACTGGGAATGTGATTAAATAAATCATCTCTACTAATATTCTGACATTTCACATTCTTAAAATAAAGTGATCCTAACTGACCTAACCAAGGAATTTTTACTAGGATTAAATGTCAGGAATTGTGAAAAACTGAGGTTAAATATATTTGGCTAAGGTGTATGTAAACTTCTGACTTCAACTGTAGATAGCAGAGTAGCGGCTGTTTAAAATGTAAAAATGTCACCCATGGCAACCCACTCACCCATGACGGTCAGTAGCATCTTTCTGCTGCGGATGCCCGGGGCCTTCTTCACCTTGCACTGGTAGGTCCCCGTGTCTGAGGACTTCAGACCAGTCAGGTTGATGGAAGCATCGCCATTCTTCGGGTCGGGTGAGTTGAAGTGGGCCCGCCCCTTCACTGCAGGGTAGTAGTCCTCATAGGCCCTGTCCCCAGAGTACAGGATCACCTGGGGGTGGAGGGAGGAAGAGAAAATGAGGGAGGGAAAGAGAGGGAATAGACCGAGAATTAGAGGGAGATAGCTGGGTGTAAAGGAGTTACAACTTTTCAGAAAAACAAGCCTGGATGAATAATCCAAGTCAAAGCTGGTTATTAAGAGTGAGTGCAAAGCCCACCCCCCGTCTCTGTTTACTAAAACAACAGACACTGAAATGAAGAGTCAGTGTATTGTTATCTCCCTAATGTCCTATGCCTGGCTCTGGCTTGTTTTTGACCTTTCCTTTCTGTGCTGCTGAGGTATGGCATGGAACAAACAAAGCCCTACTGTGGAGTCAAAGCAACACCTGCTGTGTCAACAGAGACATAGAGAGAGCGCTATGACCTGAGCTCAGCAGCAGCCCCCAGCCCTACCTTCACCTCCCCTACCCCCGTCTGTCTCTCCCCCTCCCCTCCGACACAGCGCTCAGAGGAGAAGCCAGAAGATGGAGTCAAGGTGGAGCCAACGGACAACGAGCCGCACACGAGCAGCACGGAGGAAAAGTAAACAAAACACCACAACCACGGCACGAAGGAGGGAAAGGAGGAGGGAGGGCCAAACAATTATCTCACATCGCAGGCAGACAACACATACACGTAGGTAGGCATAATATTCTACATTTTCCATGGAGCTTGTCAGAGACAGGGGCTTGTGTTGTGTGCAGTGATCACCATCATACACACGCACTGGAGGAGAGTAGAGGAAAAACTGAGTAGGCCTCCTAATGAACACAGAGGTAGCAGCAGGCGCCAAGGGAGAGAGGAAGGGAAGAGAAAACAAAGAAAGAGAGACGAACAGAACGGAAAGACGGTGGGCTGTGAGGGAGCGAGAGAAAAGAAAACAAAGAGAAAGAGAGGGATGGTGGGCTGTGAGATGTCTAACAGCTCGGCTGGGGAGCCTTGTTGTTGACCCCACAGCAGGGCTGCCAAGGCTGTGTAGGCTAAGCTACATCTTGTACCTATTAGCCACGTAAACCGTAATGCATTCCACCTGGATCCCAGGAGAGACATGGAGCCCTCAAACTAACTTCACTGGGATCAGAGCAACGGCAGCAATAACAAAGCGATGAGAGAAGGTGGAGGAGAGGAAATTAAATTGCCTGAGGCACTGGGGTAGACAGGCAACAAGCACTCCCTCTCACACTGAGACACAATCTCAGACACACACAGACTACAATCTTGTACATACCACATGTAATAACGTGGCTCAATAAAACAAATCCTATAAAAACTCCAAGAGGGCCTACGTACTGAAAATCAAAGGGCAGACGTTAGTGAGAAGAGAACCAGACAAGCGGAGTTAAAAACAAGGACACGTTCATTCCTGAGTTCTGATTCAGAACAGGTAGACCAGTACTACAGTATCCATCTGGTGAGGTCAGACTGAAAGTCTCTGAGGACAAATATTAAGGGACCTCTTCACATAATTATAATAGTACATTGTATTAGTTAGGGTGGCACCTTTGTGGACATTTAAAGTCACCTTAAATAGTATTGAACTAATAAAGAAAATAGTAAAAAAGCGCAAAAGGGAAACAACCTCTATTATACTGGCTGTAGCAGCACCAGGAGTGAGACAAAGGTTTGGTTACTTACATGGGGCCATTTAAAGATGAGGTCATCGTCATGTGACTCCCCTGCACGGAGAGGGTGGGGCTAATTTGAGAGGCAAAACAGGGAGTGGCATCACCTGTGTACACTACACTCAATGTCCCGGTCTGTCTGACTCTGTCGACAGTGTTCTTGCGTCTTTGGTAAAGTCGGGCTTTTCTCCTGACTCAGCCATGCCCCTATAGTCAGTTTCAGAAATGTACCTTGGCTCCAAATTGAATCTCAAGGTTTAACCTGAACCACTACACTTTCATGTCAGATTTTCTTCAGTAAACAAAGCTCTAGTGCTTTCCTCAAGGACACAAACCTTTATCAGTCCACCAGGAATTTGAAGCAGCTAGCTACCGTTCCATTCTCCCAGCTAACCTTGAGAATATAGCGCTGAAGGCAACTATCATTAATGTATTTTCATGACTGTAGTTACCATTATCGTAGTTGAGAATACAATACTCAGGTCGCACCCTGCTTCCAGCCTATCTGTAATGTCCTCGTGATGAGCGCTAAATGCTAATTATCTCCTACTGTAGGCATGGCATTTCTTCATTTCAGGCCAACAAAGAGGTGCATTAGCTATGGTTCACTTATTCCCTGAATTCGGATATGTAGGGATATACAGACCACAACTCCCAAATCTCTAAATTAATTATCTGATGCAAGCAGTGCATTGTTGTTTCCCTACTTTAGAAATACAAAAATGCCAGTTTGACTGTGCAAACTCAAAGTAGTCTGTCATAGGGAGTGGTATGTAAAGGGTCCGCCCCCTCCCGTCTACCTCTACACTCAATATCTTCTTCACGCCTCTCATTCCATCCTCTCCTCTCTCATCCCATCCTCTCCTCTCTCATCCCACGCTCTCCTCTCTCATTCCATCCTCTCCTCTCTCATTCCATCCTCTCCTCTCTCATTCCATCCTCTCCTCTCTCATTCCATCCTCTCCTCTCCCATTCCATCCTCTCCTCTCTCATTCCATCCTCTCCTCTCTCATTCCATCCTCTCCTCTCTCATTCCATCCTCTCCTCTCTCATTCCATCCTCTCCTCTCCCATTCCATCCTCTCCTCTCTCATTCCATCCTCTCCTCTCCCATTCCATCCTCTCCTCTCCCATTCCATCCTCTCCTCTCTCATTCCATCCTCTCCTCTCTCATTCCATCCTCTCCTCTCCCATTCCATCCTCTCCTCTCTCATTCCATCCTCTCCTCTCTCATTCCATCCTCTCCTCTCCCATTCCATCCTCTCCTCTCTCATCCCACGCTCTCCTCTCTCATTCCATCCTCTCCTCTCTCATCCCATCCTCTCCTCTCTCATTCCATCCTCTCCTCTCTCATTCCATCCTCTCCTCTCTCATTCCATCCTCTCCTCTCTCATCCCACGCTCTCCTCCACTCCCTCTCCTTTGCTACTTCCCCTTATCTCCTTTTGTCATATATCCCATTCTATACTCTCCCTCCATCTCCTCCCCCCTTCCAGCAGAGTAGATCAGTACCACACATCCAGTAGTCCAGCCTGCCAGTAGTGTAGCCCCAGCCCCATCATCACCCCTCCCCTTCTCGCTCTCTGGACATCCAGTAGTCCAGCCTGCCAGTACAGTGTAGCCCCAGCTCTGGTTTGCCAGCACTAATCCTACTGGGCACTGTCACATACACCAAGCCAGCCCTGCAGCCACTGAACTTAACAGGCCACTAATTACTGATAATACACATGACATCACCCCACCAGGGCGCAAGTAGGCTGTGTGCGTGTGTTTGTCTGTCTATGCACTGAGTGTCCCTCTGATTGGTCAATTAATATCTACCCGCTCAGAGGAAGATAGAAACTTGGCCGTTGTGAATGAAGAAATGGTCTGGTGAGATTGTGACCCTTGTAAAAGATTGGAGACGGTTTGAGGCGCAATGAACGACAAAACAAAAATAATGAGCAGTGAAGCTAAACTCTGAGTATGGAACATTCAAAACATGTTTACAGCTGAGTACAACTAGAGAGGAGGTAGACCACAAACGGAAAACCACCCACAACTGGCTTCTACAGTTATATCCACATGAGCATTGTAGTCTTTACACAGAAACGCCAAACCTGGGGAGTACAATGACGGCTCTATAATAATAATGTTATTTTTTGGGAAATACGCCACTTCTTCCACCCCCACCCCTCCCAATTAATCATCAGTGGTTCCCATTCTAAATAAAATTAAGTAGGTCAAAAACAAATAGAGCTCTCCTGAGGCACTGCTCCCCAATTACATTATATATATTTTTTTAGCAGAGACAATGGAGGGAGAGGAGAGAGCAGGGTTGGGCTGGAAGTAGGAGCCAGGGAGGAATGGTGAGAGGGACAGCTAATGAAGGGCTCTTACTGATCTTCTTCTAGCCCTGGACATAAAAACTCAGGTCATGGGGGACAAAGAGAGAGAGAGAGAGAGAGAGAGAGAGGATGCAGAGGCATCACCAGTGGAGGAGTGGAACGGAGAGACACAGGAGAGACTCCCCCACCATTCAGAGGCCTGGAGTGAGGCCATCTATCCCTCTATAAGCTTCTAGCTACATGCCCTCAGGCAATGCATGGGCTATGTGGATCTGTCTATTCTCACAGCAGCCCTGTGTACCCCATACCTCCAGACTACAGAGGGATGACTCGGCCTGTACACAGAGCTGCTGGGTTCTCACAGCATGGCTGGAAGGTGGCATTCCACTCAATAGAGGTACCATGCAGAGAGCAGGTGGGTGAGGTCACGAGAGCCAACCGACACACCCCCACAAACCCCTTCTCACGCACTAACGAGCGTGCACAGTGCACGCTTGCACACACAGAGAGCGATGCACACACTCAAACCCATGTGGGATATTTTATAACGCTTTAAAAACATGCACCAAGTAAAAGATGAACTGCTGTTTTTATAGTCATGGGGGTTGTGTGGGAGTTTTCCCTTCCCACACATATAAGAGAACTGAAGGGTTCCATCGACGGTTAACAAAAAGGAACAAAACCTGACATCTCCCTTTTACTTCTCAACTGACAGGCACTGTATCAAAGTTGACATGATAGTGTTTCATTAAAAACAGATAGTTAACCACAGCGCCATAGAGCAACACATATGGTATATGGCTCTGGTTAACCATAGAGTTAAGGTTGCTACTTATGAAATAACACTAACACTGGCATTACAGAGCTGGGCATTAAGGACACAAATCCATTTAGTGATATTTTGAAATATTTTGTGCCATAACGATTTTTTTTTTAAATTGTGGGGGGGTGCTAGAGCTGGCCGATATGTACAAAAAGTGATGAAGATAACAACAAATACAACAACAAAGAAAATGTTTTAATGGAAGATTACTTTACATTAGCGGCAGGGCTCTAGACCAGGGTTCCACAACTGGCAGCCAGTGATTTTATTTATGTTCCGGCCCCCCGACCATCCACTCAAGAATAAAAAAATCGTCCCGCGGCTGAATCTAGTTGATTATCCCTGGCTAGACAATTTTTTTCCAGTGCCAAGAAAGACAACAGATGGTAGCCTTAGACTATGATTAAATGCTACATATAAACTCAGCAAAAAAAGAAATGTCCCTTTTTCAGGATCCTGTCTTTCAAAGAAATTTGGATTTTTACAAATCTAACTTCACAGATCTTCATTGTAAAGGGTTTAAACACCGCTTCCCATGCTTGTTCAATGAACCATAAACAATTAATGAACATGCACCTGTGGAACGGTCGTTAAGACACTAACAGCTTACAGACGGTAGGCAATTAAGGTCCCAGTTATGAAAACTTAGGACACTAAAGAGGCCTTTCTACTGACTCTAAAAAACACCAAAAGAAAGATGCCCAGGGTCCCTGCTTATCTGCGTGAATGTGCCTTAGGCATGCTGCAAGGAGGCATGAGGACTGCAGATATGGCCAGGGCAATAAATTGCAATGTACATACTGTGAGACGCCTAAGACCGCGCTACAGGGAGATAGGACGAACAGCTGATCGTCCTCGCAGTGGCAGACCACGTGTAACACCTGCACAGGATCGGTACATCCGAACATCACACCTGCGTGACAGGCACAGGATGGCAACAACAACTGCCCGAGTTCCACCAGGAACGCACAATCCCTCCATCAGTTCTCAGACTGTCCGCAATAGGCAGAGAGGCTGGACTGAGGGCATGTAGGCATGTTGTAAGGCAGGTCCTCACCAGACATCACCGGTAACAACTTTGCCTATGGGCACAAACCCACCGTCGCTGGACCAGACAGGACAGGCAAAAAGTGCTCTTCACTGATGAGTCGCGGTTTTGTCTCACCAGGGGTGATGGTCGGCATTGTGTTTATCGTCGAAGGAATGAGCGTTACACAGAGGCCTGTACTCTGGAGCAGGATCAATTTGGAGGTGGAGGGTCCGTAATGGTCTGGGGCGGTGTGTAACAGCATCATCGTACTGAGCTTTTGTCATTGCTGGCAATCTCAACGCTGTGCGTTACATGGAAGACATCCTCCTCCCTCATGTGGTACCCTTCCTGCAGGCTCATCCTGACATGACCCTCCAGCATGACAATGCCACCAGCCATACTGCTCGTTCTGTGCGTGATTTCCTGCAAGACAGGAATGTCGGTGTTTTGCCGTGGCCAGCGAAGAGCCCGGATCTCAATCCCATTGAGCACGTCTGGGACCTGTTGGATCGGAGGGTGAGGGCTAGGGCCATTCCCCCCAGAAATGTCCGGGAACTTGCAGGTGCCTTGGTGGAAGAGCGGGGTAACATCTCACAGCAAGAACTGGCAAATCTGGTGCAGTCCATGAGGAGGAGATGCACTGCAGTACTTAATGCAGCTGGTGGCCACACCAGATACTGACTGCTACTTTTGATTTTGACCCCCCTTTGTTCAGGGACACATTATTCCATTTTTGTTAGTTACATGTCTGTGGAACTTGTTCAGTTTATGTCTCAGTTGTTGAATCTTGTTATGTTCATACAAAAATGTACACGTTTGCTGAAAATAATATCTGGTTGAGAGGGAGAGGACGCTTCTTTTTTTGATGAGATATATATATATATAGTTGAAGTAAGAAGTTCACATACACCTTAGCCAAATACATTTTAACTCAGTTTCCCAATTCCTGACATTTAATCCTAGTAAAAATTCCCTGTCTTAGGTCAGTTAGGATCACCACTTTATTTTAAGAATGTGAAATGTCAGAATAATAGTAGAGAGAATGATTTATTTCATCACATTCCCAGTGGGTCAGAAGTTTACATGCTACCAAATACTAATTGAGTGTATTGCCTTTAAATCGTTTAACTTGGGTCAAACGTTTCAGGTAGCCTTCCACAACCTTCCCACAATACGTTGGGTGAATTATTTGCCCATTCCTCCTGACAGAGCTGGTGTAACTGAGTCAGATTTGTAGGCCTCCTTGCTCACATGCTTTTTCAGTTCTGCCCACAAATTTTCTATAGGATTGCGGTGAGGGCTTTGTGACGGCCACTCCAATACCTTGACTTTGTTGTCCTTAAGCCATTTTGCCACAACTTTGGAAGTATGCTTGGGGTCATTGTCCATTTGGAAGACCCATTTGCAATCAAGCTTTAACTTCCTGACTGATGTCTTGATGTTGCTTCAATATATCCACAATTTTCCTTCTCATGATGCCATCTATTTTGTGAAGTGCACCAGACCCTCCTGCAGCAAAGCACCCAACAACATGATGCTGCCACCCGCGTGGTTCATGGTTGGGATGGTGTTCTTCGGCTTGCCAGCCTCCCTCTTTTTCCTCCAAACATAATGATGGTCGATATGGCCAAACAGTTCTATTTTTGTTTCATCAGACCAGAGGACATTGTTGCAAACCGTACTCTGGCTTATTTATGCCGGTTTTGGATCAGTGGCTTTTATGCTGAGCAGCCTTTCAGGTTATGTCGATATAGGACTCGTTTTACTGTGGATATAGATACTTTTGTATCTGTTTCCTCCAGCATCTTCACAAGGTCCTTTGCTGTTGTTCTGGGATTGATTTGCACTTTTCGCACCAAAGTACGTTCATCTCCAGGAGACAGAACGAGTCTCCTTTCTGAGCGGTATGACGGCTGCGTGGTCCCATGGTGTTTATACTTGCGTACTATTCTTGTACAGATTAACGTGGTACCTTCAGGCGTTTGGAAATTGCTGCCAAGGATGAACCAGACTTGTGGAGGTCTACAATTTTTTTTCTGAGATCTTGGCTGATTTCTTTTGATTTTCCCATGATGTCAAGCAAAGAGGAACTGAGTTTGAAGGTAGGCCTTGAAATACATCCACAGGTACACCTCCAATTGACTCAAATGATGTCATTTAGCCTATCAGAAGCTTCTAAAGCCATGACATAATTTTCTGGAAAATGTTCCCAGCTGTTTAAAGGCACAGTCAACTTAGTGTATGTTGACTTCTGACCCACTGGAATTGTGATACAGTGAATTATAAGTTAAATAGTCTGTCTGTAAACAATTGTTGGAAAAATGACTTGTGTCATGTACAAAGTCGATGTCCTAACCGACTTGCCAAAACTACAGTTTGTTAACAAGAAATTTGTGGAGTGGTTGAAAAACTAGTTTTAATGACTCCAACCTAAGTGTATGTAAACTTCCGACTTCAGCTGTATATATATAAAAAAGTATTTGGACACGCCTTCAAATTAGTGGATTTGGCCATTTCAGCCATACCCATTGATGACAAGTATATAAAATTGAGCACACAACAATGCAATCTCCATAGACAAACATTGGCAGTAGAATGTTCTTACTGAAAAGCTCAGTGACTTTCAACGTGGCACCGTCATAGGATGCCAACTTTCCAACAAGTCAGTTCGTCAAAGCTGCCCCGGTCAACTGTAAGTGCTGTTATTGTGAAGTAAAAATGTCTAGGAGCAACAACGGCTCAGCCGCGAAGTGGCAGGCCACACATGCTCACAGAATGGGATCGCCGAGTGCTGAAGAACGTAAAAATCATCTGTCTTCAGTTGCAACCCTCACTACCAAGTTCCAAATGAAGTCTGGAAGCAATGTCAGCACAATAACTGTTTGTTGGGAGCTTCATGAAATGGGTTTCCATGGCCGAGCAGCCGCACGCACACAAGCCTAAGATCACCATGCGCAATGCCAAACGTTGGCTGGTTTGGTGTAAAGCTCAACGCCATTGGACTCTGGAGCAGTGGAAACGCCTTCTCTGGAATGATGAATCATGCTTCACCATCAGGCAGTCCGATGGATGAATCTGTGTTTGGCGGATACTAGGAGAACGCTACCTTCCCAAATGCATAGTGCGAACTCTAAAGTTTGGTGGAGGAGGAATAATGGTCTGGGGCTGTTTTTCATGGTTCGGGCTAGGCCCCTTAGTTCTAGTGAAGGGAAATCTTAATGCTACAGCATACAATGACATTCTAGACGATTATGTGCTTCCAACTTTGTGGCAATAATTTTGGGAAGGCCCTTTCCTGTTCCAGCATGATAATGCCCCGTGGACAAAGCGAGGCCCATACAGAAATGCTTTGTCGAGATCGGTGTGGAAGAACTTGACAGGCCTGCACAGAGCCCTGATCTCAACCCCATCGAACACCTTTGGGATGAATTGGAACGCCGACTGTGAGCCAGGCCTAATCGCCCAACATCAGTGCCCAACCTCACTAATGCTCTTGTGGCTGAATGGAAGCAAGTCCCCGCAGCAATGTTCCAACATCTAGTGGAAAGCCTTTGAAGAAGAGTGGAGGTTGTTATAGCAGCAAAGGGGGAATAAACTCCATACTAATGCCCATGATTTTGGAATGAGATGTTCGACGAGCAGGTGGCCACATACTTTTGGTCATGTATTGTATTTCATCGAACATGTCCAGGAAATGCATGCATTTTGATGTCCAACCTGTCAAAAAATAGGATCCAGAATGATCAGATATATTTTTGGCTCTTTAGAGAATTTGCCGTCATCTTTGTGCATATTGGACTATAGGCTACATTACTCACCACCTGAGGAAGTGGGAATTCAAAACACTTAGCTAGGCGTTCCATTGCTAGTCTAGTTGATGTAGGCCTATTCGGTCCGCAGGCGCATCAAAACCAGAGGTGAGAAATACATTATATATACAGACACTGACAGAAAGCTGCGACTCTCCTCTCTGTAAAGAGAACAGTATTTTTCCCTCAATAGCATCTTGTGCTTCTCAGAATGCATCTCGCCCCGTGCACACAGTGGGGAGGGGGAGTGAGAGTTAGCAGCCGACAGTGAAAGAGGGACAGGGAGATACATTCATAGCAGAATCAACATAATGCATAGACTATTACTGTTGACCAAATAATGGTTTTAGAATAATCTACAGGAACGTTGTGTAGCAAAATCAACTAAAATTACTGACGTACGCAAAATGCTTCTCTAAAAGGACGCCAATGTCGGTAATTTTTGGTTTATTGTCCCAGCTCTCACATAACACTTCTGTTGAAACACTGGATAGTTCCGACACAATATGATGAATTCTGACATACCAAAAGCAGGAATAACCCCCAAACCCTTTTTCATGGATGAAAGAACAAACACCACTCGGAAGGACCCCATTAAACACACACCACTTTGTCCTCTTTCTGGTTATCGGAGGCCAACAAGCTCCATTCGATGTCCAGGGGGCCAGAGTCCACGGGGGCCAGAGAAAACTGGCAATCCAGCTTGACACTCTCACTGCTGGCCTTCTCTATGGACGTGGGTCCCTGGGACGTGATCTCCAGGCCATGGGCTACACCTGAACACAGAGAGGGAGGGAGAGGAAGTTCATTAGCCTAATAGAACACACTGATTGCATGGCATTCCCTTCATTAGCACCTTGGGGCTAAAGATCGAATTAGAATGACTAAGTCTATGATGTTACTTCTAAAACAAATCAGGATTCCATCTTATGTTTCAGTTAAAAGTAACTGTCCAGTGTTACCAGATTTCTATGAAATATGATCTATAATACGAGTGAAATATTTTTTTCAATTATGTTAAAAAGCAGCTTTTTGTGTCTTGGAATGATGTCATCGTACCCCAACACAATTGTGTGGGCGTATACCAGTCATAAAAAATATTAATATGAGTAGACCGCCGATTGGCCAGCTCATCCTGCTCACGAGGATGACATCCTATTTGAGGAAATAGCAAGCCTTTTTGAAATGCTGTTTGAGATACACTTTTTTTCATTTTGTTTTTTTTATATGCTCAAACTCTACTCCACAACCACAGCACTCCGTTCTGCCACCGCAGGTCTCTTGGCCTTCCCACCTCTATGGGGGTCAGCTCCCGCTCAGCCCAGTCAAAGCTCTTCACTGTCCTGGCACTCCAATGGTGGAACCAGGTTTCCCCTGAAGCTAGGACAGCAGAGTCGCTGCCCATCTTCCGAAAACATCTTAAATGAATCCCACGGCACCCCCACAAAAAAAAAGAAACAAAAAGAGCACTGGCTTTGCTGTTAACTATTTTAGGGGGAAAATATACTTGCTACGACTGATATGTGTGTCTCAAATGAATTAACTAATTGTAAGTCACTCTGGATAAGAGTGTCTACTATATGACTAAAATGTAGACGCAACTTTGAGGTAGGGCTGGGCGATACATCAAATTAATTCAAATGTTCTCGCGTTATTCCAAATGCCTTTATCTCAGAATCAAGGTTTTTTGTATTTTTTGTTTTTATTAGTATTTATGTCCACTTGTTCTCATGTTGTCTAATTGCTCCTTCTGTACTGTGCACCTTACCATTTACACCAGAGATCTGTAAATAATGACGAAATGCTCATGTCTCCACCCTAACAATAGGAGTTGTTGTCCCAAAAGGCAGGAAGGCAAGCGACAAGCTTATGTTCAAAATAAGCACATAGAAACGCATCGGGGTTATTTTGGACATATTTTGGTGAGAGAAACCTCTCGCTTTGTCTCTTTCTCTATGGTTTACATACACACCCAAAGCCCCTCCCTCTACCACAACAAAGATGAGAGATCACTTATTCGTCTCTGACAAGCGATTTCAAATTGCTATTTGCATTTGAGGTTCGGTCTTACAGAATCATTCACATGGACACCAAAACACATTGAAACATTATTTTACTGTAATAGAGAAGTTCATCTTTCATCTCCTCAAACAAGCAGAGCAGACACTACTAGCATGAGGGATGGTGCTTGAGAGATTGTTTATGATACCTGTGTTCATTTTCTATAATACCTGCTACATTATTAATGAATGTGCATTATGCATGGTTCTGGTTAAATTTGTAACAAAAAAGGGCATTTTTATAGACAGACCCGAAAGCCAGATCAGTGATTATTGCAAAAAAAGCAGGTAAAACTATTTAACCTAGTGGTTAAGAGCTTTGGGCCAGTAACCAAAGTGTCGCTGGTTCGAATCCCCGAGCCGACCAGGTAAAACAAATGATAAGTCGCTCTGGATAAGAGCGTCTGCTAAATGACTCAAATGTAAAAGGCTTATGGTTGTGGGAAGCGTATATTCAGTCTAGGTATAATTTCACAAACCCTAAATTCATTCGATTATTGCTGACTGTTTTAAATGTAGTCTATTTGACCTTTAAATTGTACAACAAATCTTTTTTAGAGTAAAAAATATATATATTTAAACGAGCTATATATCATGACGGTTTGAAAAAAAATAGAGATTTGAGTTTTAGGCCGTATCGCCCAGCCCTACTTTGAGGTAGGGTTTTTCTCCAATTTATGCTTTGGCCACAAATACGAGTATAGGATGAGTCAACAACATTATTTGTGTATGAGTTAACAGAATAATAACATTTAAAAAGTCAGATCTTTAAGGTTTAAAATCAGTATTTTGGTTAACTGGATTATTTCAAATCTTTGAAACAGAGACTTCATAAAATGACATATTATTATGAGGTCAAGAGCTACTTCAATAAAGGCAAAACACATCTTTGTAAAATGTGAACTACACAGGGAAGAGGTTTATAATAAAGCAGACCGAATAGGTTATGTATAAAAAAAAATAAAAAAAGTGTAGCTCTGCTCATCACCCAAATGGAGCATCATATTTCTCAAGGAGTTATTCTTAGAATGAATAAACATATTTTCCTGGTGACATCAACAGAGCTAAAGATTTTCTCCATTCAATTCAGTAAGAGCTGTAAGCCCTCAGCATGGAACCACAGTCCATAGAGAATGGAGTTGTCACATGCTGCCGCCACATAGAAAAATCCTTTTGACAGTCAGTCGCCTTCCACTGTCAAAACTAAAAATGCAGCTTTTTTAAAACTCGTCTGCTAGGCTATATCCCCTCGATGTAGCTCACAGATTACTAGTTGTGTATAATTCAATAGCATTGAAATGATACTGTGTACAGAAAATACATTTTTACTACAACCTGGTGAAACAAATCTGAATTAGTGCACACACACAGGCGCGCACACACACACACGAGACCAGAGCCTGGGTTGAAACTGCATTCTGTAATCGAAAAGTAAGCAGGGAGCTGGAGCAGGTTTTGGATGCGGGCCATGGGCAGTTCAGACCCAGAGTGAGTTACATCAATCGTACGCCTCTGCTGCATGTTCTGCCAGCCCAATGTTTTAAAGTAATCTGTGTGTCATTTGGTGGTAGGGAGATAAGGAGATGGCGCCGACAGACACGGCTGCTCTGCTTCTAGCTCCTAAGCAACTTTGCAGTATTTTGTGTGTTATTTCTTACATTATTAGCCCAGAATCTTTTTTGTGTTATTACATACAGCCGGTAATAACTTTGGGATATCAGAGCGGCAGTAAGTCACCAGCATTACAACTTTCCCTGAATTGGATTCTTTGTTCATACCCCCCCAGAGCAATTGTGACTAACCACCTGGATTCGGCCTATGTATCAAAATTTGAAATTGTGTTTTTTTTTATTTTTACATTGGATAAAAGTAGAGACTCTACAAAATAGTATATCACACACTGCATTTGAGGAACAATGGGAAAGTAATTCTACTTTGAAAGTTGATGAACTTGTAAACTCCCTTTTGAGAAAATGGCCTTTGAATGTTTTGGTATCTAGTGAAGAGCTATTCTTTATCTACACCCATTCAGCATCCTTCTCTTAAGCTTTAGCCCCACCCATCTCATTACGCTCTCGGAGCACGCACTTGACGCTCTAACCAATGATTTATTTACCCATTGATAACATGAAAACAGCCTAACCAGCTCTGCTGGCAACAATTTCATGACGCTTTTTTGCAGACGTTTACTGACACCGGCCATATTCAACGGGTGTTGTACACACATCACGTAACGTTAGCTAACGAGCCAGCCAGCTAACGTTAGCTAGTTAAACAACAATGAACAGTGCCAACAATGCCACAGTGCTGGGAGCTAACCAACCAGGTTCAATGTTAGCTAGCTAGGCTGTAACTAGAAAAGTAAGCGGCTCTGGGATACGAATAACGTCAGCTAGGGAGCCAGCCAGCTAATGTTAGCTACCTAGCTAACAGTACACTTTAGCTTAAGACATAAGCTAGCTAGGTTCACAATGAACCTAGCTAAGTAAACAAAGTGTAAGTTCACACACGTCACGTAACGTTAGCTAACGAGCCAGCCAGCTAACGTTAGCTAGTTAAACAACAAACACAGTGCCAACAATGCCACAGTGCTGGGAGCTAACAAACCACGTTCAATGTGCACTGGTGTTTTCTCCATCTCTTCAGCTAACATACTCTAATTCCACTGATTTCAAAACTTGATCCTCCAGAAAGTGGAGAGCAACACTTATGCAGCTCCACTACACAATACAAGCCGGGTTTGACAGGATTACCAACAGACTGATGAGCTCAAATAGACAGAAGCCAAACACTGACACCATAGTACCCTCCAAGCTCATCGTTAATCTCGGGGCCCTTGGTCTGAACATCGCCCTGTGCAACTGGGTCCTGGACTTCCTGACGGTGGTGAAGGTAGGAAACACTTCCACTTTGCTGATCCTCAACACAGGGTGAGGTGCATGCTCAGCCCCCCCCTGTAATCCCTTTTCACCCATGACTGTGTGGCCATGCACACCTCCAACGCAATCAAGTTTGCAGACACAACAGTAGTAGGCCTGATTACCAACAATGACGAGACAGACTACAGGGAGGAGGTGAGGACCCTGGCGGAGTGGTGCCAACGTAAAAACAAAGGAGCTGATCGTGGACTTCAGGAAACAGAAGAGGGAGCACGCCCCATCCGCATCGACAGGACCGCAGTGGAGAGGTGGAATGCTTCAAGTTCCTCGGCGTACACATCACGGACAATCTGAAATGGTCCACCCACACAGACAGTGTGGTGAAGAAGACGCAATAGCGCCTCTTCAACCTCAGGAGGCTGAAGAAATTCGGCTTGGCCCCTAAGACCCTCACAAACGTTTACAGATGCACAACTGAGAGCATCCCATCGGGCTCCATCACCGCCTGGTACGGCAACTGCACCACCCGCAGGACTCTCCAGAGGGTGGGTCGATCTGCCCAACACATATCCGGGGGCACACTGCCTGCCCTCCAGGACATCTACAGCACCTGTCGTCACAGGAAGGCCAAAAATGATCATCAACAACATCAACCACCTGAGCCACGGCCTGTTCATCCCGCTATCATCCAGAAGTCAGTACAGGTGTATCAAAGCTGGGACAGAGAGACTGAAAAACAGCTATCTCAAGGCCACTGTTAAATAGCCATCACTAGCCGGCTACCACCCGGCTACTCAACCCTGCACCATAGAGGCTGCTGCCCTTATTACATAGATGTGGAATCACAGGCCACTTTAATAATGTAGGAGCCTGTCGTGCTAGGGGGCACGCAGCATCCAAGAACCCCTACTGAAGACATAAGACACAGAATTTTCAGTCCTGCTTTATTTGAAGGGTATCTTCATAAAGCACTACATCGATGCTTCACAAATCAACCTATAACCATATCACGCTCTATAAAGATTCATGTGGCATAACTATGTGACAACCATCAATACATTTTTCACATTTATTCATCTTTTATAGAGCATGAAATATGGTTACAGATGATTTGTGACCCATGTATGCAGTGCTTATGAAGCCTATATGAATGCTTTATGAAGCCTATATTGCTGAATGTCCGTTTTCTGTTCTCCCCTCGTTTGTCTGCAATGTGGAGGGATGTTGTGTGTTGCAGATGTTTCTCCACCCTAGACAGCCAAGGGATATCATAACACATACACAAGCTCCCAAATTATAATTTCCATGGTGATGAGAATGTGTATATATATATATATATATATATATATATATATATATATATATATATATATATATATATATATATATACACACACACACACACACACACACACACACAAATACTGTATAGTATTTACATAATGGTTCATTACATAATGGTTCACAATCAACAGGAGGTTGAACAAGAATGAAAAGCACAATGCAAATAGGAGTGGAATTCCCTTAAATTACCCTTGGAACATCCCTTGTGTCATTCTTTGAACTGAAGACACATTGTGTTTGTGGTGAGAGTGTTGTTTGTCGAGTCCTGGAGGTTAGGCCTAGTTAGTGATACAGGTGCACCGCCCTCACTGCTCTCAAGACCCTCATCATCTCAATCTCCAACCCCGTCGCCTCACCTCCCTCTGGGGCATGACAGTCTGGGATCACACCACACAGCCCAGTCTCAGTCACACCCGCTATTGTGGAGAGCGAGAAGGCCCTCAGAGCATTTTATATGGTCACAGAACACTAAGCTCTAACAGCCATGAACCCCACATTGCTGCGGTAGCTGATTCTGTTGTCCATTGGATCTGACAGACGTCCTTGTTCACAGCGACTCAGTCACAGCCCTGAGCAGCAGACAACAACGCCAGTGAAATGAGAGCAATAGAAACAAAGTGAGATGAATGTGTATCAAAGTCAACACAGAGAGCCTGACGTCTATGTGACAGAGCTATGTATGAATTTATCGTCAGGCATCGGTGAATACCAGAGAAACAGCCTACATGCAAAAAAACGAAAATTACATTTTCAAAACAAATTCCATTCACCTGGAACTGTTTATCAGGGAATTGTTTTCTCTGACGTTTTATCAGGGGGCACCAATGTTTTTTGAATTTTATCTAATTGATGAGTCTGGGACCTCGATGACCTTGGGCTGCTTTTGTCTTTATTACAGTTGATACTCACGGACGTCTCTCCCCCTCTCAACCACCATACACACGCACACTAGGGGAAAAGTGATATTTCATGCCATCATCTGATCACAATTAAGCTTTCCAGTAAATCTGCCATGCATGTTATGAGGGTTCAGATGAGAAAAGTGCAGTGAAATTTATGACCAACACTACCTCCCTAACCTAACGTAGCAGGCGTAAAAGAAAAAGCCTGAGCGGAGTTCCCACATCAGGTTTCCAACGGAAAAGGAATCTAGATTGAATTAGCTGTATCCCTGAAAACCGGATATATCCGGTTGTTGGCAATTCTGATAAGTATGCTACCTCCACTACCTCTCCCCTTCTCTTCTCCCCTCTCCCTTGGGTAATAGCCTACTCCCAGTGCTCGGAAACAAGCCTATACAGTACCCTCAAACTACAGAAGTAAAAAGGAAAGTAGTCAACTGACATTAAAAAAAGTCTCACCCCCCTCTCGCTCAACCACCAGACAGACACTTTGAACTCCACTTAAAACCATTGGGCAGAAAGGCGGGGGACATGTCTGATTTTTGATTAGCCAGTAATAGCCACATAAAAATGCAAGTGAAGCTAATGGGTTATGAGCCAATCTGTATTCTCCACTGTTCAAGTCCCTTCGTAATTAATGTAGTGAAAAGACATTCAGGACATCTTTCACACTACATATAAAAACACCCAGATGGCTGTGGCTTTTCATAGACCATTCAAATTATGTAATGGAGATTGGAGATATGAGCACACTAAACAATCATTTTAATAAACAAACAATAGAATGGGAATTAAGTGGCATCACATGGTGTAGCATGACAATGAGCTCTGACCAAAGATTATCTGCTAGATAAGCCGATGGGAAATCAATTCCTGGGAAGTAAATAACGATGAAACACGAAATGGACAATGAAAGTAGTGGCGGATAGATTATGCTAGATCCTTTCACGCGGCAACTAGAGCCATAACAATGAAGGACAACAATTCTTACTAAGTAGGTAGAACCCAGCGCTGCCAGAGAGAACCGTTCTATGGTTCTATGACATGTGGATGTTCCAACAGCTGGAACATAATTTCAACATAATTAGTCAATGCTATAATCACCTCGCTACAACACCCACTTACACCAGAATAACAAAACAGCATACCCTGCATAACACTGACAGACAGGGAGGTTGGTAGTTACTGATTAACACTGAACACACACAGGCAAGTGATTGGGAAATGGCCTTTATTCCACTGTGCTGTGACTGAGGCCCAGTGAGATAGGGCTCTGTGTGTGTGTGTGTGTGTGTGTGTGTGTGTGTGTGTGTGTGTGTGTGTGTGTGTGTGTGTGTGTACGTAATCAATGGGTTATATTTAAGCAATAAGGCACGAGGGGTGTGGTATATGGTCAATATACCATGGCTAGCGGCTGTATCCAGGCACACCGCAACACACACCTGAGGTGCCTTATTGCTATTGTAAACTGGTTACCAACGTAATTAGAGCAGTAAAAATAAATGCTTTGTCATACCCGTAGTATACGGTGTGATATACCACGACTGTCTGCCAATCAGCATTCAGGGCTCGAACAACCAAGTTTATAATATGGGATTTCCTTCTGTCTGTATTCAGAGTAACGGCAGCCTGGCTCAGGGAAATGACTCTGGTCTCTAACGGCAAATAGAGGGTGATCAGAGAACCTATTACTACAGTCTCAAGAAAAGGACCACTATGAAGATGAACCTGCTGGTAAATGTGGGTAAATGCACACACAATCCTTGCAAAATTGTGACCACATTAGTTGGGAACTGCCTGCCTCCTGTTGCGGTGTGTTGAGTGTGTGTGTAGAGGGGGAGGGAAGCGAACAGTGGGAACGGAGGTACACTGATTAGTTAATTAAAAACTATTCGAATGACTATTCATGCCTGCTTCCCTCCATGTGACTGGCTCCTCTCCCCCACAAATTGTGTCCGTCTGACAGCACATCCCAGCAGGATTACATGGCGACCAGCACTGGCTGATGGGAATTGTGTGTCAGAGCCTCCCCAACCCCACTCTGTACACCCCCTCCACTCCTCAGCAGTCCTCCCACCTACACCCCTGAATGTGGAGTGTAGGTCCCCAGGGCCCCAGATTCTCCCCAGTCGTGCTGATTGTAGACCCCCTTTATCACAGCACAATGGGGAGAGAATCCTGTCTCCTGGCAACTGATCCTACGGAGAATGCTGCTGCCGCTATGACACTTGAGAGACAGAGGAGAGGGGGAAGGTGAAAGAGAGAAAGGCTAAGCAGGGGGAGGAAGGAAGAATGGGGATTTGTAAAAGAATGACATGTTGCACAGAGGTTTATTATCTTTGTGGTAAAGGAAGGAAGAATCATCGGCTGGAATCCAGCCAAGGGAGGGAGATGCCTTTATTAAAACTGAGATCTTAAACAGGGGCCTGGAGGATAGAGACCAATGAAAGCAACCACAAATTGAAGTGCCAGTGACAACAACTAAAACCATGTTGTTTTCAGTTGTCCTTCAAATATATTCATGATGAAAATAATGTCAGTCAAGTGGAGACTATTATTCAGCATATTCCAGATGTTCTGTGCCTATGCACTCTACACAGCTAGCTACTATACTAAGAAAACCATTTTCTAGCACAGATAACATTCTCACACATTCTCAGTGCCTACACACGTACACAGATAAAATACTGAGACAACACATGCCAGTGTCTCGGCGTGATATGACTGGAGCAGCATCATGTCCTCACCGTAGAACACATTCTATCAGTGGTGTAACGCTGTTCTGTTCTCTTATCCTCCTTATCGACTTACAATATTTCATAATGGCGTTGGCTGGCATCTGTAAGTCACTGCACCGGTTTGATCCTGAGAGGTCTTAGAGTAGGAAGTGAGTTGAAGCAGTGCAGCAATGGGAGTAGCAGCAGCAACACTAGACCCAACAGACACTAATAAACCCTAGAGGCTAAAGCCCAACGACAGTCTCTCTGCCCTGCTCTGCCTCTGCTAGCCAAGATAAAGACCTCCGATTAACCGCTGGCTGCATCGTCTAGTTGAGGCCACCACAGACAATAAGCCTCTTTCTCAACCCACTTTTTGACCCAAAAGAGCCTCAGTGTGTGTATATGGGTCTTATAGACTGAGGCTATAGGTCTCTAGGACCAGGCTATTTCAGGCTCCATGGCTAACGATGCGGAAACAAGCATGTAGAGAACGAAAGCATGTCAGGAAGGGTGAGAGTGTGTTTGCTAGTATGTGTTTGCTAGTATGTGTTTACTTTTGTTGAGGTAGCCTTTGTATGTCTGCAAAAGTGTCGCAAAAGTGTCTCAAAAGTGTCTCAAGAACATGTCTCCGTCCGTTTATGTAAAAACACGAAGTTAAAGCCATATTACTTTGAGAGGTCTTGTTAGAAAAAATGTATAGCTACAATTCTTCTGTTAAGAAAAAAAGTGGTTGACTGACAACAAACAAGTGTGTGTGTTTGGAGGGGGAATATGTTTGTGGATCTGGTAGGAAGACAACATCCTGCTCCTCACGCTGAGACAGCAAGATACCGCCTGGGAAATTAACGAGCATGTAATTAAAAAAAAAACACTGAGATTTGGTCTTCGTTCTTATAAAGAAACATTTTCAAGAAAAGGGGGAGTTATTTTAGGGCCGCAATAGATAGGAGCTTCTTCCTTTCTGAGCTGAGCAGAGCCCTCAGTGACAGGACTTTTGAATAGCGAGCGTGGCTGGCGGCACATAATTTTTCCTGGGTGGGCTGAGTCTGTTCTGTCGCTGCTCTGCTGGGATTAAGCTCTCATGGCAGTCTGGGGCCCCTGTAGCGAACAAATTAAACAGCTACTGATAACACTTCTTCCATTAACCCTGTGCTCACAGACCCTCTGTGACCTTGTTGAAGCCTGTCAACTCCTCCGCCTGGCCTGTGCATTACGGACATGACTTCATGGCACTAGAACTGTTGAACGTGAACGCTGCTCCACCAACCGCCAAACATCTCCCCAGCGAGTGAAGCCAATCCAATTTGTAGCATATCTGCACGTGTTCAGTGTTCTGTGGGTTGTGGTTTGTTTTGTGTTGGCTAATTGGTGATTCATACACAATGCACTATAATGCAGGCTGAAACTCAGCTAGTCAGGTACCAACATGGCAATGTCATCAATTCTCAGAGCGAATGACCTGAAGGCTGTTTGGACATAATTGACAAATGACATATGTTTTACTTCCCCACTACAGTACATTAAACAGAGCACTGAGGAACGCATGCCTATGGGAGTGTATGCATTTAGTCCCACTGGATTAAAGACATCCAGACAATGTTTCCAGGGTTACGTTACAGGGCTGACAATGAGACATTAGGAGGACATCATCATGACACTGACCTCAGCTGTGACAGCCTTGACCTGCCTTACCAAGGAGTCTGGAATTATTACTATTAACAGCCCGTCTGCTGCCCTGAGAAATAGGTGTGTGTGTGTTGCAGAAGGCCTAGTAGCAGTAGCTAATAAAGTAGTAGCATGGCCACGGCCGTATGTAGCCTAATTCACTTAAGAATACATTTTCTGTTTTTCTTGTTAAGGGGTAATATGCTAATCAGACTTGGATAACGGCATATGCTGAGCAAATAAGCAGTGAAAAAAGTACAAGACGCCTCTAGCCCTCTCTCTCACACACACACTCCCTTAATGGTCCAGTAATCAAAAGGCGAAAGACTGCTTACTCCATTGACTCCCTAAGACCATGTCCCTGGGAGGAATAGATGCTTATTTATAAGCTGCTCTGCATTATCATCTTACAATTTGGCCGGCTTTCAACAGCTGCTGCTTGTCTAACCCTCGGTCTCTGCTCTGGAGATAAAACACTACATACTGCTGCTTTTGCAATAGCTAAAAATGGGGATCCTAAAAAAATACCAATACCTAACTACCCACCCTCTCTCCATCCCCCTCTCCTTTTGCCATCCCTTGAAGATCTGAGTTCGCCTCCTAAGTGGCGTAGGGGTCTAAGGCACTGCATCGCAGTGCTTGAGGCATCACTAAAGACCCGGGTTTGATCCCAGGCTGTGTCACAGCTGGCCGTGACCGGGAGACCCATGAGGCAGCACAAGATTAGTCGAGCGTCGTCTGGGTTAGTGGAGGGTTTGACCGGGATTTCCTTGTCCAATCGCACTCTAGCGACTCCTTGTGGCGGGCTGGGCGCCTGCAAGCTGACTTCGGTTGCCAGCTGGACGGTCTTTCCTCCAACACATTGGTGTGGCGGGCTTCCGGGGTTAAGCGAGCTTTGTGTCAAGGAGCAGTGCGGCTTGGCAGGGTCGTGTTTCGGAGGACGCATAGCTCTCGACCTTCGCCTCTCCCGAGTCCATAGGGGAGTTGCAGCGATGGGACAAGACTAACTACCAATTGGATATCACGAAATAGGGAGGAAAAAGAAGAAGGGAGTTCATTTATCTAAACACCCTGGACAGTCAGATAACAGCGCCCCCTCTCATGTCCCTCCTCCCCTGTGCTCTCATTGGACACACAGACAGACACACCTTAGGGACAGTGTGTGCCGTGTGCTGGCGACAGGACAGGGGGAGGCAGACTGAGACGAGCTGATAGGCAGCAGGCCAGGCCAGCCCAGGGAGCCCTGATAACACCTCCATGGGAACCACAAACACAGACAACAGCCAGTGGGGGACAGGCGGAAAAGACAAAGGAGAGGAGCGGGTTTAATTATGAAAGCATCCAGAGGTATCTCTGGAGATTCCAGTATGTTACCTTGTTTAGAAAAAACAAGTCTTTGTAGATTTAGTTGGAGGCAGAGGGGGTGCAAACAAAACATACACACATTGAGTGTTTTCTCCAGTCAGGGGAGCTAACTGCTGAAGTAATTACTAAATTGTGTCATCTTCATTCCTGTGAAAAATGTGAAAAACAGTTCCCTGTGACAGATTACTAAACACACAACGCCAACTGGGGATGAATTGAAAGGAATAGTAATGGAATGGAATGTGTCGAAGTAGTTCAAACTACAACAATGCTTTACGCTTCAGTACATTTCAAGCTGGTGGAAAGCAGGGCACAAATTACATTTAAAATCAGAGGAGTGGTATAGATCCTTGAGTTAAAGTTTAACTAATAGTGTGGAACGGTGCAAGTTAGTTTAAAAATAACTTTAGTAAGCAGGCTCCAGCACATTCCATAGTGGTCAACGTCACTGACAGTGACAAGGAGTGGTAAATTGGCAGTCGGTCAGGTGTCTTGGAAACTTGTTATCTCACATTCCCATTAGAAATAGCTGAGTGAATACGTCACAAGACTGGGGAGTTGAACAGCGTAAGAACGACACCGTGACCTGTGGAGGCTGGGGCATTATGAAATCGGTGCGATGGTGTCACGCACACATTTGTTTTACTATCCTTGTGGGGACCAAACAATTGATTCCCACTAAAAATCCTATTCCCCTAACCCCAACCCCCTAAGCCTAACCCTAAATAGCCTTTGTTCTTGTGGGGACCAGAGAAATGTCCCCACAAGGATAGTAAAACCACACACACGCACAGACCCCAGATGGCTGTTTTATGAGGCTGTAAATCTTCACATTCCCTCTGGGAGATTGCAGACGCTGAATGTATAAGGTCAGTAGACGCTGACCACTAGCCTGTGGCTTCACATCTGTCCACATAGGCTACAGTACAATCTTCCCAAACACGCAAAGATGCAGCTAAAGCAGCTTATTGCAATGATTCTTCTTAGAATTGGTGTTTTGATCTTTAAATTGAACAAAAATATAAAACGCAACATGTAAGGTGTTGGCCTCCCGAGTGGCGCAGCGGTCTAAGGCACTGTGTCACAGTGCTTGAGGAGTCACTACAGACCCGGGTTCGATCCCGGGCTGGGTCACAGCCGGCCGCGATCAAGAGACCCATGACTGGCACACAATTGGCCCAGCGTCGTACCGGGTTAGGGGAGGGTTTGGCCGGCTGGGATGTCCTTGTCCCATCGTGCACAAGCGACTCCTTGTGGCAGGCCGGGCGCATGCACGCTGACTTTGGTTGCCAGCTGTACGGCGTTTCCTCTGACACATTGGTGCGGCTGGCTTCCAGGTTAAGCGAGCAGTGTGTCAAGAAGCAGTGTGGCTTGACAGGGTCGTGTTTGAGGACGCATGGCTCTCGACCTTCGCCTCTCCCGAGTCCGTATGGGAGTTGCAGCGATGGGACAAGACTGAAACTACCAATTGGATATCACAAAATTGGGGAGAGAAAAGGGGCAAAAAATACATGTTAAGTGTTGGTCCCGTGTTTCATGAGCTGAAATAAAAGATCCCAAAAATGGTCCATACGCACAAAAAGATTATTTCACTCAAATGTTGCGCACAAATTTGTTTACATCCCTGTTAGTGAGCATTCCTCTTTTACCAAGATAATCCATCCACCTGACAGGTGTGGCATATGAAGAAGCTGATTAAACAGCATGATCATTACACAGGTGCACCCTTTGCTGGGGACAATAAAAAGCCACTCTAAAATGTGCAGTTTTGACACACAAACATGCCACAGATTTCCCAAGTTGAGGGAGCGTACAATTGGGCAAGCTGACTGCAGGAACATTTACCAGAGCTGTTAGAGAATTTAATTTTACATTTCTCTACCATAAGCCGCCTCAAATGTTGTTTTAGAGAATATAGCGTCGTGTGGGCGAGCGGTTTGCTGATGTCAACGTTGTGAACAGAGTGCGGCATGGTGGTCGTTGGAGTTATGGTATGGGCAGGCATACGGATAAAGAACACAATTGCATTTTATCGATGGCAATGTGAATGCAGATACCGTGACGAGATCCTGACGCCCATTGTCGTGCCATTCATCCGCCGCCATCACCTCATGTTTCAACATGATAATGCACGGCCCCATGTCACAAGGATCTGTACACAATTCCTGGAAGCTGAAAATGTCCCAGTTCTTCCATGGCCTGCATACTCAGACATATCATCTATTGAGCATGTTTGGGATGCTCTGGATCGACAGCGGGTTCCAGTTCCCGCCAATATCCAGCAACTTTGCACAGCCATTGAAGAGAAGTGGGACAACATTCCACAGGCCATAATCAACAGCCTAATCAACTCTATGTGAAGGAGATGTGTCGCGCTGCATGGGCAAATGGTGGTCACACCAGATACTGACTGGTTCTGATACATGCCCCTAACTTTCGTTTAAGGTATCTGTGACCAACAGATGCATATCTGTATTCCCAGCCATGTGAAATCCATAGATTAGGCCCTAATTCATTTTTTAAAATTGACTGAGATTATATACACACACACACAGAGTTGAAGTCGGAAGTTTACATATACTTAGGTTGGAGTCATTAAAACTTGTTTTTCAACCACTCAACAAATTTCTTGTTAACAAACTATAGTTTTGGCAAGTCGGTTAGGACATCTACTTTGTGCATGACACAAGTAATTTTTCCAACAATTGTTTAAAGACAGGTCATTTCACTTATAATTCACTGTATCACGATTACAGTGGGTCAGAAGTTTACATACACTAACAGGCTGACCACACCACTCGCATCGCATGCGCGAGCGTTGCAAAATAAAATTAGGAATCTATGTTATTCAATTATTGCACCCACACTGCTCACAATCATCTGCGTTGCCAAGGGCTAAAATAGAAGTCATTCCTATTTCTGACACAGATCGCGCTGCAAGTCCTGCCTCTCCCATCTCCTCATTGGTTTATAGAAGCAGGTACCCACGTGCCATCTCCTCATTGGTTATACCCACGTGGGTGATTGAAAGACGAACTGTGTTGCCGGTCGGTGTAGTGATACTATGAAAGTTTAGATGCCAATCACCATATAAGTTCAAAGATGAAAAAGCCTGGAAGGAGGAGAGATGACTAGAAACGATTCGGGTGACCGTTTTGTGTGTGGATTAATTGTCGGAGTAGAGGGCCTTGTGCATTTCAGGTAACAACTCAATGTTTATATCCCAGGACAAATTAGCTAGCAACAGCAAAGCTAGCTAAATAGGACAAATTAGCTAGCAAGTGCAAGCTAATTAGCTAAATTGCCATAAATGTTTAATGCTTTTCGACCTGTCCCCAAATTAATGTCATTGGTTCAGAGTTTGTTTTGATATTTTAACCTGCGTGCCGGGATCGCGTTTGGTGAAGGGGGACAAAATTAATTTATGCACGATGGCACACGCGCGCAGCCGGTTTGGGTTCCGTGTAAGTTGACTGTGCCTTGAAACGGCTTGGAAAATTCCAGAAAATTATGTCATGGCTTAGAAGCTTCTGATAGGCTAATTGACATAAATTGAGTCAATTGGAAGTGTATCTGTGGATGTATTTCAAGGTATACCTTCAAACTCAGTGCCTCTTTGCTTGACATCATGGGAAAATCAAAAGAAATCAGCCAAGACCTCAGAATAAAAATGTAGACCTCCACAAGTCTGGTTCATCCTTGGGAGCAATTTCCAAACGCCTGAAGGTACCACATTCATCTGTACAAACAATAGTATGCAAGTATAAACACCATGGGACCACGCAGCCGTCATACCGCTCAGGAAGGAGACACGCTCTGTCTCCTAGAGATGAGCGTACTTTGGTGCGAAAAGTGCAAATCAATCCCAGAACAGCAGCAAAGGACCGTGTGAAGTCCTATATCGACATAACATGAAAGGCTGCTCAGCAAAGAAGAAGCCACTGCTCCAAAACTGCCATAAAAAAGTCAGACTACGGTTTGCAACTGCACATGGGGACAAAGATTGTACTTTTTGGGGACATGTCCTCTGGTCTGATGAAACAAAAATGGAACTGTTTGGCCATAATGATCATAGTTATGTTTGGAAGAAAAAGGGTGAGGCTTACAAGCCAAAGAACACCATCCCAACTGTAAAGCACGGGGGTGACAGCATCATGTTGTGGGGGTGCTTTGCTGCAGCAAGAACTGGTGCACTTATCAAAATAGATGGCATCATGAGGTAGGAAAATTATGTGGATATATTGAAGCAACATTTCAAGACATCAGTCAGGAAGTTAAAGCTTGGTCGCAAATGGGTCTTCCAAATAGACAATGACCCCAAGCATACTTCCAAAGTTGTGGCAAAATGGCTTAAGGACAACAAAGTCAAGGTATTGGAGTGGCCATCACAAAGCCCTGACCTCAATCCTAAAGAAAATGTGTGGGCAGAACTGAAAAAGCATGTGAGCAAGGAGGCCTACAAACCTGACTCAGTTACACCAGCTCTGTCAGGAGGAATGGGCAAATAATTCACCCAACGTATTGTGGGAAGCTTGTGGAAGGCTACCCAAAACATTTGACCCAAGTTAAACAATTTAAAAGGCAATGCTACCAAATACTAATTGAATGTATGTCAACTTCTGACCCACTGGGAATGTGATGAAATAAATAAAAGCTGAAATAAATCATTCTGACATTTCACATTCTTAAAATAAAGTGGTGATCCTAACTGACCTAAGACAGGGAATTTTTACTCGGATTAAATGTTTGGAATTGTGAAAAACTGAGTTTAAATTTATTTGGCTAAGGTGTATGTAAACTTCCGACTTCAACTGTGTGTGTGTGTGTGTGTGTGTGTGTGTGTGTGTGTGTGTGTGTGTGTGTATATATATAAACATACACATTATATATATATATATATAATGTGTATATAAACAACACACACACACACACATAGTAAAATCTTTGAAATTGTTGCGTTTATATTTTTGTTCAGTATAAGTTTGGTAAAGGATCCCATTTTTATTGGAGATTTTTTAAAAAACAAGAAAAAGAAAGGAGAGTGAAAGAGACAGTGGGCAAGAGAATTAGCATCCATGACTACCAACTTTTGGGAAGTGGAAGCTGGCAGAGAGAGAATTTCCAGGAGGTGAGGCACCTTCTGACTCATGCTTCAACAAATCAAACTAGGGCAGAAATGAGAGCCACGTGTTTTTGGCCTGTATCCCATAGCTCTCTCCAGACACAGGAAGAGCTATGGAGAGGGGGTAAAATAGATCCCTCCCCTGCTCACCCTAGATTACCTCCCATCCCCCAAAACAAATAGTCCCTGATAGGGCCCAGGTCTGTCACTCTCTGCACCCCAGCCCTATCCTTCAGCTCTATCCCCCAGCCTTTATCCGGGCCTTAGGGCACAATGCCCCTTTGATTGGGGGGGACAGCGTCACTGTTCAAACACAGAGCCATACTGCTGACCGCAGCCGCTTCATTCAGACAGAAGGCCAATGGAGTCACACAACATAGCGCTACATCAGAGAGGGAATCGCAGACAACAGACAGGGAGATGTAAAAATAACAGGCAGTCGACAAAAGCTTTGTGCACATTGCAGGCCTTAATGCTCAAATCAGTTTTGTTTTTCAAATCTGTTTTTGAATACTGACCGTCTAAACAGCATGTTACAAGTGACCAAATTGGATGTGTGTGTGTTCCGACAGCAGTCATATGGCTACGCTAGTTGTCATAGTCATGACGGGTAGTGTAGACTGATTGGTGGTGGTGCTCGTGGTTACTATGACTCAGAAGTTATGTAGCAAGCTAAGGTGACAACAATGCCTGTCATAGACGTTTCCCAGTTGCTCTGAATGTTCAATATCATAGTGTAAGAATACTTAAAAGGACAAGATGATCCAGCTAGCTAGATGTTTAGCTCATTCACTAATTTTCTTGTAAACAATGAAACTAGTTAGTTTGATAAGAATGCGGTAGCTGTCAACAGAGCAGCTAGCAAGCAACAAAAAATATTTCAAATAACAGTCTTAAGAGGAAATAAATCAGATTTGACCGTTCAGCCACAAGTCATATGTCCAGGAATCAGATTTGTATCTGACTTCAAGCCACCTACAAAAGTGGTTTGAAATGTGACTTGAAATATCCGATTCCATGTGCTTTTTGTGATTGTGTCTCAATGCAATCAAGATATGAAATTATAGTATTTGAAATATATTTTTGGGATTACTAGTGGTCAATTTGTAGTGTACAGATGGTTAAGAATGTGTTCCGGAACCCCTTTAGAGGAATAGGTTTCTATTAAACTTAAACTTTGTGTGCCATCTGTGGGTTCATTTGAAAATGTAATGCTGTGAAAAACGTTTCTCGAGACAGTCCCTAATGATGTTGGCGAAGGGAGGAGGGAGCAGAACAGACGTAACCAACTTAGACTGATGAAGCGTGAATATCATACCAGAACATTCATCCTTGCAATGCAGGGCTCAATTAAGGATTAAGAGTCCTCGCTAGCACCCATAACAAGCCTGGTTGTCAAACTTATTAATAACGTGAGTTTAGGAAAAAAGGGACAGACCGACGGGCTGGCTGGCCTGAAAAGGGGTCTCGGCTTAACCTCAGACATCTCCGCAGCTCAACAGACACAGGTCAGCCATGCCTGAAATGAGTCAAACTCCTTTACTCATCCCCACGGTATCTACTCTGATAGAACAAGCAGCAAAAAGGCAATTGGTCAGATTGCATCAGGCCTATTAGAGCAGGGCAGGTCAGTTTTTGAGATTAGTTTTTTCCTTTACGTGATATGATAGAAACTGAGGCATGCCGGCAGTGTTTGTCTAGATGACGCATACTTACAGACAGGGCTTTCAGGTTACATGTGTCCACTAAGACCCTACAGTTTGACTTAAAGGGATACTTCTGAATTTTCTAGCATTAGCGCAATGACTGGAAGTCTATGGGTATCTGCATGCTAGCAGATACCCATTGACTTCAAGTCATTGTGTTAACGCTAGTTAACATTGGTTCGCGAAACTACCGCTAACTTCCTTCATACTGGACACAGACATAAAAATGGTATCCACAAGTTCATCGGACTCTGGGGAAGTGGATAAAGGGCCTCATTGCCAAAACCCCGAAGTATCCCTTTAAGCCCAGTTATGAGGAAGTCAACACACACAAACAAAGGGAGGGGTAAAGACGGTGGTGGTTGGTTGCCAAACACAAAGGATGGGAGGCCTAGGCTATGTGAAGAGTGCAGTACAGAGGTATGCAAAGACTTGATGTACTAAGCACAACTGGTTCCATCCAAATACTACTAGGGAACAAGGATACTCCCTAAGGGAAGGGAAGAGAAGAGGAATCTTCAACTAGAGACAACTACGGCAGGATCTCTTCTATCTTTAAAGAACACATGGAACTTCAGTTTTCTAGGACATTTTTTTTTTTACATCAAATTTGATTTGTCACATGCTTAGTAAAACTAAAAGTGAAATGCTTACTACAGGTCCTTTTTCAACAATGCAGAGTTGAAGATAAAAAAATACTCTTGGCATTCGCTCAACCAGTTTCCTGAAGTAGTCACCTGGAATGCATTTCAATTAACAGGTGTGCGTTGTTAAATGTGTTTCTTAATGTGTTTGACCAATCAGATGTGTTGAGACAAGGTATGGGTGGTATACCGAAGAAAGCCCTATTTAGAAAAAAACAAGTCCATATTATGGCAAGAAAAGCTCAAATAAGCAAAGAGAAATGAGAGTCCATTACATTAAGACAAAGGGGTCGGTCAATCCGGAAAATTTCAAGAACAGCTAACAGGAAAAAAGACACCTCTGCTGCACAGGATAATTTCACTCGAGTTAACTGCATCTCAGATTGCAGCCCAAATAAATGCTTCACAGATTTCAAGTAACAGACACATCTCAACATCAACTGTTCAGAGGAGACCACTACTAAAGAATGCCAAAAAGAAGAAGAGACATGCTTGGACTCAGTCTTGCCCTCTTCACAACTGTGTGGGTGTGGCCCATGTTCATTAGTGATGTCGACACCGAGGAACTTGGAGCTCTCGACACGCTCCACTACTGCCCCATCAATGTCTTTGGGGGCGTGCTCACCCCTCCATTTTCTGTAGTCCACGATAATCTCCTTTGTCTTGCTGATGTTGAGGGAGTGGTTGTTGTCCTGGCACCACACCGCCAGGTCTCTGACCTCCTCCCTATAGGCTGCCTCATCATCATCTGTGATCAGTCCTACCACCGTTGTGTTATCAGCAAACTTGATGATGGTGTTGGGAGTCATGCGCAGCCACGCAGTCGTGGGTGAACAGGTAGTACAGGAGGGACTAAGCACACACCCCTGAGGGGCCCCAGTGTTGGTAAGCATGGTGGATTTGTTGTTGCCTACCCTCACCGCCTGGGTGCAGCGTGTCAGGAAGTCCAGAATCCAGTTGCAGAGGGAGGTGTTCAGTCCCATGGTCCTGAGCTTGGATGGGAATATGATGTTGAATGCTGAACTGTAGTTAATGAACAGCCTTTTTACATAGGCAGTGTGGAGTGCAACAGAGCCATCTGTGGATCTGCTTGGAGAGGTTTACGAACTGGAGTGGGTCCAGGGTGTCTAACAAAATTTATTTAAATTTTATATAATATTAAGGGCAACAGAAATCTTATTTGTTTCATGTTGTTAAAACACAGATGTGCATATTTCATGCAGATTAAGCTATTAACATCTATTCTATGCATATTTTACACAGTAACCTATTTTTACACCGCACAGGAGCATCCATTACTGTCAGCTGGTTTCGCTAGCAGCAGTCAATGATGAGTCCGTCTTGCTCATGCTTCCCCCCTCCCAGATTCTGGTCTAAATATAGGTCCACACCCCAGGTTGTTGCATGGTGGTCCTCTGGACATATTCAGACAAAATACACACAACATCATGAATGTGTGTGTCCATGTGATGTAGGCTAGGTAGGTAGTCTACGACTAGTATTGGCAACATATAGCCTAGGGCAATTCCACGATAAACACATTTACTGAAACTGCACATAGTTTGGAAACAGAATTAAGGGAAAATCTCCATCAGTTTTTTAGGCGACCACGTTTTCCAAAAACTCTTAAATATCTGCTTTGAATTAAGAATCAAAGATGTCTGCAGAAAGAATGGGGTGTCAGCTATGACGACACCTTTAGTTTAAAAAAAGGGGGGAAAAAGTTTGTTATTGACCTACAGTAGGTGAAGTGGATTTACGATAACAGACTTGACATCATGGGCCCCTGATCTGTACTATACAGAAATGCATACATATGGATATGAATAACCTTCTCTTCATGGTGAATATGTATACACAAAGGCAGAAATATGCAATATCCTTTTGCATATTTGGCCATTATCCTACACATTATTATTGTAATGCGCAATGCCCCCAAACAAGATCACATTTGGTTGGTCCGGATCAGACAAAATCATAGTAATCTGTTTCCCACGTTTGGACATCACAGCACATATGTTCAGTACAGTACACTGTGCTGTTGTCCAATGTGTTCTACTGTACTCTCCAATCTTGTGAAATATAGATAGATGTCTGTGATTGGTTCAGAGCTCGTCCGACAAGGGCGGACTGACCAAATTTCTACGTCCATGGATGTCCGGTGCTCCGGGGGTGAGGATGCTTGTTAGAGAGAGAGAGAGAGCAAGAAAGCAAGCGTGTGTGAGAGAGAGGAAGGAGTTGTCCCGACTGAAAAACAGTCCTGCTTTGACCACCAGATGACAATTCAACTGCAGTAATTCTGTTACAGATTCTTCTGTAATTCCATTACCGAGTTTGTAAAATAATTATGAGTTTAAATCACTTAATTCATAAATAATATCAGTAAAAACACTAACTAATTGGTAGGTGTACCTACTTTTAAGATGTCGGTTTTTGGTAACAGAATTACAAGGCACAAGGCAATGTTTCTTAAACTTACAGAAGGCAAATCATTTCTCCAAAACCAAATATGGGTCTTTACTTACATTATTATGCTTTGATGCATTTCTAATACCTTTTAAATACTTTTTCTGGTAGATGTTGTCTAAGACCCCGTTTCCATCTGTTTGACCAAAAATCAAAGCCCGATTCATCATTTTTGGGGTGGAAAATGGTAGAAAATGTAAATATGCCTTAATTTCTCATAAATATAGACTCTGCTATTTGACATGCTCTTATTTACTTCACATGTTGGTTCTCATGGGTCCTTTTAGATGGAAATGGCCCCTACACAATTCAATTTAAAAAATGTATTTCCAATGATGGGGCTTTGGCAAATGGTGTATTGATAAAATACCTAGTAACCACAAAAGATCAATATCACCTCAAAATGGATGTGCAGCATCCCTCCCTCTCAAAGCCCACTCATCCGGTCTCTCCCAGACTCTCTCCACCAAGGAGAATGCATGCTCTTGGACCTGGACTAAAAAGACCCCCTCTTCCTGTCCTCTGTGAGGAGACGACATACAACAGGACATCAAGATAAGCTCTGTCAAAAGATAACAGGCCCGCTTTATGCCGTCCTGATAATCATTATGACTCCAGCAGTATCCCTTTCCTCTCTTTTCACAGTTAGGGAAACTCAAGCTCCCGTTACGCTATTGAGTACCGTAGTATCCCCACTCTGTGGACTCCAAGGCACCAGCCAGCCAGGTGGACTAAACTAAACACACCTGAGTGTTCAGGCCCATTACGTAGAGCCACAGAGTCTGTCAGCTGCCATTATAGCTGAGCCCACTGGGTATATTCATCCCTCCTCCAGCTCTCATTGTCGGCCTGAACATGATGAGAAAGCCTGAATGTACCACCCCCCACCCCCTTGCCTGGCTTATTCAGTGAGTGACAAGAAGCAAGAGAAAGAAAAACAATCTTAACAGCAAGAGCTTTAATTAAGCAATCTTGCACAAAGCGATATTGCTAAAGATTTTTACCCACTGTCCACTCCCCCCTCCCTCTGTGATTCTGCCATGACATCTAGTCTTGGAGGTATTTATTCTTGATGTTGCGTTGTATTACAGCGTGTGTGAGATGAGGCTTGTCAGACTGATATAAAGATGAGACGGGAGAATCTGGACGGCAGAGATAAATGCAGTAAGACCCTTAAAGCCGCAGAGCTCAGAGCCTGAAGGGAGCACAAGGGTCCAGGATATGACCGGTGAATCGGTTATAGGTTGTGGTTTTGATCCCAGTCTTGACAAACTTTATAGGGTCAGCCGGTCCTATCCCAGTGGCTCGCTGTGGAAACCCTGTAAAAGGCTGGCAATTACCCTTTAGCCGCAGGGGGCAACATATTCCATGACAAATACACAGAAAGTAATATACATTGACATTCAGTAGCCATTTCAAATGGACTCCAGAGCATGAAATTTGCTTAGAATTGCCTCTGAAATGAGGAGCTGTAGAAATGCCATTTTATGATCTAGCAAAGCAGAACTGACACTAGTCTAGTGGATAAAGGAAGGAGGAAAAGGTGAAGCACCCAAGCCTAAAAATCAAATACATTTGGAAGTGCAACACCTTCTGGGCATGAGTATCTGTAGAATATACACTACCATTCAAAAGTTGGGGTCACTTAGAAATGTCCTTGTTTTTGAAAGAAAATCAAATTTTTTGTCCATTAAAGTCAAATGTATTATGTCAGTGTCAGAAATGTCAGTGGAAACGCCTTTATGCGCAAATATTCGTATTCAGTGCATTCAAAAGTATTCAGACGCCTTTTCGACATTGTTAAGTTACAGCCTTATTCTAAAATTGTTTCAATTGTTTTTCCCCCCTCATTGATCTACACACCATACCCCACAATGACAAAGCAAAACAGGTTTAGAATTGATACATTTTTTAAACTGAAATACCACATTTACGTAAGTATTCAGACCCTTTACTCAGCACTTTGTTGAAGCACCTTTGGCAGTGATTACAGCCTCGAGTATTCTTGGGCATGACGCTACAAGCTTGGCACACCTGTATTTGGGGAGTTTCTCCCATTCTTCATTGCAGAACCTCTCAAGCTCTGTCAGGTTGGATGGGGAGCGTCGCTGCACAGATATTTTCAGGTCTCTCCAAAGATGTTTGATCGGGTTCAAGTCCGGGCTCTGGCTGGACCACTCAAGGACATACAGAGACTTGTCCTGAAGCCACTCCTGCATTGTCTTGGCTGTGTGCTTAGGGTCGTTGTCCTGTTGGAAGGTGAACATTCACCCCAGTGTGAGGTCCTGAGTGCTCTGGAGCAGGTTCTCATCAAGGATCTCTCTGCAGTTTGCGCTGTTCATCTTTCCCTCGATCCTGACTAGTCTCCCAGTCTCTGCTGTTGAAAAACATCCCCACATCATAATGCTGCCACCACCATGCTTCACCGTAGGGATGGTGCCAGGTTTCCTTCAGACGTGACGCTTGGCATTCAGGCCAAAGAGTTCAATCTTGGTTTCATCAGACCAGAGAATCTTGTTTCTTATGGTCTGAGAGTCATTTAGGTGCCTTTTGTCAAACTTCAAGCGGGCTGTCATGTGCCTTTTACTGAGGAGTGGCTTCCATCTGGCCACTCTACCATAAAAGGCCTGACAGGTGGAGTGCTACAGAAATGGTTGTCCTTCTGGAAGGTTCTCCCATCACCACAGAGGAACTCAGGAGCTCTGTCTGAGTGACCATCGGGTTCTTGGTCACCTCCCTGACCAAGGCCTTTCTCCCCCGATTGCTCAGTTTGGCTGGGCAGCAAGCTCCAGGAATAGTCTTGGTAGTTCCAAACTTCTTCCATTTAAGAATGATGGAGGCCAATGTTTTCTTGGGGACCTTTAATGCTGCAGAAATTTGGTACCCTTCCCCAGATCTGTGCCTCGACAATTCCTTCGACCTCGTGGCTTGGTTTTTGGTCTGACATGCACTGTCAATTGTGAGACCTTATAGACAGGTGTGTGCCATTCCAAATCATGTCCAGTCAATTGAATGTGCCAATCAAGTTGTAGAAACATCAAGGATGATCAATGGAAACAGGATGGACCTGAGCTCAAATTTCGAGTCTTATAGCAATGGGTCTGAATACTTATGTAAATAAGATATCTGGTTTTTTTTCTCTCACTTTGTCATTATGGGGTATTGTGTGTAGATTAATGAAGATTTGTTTTTATTTAATCAATTTTAGAATAAGGCTGTAACCTAACAAATGTGGAAAAAGTCTGGTAACTTTCCGAATGCACTGCATAATTACCATCATATTGAAGTAAACTTGGTGTGTGGTCCTCCGACTACGACTCGGGAAACCATGCAGTTTATTAGGCTACAGATGAAATAAGTTATGAACTTCACAGGGTGGTGAAAGTGCATAGTGATTTTGATGCTCCTTTTCCATGAATATCGAGGGTCTTATTCTAGTGACATGATGATCGATGCTTGGCTGCCGTTTGACAAATAAAAATATTACTTTTTTTTTACCATAATAATGTCATCAAGTAGGCTATACCCGCACTGTATCTGCAAGCGGTTGCTAGAGCGTACATGCCAAGACCACAGTAGGTACATTCAACGCAACAATTTGTGACAAAGCTATCGGTAGAGTTAAAAATGCGATGGAAACACCCTGACATTTTTATTCGGCATATGAAAATTTAAGAGAAAACATACATTGTGTGCACTACATCATCACACACTGATTTTTATCAGCAACAAGACAGTTTGGTGGAAAAAACACTGGTAGGAAAACGAGAGAAAAAAAATTATGCAGATTTTTTAATATTTGCATGAAAATCTGTCGCCAAACCTAGAAAGTGACGACATACCTAGGGATCGGCTATGCAAAGGCCTGACACAGCTGCATTATCCAAGAAAAACTAATCTTGATCTTTCACAGCGAAATATTACTCACTAAAAATACACCCGCCATGACCTGAATTCCTACTAGCCAAATGTTGTCAAACATCCCAGGGAACACACACTGAGATGGCCATTGTTGTCCAACACAATTCAACAATGTTAGCCTACTACTCATCAATCAAGGCAGAAAAACTCCATTGTATGAAATACCTACGCTTAGATAGCAACAACAGAAACAAAATTCGCATGGTCAGTGCAGCTAACCTATCAACCTTGAATTTTTATGCCTCAATCTGAAACTATAGAAGAAATCTAGCAGTGCTTTGCTTTAACATTGGGTGCACACAGCTCAACACTCCCAGACAATCTGGTAACTCTCCAGGTCTAATGACATCTTAAAGGGCTGAGCCGTGAGTGGTCCAGACAGACAACACTACACTGATTATAGAGCACCCTGGGTCAGTCTGGTAAGTTAGTTATCAGGTAGGAAAGGAGCATAAGTGAAAACATGTTTAGAAAATTTTGCAAATGTATTCAAAATGAAATACAGAAATCTCTCATTTACATAAGTATTCACACCCCCAAGTCAATACATGTTAGAATCACCGTTAGCAGCAATTACAGCTGTGAGTCTTTCTGGGTAAGTCTGTAAAGGCTTTGCACAAATTCTTCAAGCTCAGTCAAGTTGGTTGTAGATCATTGCTAGACAGCCATTTTCAAGTCTTGCCATAGATTTTCAAGCCAATTTAAGTCAAAACTGTAACTAGGCCACTCAGGAACATTCAATGTCGTCTTGGTTAGCAACTGGTGTATATTTGGCCTTGTGTTTAAGGTTATTGTACTGCTGAAAGGTGAATTTGTCTCCCAGTGTCTGTTGGAAAGCAGACTGAACCAGGTTTTCCTCTAGGATTTTGCCTGTGTTTAGGTCTATACTGTTTCTTTTATCCAATATAAAATAAAATAAATCCTAGTCCGTGCCGATGACAAGCATACCCATTACATGATGCAGCCACCACTAGGCTTGGACGGTATACAGATTGTCATACCTTCATAACAACCTTGTGCCATGCCGGGATATTCGGTAATACTGCCACTGAACACAAAGGGTGTTATTTTGAAACCACACAGCCTCTGGAATCCAAAGGTTAGCAATGCTATAAAGTACATGTAAAATCCCATAGAGAATGCTAACTAGCGCATTGCAGAGATTACACAGTTCTGACCTAAAGTACTTGCAGGACCGACATCCCAGCTCAAAGTTATACAAGTAATTTAAAAATGCTACTCAGTTTGCTGCACACACAAAACAAATATTAGACAGCAAGGCTCAACCCAGGAAGGGATTCTCTGCTGTTACCAAAATAAGATTGATTTTGTATTTGTTAATGAACTTTTTGTAAGAAGCTAACCACTTAGCTAGATCGCTAACTAGCTACTAAATTAGCAAACCAAATGCACAACTGCAGCGCATTTAGCACATTTTAGACAGTTAACTTTTTACTTATAAAATATCTAGCTGGCAAACATTTAGTTGTGAATTCCGTAATTCAATAAGATCACCTGGTGAGTGACTCACAGTGAGTGACTCACAAGACTCCGGTCTCTTGTTGTTGTCTGCTTGTAAACAAACACCACGTGACTGGGGACTATGGGTAAGCTTCATAATGAAATATTGTGTGACGGGAAATGAAGAACGCAAATATTCTTTAAGTCTATCTTTCGTTTTGATCCATCAGCTTCAAAACATCTGTAAAAACAATATTTTGTGTTATTGAAAATATATTTCACAGCAATGTAGATGGTACAATGATTACCTACACTATTCAGTGTTTGTTTCCTTACATAAACTGAAATGCAAAAAATCAATAGGCGAATATCGCAGCCAATCACTTCACTGGCAGGTAAGTAATACTGTGAAACACTGTTACTAGCAGCATATACAATGGATATTTTCTGAAATTACAGTGCAAAAAGTGTGTAGCACCTTTAACCTGTCTGGGATAGGGGGCAGCATTTTCACTTTTGGATGAATTGGTACCCATAGTGAACTCCCTCCTAATCTATCCCAGATGATAATATATGCATATTATTATTACTATTGGATAGAAAACAACAATTTCTAAAACTGTTTGAATTATGTCTGTGAGTATAACAAAACTCATATGGCAGGCAAACTTCCAAACAGGAAGTGAGAATTCTGAGAAGGGTCGATGTGAAAGTCATCGCCTATTCAATTCCCTGTAATATATGGATCTGTTTGCACTTCCTACGCCTTCCACTAGATGTCAACAGTCAGTAGAACGTGGAATGAAGCCTCTAGTGTGATGTGGGGCCAGATGGGAGCTATTTGAGTCAGTGGTCTGGCAGAATGCTAGTTCCTGGTCAGCGCGCTAGTCATGGAATGGCCATGTGTGCCATTACTTAAACAGACATGAAGAAATGCTCCGGTTGGAACGTTATTGGATATATATGATAACAACATCCTGAAGATTGATTCTCTACTAAGTTTGACCAGTTTATTCGACTTGTAATATAACTTTTTGAAGTTTTGGTCCGACGTTTGCCTGCATCTGCGCCAGCGTTTGGAGACGTGTACTACACATGCTAGCTAAAGTTGCTAATTGAACATAAGTAATGGACATTATCGAACAAAACAACGATTTATTGTGGAACTAGGATTCCTGGCATTGCATTCTGATGAAGATGATCAAAGGTAAGGGAATATTTATGATGTAATTTCATATTTCTGTTGACTCCAACATGGCGTAGAAATTTTGTTAAATCTGAGCGCCGTCTCAGATTATTGCATGGTGTGCTTTTTACTAAAGTTTTTTTTATTTTTAAATCTGACACAGGGGTTGCATTAAGAACAAGTGTATCTTTAATTATATGTAAAGCATATATCTTTCATCAAAGTTTATGATGATTTCTGTTATTTGACGTGGCTCTCTGTAATTACTCCGGATATTTTGGAGGCATTTCTGAACATGGCGACTCTTTGTAGTGACTCTGTGTATTGATACACCATCCAAAGTAAACCGAGATTTGTGGATATAAATATGCACATTATCGAACAAAACATAAATGTATTGTGTAACATGAGTGTCATCTGATGACGATTATCAAAGGTTAGTGATTAATTTTATCTCTATTTCTGCTTTTGTGTGACTATCTTTGGCTGGGAAAAATGGCTGTGTGTTATTTGGATTTGGTGGTGATCTAACATAAATATATGTTGTGTTTTCGCTGTAAAACATTTTAAAAATCAGACACGATGGGTAGATTAACAAGATGTTTATCTTTCATTTGCTGTATTGGACTTGTTAATATGTGAAAGTTACATATTTCTAAAAAATATTTTTGAATTTCGCGCGCTGCCTTTTCAGCGGAATGTTGTGGGTGTTCCGCTAGCAGAACCCCTGGGCGAGAAAGGTTAAACTCTAACAGTTTTAAAATCCCTATTGGCCTCGGTGAAATCCCAAGGGGTTTCCATCCTCTCTGGCAACTGAGTTAGGAAGGACGCCAGTATCTTTGTAGTGACTCTGTGTATTGATACACCATCCAAAGTGTAATTAATAACTTCACCATGCTCAAAGGGATATTCAATATCAGCTTCTTTTTTTTACCCATCTAGCGATAGGTGCCCTTCTTTGCGAGGCATTGGAAAACCTCCTTGGTCTTTGTGGTTGAATCTGTGTATTAATTTCACTGCTCGACTAAGGGACCTTACAGATAAATTGTGTGTTGGGTACAGAGAGGAGTTAGTCATTCAAAAACCATTTTAACACTATTATTGTACACCGAGTGAGTCCAGAGAACTTGTGACGCACATTTTTTCTCCTGAACTTATTTACACTTGCCATAACAAAGGGATTGAATACTTGACTCAAGCAATTTAATTCATTTTTTATAAATTAGCAAAAATGTCTAAAAACATAATTCCACTTTGACATTATGGGGTATTGTGTGACAATCTCAATTTAATCAATTTTACATTCAGGCTGAAACAACAAAATGTGGGAAAAGTAAAGGGATGTGAATACTTTCTGAAAGCACTGTAGCTACCGAATGTAACAAACACGAGTTGTTTTATCAATGTTCTGTAAACTATGTAACGTTACCCTGGACAATCTAAAGAAATGTAACGTACGTGTAACACGTGTGATGTTTGTGTAACACATGTAATCAGCCATTGTATTGTTGACCTTGGCTATTTTTCCCACGTATAAATACATGGACAAAACATTCTAAAAGAATGTGTCTCTTACCCATTTCAGAAGTGATACACTGAGTTTACTCACGGAAATATCTGTCAAATACTACCTTATTCATTGTTGGCATTTGACCGTAATAAACAGTGTTCCATGTTGCGATAGCAACTCCCTGAATTCCAAGAACAATAACATTTTAGTTTTGATGCGAGTGAACATTTGGTCCCCAGCAAATTGGAATATACCAAATTCTGTTCTGACCTCAACTCCAGTAAATAATTCCATAGGCTAAGTCACACATTAAGTTTCCCACCCAGTCACCTCTTTGTGCCTTCATATTACATTGTGGCTAAATTGGTAAGAGTGTGGCGCTACCAACGCCAAGGTCTTATTTCCATAGTGATCACATACTCACTGTACAGTTAGTCGTGTTCGACAAGTGTCTGCAATAAAATATATTACTATTAGGATTACAAAACAAGAGAACATGCAAGTGATTAAGGTCATAGAGTACTAATGTATTCGAATGAAACTTGTTTAAATGCACTGAACACCCATTAAGAGGTGAAATTAAACATTTATACCAGGGCTTTGTACTTCCACGCTCACTCTGCCACTAAAGCTAACCTCCCTTGAATTCAAGAAATCAGAAATTGAAATGTAATGCTCTTTGATGACAGAACATGAAAGCTCTGCCTGATTTATTTATACTCCCAAGTCAGAACAGATTAGAGGTCTTAACAAAAGGTTATACTGTAAAATGTCATGATACAGTTAGCCAGCTTTGTGCAATCACAGCTAAAGAGTGAACGCAATCATACTCGTGGAAAGTATTCAGAATAAAGGACAAAAAAGGAAATGTGAGCATATTAAAAGTCATCTGGGGAAAACAAATCACTTTCGCATAAAAACAGGGGTCATTTACAGATATATACACGTTGCATCGATTTAACACTAGACAAGAAATGACTTGAAAACCAATGCCAGAGGGTAGGAGTAGAGGGGGAGCTTTGAATCAAGGAAGAAGCTTTTAACCTAGTCTGTGCATATTTGCCTTTCTCCCCCGTGTGCTGCCAGTCAACAATGCATAATGTTTCTCAATGAGATACAGGCGCTAAAAATGGCTCCTCCAACAGCTGCTTCAACTCCCCCTTCCCCTCTTTAATCCAGCCCCACCTGCCTGTGCTGCTTATTTTCTGAGCCATATCTTAAGATTAGACTTGCAATTAGCTGTTCTTAGTGGGAGAGGGGCTTACCGCTGGAAGAGAGTATTATCATATTATATATAATAGCCTATGCTGTGTAAAAGACAATGTGTGGACATGTTAACAATAGTACACACACCTTAAAAGGCTGCTCAATGACTGCATGGCTGGGGTTCTTGCTTTGAATATGCCAGGGAATAGTTAGAGGTAGTCTTCTGTGGAACCTATTTTATTATATTTTTATTCCATCTTTATTTTTCCGGGTTAGTCTTTTTTTGAGCAAGAGAGACCTGGTCAGGATCTAGCTGGCAGGTAGGGAGGAGCTGACTGCTCACAAACACCTGCAGATGCAGAACCCTGGGGCAAGGCCTGTCGCATTGTGTACCATCACACTGAGGTGGTCCAACATGCACAGCGAAGGAAGAGACCTGTATTAACCTAGAATACTAGAATCATGTACATGAATGTCCTTAATAAGCCGAATAACCTCAGTTAAACCAAAGAAAGAATGATGGTTTACATAATAATCGGGAAGGGCTGTCCTTAGCCTTTGGGCCGAAGTTATGTTTAGAAATTAACCCTGTCCAAAGAAGTGAGTCCTGTTCCTTTTACTCATCTGAAGACACTTCATCTGGACTGATGAACGTCATCTTCAGAAAAGCAACATTCCCTGAGAGGATTAAACAAACACAAAGAGCCTTAATATGACAGCCAGCTGGGGACCTCACTGATCTGTTTGCTTGTGAAAGCACTCCTCTCATAGGCAAAAATAATGTACAGGTAAATGCCAAAATAAAGGAAACACTAACATAAAGTATCTTAATAGGGTGTTGGGCCACAAGCCAGAACAGCTTCAATGCAACTTGTCTATGGCTTAGTGTCTGGAACTCTATTGGAGGGGTGTTTTGTTGGTGAAAAACGCCGTCTCAGGAGCCGCTCCAGAATCTCTCATAAGTGTTCAATTGGGCTAAGATCTGGTGACTGAGATGGCCATGGCATATGGCTTACATCGTTTTCATGCTTACCAAACCATTCAATGACCATTCATGCCCTGTGGATGGGGGCATTGTCATCTCTTGCCAAAATATTGGCCTGTCCACCATTTTTATACATGACCCTAAGCATGATGGGATGTTAATTACTTACTAACTCAGGAGCTAGACCTGTGTGGAAGCACCTGCATTCAATATATGTTGTATCCCTCATTTACTCAAGTGTTTCCATTATGTTGGCAGTTACCTGTACATTGTGTGTTGTCTTGAGGTTTGCCGTCTTCTCAGACTGAACACAAACAATCTAGAAAGGATTATGTTTGTCTCACTCCACAAGCTATTAACAGCATCTTTTAAGTTTCAGATCCATTGTGTAGGCCTACCTTTAAGTGATAATGCCCGAGAAGCCCGTGTTTGGAGGATATAGTGGCACAGGTGTTGTTAGGCCAGAGACAAAGTCGATATATCCTCCAAACACCGGCTTCTCGGGCATTATCACTTTTATACAACGGGTTACCAACATATGACTGACATTATTCATCCAATTTCATCCTTCCACAAGATAAAGTCCCGACACAAATCTAGGGTTGCTACCCAAGCCGGCTGGTGGTTCGTTCTATTGGTTCGCAACTGCCTCTGCAACGCAATGCTGCAAGGCAAACGCAGCGTTTATTGTAAATCAATGTAATTCTGGTGTACCAAAATGCAATGACGCTGTCGTTGTGATCGAAGCCTTACAGTCACATCAAACAGTGCAGACAATAACAACAGTAGCTGCATTTGTTTAAGCTGTTTTCTGGAGGCATTAATTTGGATACATCCATAACAATGAGCTCATAACAATGAGCTGATTTCGCCTGGCATAGAAAATGTGTTCTCTCGTTAGGACTAGAGGTCGACCGATTAATCGGAATGGCCGATTAATTAGGGCCGATTTCAAGTTTTCATAACAATCGGAAATCGGTAATTTTGGACGCCGATTTAGCCGATTTTTATTTTAAATTTTACACCTTTACTTAACTAGGCAAGTCAGTTAAGAACACATTCTTATTTTCAATGACGGCCTAGGAACGGTGGGTTAACTGCCTTGTTCAGGGGCAGAACGACAGATTTTTACCTTGTCAGCTCAGGGATTCAATCTTGCAACCTTACGGTTAACTAGTTCAACGCTCTAACCACCTGCCTCACGAGGAGCCCGCCTGTTACGCGGATGCAGTAAGAAGCCAAGGTAAGTTGCTAGCTAGCATTAAACTTATCTTATAAAAAAAACAATCAATCAATCATAATCACTAGTTATAACTACACATGGTTGATGATATTACTAGTTTATCTCGCGTGTCCTGCGTTGCATATAATCGATGCAGTGCGCATTCGCGAAAAATGACTGTCGTTGCTCCAACGTGTACCTAACCATAAACATCCATGCCTTTCTTAAAATCAATACACAGAAGTATATATTTTTAAACCTGCACATTTAGCTAAAAGAAATCCAGGTTAGTAGGCAATATTAACCAGGTGAAATTGTGTCACTTCTCTTGCGTTCACTGCACGCAGAGTCAGGGTATATGCTACAGTTTGGGCCGCCTGGCTCGTTGCGAACTAATTTGCCAGAATTTTCCATAATTATGACATAACATTGAAGGTTGTGCAATGTAACAGGAATATTTAGACTGATGGATGCCACCCGTTAGATACAATACGGAACGGTTCCGTATTTCACTGAAAGAATAAATGTTTTGTTTTCGAGATGATAGTTTCCAGATTCGACCATATTAATGACCTAAGGCTCGTATTTCTGTGTGTTATTATGTTATAATTAAGTCTGATTTGATAGAGCAGTCTGACTGAGCGATGGTGGGCACCAGCAGGCTCGTAAGCATTCATTCAAACAGCACTTTCGTGCGTTTTGCCAGCAGCTCTGATGTTAATGAATTCAAGCCTATCAACTCCCGAGATTAGGCTGGTGTAACCGATGTGAAATGGCTAGCTAGTTAGCGGGGTGCGCGCTAATAGCGTTTCAAACGTCACTCGCTCTGAGACTTGGAGTAGTTGTTCCCCTTGCTCTGCATGGGTAACGCTGCTTCGAGGGTGGCTGTTGTCGATGTGTTCCTGGTTCGTGCCCAGGTAGGAGCGAGGAGAGGGACGGAAGCTATACTGTTACACTGTCAATACTAAAGTGCCTATAAGAACATCCAATAGTCAAAGGTATATGAAATACAAATGGTATAGAGAGAAATATATAATAACTACAACCTAAAACTTCTTACCTGGGAATATTGAAGACTCATGTTAAAAGGAACCACCAGCTTTCATATGTTCTCATGTTCTGAGCAAGGAACTTAAACGTTAGCTTTTTACATGGCACATATTGCACTTTTACTTTCTTCTCTAACATTTTGTTTTTGCATTATTTAAACCAAATTGAACATGTCTCATTATTTATTTGAGGCTAAATTGATTTTATTGATGTATTATATTAAGTTAAAATAAGTGTTCATTCAGTATTGTTGTAATTGTCATTATTACAAATAAATAAATAAATAATAATTAAAAAAAAATCAAAATTTAAAATCGCCCAATTAATCGGTATCGGCTTTTTTTGTCCTCCAATAATCGGTATCGGTGTTGAAAAATCATAATCTGTCGACCTCTAGTTAGGACACAATAACGTCAAACTGAAGCTGGAAAGACTGCAAACTAGCTGCACTTCGTTTCGTTTTACCTTTTTTTCCAATTGACATTTCTTTGTATATATCCATAAATATTATGCCAGCTGAATCATGATTTCGACTGGCTGAGAAACGCTGCATGCCTGCCTCTCGTCCCGACCCCTACACGTTCATTACTATGGGACAGTTGGAGATCGAATTGAAACAATGTGGGAAATTTCGGAGAGAGACAGCAAGGTTTATACAAATCTCTGCTGTTGAAAAACGAAATGTTAGTCGAAAAGAAATGTGAGATAATATCTAGATGGTTTTTTATAGTGGAGATGAAGTTTATAACTTCCCTACCTGGGCAGATGAGACAGTGGATTGCGCAGTCAGATGGAACAGAGTAAATAGGCATTTTAACGTCATAGATTTCGCCGGTGGTAACTTGTGGAATAGACACCCGCTGGAATGCGCTTTTAACCAATCAGCATTAGACCCACCCTTTGATAAAATCTACCATAAATTCTATCAATGAATAAAAGGAAAAAATAGGCAGATATATTTAAGGTTTTTAGAGACCTGCACATTTGACCTCAGGATTCTGCCATTGACAGTAAATCCATGCGCCATCTTTAAATAAAAGAGAAGTGGATAACAAAAGATGGCCCAAATTTGGCAAAGAAGTTCTGCAAGAGAAAGCTCCTTGGGTCCTTTAGCCTATTCATTCATCTACAGTAGGGCAGTTTGTGTGATAAATATCAAAAGAGATTTATTTGAAATATCCCGTTTCTGTCACAGTTAGCCATTTATCCGTCAGGGTGACCATTATTCCTCATTAGGGGATGAGGGCGTTGAGGGGCTGTGCATATGTGAACATCGAGTGGCCCAGTCATGTGGTGGGGTGTTTATCGTCTTAACGGACTGACGGCCTGATGATGACTGATGGGAGTGGAGAGAACCAGCAGCACTGTGGCCTTGTTTTTATTTATGGGAGGGGGAGAGAGCAGGAGAATTCTTGCCTCCTGGTCCGTTCACAAGTGCACGTCCACCAACTTAGCACATCTGGATTGTGATCGTTAGGCAAGCAATAAACGTTTTACAAAAAATAAAAGGACTGATTATTTTAGTCCAGGTAGTCCCTCCCTGTTTCAGTACGTTTTATAAAATTAAATTGTACAACAGGACCTTACCACAAAATGCTTACTTACAAGCCCTTAACCAACAATGCAGTGAAGAAAATATTTACTAAATAAACTAAAGTAACACAATAAAATAACAATGAGGCTATATGCAGGGGGTACCAGTACCGAGGCAATGTGAGGGGGGGGGGGGGGGGGGGTTAGTCGAGATAATTTGTAAAGTGACTATGCATAGATAATAAACAGCGAGTAGCATCAGTGTAAAAACAAAGGGGGGGGGGGGGGGGGGTCAATGCAAGTAGTTCAGTTGGCCATTTGATTCATTGTTCAGCAGTCTTATGGCTTGGGGGTAGAAGCTGTTAAGGAGCCTTTTGGACCTAGACTTGGCGCTCCGGTATGGCTTGCCGGGCGGTAGCAGAGAGAACAGTCTATGATTGGAGGGTGACTGGAGTCTGACCATTTTTGGGGCCTTCCTCTGACACCGCCTAGTATAATAGGTCCTGGATGGCAGGAAGCTTGGTTCCAGTGATGTACTGGGCCGTACACACTACCCTCTGTAGCGCCTTGCGGTCGGATGCCGAGCATTTGCCATACCAGGCGGTGATGCATCCGGTCAGGATTCTCCCGATGGTGCAGCTGTAGAACTTTTGAGGATCTGGGGACCCAAGCAAAATCTTTTCCGTCTCCTGAGGGGGGAAAGGCGTTGTCGTGCCCTCTTCATGGCTTTCTTGGTGTGTTTGGACCATGATAGTTTGTTGGCGATGTGGACAGCAAGAAACTCTCGACCCGCTCTACTACAGCCCCGTCGATGTGAATGGGGACGTGTTCAGCCCTCCTTTTCCTGTAGTCCACGATCGTCTCCTTTGTCTTGCTCACGTTGAGGTTGTTGTCCTGGCACGACCCCATTCCAATCTCACCTTCTCTTACCAATCACATCTCAGTGACACATCACTTTATGCCCTCATTAAAACATTGATGGTCAAGACGACCAACTCTTCAATAATTGGCCAGAAGTTCAAACAAGTTTGGTATGACTACTAACACCATCTGTTAATATAAAATGACCAGGAGGGTTCAAGTGAAGGGCTACCAACATCTCTCTGTGTAGTGCTTCGGATGCCGGCCCAGTGGCAGGCAGAATTATTTGCTCCCAGTACCTGTGAATAAGGAATAACTCTGAAAACATTGGCCTCACCACCAGCCTTTAAAAACAGAGCTTGAAAACACAAGCTACTATTAAATCATTATCATTGTCCGGAATGCAATTGGCACACCTTAAAATGGTCCACTCACTCTCTAAATCGAACATTTATTATATTTTTTAAAAAGGAACAGGGTTAGCGGATGTGTTCAGGTTAAGGGATCAGCATCGTTTCGCACTCCCATGCAGACGGGTGAACAAGAGTCGTCACTCGACAAGGAGCCTGCACGACTCGGCATGTTAAAATATTTAGGGTCCGCCTGGGTCTCTGAATATTCATGTGCCTTCGTTCTCATCATTCGATTGTGGAGGACACAGCAGCGGTGTCCCTGGAGTGCAATCTGACTCTACGTGTTCTTGCTTTATTTTCTAATAAAGCAAGGGGCTTCGGGCCGAGTGAGTGGGGCCGGGCAGGCAGATTTTGGTTTGGAGGGGAAGCTGGCTGCTACCAGAGCGTATTTGAAGCGAGAGGAGGGATGGGACTGTTTCAGCCATGTCACGAGAACTGAATGTGAAATCATGACCTCAAGCCAAAGCTGCTTGTCTACATTGGGTCCATGCATGACAATAGCGCAGGTTGAACAGTACACGAGATGCCTTCTCTTATCGCTCTTACCGTGTCGCTTTCTAGATTTGTCCAAGGGCCAGACTTTCCAAACCATCAAATATAAAATGATATGTTCTTGTGCAACTGTGTTATTACCTGAACAAATATATATCAATTTCTTTCAGACAGCAGAACTGAAAACTAGGCTGGCTGGATGCCTGAAATCCCATAATACTTTTAGAGATACTACATTATGATATGCTTGTTTCTGAGTCGAAACCGGAAAGGGTGAGTTTAAGTTAGGTCAAAAGAACCTCACCCTGGTCATGATCAGCGAACAATAGACTAAGTGAACATTAAAAAATGCATTTGTTTCTAAGAATTTTGATTTGATGAGTGACTCAAAAGGAATCCCTTCAGACAGACCAATATAAACAGAGACAGCACCAGGATCTACTGAACAGGTAATCAAATTGCTACCCAGACTATTAGTACTGACCTGTTAATTTAATTTTTTGCACTGGCTCTTGCACACTCACTGGGCTCTACCCACACACATTACACTGACACGTCAACACACACACGCAAACACAAGAATACAAACCCCACACAAACACACTCTTCACATACGTTGCTGCTACTCTGTTTATCATCTATCCTGATTGCCTTGTCACTTTTACCTCTACCTACAACTACCTTGTACTCCTGCACATTGACTCTGTGTCGGTAATCCTTGTATATAGCCTCATTATTGTTATTTTATTGTGTTACTATTTTATTTAGCAAATTTGTCCTTTTAACTCTGCATTGTTGGGAAAGGGCCTGTAAGTAGGCATTTCACTGTAAAGTTGACACCTGTAGTACTCGGCCCATGTGACAAATTATAATTGATTTGCATGTTTAGAAAAGGTATCCTAGCAATGAGCTCCCAGCGGGGAGTGGAGTGCAGCAAGCTTATCAGGTAACAACAACATCCTTGGTCTGCTGAACTCTGAGTCGCTGCTCTGCATTTACCTTACCCTATGTCCCAAGCTTCACTCAGCGCTGACCAGTCCACAGCCAGGGATGAAGGGGGGTAGAGTAGGCCAGGGGTGAAGGGGGAGGAGGACCAGAGCTGGCTCTACAGGAGACCTCCTCAGGTGTCAGAGAAAATAACCATCCAGGCCCCACAACTCCAGGCCCCACACAAACATCAAAGTGCTGACTGGCTGGAGGATGTCTACTGGCATCTGCTTAATGCAGCCAGGACTAGACAGGGCTGTCAGGGACTATGGAGAAGATATAGAGAATGTGTCTCTGACATGACAAACACAGAAGCGCCTTGGACAGTCTTGATACAAGCCTCGGAAAGAGGAGAATCACCTTTGACATTGAGCTCCCTGTAAAAGCTTATTTGTTTCAGTAGGCAAAGCTAGTCTATATGAAGGGTTTTAAGAAACCGTTACATCACATCTCCGGAAACGAACTATAACCTGCTATACATCCTTTGCTTTATATAGTATGATATTTACTTGTAAATGTTTTTGTTGAAGCATTTAGGTCGACCTAATAAAATAATGAAAGTTTCATGAAGTTTAACATATAGGCTAGAAATGTCCTAGTTGCATTGAATCCCCATTTGGAAGAGGATGAGCGCCCCAAATGCGCCCCATTTGGAAGAGGACATCGCCCCAAATGATGAGCCCATGAAGCCATTATTATGGTAATGAGCCTCTACTCATGTACAAAAACGTATTGCATTACAGAAAAATGCACTGGTGGGCAAGTATAACAACACCCCTAACCAGACCTTTAAACATTACCCTCACTGTGCCAGGGCTTTAACACAGCAGAAAGAGTTGTGCCTGCCTGTGTCAACGAAGCACTTCATTATTGCAGGGGTTTATCAGTAACCAGTGGTGCGGAATATCATTGCCCTAACCATGGCTCCATCCGCAGTGGCAGCTACACTTTAAAAGTGCAGGGAACCTTTGAGCTACAGAACACAGGCTGATACTAACAGTAACACAATCCATCTACAGTACCATAGTTTCACTTCTGTGGTGAGAGAGGGAGGGGCTGGTTTCAGTGGAAATTCCAGGACAGCGACAAGCTACACACAAATAATAATAGGAGTGCTGAATTCCCCTGTAGCAGTGAGCTCCCCAATAGCAATAATACACACTGTCTAAAGTGCATCCCAGTTGACAAACGTTTTAGCTGTATTGTTTAGTTTTATAGGTAATCAATGTTAACAACCCATCTGAATCTCCTGACCTGCTGATAAGAGGGTGATTTCCATCCCAACTAGATGATGTGAGAGGCAAAAAGCATTTCAACAGTTCCCAGACAGTTCAAGCAGCGTTTATGATACCATGGCATCTAACACGCCTCAATCAGAGCCACCTACATGAGTCCTCAACAAATAACTGGTGAAGGATTGTGAATTAAAACTAATTAGGCCCTCTGTTTTCCATCCATGAGACTAAAAGAAAACTAATACCAAATGGGCTACACTTACTGTTGGTCTAATAGTAGAAAGTTCCCACTCACATACAGTAACAATATATTTCAGGGACATAAATCTGGTCGATACTCAGCGACCAACATGTGATTAAGATTAATTTCTGGCTGGGTTTAGAAAGCACCTACAAGTCATTTAAAGACCTTCGGACTCCTGCCTAGCGCAGGAGGGGGGGAATACAGTTTAAATTGTCTTGGCAGATGGCAGACAGAAAACGCAGCACTTTGAAGCCCTTTACAGGTTTTAAGGCGGATCAGGCTATTGTGTGAGTGTTAACTACCAGTTGCAAAACAAAAACAACTAGGTAGCGTTAAAATAATTTGCAGCGTGTAGGGAAAAACATTCTCACCACGATGCAACCTATATCAATTTAGCAACTATGTTTACTGTAAAAAAATGTAAACTGTTCTAGCATATTATCCATAATATGTGAGTTCAATAAGCCATGTGTTTAAACATATACGTTATTCAAGTCAAACGCATTTCCAGTCATTTCAATAATAACTATCTACGTTACTTTAAGCACAGTGCGCCTACATTTGGGATTCCAGAATTCAAGGACAATTTTTGTGTAATCACATTTTGACAAGTGTTATTTAGCTGACGCTAGTTTGAATTCCTATGGTAAACTAGCTAGCCATTTTCAATATTATAAGTAAAAACATGCGTAAGCAAATTAGTATAATCTAAAGTCATTATTTTACATGTTATTCAATAGAACAGACAACCAGTTCGTTCTTTTATTCGCAAACATCTAACTTTTTAGCATGTTGCTCGTCGCCAGCACTCCCATTTTCGCCCGCGCTTATGAAAATGTAGGATTTTTAAAAAAGTAGCCGGTGGACGCCAAACTTACCTGCGATAAGACTAATCAATACACAGCAGAGGTGGGGTATCGTGAAATCCATTCCTTTCGGTCTATTCCAATAATTTTCTTTCAAAACACAGGTGAAAAATAAACTTATGCGGTGCTTCCGACTGTCAGAGCACTCTCCCGAAGCATCAAAACTCTCCGATCCCTCTACGCCTCAGCAGGTGCATTATAGGAGAGCTGGAGTCTAGACACGTGATTTCCGGAGGGTACCAAAGTCGTGTTTTCGAAGACACTCACGCCCCCTGTCGTATTACATGCGTTCACAACACTGAATGGACACAGCTTCCTAATCAATGGTTATAGAAATAGTACATTTACTGTTCAACTTTGAAACACAGAACAAGACAAGCTAAAGCTATAAAATATAGTTGTGAAAAGCTTTACAATGTAGGTCTATAATGACAGTGCACACATTTGATCAGAACATCTGAATTCAACAGGTAATACAAATATGTACATTAATATTTTTGTCTGCCATAGACAATCATATTGTATTTGCATATAATATGGTGTTTACTGTAAGCCTATGGGATGAAGGCAACAAGCATTCAAATTACACTGCAGTAAAATATATCAAAACAGCAACAGAGTATGATTTGAAAATTTGTTTAATGTCTCATAATTTAAGGTTGGCACAATTCATGAGTAAACTGTATAAATAAAAAATTCTCATTAGAACATAACTGATGGACAGTACAGTAGGTAACAGACAATTATCCATCAAATATAAATACAGTACATATATCTTCATAGCTATAAAATACATGAAAATACAAATTCCTTCTCCATTACAACTGTAGATTCCTTTACTCACATGATTACAAATGATCTAAAGTGCAAAGAGTTAATGTTCTTATCAAACAAAAAAAAATTAACAAATTCAAGAGTTTCCAGAGTGACTATTAAACTACTAAAATAGTTTTTTAAAATGTGGTCAGTCATGTTAGTGAATTTTAGTTTGCCCTCTCATTCTCCTCCAACAAGAACTATATTGCTTGCTCTAGTGGTCACCCTTTCACAGCTCAGGGAACCTGGAACAGGCTAACACTAACAGCAACACTTGCTACAGTGGTCCCTAACAGTGAGCCAGGCCTGGAGTGCCACCCCAGTATCCGTGCCACCTTCTGTGGCCAGGTGGGGCCCAGTCGTTGTGTCTGAAGGGCTGGGTAGGTCTACCTTGGGTTCTGAAGTCATAGTGAGGAGGACGTGGACGTCCATTATATCCCTTACCCGGCCACATCTTCTGCTTGGGCACTGGAGGACGCCACAAAGGAGTAGCTGGGTAGATCACCTTTGAACAATAAAACATGGGTCAATTTCAATTATATTTCCCCCATTGTCAGAGCCGACCAAGGAGGTATTCAGACAAGACTGTATGGAACACGACTATGTTCGTTACTGGTTGTACCTGGTATTTATGGCGATTTTGAGGGAAGGTAGGGGGAGGACGGGTTTCTCTGAGGCCACTATCCTCGTCTGAGGAGGAACAGGAGTGGTAGTCAGATGTCACCCTCTCGACAGCGCTGGTCACCTTCTTAGTCACATCCTCTTTGTCATCACCAGAGAAACTGGCAACAGTGAAAGCAAGGTTTCTCTCTCCATATCTGCACGAGAGGAAAAGAAGCCAACAAGACAATTCTTTGTCACTGAATGTATATCGACAATTTAGTGCCTCGACTGGTAACCCAGAGGGATTTAACATGAATGGTGTAGTTAAGAGGTAAACAATGGAACAACAAGGCTTCAAAATGACTCAGGGTTTGTAGACAGTGGCAAGTCAAATTCAAGGAATAAGTACTTTTTCCAAGCACTAATATTTATTTCAGGACCATACATTTGTAGTAGTTCCTATTACGCAATTGTTTCTAGTTGTGGAAAAAGTGGTTGAAAAGTACTCAATTGTCATACTGGGGTAAAAGTTAAGATACCTTAATATAAAATGACTCAAGTCAAATTGAAAGTCACCCAGTAAAATATTACTTGTGTTAAAGCCTTAAGTATACTTAAAACCAAATACTTAAGTATCAAAAGTAAATAGAATTGCTAAAATGTACTTAAGCATCAAAAGTAAAAGTATAATCCATTTCAAATTCCTTATATTAAAACAAACCAGAGGGCACAAATATATATATTTTTAATTGACGAATAGCCAGGGGCACACTCCAACACTCAGACATAATTTACAAACAAAGCATGTGTTTCGTGAGTCCGCCAGACCAGAGGCAGTAGGGATGACCAGGGATGTTCTCTTGATAAGTGCGTGAATTGGACCATTTCTGTCAAAACGGGTGTCAGGGAAAATGGAGTAAAAATTACATTATTTAGGAATGTAGTGAAGTAAAAGTTGTCAGAAATATAAAAGTACAGATACTCCCCAAAACTACTTAAGTAGTACTTTAAAGTATTTTTACTTAAGAACTTTACAGATGCCATGTCACATTGTTTAATTGATATCACAATATGTGAATCGTTTTATTTATAAACTGTAGCAGCAATAATTTGAAGCCACAAATTGCTGGAGAACTCAAATCCATAAAAAAATTGAGCTATGGATTAAAGATCAGGACAGTCAATGAGATCAACATGATTGAGTAAGTTTTAAACTATGACAACAATAAAACTACTTTATTGTAGGACAGACCAAAATCGTCTTCAAACTCAATCAAATATGCTTCCCAAAAATAACGTACTCTGTGGTAGAACATTTATTTTGAATGACGATTTTCTGCATTTATCAGCGTGCCATCAGGTAGCCTGACTTCAGATGTGTCCATGTAAACAAGATTATGGAAAGTTATTCTTACAAAGCATGTAAACGTTTTAATCAAACTATTATAAAGCTGACTATCTAGCCACAATCACATTATTATGTGCATGTAAACATACTCATTGAGCAAGTGAGTGCTCACAACAATCCAGTAAGCGAAGCCTTTTTATCTTCTATTGAACTTTGGAAACTGTTGAACATGATTATGCATTCTCAGGACTGAGGTCTCCACCTCTGCAGCTACCCTTTCCATGTATTTTTGCAAGAGTTGTGTCCTTTTCCAGGCATCTCTTGTTCCCTCCCGTTTCGTGGTCCTGCTGTGCATCTAGGTAGTCTTGATATTTCTGCCTTGCTGATTTGCAGAAAGATAATTGGTGGCGTTATGTTGACATTCTTTAGTCCTCCTGCATTCGCTAAAAGAGTCATACACCAGTCTGTGCTGTGGAGGACTGCGCCTTTTTTTTTTGACAACAGTGAGAGCGGAGTTGACTGCCGAGGCCTGTCCATGGGAGAACACAAGGACAATTTGAGTTACTGGCCACAGGTCTCCGTTGTTTTCTATACCCTTCAGACGCTCTAAAAAGAAAAGGTGTCCCGCGCAGTTCTCTGCGGATCATACTCGCTGAACAGACAGTGATGTCTCAACACCTCCTGCTGTATGAAGAACTTCAACTGCCTCTGGGCATCGTCACATCATGCCCCAGAAACACTCTTCAGGTCAACTAAGTGTGAGGAGACGTTTGAATTTGCGCTCACATGCTTCAGGAGTCCTTGTCATCTGTTGTGGCACAAGACAAATAGCCTTTCGTCACAAAACTGGACTTTATTGGGGTTTTGAGCATCAGCCTCAACACCTGGAGGCACTTCTTTGTCACTCAAACGCAAAAATCCTTCGCCCACTCACTTTGCTAGACGCTCGTTTTAGCACCTTACATTTTGCAAACCCAATGTCAACTTTGGAGGGGCCCATGGCCTCATCCTCTGTCACAGTGTATTTCAGAGTCTAAGTGTCACACCTCTTTCTTCAAGACTCTGCTCATGACATTAGTCAATAGGTCTGCCCAGTATGCTGTCAGGAATGGGACTGTCAGTTTGGTAGTTTTGAAGGTACCCTTGAATGTGTTTGGCTACAAATGTGAAAATCTGTTTTGCTTGGAGCAGGGTTCGTACAGACAGTGGCAAGTCAAATTCAAGGACTTACGTATTTTTTCAAGCACTAATATTTATTTTCAAGGCCCATTAGTTTGTAATAGTTCATATTACTATGAAATTGTTTCTAGTTGTCACCAGCTGGCAGTAGCCTCATGGGAGAAAAACGTAGTATTCATCACTACCTTACAAGTTGTACTCAATAATATGTTGTTTCACTACCATGAGTGGTAAGTCAGTACTGATGATTTTGCCTACTGGTGAACACATTTCTACACAAGTACAGCACAATGACTTTATTGGGCATTTGGGAATCTACTACTTAATAGTTACGAAAAAGCATCCTGCTTCCGACTGGCAGCTTAAGTGTCGCCGGTCGGGTGGGCTACGTGAGGAAAACGGAACGTGAACGGCAGGAGCATGGCTGCCACTTGATAAAGCGGAACATCGTAGGCACCCATGAATGAGGCATTCGGAAAAAAGCTCTAGAGGTTGTTGCAGAGAAAAAGAAAAGTCACATGCATAACTGCCGCCAGCGCAGGATGCAGCGTTGGTCTTTTCCCCTTCATGTGGCTCTTCAGGGCCAACTCACCCATGCTTCCAATGTCAAAGTCTGACTCATTTTTTGCACCTTACACAGTGTGGGTTGCTTGGGTCCAGTGATGTAGTGGTAAAAAAAAGTAGATAAACTACACTGAACACAAATATAAAACAAGTAGTGTTTCATGTGCTGAAATAAAATAAGATATTTTCCATATGCACAAGACTGGATTGAATCTAAATTTGCCCAGCATATTAGCTATCGATGTAACGTTTGGCTGCGCCTAATCAGTCAGTGCTGTACCTGCCTGGCTGAGTGGCAGTACGGATGGAATACGCGAGCTCGCCTGGTAACCACAGCGTGAAACACACGAGGAAAATAAAACTGTAGTCTGACAGGAAAATAATTTGCAAGACCAACACATTTTATCTAATATATTTCTTAAAACATTTGATCATTGTCTATTCTCCTCTCATTTTAATTCAAGTACCAACAGTGGCTTGCGAAAGTATTCACCCCATTGGCATTTTTCCTATTTTGTTGCCTTACAACCTGGAATTAATTAAAATATATTTTTTGGGGGGGGGGGTTGTATCATCTGATTTACACAACATGCCTACCACTTTGAAGATACAAAATATTTGTTATTGTGAAACAAGAAATTAGACCCCAAAAAAACAATAAATTGAGTGTGCATAAACTTTCACCCCCCCAAAGTCAATACTTCGTAGAGCCACCTTTTGCAGCAATTACAGCTGCAAGTCTCTTGGGGGTATATCTCAAAAGCTTGGCACATCTAGCCACTGGGACTTTTGCCCATTCTTCAAGGCTAAACTGCTCCAGCTCCTTCAATTTGGATGGGTTCCGCTGGTGTACAGCAAACTTTAAATCATACCACAGATTCTCAATTGGATTGAGGTCTGTGCTTTGACTAGGCCATTCCAAGACATTTAAATGTTCCCCCTTAAAACCACTCAAGTGTTGCTTTAGCAGTATGCTTAGGGTCATTGTCCTGCTGGAAGGTGAACCCCTGTCCCAGACACAAATCTCTGGAAGACAGAAACAGGTTTCTCCCTTAAGAATTTCCCTGTATTTAGCGCCATCCATCATTCCTTCAATTCTGACCAGTTTCCCAGTCCCTGCCGATGAAAAACACATTTTCCTTGATGGCCAAAAAGATCACATTTTAGTCACGTCTGACCAGAGTACTGTCTATATATTTGGGGACTCTCCCACATGCCTTCTGGTGAACACCAAACGGGTTTGCTTATTTTTTCCCCTTGACCACTCTTCCGTAAAGCCCAGCTCTATGGAGTGTACGGCTTAAAGTGGTCCTATGGACAGATACTCCAATCTCAGCTGTGGAGCTTTGCAGCTCCTTCAAGCTTATCTTTGGTGTTATTGTTGCCTCTGATTAATGCCCTCCTTGCCTGGTCCGTGAGTTTTGGTGGTCAGCCCCTCTTGGCAGGTTTGTTGTGGTGCCATATTATTTAAAAAATATATATAATAATAATGGAGCTCCGTGGGATGTTCAAAGTTTCAGATTTTTTTATAACTCAACCCTTCTCCACAACTTTGTCCCTGACCTGTTTGGAGAGCTCCTTGGTCTTCATGGTGCCGCTTGCTTGGTGGTGCCCCTTGCTTGGTGGCGTTGCAGACTCTGGGGCCTTTCAGAACAGGTGTATATATATATATATATATACACACTGAGATCATGTTACACTTGAAGGGGGGCTAACATTTTTTAAATTTTATTTCAGTTCAAAATTAGGAGTATTTTGTATGTCCATTACATGAAATCCAAATAAATATCCATTTAAATTACAGGTTGTAATGCAAGAAAATAGGAAAAACACCAAGGGGGATGAATACTTTTGTAAGGAACTGTATTCCAGTACTTGAATTTCAGAGTGCCAAATTCAAGTACTTTAAGCACCTTGTGCGAACCCTGTACAGCTGTGAATGTAATGCATGTCAGTGTTTTGCAGGATTCGCCGCTTTCGACTGCTTGAACAAATGATATTAAGTTTGGCAAAACCTCTAGTTGCAACCTAGACAACCCAACGATGTCCACAAAACTGAGAAGCCTGTGATTTGTCACAAAATAATCCCGTCTTGCAGGGACATCATTCATCAGTCTATATAAACTATTTAAAATGCCCTTTACGTTACAGTTTATGAAGTCAAATGCATTTCAAAACACTTTGTGGACACTGCAAGGAACATGTTCCAATATCAAACAGCTCTAAGTCTGTGTCGTCTGCAAGGACAGATGTGAATTCTCTGTAAAACTTAAGGTTAACATTTGGTCCATCCATCAAAATGTATAGAGGGTGAGAAATGTGAAGTTTATCTGTCAACTCTGGAGAGACAGTCCTTAGTTGTGCCATGTCCCATGAAGGATGAGTCCAGGTAGTGTGTGGTAACCTTGTTGCTAGTGGGGGTCTAAAAACCTTACGTGGACATCCTTCAGCGGAACTGTTTTCCCCCCAACAATTCATCAAAAAGCAGCACATAGCCATTGTTTTTTGGCAACTTCTCCAGGAGGTGGTGCCGAAAGTAATGTGCAAGACCATGATTGATCACGTAGGCAGTTTTCTCCTCCCTACAGGCATATGAATTGGCATTAGCACGGTCAGGAAACATCCAGGGGAAAATTGTGGCGTTGTCCTCTGCACTTTTGCAGGAGTAGTGGGCGACACTTCAATGTCCATAGGATCTCTGCGCATCATGAATCATTGTTTCGGACCCGTGAAGAGAGCTTTGAAAAGAACTCAGGTGGAGGATTCTGAAAGCAATACAATTCTACTTATGTTAGGTTGTATTTGTAAAGGAATATCCCTTTACTTGATATTCATACTGAGTGCACAAAACATTAAGGCCACCTGTTTCAATGAAATAGAATGACTAGATTCCACGTGAAAGCTATGATGCAACTTGTTAAATCCACTTCAAATCAGTGTAGATGAATGGGAAAAGACATACTAGAAGGATTTTTAAGCCCTGAAACAATTGAGACATGGAGTGCATATGTGTGCCATTCAGAGGGTGAATGGGCAAGAGAAAAGATGTACAGTTGAAGTCGGAAGTTTACATACACTTAGGTTGGAGTCATTAAAACTCGTTTTTCAATCACTCCACATTTTTCTTGTTAACAAACTATAGCTTTGGCAAGTCGGTTAGGACATCTACTTTTTGCATGACAAGTAATTTTACTAACAATTGTTTACAGATTATTTCACTGTATCACAATTCTAGCAGGTCAGAAGTTTACATACACTAAGTTGACAGTGCCTTTAAACAGCTTGGAAAATTCCAGAAAATTATGTCATGGCTTTGAAGCTTCTGATAGGCTAAATGACATCATTTGAGTCAATTGGATGTGTACCTGTGGATGTATTTCAAGGCCAACCTTCAAACTCGTATTTCAAGGCCTACCTTCAAACTCGTATTTCAAGGCCTACCTTCAAACTGTGTGCCTCGTTGCTTGACATCATGGGAAAATCAAAAGAAACCAGTCAAGACCTCAAAAAAAATAAAAAAAAGTCAACCTCCACAAGTCTGGTTCATCCTTGGGAGCAATTTCCAAACGCCTGAAGGTACCACGTTCATCTGTACAAACAAAAGTATGCAAGCATAAACACCATGGGAGGATGCAGCCGTCATACTGCTCAGGAAGGAGCATGAACGTACTTTGATGCGAAAAATTCAAATCAATCCCAGAACAGCAGCAAAGGATATTGTGAAGATGCTGGAGGAAATAGGTACAAAAGTATCTATATCCACAGTAAAACAAGTCCTATATCGACATAACCTGAAAGGCCGCTCAGCAAGGAAGCAGCCACTGCTCCAAAACCGCCATAAAAAAAGCCAGACTATGGTTTGCAACTGCACATGGGGACAAAGATCGTACTTTTTGGAGAAATGTCCTCTGGTCTGATGAAACAAAAATAGAACAGTTTGAACATAAAGACCATTGTTATGTTTGGAGGAAAAGGGGAGAGGCTTGCAAGCCGAAGAAAACCATCTCAACCGTGAAGCACGGGGATGGCAGCATCATGTTGTGGGGGTGCTTTGCTGCAGCAAGAACTGGTGCACTTCACAAAATAGATGGCATCATGAGGTAAAAAAATTATGTGGGTATATTGAAGCAACATCTCAAGACATCAGTCAGGAAGTTGAAGCTTGGTCACAAAGGGGTCTTCCAAATGGACAATGATCCCAAGCATACTTCCAAAGTAGTGTCAAAATGGCTTAAGGACAACAAAGTCAAGGTATTGGAGTGGCCATCACAAAGCCCTGACCTCAATCCTATAGAACATGTGTGGGCAGAACTGAAAAAGTATGTGCGAGCAAGGAGGCTTGACTCAGTTACACCAGCTCTGTCAGGAGGAATGGGCCAAAATTCACCCAACGTATTGTGGGAAGCTTGTGGAAGGCTACCCGAAACATTTGACCCAAGTTAAACAATTTAAAGGCAATGCTACCAAATACTAATTGAGTGTATGTAAACTTCTGACCCACTGGGAATGTGATTAAAGAAATAAAGCTGAAATAAATCATTTTCTCTACTATTATTCTGACATTTCACATTCATAAAATAAAGTGGTGATCCTAACTGACCTAAGACAGGGAATTTTTACTCAGATTAAATGTTTGGAATTGTGAAAAACTGAGTTTAAATGTATTTGGCTAAGGTGTATGTAAACTTACGACTTCAACTGTAAGTGCCTTTGAAACAGGTATGGTAGTGCAACCCAATATTAGGAAGGTGCCCTTAATGATTTGTACGCTCAGTGTATATCCAACTACCTCTTACATTTAAATCTTCAACCCTTAAACACATAGCCTATGCTACATACATTTTAAATGTCCCCTTCAAACCAATGCCTGTAGCTATACTACCTACGAACAGACATTAAACAAACATATAGAAAAATGGTAATGAAAACCATGGTTTAAAGATAAATGTATTAAATATCTAACGTTATAGCTTGCCATTAGGTGCAGCTGTAGAAACTACTTTCAGCAACAATGGTGCTGAATGATGATGCCTAGTTCAGCAGATCTTGGCTGGCTTTGATGGAAAAATGTACTGTCCTGTATCCAGAAATTAACAGTGGTAGAGTTTGCAAACATTTGGCCAGCTAGTTAGCTTGCAGACTACTCAATGCTAGTTAGCTCACTATTTTAGCCAAGTTGGCTAACATCATTGCGCCCAAATCATTCAACACTCAATATCCCATATCAACAGCCTTGAACGAGGCATAGATAAAGTGCTATAGTTATCTAGAAATTCTGTAATACTCCAGCTTCAGTTCACTTAGCTAATAAAACTAACTAGCTAGCTGGTAAACTCCAGCTTGCTAACGTTAGCTAGTAGGCTAACTAGCTCTTTCCATTATTCAAATGTAACTAACAGAAGTAATTCACGTTTGAAACGTTTCTTTACCGGTTGGTCTGGTTGTGCTGTTGCTGCTGAAGCTCTGGAGGTTGTTGCAGAGAAAAAGTCACAATGTAGAACTGGTGCCAGCCCGGGCTGCAGCTTTATGTCTTTCCCCCTTCATGTAGCTCTTCGGGGCAGATTCACCCATGCTCGCAATGGCAACATCTTTGATGCATTTTTCACACCTTGCATGATGTGGGTTGGTTGGGTCTGGCAAAACCCATTCATAAAACATCAATATCCTGCCAGGCAAAATTGTATCTATATTTGCCCGGCATTTTAGCTGTCGATGTGACCTTTTGGCAGAGCCTCATCAGTCAGCTCTGTACCTCCCTGGTTGAGTGGCATTGTGAGTGGAATGATCAAACTCGCCTGGCAACCTGAGCGCAAATCACGTGAGCGGAAAAAAACGTCTGGAAATTAATTCTTAAGACCAATACATGTAATATTATTCATATTAACATATTTTAAGATTTCCTGCTCTCATTTTTATTCAAGTACCAACTTGAGAAAATGTCTGATTTTCAAGATATTCCACATTCCACTTGAATTTCAGAGTACTTCGAGCACCTTGTGCGAACCCTTCGACTGCCCATCTCCCAAAGTGTGCACTCCCTCCAGCCAATGCTTACACCAATTCAATGGTTTTAAATAAGACTGACCTGCAGCACACCTCCCCTGGATCCACCCACAGGGTGAGTTCTCTGGGCAGGCCAAGGTCCTTGTACTGAACCCCACTCTCCTGGCAGGCCCGCAGCAGCTCTGGATCCTCCCTCTGCAACCTGTTCACTCGAATACACCTGCAAAGTAGTAGAGTATGCAATAGACCTTCAATAACTCCAATCATACAAATCACTGCATATCCAAAACATACCCTATTCTTCATAGGGCATGATGCCCTAGACTAGAGGTTGATAAAGCTACTGATATGGTAATCAAGATAGGGGGAGCAAGGCCACAGACAGGCATCTGATCCATAGTTAGTTACCTGAAGGCCTGTCCTTTGCTGGGGTTGTCAGGATACCAATGCCCCCTGAACTTCTCCTGCAGGGCAACAGTCAACCGCTCCCCAAACAAGTCCACTTTCTGGGTATCCAACCTTTCCACCTTCTTGATCAGTCTTTTCAGGAAAAACACCACTGCTGCAATCTCTTTCATCATGTTTCACTGATGTGCTGTAACGATGGTCCAACTTCTGGAAATATGAGAAATAGTAGCACAAATTGACCAGAAACAGTAAACTCACAAACAAGTTAATAGCCTAGAAACAGCGGTTTCATCCATCAATTAATCTCCAAAATCCATGAACTATGTAGCAAGCAAAGCCTACCTAGCAACAAAAAACAAGCTGACAATAATTCGTTGAAAGTAAATATTCAACTAATTTAGTGGGTTAACCATTGTTAAATCCAAACGACATTCCAGTCTGGCGGGACATCTTCCAGAAAGGCGCGCTGTGATGCATTATTTCCGTTTAGCCATGTGACTGCCAATCATTCATAGCTGGCTAACTGTGTTAGCCATCAACAAAACCCAGACAAAAACTGAACTATATACATAACCGAGGTATATATTAATTGCAGATGTTTGTGACAAAACTTTTCAAGTGAAGTAACCTTAACGTCATCCTAACTAACTACTGTAGCTAAATAAAGAGAAAAAGTTCAAAAAGCATGTTATTAATAATAAATTCGTCGGGCAACTAGCTAAGTAAACTTTTTAAACTACACATCAAAACACGTTATTTGATTATCCAAAATAACAATTAAAAGGCCATCATATTACCGTAATTCCTGTTCATCACCATGTGGAAAACTGTTGCCAGTTTAGCTCATGACTGTCTGAACCTCCGTATGAGAGCATAACCTGCCCCGGGCAGTGATGGGCGCGTTTTCTGAACTAGCCCTACGTCACGGTCGTCACTAATTATTACAGTCACAGAGTCATAATTGTGGCTAAACCCCGCCTATTTCTACAATGTCTCTTTTTATAATGATTTTAAACCAAACCGCAACCAAACTGCTAACATTATGCCTAACCTTAACATCAAATTAAGACCAAAAAGCACATTTTTATTTTAATGAATTTTTACGATATAGCCTATTTTGACTTTGTGGATGGGGCAACTAGTGACGATCCTACGTCATCCCCAGTGAGCAACGCGACTAAAATGGCTGACTTGAAATCATCCTAAACAATGTAAATGGGGATGTAATAATGTTGTTTGAAACTATGAAAGAGCGTACTATATTTTAACTGCTCCAAAATTACACGGCGCTTCCTTATTAGTACACGTCCTATGCGAAGCAAAATACAACTGCAAAAGGTGAAATATATATATATTTTTTATATCCACAGGGGGGTGCTCAACCTTCATCTAAATCAACGGCTTGTATGTATCAAATCAGAGTGGGTAGAACCCTTGTAGAAGACTGTACTTGGTTTATGAGTTATCAAAAAAGGTTTAGAGGTCTCCAGGGTCTCGAGACCATATATTGAGTGTCTCGGTGTCGGATACATTTGTGCTCGGCTTGACTCGATCTCGGGACAGTCAGGACTCGTAATTTCTTCCCGAGACCAGCCGAGTAAAAAACTCATGATTATCAGCCTCCATTCAGTTAGCGCATTAAACCTATTCGCCAGACCATATATGCACTCCTTTCTTAAAATATTATTTTAATGTCTGGTGGGCAGTTGCAGCGATAAGACAAAATCGAAATTGGGGAGGAAAAACATAAACATTATCTTAACAGCCGTTATATATTTTATAGACATGTTTGCGCAGTGGCGAACCTATAGGCCTTCAGTGTGTGACAGGTTCGTGATTCTGAAAGGACAGCAACCGCAATACCAGCTCACTCATGTAGGATAGCACTTTTTTATAAAACACAAAAGGGTGTAATGGACCGTATACCCACTTTTGTTTTAGTGGCCATTGCATTTAGTCCATTCTTATTCCCTATTGATGCGTATCAAAGTATGTAGTGGAGGTATACTATTTATCAATTATGTAGTTCAACAGAGAAATCATGCACAAAGTAGCCCACGCAATTGCAAAGCACGTGAAATATATTCGCATGCGCGCCACACACATAGTCTAGTATGCAAACCAGGTATTGAAAAAGTTAAGTCCGAAGTGTTGGTTAGTAAGCTATTAGTGATGAGCAATTGTCGTCATGTGCTGTTTGCACCAGTGGCATACCAACCAGTCAGATTCAAATCAAACTTTCACATGCGCCGAATACAACAAGTGTAGACCTTACCGTGAAATGCTTACTTACAAGCCCTTAACCAACAGTGCAGTTCAAGAAGAGTTAAGAAAATATTTACCAAATAAGCTAAAGTAAAAAAACAAAAAAATCTAAAGTAATACAATAATGAGGCTACATACAGGGGGTACAGGGCTTAGTTGAGGTAATTTGTATATGTAGGTAGGGTGAAGTGACTATGCATAGATAAACAGCGTGTAGCAGCAGTGTACAAAACAAATGCCTAAAAGGCCAGCATCCTAGAGTCGCCTCTTCACTGTTGACGTTGAGACTGGTGTTTTGTGTGTACTATTTAATGAAGCTGCCAGTTGAGGACTTGCGAAGCGTCTTTCTCAAACTAGACAGTCTAATGTACTAGCCCTCTTGCTCAGTTGTGCACTGGGGCCTCCCACTCCTCTTTCTAGTCTGGTTAGAGCCAGTTTGCACTGTTCTGTGAAGCGAGTAGTACACAACGTTGTACGAGATCTTCAGTTCCTTGGAAATGTCTCGCATGGAATAGCGTTCATTTCTCAGAACAAGAGTAGACTGACAAGTTTCAGAAGAAAGGCTTTGTTTCTGGCCATTTTGAGCCTGTAATCGAACCCACAAATGCTGACGCTTCAGATACTCAACTAGTCTAAAGAAGGCCCGTTTTATTGCTTCTTTAAAATCAGCACAGCACAACAGTTTTCAGCTGTGCTAACATACTTGCAAATGGGTTTCTAATGATCAAGCCTTTTAAAATGATAAACTTCGATTAGCTAACACAACATGCCATTGGAACACAGGAGTGATGGTTGCTGATAATGGGCCTCTGTACGCCTATGTAGATATTCCATTAAAATAATCAGCCGTTTCCAGCTACAATAGTCATTTACAACATTAACAAAGTCTACACTGTATTTCTGATCAATTTGATGTGATTTTAATGGACAAAAATGTGCTTTTCTTTCAAAAACAAGGACATTTCTAAGTGACCCCAAACATTTGAACGGTAGTGTAGATATTACAGACTCAGTCAGGGAGAGGTTGAAAATGTCAATGAAGACTCTTGCCAGTTGGTCCGCGCATGCTTTGAGTACACGTCCTGGTAATCCATCTGGGCCCTCGGCTTTGTGAATGTTGACCTGTTTAAAGGTCTTGCTCATATCGGCTACCGAGAGTGTTATCACACAGTCATCCAGAACAGCTGGTGCTCTCGTGCATGCTTCAGTGTTGCTTGCCTTGAAGTGAGCATAAAGGCATTTAGCTCGTCTGGTAGGCTCGCGTCACTGGGCAGCTCGCGTCTGGGTTTCCCTTTGTGTCCGTAATAGTTTTCAAGCCCTGCCACATCTGACGAGTTTCAGATCCAGTGTAGTAGAACTCAATCTTAATCCTGTATTGATGTGGTTTAAGCATTGTTGTGGATTTAGACCATCCATTTTTCGCTCTCAAAATAAAAGTATCTCAAATCAAATTTATTTATAAAGCCCTTCGTACATCAGCTGATACCTCAAAGTGCTGTACAGAAACCCAGCCTAAAACCCCAAACAGCAAGCAATGCAGGTGTAGAAGCTCGGTGGCTCGGACAAACTCCCTAGAAAGGCCAGAACCTAGGAAAAAACCTAGAGAAGAACAAGGCTATGAGGGGTGGCCAGTCCTCTTCTGGCTGTGCCGGATGGAGATTATAACAGAACATGGCCAAGATATTCAAATGTTCATAGATGACCAGCAGAGTTAAATAATAATAATCACAGTGGTTGTCGAGGGTGCAACAGGTCAGCACCTCAGGGGTAACTTGTAAGTCGCTCTGGATAAGAGCGTCTGCTAAATGACTTAAATGTAAATGTAAACCATCCACAGAGACAAACTGATATCTTTCCGACAGATAAGATCTAAACCAGGCCAGAACTTGTCCGTGTAGACCAATTTGGGTTTCCAATCTCTCCAAAAGAATGTGGTGATTGATGGTATCAAAAGCAGCACTAAGGTCTAGGAGTACGAGGACAGATGCAGAGCTATCTAATTGAAAATGATACAGATTAATACAAATAATGGAATCATGCCATAATGGAATAATAGATCATACTACAAGTTTGGAATGTGGCTACCTAGCTAATACTTAGTCACATGGATTCCTAAACCATTGCTAAGAATATTGAAAATGACTGCAGTTTCAGGCTGGTTGCAGTGGTGCTAGCTAGGTAGCACGCTAAAGCTAGCTAGCTACCCCAGAAGTTGCTAATAACATCTGTATCAAAGATATTAGCAAACATGTTTAATCCTGCTCGTTTGAAACTGATCTCATTTCAAATGCTCACACAGACATTTTCCCATTCGGTAGAACAAATAATGCCATATTACCAACGCAGTATTGTACAGCTTTGACAGTGATCGTAATGGTGGCGCTTGGCTTGCACGTGCAAATTCAGCACACACAACATTCTACAATATAGTTGTGTTATTTGACGTGTCAAATTAAAATATTATTTGACTGTGAAATAGTGCTATTTGACGTGTATCTTTTTTGACATGCAAAGACCCAAACGGAGTTCCATACGCAGGAGCATTAGTGAGGTCGGGCACTGATGTTTGGACAATAGACTTGGCTCTCAGTCAGCGTTCTATTTCATCCCAAAGGTATTCGCTGGGGTTGAGGTCAGGACTCTGTGCAAGTTCTTCCACACCGATCTCGACAAACCATTTCTGTATGGACCTCGTTTTGTGTATGGTAGCATTGTCATGCTGAAACAGGATAGGGCCTTCCCCAAACTGTTGCCACGAAGTTGGAAGCACAGAATCGTCTAGAACGTCATTGTGTGCGGTAGCTTTAAGATTTACCTTCACTGGTACTAAGGGGCCTAGTCCGAACCATGGAAAAACAGCGCCAGACCATTATTCCTCCTCTACCAAACTTTACAGTTGGCACTATGCATACGGGCAGGTAGCGTTCTTCTGGCATCTGCCAAACCCAGATTCGATCGTCGGACTGCCAGATGGTGAAGTGTGATTTATCACTCCAGAGAACACATTGCCACTGCTCCAGAATCCAATGGTGGCGAGCTTTATACCAGTCCAGCAGACACTTGGCATTGCGCATGGTGATTTTAGGCTTCTGTTGAGGCTGCTCGGCCATGGAAACCCATTTCATTAAGCTCCTGACGAACAGTTCTTGTGCTGATGTTGCTTCCAGTGGCAGTTTGGAACTCAGTAGTAAGTGTTGCAACTGACCACAGACGATTTTTTCGCGCTTCTGCACTCGGCGGTCCTTTTCTGTGAGCTGCTATGGCCGTTGTTGCTGCTAGACATTTTCACTTCACAATAACAGCACTTACAGTTGACCAGGGCAGCTTTAGCAGGGCAGTAATCTGACTAACTGACTTGTTGGAAAGGTGGCATGCTATGACGGTGCCACGTTGAAAGTCACTGAGCTCTTCAGTACGGGCCATTCTACTGCCAATGTTTGTCTATGGAGATTGCATGGCTGTGTGCTCGATTTTATACACCTGTCAGCAACGGGTGTGGCTGAAATAGCCAAATCCACTAATTTGAAGTTGGTGTCCACATACTGCTAGGAGGATGTCATGTCATTCCATTAGAGGAGTGGGTGAGTGACTAACTTTTTCCCCTCTTATCGTTTTTCAGTGGCTATACACAGCTAGAGATGCAGGTGTCATTTGGTTAGTTTACAAGAACTTGAACAACTGTTATCCAGTTAGCATATCTCTTGTGTTCGCAAATTCACTCTGGCTATCTACTCTGATTTCAGAGCACAATCATCTGTGTGCCAGAGTGCAGAACAACTGTTGAATTTACGAATGCCCAACTCCCTCTGAATATGACCGGTGTCAGTAAACATAGGGGGGAAGGAATAGTTAGTCAAGAACACTCTAGATAACATGTCAACAGACTAACCAGTTCTGCTATGGCGAGTCAAATGGTCAGAGTGAGCTGTTCTCTCATTTGTGTCTGAATGTAGCTCGCTAGCAAGCTAGCCAACTTTAGCCAGTTAGCTTGAGTGCTTGGTTGGGACAAGCATGCATTGGCAGGCAAGCAGCACAAGGATGAGGAGGCTACACTTCCCCATTGTTTATCAGTGCAATTTTGACGGCCAACTAGATGAAAAGATTTGAGAGGGTTTATCTAATGTTCCTTCGTTAGATTTGAACTCATCTTACTCTGGCTAGCATTAGTTGTTGATCTTGTTGTTGTTGATGTGCATAACTGAGGGAGAGAGAGCCTACCTTTTCATGGTTGTTAGATCAATAGGACTGTAAAGTTCCCATATGTTTACATATTTGCATTACATCCATTCAGGTGTATTTCGTGGCTTTTGGGGAATGCGTTCTAATGATCTAAAGTCGCGCTATTGCAACTGCCTGTAAACACACAGTATCGTTCAAAGTGAATGATGTCAGGCAAATGACTTGTTTGTATAAAGGCCTACGGTAGCTCAGATTGGCTATAGCGCACTGGTCTGTGTAGACTCTGGTCCTGACAAGACAGATGTTTTTATTCAGTTTTATTTACTGCAGTGTCTATTAACTGTCCAAATGCATGACCGCTTTCCCACTCCAGAATATTCACAAATGCCTTAGTATATGTAATTCCCAAACATTCTAAGAATGTATTAAAATTATCATATCTAAGTGGTCTCTTGTCAGATTTTCTGTTTTAAGTGTCATTCTTCCCGGGGGTGTATATGAACATTTTTAAATAAGATTTCATGTTGCTAAATTGGTGTCAGTTCCACATTAAATGCAACAATGTTTCACACAGATAAGTTATTTTCAAAGAGATGGCTAACAGCAAGCGCGCTGCAATAAAAAACATTTCCACTCACCAGATGATGATCTTTTGAAAGTTAACTTCTTGTTGAAAGTTATTCTTGAAAAGGGAGAAGCTAACAAACTAGCAACAACATCATCTTTGATAACACCTGCTGCAGCCGCTGCAAACTAGCCGACAACAAAAGCTAGCTAGACCATGGGAAAACTACTGCTCACTATTGCGCAGTGACCTGTTGACCTTCAAGAAGGCAGCAGTTTCCATACATTTTTGTAAGAACGGTCCCATCCATTTAGTCAAAATGTGATTGGTTGATTCCACTATCCACATGTTGCCCTAATACAGTTGAATGGCAGATGCCTTTATCTAGCTTCTATTGGCCTAGCCAGTGGCTGATTTAGCTAGCTAGATGTATTTCCGCAGAGACCAGCAAAGAAAAATCCTGATTGGATTTTTTTTCTCTTCAACCCTTTCCTTTACAGAAAAAAAGAGATTAAATCAGAACATAATTGAAAATGTTGTAATTATAATAATAATTGTATAAATCCTTAGCCCTTCTCTGAAGGTGTAGAGGGGACTCATTATTAACCCAAACACAGTGGGGAACAATCATTTGTAGAATTGCTCTATTTTCCCTCATCATGCATTCTTTCACAATATAGAATGTCTAAAGAATCCATATGTTGTTCTGAAATATGAACACAGAAATACTGGACATTTTGAACTCTTGTGGTGATTTGACAAAATTACAATCATGGTCTTGATTTGGACTCGCATTTTTCTGGTTTTGACTGTCTCATTCCCCCCCCATCTTGACTCGATTTGCTCTGGTCTTGGATCGTCTCGAACTCAACACCAGAGGGCTCTGATTAGAGATTAGGTAATTGACTAGATTCCATAACATGGTCTCATAAGTTGTTCTGTAGACAACTAATTGTTGTCATACCATGCCTACATCTACTCAGACAATATGACACCAAACAGAAAATGTATGAAAAATATTTTATTGAAATATTTTGGAAAGAATACAAAACAATTATTTAGACATTTCATATAGGCAGTCAGCTCCACAAATAAACATTTTCTACAAAGAAATCCACACAGCACAGGCATAGTTCACACATTACAAAATGTAGGATAGTTCACCCAAATGACATATTGGACAATGTATGACAGCAATCCATGCTTCGGTTAAGTTTCCCTGGCACCACTTACAAATGCTAACGTTGGAGCATTTGTGGCACAAATCCCATTCAAGTCCTGGTACCGACTTTAGCATTTTTTGCACGTCATGTTCAGATCATCTATAAGTTACTGAGTTTCACAATACATTTGAGATACTATCGAAATAGTTGGACATGATTCACAAAAAAAGCTAATATGCCAAATGCGGGAAACAGTGACCGGGAAATAAAAACAAAACATGGATTGCTGTCATACTTTACTGGGTAAGGAAAGCAATGTCATTTTGTATAACTATCCCTTTAATGTATATCAGACCAAGTAAATAATGAGTCAAGTCAAATTTAGCAGAAAGGGGAAAGCAATGTAACGGGTATGTATGTACACATATCCAGATACACACACAGCTAATGGACATTTACCCCAGACAGACACAGGTGGCTCACAGGTCTTTCCAACCAGGGAAGCAACCGTTCAGACATATCATTTTACCAAACCTACAAACCACTCAGTGGAAAAATCTGAAATGGCACCCCATCCCCTGGTATAAGTACACTATAGAGTACCACAGTATGAGTCATAATACCTATGAAGACAAGCAGTCAAACAGGGAAATGTTTCAAATCGTTCTTCCACCATTCATTTTTCCCCATAGTGGATTTTTAGAAACACAAAAAATAAGGGTTGTTTCATGCAGGCTTACCTTGGTGTGATGTTTTTATAACCATGTAAATCTCTCTAGGACAAGGCAACTTAACAATATATTCGCCTTTATTTACCCCCCAAAAATGAAACGCTAAATTAGCTGCTATCATGAAGAACTACAAATGGCATGATGATCTTGGTGAGACTGCAGAATCGAGGCAAGAATCTCTGGATTAAGTATCTAATGTTAGCTAAATGTAGTAATTAATAAATTGGCTACATTTCTTTAAAAAAATCGACAATCCTGTGAACTGTCTTGAGCAAGTTTTAAACTGACAGTACATGTTAGCAAACGTGTCAGCTAGAGATGACTTGCAGGAGCTTGCAGGGATTTGTAGTTTTGCATGTCTACTTTGATGCAAATTAGCATTTTCAAATCAGAGTAAATAGAGCCGAATATATTGATAAGTCACCTTGTCCGAGAGAGATTTACATGGTTATCAAAACGTCACACCAGGGTAAGTCTACAAGAAACACAGCCCTTATTTTAAGTGTATCTAAAAAAATCAGTCACTCCTGCTCAGAACACACTTATTAATCCAAACAAAACCAGGATGAGACAAAGCAGAGCTAAAACCTTTTGTGTAAACCCCAAAGGGGTCAAATCTGATCTCTTATAAAGAGGGAGACTGACATTGGGAGATTCAAATACATCACAACCTGATTATAAGTGTTTCTTTCTTCCCAAAATATACAAATTCATGTTGGGCCAATTATAGAACTATCCCAAGAGGCTCCACTTCAGTGGTAAGAACCTCTGCAGTAATTTTAAACCACCACCTGAGGGTGCCTAAACATAAAAAATCATGTTCTTACTACAGCTGTTTCCCAAATGTTCATGAATAGTTCATTTGTTTGTCACTTTTTTTCTCTCTCAAAAATCACTGATCTGACCAGGCTGGATAGGTGAAACAAATCATTATTTGGGTTCTTTCAGCTATATTGGTTCCTTCCAATCAGTGCCCTTAAAGCAGGAGGCAAGGGTAATTGTTGGACACATCCTGTTCAGATAAACTAGACTGCCGAATCCTGTTTTGAGTTCACATATCCATAAATTTGAACTCCACAAGGCATAGGCCTACCCTCAGAAAATAATTGGCTAAAATTATAAATAAAATAAGTAAAAACCAAAGCACATTTGAAACCCAAAACCACAAGAGTAAAACAATATTCAAATAATTGATTACATACATTCAAAACACAACAAAACTTGACAGACCATGAAACCAGGGGAGAAGTGTTGAACGGTTCATAACAGAGGACTTTACAGCTAAACCTATGTTATAGAATCACACGTTTGTCATTGAGCCACATTTCAGGTGAATTTGGTATCAGTGTATTCTATTGCATTTCACTATCAATTCTAGTTGGTCTAGCGAGGCCTATACTTGTAGGCCACAAGTAAAATAATAAATACTGACATTTGCTGCCTTGAAGCAAATAAAATACTTTGGTTTGGCGATTGGACCATGTAACGCTCAGTCAGGCCTTCTCTGCTATCAGCATGTATTTCATGTCACTCCCTTGTTCAACTACAGGCATGACTTGTGCTCGACAGCCATAAAATACCGTACCAGTTGAAATCAAGAGAACTTAAGTTAAGACTATCAGAGAATAGCATTTGCAGCATGCCACTAACAAAAAATGAAAATACAAAACCAAAAAAACATAAATTCAACCCTAATCCAAAACTGGCTAAAATCCCACCTCCACTTAGAACTAGATTGTGGGTGATGTAACAGAATCTTCAAGCCTCAGGAGTAGGTTTCACTGCACAGATTACAAAATAAAATCTCACTCGTCATTTAGAAACAGTTACCACAGCTGCAGAATAAGTCAACCAAATATTTGCTGAGGAGCGAGGAAATGGTGTGATTAAAATAACAAATGAAGGCTAAACATAAAAGATGAAAACCAAAAAATGAAATGTTGGTGAAAAGAAAACAACTTTAGCTAGATATGCAAACAAGATCTTGCTCACGTCACTGAATCAAATACATTTGAATAGATATTCTTTAAAAAATACTTTATCTGCATAGGCAACAGGTCCACCAACAGAGGGGATCAACAACCCACAGTTCCCATTTGGAAGTCAATGGATCCCAAGGTCCTTCAATTGTATTGCCTTTCCTCAAGCCCTTTATTCAAGTACTGCAGTCAGAAAGCCTTAAGCATGATGAGAGGAGGCCAAGTCCATTCCTCACTCATCTGCGACAAACCACACCACGCAGCAAGTCTTTCACAATACAAAGGGCACTGGCTAGAGGCCAGACTGTGTCTGTAGCCCTGGGAGTGAGACAGCCAACCCACTGAGAGAGGCAACCAAGCCAGGTAGGTACCCCCAGACTCCCCTCACTCCACGGGGGCATTGCTGCTGGCCTTGACCCCGGACCCGGCTCGGCTGATCTGCAGCCAGGGAAGCTTGGCACAGTTCTTGAAGAGCTGCTCGATAGCGATATGACGAACGTGCAGCTCCGATGCCAGCGAGTCTTTCTCCTGTACAGCCACCGTCAGCTCCTCAAACACCTCTGTAGAGGGGGAGGCAGAGATCAGTATAGCACAGGGTTAACACACACACACACACACACACACACACACACACACACACACACACACACACACACACACACACTGGATGGCATGACAGAGATCATAGAGCAAAGCAGTATATTGCAAGCCAGGGACCACACACAAAGACAACAATTTGTGACAAACAAGGAAATCAATTAAACAGATTAAGCAGAGGGGGCAGACAGCAATGACAACACAGTACCAGCAAAACATAATACCACCTCACAAAGACACATCAAAGACACCAGCACAGAAGAGACGCTACAAAACAATAATGCAACATATTCAGTTCCTTCCATTTATGGTCATTTAAAACAAGAGACATTTCAAACCCATGCACTCCAATATATAATTCAGGCATCTGGTCACAGTTACACTTTAATAGCCATCTATTGAAGTTCTTACTTTGAATCTGTAGCAGGAGCTGGCCATTCAGCTGGTGGAGTTCATCCACACTCATTTTAATCACTGGAAGATAAAACACAGATTGGGTCACAAGACAAGAGCGACACAGCATGTGTGATAAAGTAAAGCAAACTTGTTCAGAACAGTCCTCTAACTAAACAACTAACGCGACCTCAGGGACTTGACACACAGCAACAACGAACTACGCAGAGCGAAGAGTCATATAGCTACACTGTCGTCATTTACAAAGGAATGGAATTCTAAGAACGGCATGAAAGAGCTACCGTCCTTGGGAGATATCCCTCCTCTCTCCCAGAGGACGTGCAGCAGGCACAAAAAACATTGGTGCTGTTACAGGGACGGGACATGGACACTGAGGTAGGAGAGAGAAAGCTTTTCTCTGGAGTGTGATGGTGTGGGGAAAGGAGGGAAAGTGGTGGTCGAGGAGGAATGTGTGAGGAGGATGCTCTAAAAACTGAGCCCTTGCCTGCATCACTACATTGTCTTGTGTGCCATTAATGAGTAGTAGGGGAGATGGAAGAGATAGGAGTCCATATAACAAAGATCAGAGGGAGGAGAGAAATGGATGCGGCGCATCCCATCTGCCTCCCTCCCACGTTTCCTCCCTTTTCAACACGCCTCCTCCCACTCAATGCCATTCATCACAGAGGCAGACACCTTCTGATCCAGCCTTGAGATGTCTCTGATGAAGGGAATGTATGCAGGAAAGGCAGATCCCCTGAAGCCTCTCCAGTGATGACTGGGCTAAATAACACTGGCTATAGTCGGACTTCTCTACCCTCCTAAAATGGTGCACTTGTTCCCAAAGGCTTCCTCTAGCCCCATGCTTAGGCTACATCAATACAATGTTTTTACTGTATGCAGAGAGCTCACTTCTGGAGAACAGAGCCAGTGTAGTGTGTTGGGAATAGAGGAAGCCAGTTAGTGTTCATTACAGTTGGTATAAAGAACTCACACTCGTCTCTGCTGTGGCCATTGTTTGAGTGCAGCAGCTGGTGGTCTCCTCCAGAACACTGGCTGTGGCGATGAAGACCCCTCCTCCCTGTGGACCCCCACAGGCCCCCCATGCCCTGCCCGTCCTCCAGTAGCCCCAGCCCCTCGGCCGAGTGGCACACCAGCATGCCCGTGGCGTAGTCCGGCAGCCCTCCTGTCCCCGTCCCCTGGTTCCAGCATGGGGTGTAACGAGGCACCTGGGCGTCTGACTGGGGAAGAAGTTTACGTTCTCCATTCTGGCTGTAGCAAAGGAGCTGGTGCTTGCCCACCCGGCGGCCCGGACCTCCCTCTAAGCTGACAGAGTCTTTGTTCTGGGCGTACTGAACAATACGGCTGATCTTCTGGCTAAGGGCCAGCTTCATTCCCTCGTAGGCACTGCGGGAGACCTTGGAGCGGGACAGCTTCTGGTTGGCGATGAGGTGGTACTTCTCAAAACACTCCCGGTGACCCCGTAGGGATTTGGAGTGCAGGAGGGTGGCATGGGACACACCTGCAGCAAGCAGAGCGAGACACATAGCAATCAGTTAGAGAAGACAATTAGCTACATGTTCTGTTTAGCAATAAATACTATATGTATTTCAAGGTATTGAACCGAGGGACATATTTCTAGGAAACAGAGGACTACGAACTAAAATGATACAGTAAAAAAAAGGCTCTTTGCTCTTTTTTCAAAGTCAAGCCACTGCAGATTTCAATGATTTCCTGCTCTAGATGCTGTTCTAGAAGGACATAAAACTATAACAGTCTTACAGTACTGACTTACCGCATTTGACAAACATTTCCTTTTGAGAATAAACCCATTGAAAGCAGCCTAAAATAGGCAGATTTAAGTATTTTGATGTCCAGGGGAAAGCTGCTTATAGTGGGCTTACCTTCTGAACCATTGACAGAGCAGGGCTGGGAGATTGACCGATCTTAAAATGCACAGATATATGCTGGGCTGAATTTACAATTTTAATAGAGACCACTCTCCTATCTAAAGATTGCAGTGACCTGCCAGCACAGACTAACCTAAATGACTAGCTATCATCTTCTCAATATCTAAAACAGCTTTTCAAAGAAACTAGGCCATTACTGCATTTCAGGTTAACCGAATTTGTAAAAGAACAGCGTTAAGTACCATTATTTTCAAAGATATATGTTTTAGGCAAGCCTTCCTTTTAAGGATATTTCTGAAATCCTTCTGAAGAATCTCATTGAGTAACTATTAAGAGAGAAGTTGCTCTGCTGTGGTGTGAGCGCTTCAGAGACTGTGAGCGTTGGGTTGAGTCATATTAGAACCTCCAGCTTCCTCAGAGGGAGAGGATCACCTGGGATTAACAACACTCCTCAATTCGGACTGCAAGAGGCCACTCTCTCTAACGCATTTAACACACAGAGAAAATGCAGGGGAATTTACCTCAGACACCACATCAAAAGTCAAACTAACCTTGAAGTAAACCGGGGACATTGGTAATCATGTAAACACTGAATGGAGCGCACACAGTGTGTGCGTGCGCGCGCGGTGTGTGTGTTCATTTGTGCATGTGTAGTGAGCAAACAAGCGAGCATGTTTGTACAAGCTTTGTCTTCAGCCTACATATCACGTAGACAGACGTGCTGGAGCCTGCAGCTAGGGGATTAGTCGAGGTCAAGACTGAGTACAAGGCAGTAAGACGGATGCTCTTGTTAGGTAGGTTCACCTCAAACACTTCTCCAGGAAAGAGAGAAGAGGTAAAGATGGCATACGGCCACCAAATGATGAGTCTACTGTGCTAGGCTTATAAACTACCCCCAAAAAGTTCAGTCAATATCAGTCATCAGAAAGCATTCGCCTCAGCTTTAAGATAAAGGATGAAAAAAATGAAAGCTCAAACTAAATCATGTCAACGTGATAAGGCTATTTCCTGCTCTTTTACGTTCATGTCAGGGCCAACAGGAAGACACTTAACTGAAGCCATTTCCCAGAAAAAAGAGGAAGTGGAGGCCAAGAACTTTAGCCAGCCCAGCTCTCACACAAACACTAGGGCTGGGTGATATGGCCAAAATATCATATCACAATATTTTTCTCATTTATGGCAGTGTGGCAGTATTTTATGTTTCTGAATAATAAAAGTTTGAAATATGTTAAAAAATGTTAAATAATTAATTAGAAATATGTTAAAAAATGTATTAGTGATATTAATGGTTTTTCTCCATTCTGATTGGTTCAGTATAAAACTAACTTGGACAAAACTGACAGTGAAGTTGTCCAATTTGTAGAACTTTTCATTTATACCGAATAAAAATATGAATGCAAAAAATAAAGTGTTGGTCCCATGTTTCATAAGCTGAAATAAAAAGATCCCATACATTTTTCAAAGGCACAAAAAGATAGTTTCTCAAATTTTATGCACAAATTTGTTTACATCCCTGTTAGTGAGCATTTCTCCTTTGCCAAGAGAATCCATGCACCTGACAGGTGTGGCATATCAAGAAGCATGATCATCATTACACAGGTGCACCTTGCGCTGGGGACAATAAAAGGCCACTAAAATGAGATAAAAAAAATCATATTTAACCTTTAACCTAGGCAAATCAGTTAAGAACAAATTCTTATTTACAATGACGGCCTACGGGTAACAGTGGGTTAACTGCCTTGTTCAGGGGCAGAACGACAGATTATTACCTTGTCAGCTCAGGGATTCAATCCAGCAACCTTTCAGTTACTGGCCCAATGCTCTAACCACTAGGCTACCTGCCGCCCCAGCAATTGGCATGCTGACTGCAGGAATGCCCACCAGAGCTGTTGCCAGAGAATTTAATGTTCATTTCTCTACCATAAGCCACCTCCAACATAGTTTTAGAGAATTTGGCAGTACGTCCAACCAGCCTCACAACCGTAGACCACGTGTAACCACAACAGCCGATGACCTCCACTTCCAGCTTCTTCACCTGCGGCATTGTCTGAGGTCAGCCACCTCGACAGCTGATGGATATGAGGAGTATTTCTGTCTGTACTAAAGCCCGGAAAAACTCATTCTGATTGGCTGGGCCTAGCTCTCCAGTGGATGGCAGCACCCCTGCCCAGTCATGTAAAATCCATTAGATTAGGGCCCAATTTATTTATTTCAATTGACTGATTTCCTTATATGAATGGCAACTCAGTAAAATTGTTGAATGTTGCGTTTATATTTTTGTTCAGTATAATTTAGCACTATCAAAATATTGTTATAAAACGGTATTGTAAAAATCCATACCAGTACGTGGATCCATACCCAATCACAATATATCGGCCAACGCTAAAACAAACACACTGTGAGCAGTTTGGCTGCCTGTCACAGAAAACAGAAAAGCATCGAGTTGTTCAACGCTGTAGGCTTTAAGATATGATCATCAGCTGACTTGCTTGTGCTAACCAACCCGTCACACAAGCACACCGTGTTTATACTAAGAACAAGTGTGTGTGTGTGTGTGTGTGTGTGTGTGTGTGTGTGTGTGTGTGTCCCTGGCTACTGAACTTTCCCTAAGTCCAACCTGCACACCAGTTACCAGGGGCTTCATAAACCACCAAGCCAAAAGCAATGTATTAAACCGATCAGATAATCAGGCTTCGACCACCGACTGGTTCGTCCCGTCACAAAATAACACAGGCCCAACAGTCAAATCACAGGCCCACAACCAGAGCAGTGTACCACCAGCCAAACAGAGTGGAGCTAAGCTCCCAGCCATGCGCTAAGCAGCTTAGCAGCTAGCTAGCACTACTCTCTATCACACACACAATTCAGAGGTGAGTCAATGTCTTCGGCAGTGGCAGTCAACTCGTCAGAGGCATAAGCAGCAGCACGACGCTGATGAGAAATAGGCTCCAGAACACAAGCCTGTGAATCATCCTTTTGTTGGCTTTAGCACATCACCTGGCCTTCAGAGAAACAAAGCCACAGAGCAGCCACAGAACAACCTCATCTGAGCACTGCGTAAACCATCCACCATGCCCTCAGAGTCAGAGCACTGTTTGAATGGTATCGGTCTGTGTAAAAGCTAAGGGAGCATAGATAGGACAGGCGAACGCAAATGATCAGTGAGTAGGGTAACTCCTGTTTGAATTGAATGGTGTCAGAGTAAAAGCTAAGGGAGCATATACAGAGCAGGCAAACATTACATGAAGAATGATGTGTCACCATGCCATGGTTAGTAGTAACTTACTACAATTGGAGATGCTACAGCTAATCCCCGGGGATAAGGTAGTCGTGCTCTATCCATCTGATCTAATACTGCTCTGTCTATTTAGCAAACACACTTTGCCACAACTCTCCAGACTGGAGGCCGGGAGAGTCAGTGAATGTGGGGGCTGTCATGGAAACCGTAGTCCTAATCTTATCATATGTAATCTAAGACCAGACAGCCTGTATTTTCATGGCTCAGGCTCACTCACTCCATCAGAACCTGTTCTTTCCCTTCTCTACTAGTCATCAATGCTGTCCTGGACTGGAGATAGTAGGCCACACCTCTGATTATGTCTCTAGAGGTATGGCCAGGCTTAGTTTCAGAGGATCGATAGAATATCACCATTGTAAATCTACTGTAGACGTGTAGTTGTTTACTGTACATGTCACTAACAGGCCATTTAGAACAAAAGGTGATGGAAATTCTGTTTTCTGAAAACAACTCACGGTTCCTTATAGTGTTCTTGGCAAAATGAGTTGAATTCTATCATGATGTGACGTTGGTTTAGGTAACTGCTTTGTGTGTGCGTGTAGGCCTACATTGGATTCTTGACACAGTTTAGGAGTCGTTGAGGCCGGGGTAGGAGGTTGGGAGTAAGAAATGGGGCAGGGGTCATGGTGATAATGTCCAAATAGCAATAGCACTTGACATGGCTGAAAGTGTAGCAGATGTCAACAGCTGCAGAGCTAACCCTGGAGAACAGACAGAGTTCACATTTGTACAGTACACCAGAGAGTTAATTGGTCACACTTTGGTCCTGCCGCTGCTCTACTGAGTGGTGGACGGGGAAGAAGAGGGGCTTTTAACTGGTTGGGGTGAACCAAAACTAACCCAGAAGGTTCATATAGTGGGTTAAGCAGACATCTATTACCTTTTTACGTTGCATTCATATGGGTGATAGTGTATTTAGGCAGGTCCATCCAGATAGAGCTGAACAGCATATGGTGCAAATTATTAATGTATTAGCCTAAATATTCTACTGTATTCCCAAAACATAGGCCTATTACCACAATTCATAAAAGGCATTTGGTACAAAGCTGGAATTAGTACTGAAAGCCACAGATTACGCTTTACCACCCCAAAATAAATACTCTGAAAGCCATTCATGCTCAGTGGGGTGGTGGAAGTGTGGCTCTGGGCTCAGCTACGGCAAAGACAGCATGTTTCTCAATCTCCAACTATAGAGAGAGGTCTAGTGCCCAAAAGCTTTAGCATGGACAGCACCTAAGGATGTAACGATTCACCGATATGCATCGGTCCCCGGGTTCAAATGTTTAAGATATGAGTGTATTGGTCCCTGGGACCCAAAACGATCCAAATGTTGCATGCGTCGGTCAGAAAATCTATGTTACAATTCACTGGTCCACAACTTTTTTTACCTTCCGAAAATACCTAATCTTTTGTGACAACTGCGTCCACTCGTGTTGAGCTAAGTATGTAATTATGTTGACAGTCATTGATCTGCAAGTCATTTTGAATGTCAAACAACCCCAGACAATATCAGTAGCCTAGTCAAACTGTGCGCTATGCGTAGAGTCGCACCTTGACCAAAGAGAGGGAGGCATATTCCTGTACTGGCACATCTGCGCATCACCTTCAGCATTCAAATGTTTGTAAAATGGCTTGCGCAATATTAGGCATTATTTGTTGAGTGACAACCAACGTAATTTGCTAGGTTATTGTTATCAAATTCTAGTTGTCAATTTGTTGAGGTAATCTGAAGAGATTTCACCCCATGCTTCCTGAAGCACCTCCCACAAGTTGGATTGGCTTGATGGACACTTCTTACATACCATACAGTCAAGCTGCTCCCACAACAGCTCAATAGGGTTGAGATCTGGTGACTGTGCTGGCCTCTCCATTATAGACCAGCTGACTGCTTCTTCCATAAATAGTTCTTGCATAGTTTGGAGCTGTGCTTTGGGTCATTGTCCTGTTGTAGGAGGAAACTGGCTCCAATTAAGCGCCGTCCACAGAGTATGGCATGGCATTGCAGACTGGAGTGATAGCCTTCCTTCTTCATGATCCCTTTTACCCTGTACAAATATCCCACTTAACCACCACCAAAGCACCCCCAGACCATCACATTGCCTCCACCATGCACTGACAGACGGCGTCAAGCACCCCTCCAGCATCTTTTCTGCGTCTCACGAATGTTCTTCTTTGTGATCCGAACACCTCAGATTCGTCTGTCCATAACACTTTTTTCCAATCTTCCTCTGTCCAGTGTCTGTGTTCTTTTGCCCATCTTAATCTTTTATTTTTACTGGCCAGTCTGAGATATGGATTTTTCTTTGCAACTCTGCCTAGAAGGCGAGCATCCCGGAGTCGCCTCTTCACGGTTAAACTTTGACTCTGGTGTTTTGCGGGTACTATTTAATGGAGCTGCCAGTTGAGGACTTGTGAGGCGTCCGTTTCTCAAACTAGACACTCTAATGTACTTGTCCTCTTGCTCAGTTGTGCACCGGGGGCCTCCCACTCCTCTTTCTATTCTGGTTAGAGCCAGTTTGCGCTGTTCTGTGAAGGGAGTAGTACACCGAGTTGTACGAGATCTTTAGTTTCTTTCATTTCTCAGAACAAGAATAGACTGACGAATTTCAGAAGGAAGTCCTTTGTTTCTGGCCATTTTGAGCCTGTAATCGAACCCACAAATGCTGATGCTCCAGATACTCAACTAGTCTAAAGAAGGCCAGTTTTATTGCTTCTTTAAATCAAAACAGTTTTCAGCTGTGCATAATTGCAAAGGGGTTTACTAATGATCAATTAGCCTTTTAAAATGATAAACTTGGATTAGCTAACACAATGTGCCATTGGAACACAGGAGTGATGGTTGCTGATAATGGGCCTCTGTACACTTATGTAGATATTCCATAACAAATCAGCCGTTTCCAGTTACAATAGTCATTTACAACATTAACAAAGTCTACACTGCATTTCTGATCAATTTGATGTTATTTTAATGGACCAACATTTTTGCTTTTCTTTCAAAAACAACGACATTTCTGAGTGACACCCAACTTTTGAACGGTGTGTGATATATATACACTGCTCAAAAAAATAAAGGGAACACTTAAACAACACAATGTAACTCCAAGTCAATCACACTTCTGTGAAATCAAACTGTCCACTTAGGAAGAAACACTGATTGACAATAAATTTCACATGCTGTTGTGCAAATGGAATAGACAAAAGGTGGAAATTATAGGCAATTAGCAAGACACCCCCAATAAAGGAGTGGTTCTGCAGGTGGTGACCACAGACCACTTCTCAGTTCCTATGCTTCCTGCCTGATGTTTTGGTCACTTTTGAATGCTGGCGGTGCTTTCCCTCTAGTGGTAGCATGAGACGGAGTCTACAACCCACACAAGTGGCTCAGGTAGTGCAGCTCATCCAGGATGGCACATCAATGCGAGCTGTGGCAAGAAGGTTTGCTGTGTCTGTCAGCGTAGTGTCGAGACCATGGAGGCGCTACCAGGAGACAGGCCAGTACATCAGGAGACGTGGAGGAGGCCGTAGGAGGGCAACAACCCAGCAGCAGGACCGCTACCTCCGCCTTTGTGCAAGGAGGAGCAGGTGGAGCACTGCCAGAGCCCTGCAAAATGACCTCCAGCAGGCCACAAATGTGCATGTGTCTGCTCAAACGGTCAGAAACAGACTCCATGAGGGTGGTATGAGGGCCCGACGTCCATAGGTGGGGGTTGTGCTTACAGCCCAACACCGTGCAGGACGTTTGGCATTTGCCAGAGAACACCAAGATTGGCAAATTCGCCACTGGCGCCCTGTGCTCTTCACAGATGAAAGCAGGTTCACACTGAGCACATGTGACAGACGTGACAGAGTCTGGAGACGCCGTGGAGAACGTTCTGCTGCCTGCAACATCCTCCAGCATGACCGGTTTGGCGGTGGGTCAGTCATGGTGTGGGGTGGCATTTCTTTGTGGGGCCGCACAGCCCTCCATGTGCTCGCCAGAGGTAGCCTGACTGCCATTAGGTACCGAGATGAGATCCTCAGACCCCTTGTGAGACCATATGCTGGTGCGGTTGGCCCTGGGTTCCTCCTAATGCAAGACAATGCTAGACCTCATGTGGCTGGAGTGTGTCAGCAGTTCCTGCAAGAGGAAGGCATTGATGCTATGGACTGGCCCGCCCGTTCCCCAGACCTGAATCCAATTGAGCACATCTGGGACATCATGTCTCGCTCCATCCACCAACGCCACGTTGCACCACAGACTGTCCAGGAGTTGGCGGATGCTTTAGTCCAGGTCTGGGAGGAGATCCCTCAGGAGACCATCCGCCACCTCATCAGGAGCATGCCCAGGCGTTGTAGAGAGGTCATACAGGCACGTGGAGGCCACACACACTACTGAGCCTCATTTTGACTTGTTTTAAGGACATTACATCAAAGTTGGATCAGCCTGTAGTGTGGTTTTCCACTTTAATTTTGAGTGTGACTCCAAATCCAGACCTCCTTGGGTTGATAAATTTGATTTACATTGATCATTTTTGTGTGATTTTGTTGTCAGCACATTCAACTATGTAAAGAAAAAAGTATTTAATAAGAATATTTCATTCAGATCTAGGATGTGTTATTTTAGTGTTCCCTTAATTTTTTTGAGCAGTGTATATTCTCATTGGCTATGTCATAGTTTATTTTTAAAGATAAATATTAATACATTACTAGCTCTAACACTTTTAATCTCTAAAAATGACAAATTAGTTAGTGGGCGATGGTGATTTGAAATCAAAAGTTGCTCCTCCTAACTGATAGTGTGGGGTGGTAGATGACCAGTTTCCCTTATGGCTCAGCTAAGGTGTCTACATAGACCATAGTTCTAATTTACTTACACAAACACACAGATCCAGCTCAGAGGGCCAGCTCATGAGCTTTGTCAGCAGTAGATTTTAATTTAGAATGAAAAATGTATATGTGTTTATGGTACAAATTTTAGTGCATCGGATCACATCAATTCGTTCCTCTAATCGAACTGAATCGCACTGACTCACTTCTAACTAAAACGTATAGTTTCTATATCGTATCGGAACCAATGTACCTAGATATGTATCGAATCATCTTGAAGGGGAAAGATACACATCCATAGCAGCGCCATTTAAGACATTCATCATTTTGAAGAGCTGGTCAACTGGATGGGACTTCCTATGGGTTAAGGAAGGATCACATAACTCCTTCCAGGTCACCAAGAGGGATCAGCCTTTAACATAGGCTAAACAGAGCGGTTTGCACCTCAAGGTGAGACGTTCAGCCACAATAAGCAGGCAGGCTGTTTAGACCAGAGAGCAGCACAATGACCCCTAACAGCAGCACATAGCGGCAGCATCAGCTCCCTCATTCCACTGTATTAAGTCCGACTGAGCCTCTCTCGTCTCTGACGTTGGCTCAGGTTAGAGTGGCGGCTCTCTCAGGTGGTTAGCCTACTCTGACTCAACAGCCGGAGGCCTGTCAGCTACAGGGAAAAACAAACTCCAGTTGTGAAACTTATGTATTCTGACTCATAGCTGGTTAAATCTTCAAAGGATATTGAATGCGTTTAGTGCTCTTCTGAAAGAGCTCCCAGGATCCCATTTACATAGAGGGATGAGCACTCACTGCTGTGGTGAATGGCACTCAGAGGTGCAAAAAACACCATTTAAAAACAAAAAAATATAGCTCAAATGTCCCCTAAACTCAAATATAAAAAGGCTTAGACAGAGACAAAACATAGGCTAGGCTATAGCCAACCACAACTACTTTAAAAACAGCCTCATCTCTCCCACAGAGGAACATCAAACTGTAGCTTGTCTGGCCTGGAAGACTGTTGGGGGTGTGAGGGAAGGACTGCAGTAATAGTCATGTTCCATTGTCTGCACTGTGTTAATACTCTGGGTCCCAGTGCAGCAACCAATCTCCACGAAGCATCGCCACACACAGCTGGTGCAGGAGGAAACAGAGGAGAGGAAAAACACCTAGCTAGCACTGAAGTAGCAGTGTATAAATAGCCACTACCATTACTGCTGTAGCCACTGACAGAAGCACATGGACACAAACATACTAGAGCTATGCTACCGGACCTGAGCTGGACGGCCCCAAACACTAGACATTGGGTTAGTGCTAGGTAGGGTATGTTCTTTCATCAAACGCTCTCAGATATCATTTAAGAATTACTAAATTGATCACACATTTGCTTCTGCCCTGCAGTGCAATGTATCTGTACAGTCACATCTTACTAAGATCATAACATGGTGACCAGAACACTGTCTACAGAAAATACATTTAGAGTGACAAAAAGTAGCTAGCTAACAGCTCTCTCACGTCTTGCCATTGAGAAGCCCAAAGCAGAGCCGTTGCTATGGACACGCACACACGCAGAGCGGCAGCTCAGGGAGCAAGGGACAGACAGTGACAAGCAGCTAATGGATATGGAGGAAGTTATTTCTGATTCAGCAGGGCAGGGCCGTAAATTTGGAGGAAGCAATCAGACTGGGTAGGGTAGGGCCTGAATGTCACGAGCATTAAATGTCATGCAGACCTCTGACCAAACATAAGCAAGCACACTCAGACATGACAGAACAGAGCTTGTTCTTCATATCCTTTCTTCACACTGAAGGGGCCAGACAGGCTGCACAGTTCCCTCTTCCAACCTATTCAAAACAACAGACTGCTACTGCTCCTACTGGACCTGCCCTGTTGTCTGCGTGGTTTCCACAGTCAATAACTCAATGACCACAAAAAAAAAAGTGTCAACGTCAACCTCTTTTTTTAGTTGATATGTTGTCACTGGACCCTGACAAGTCTTCCTGCTAGCTACAGTGTGTGTGTGTGTGTGTGTGTGTGTGTGTGTGGACTAGAGCTTGTTAGTGCTGTATGTCGGTGCAGTGTGTTGTCTGACTCTAGCTACATGTAAGGAGTGTGCGTGTCAGCAGCTAAAAACAGACAAGCCTGAACATCTATCCTTCGTGCTACGTTAGGGGGAAGCTGTGGGTGTGGAGTTGAAAGTGGTTAGACACGCACAAACAGCCCTATAGGCCTATCCTCCAACAACAGTGCACTGTGCGGTATACACACTGTGTAAGGGCAACATATGTATTTTTGTTCGAGCATCTAGGCCTAGATAACATCTGTCTTGAACTATCAAGTGTATCCTAGTAGATGAGAATGTGGTGTCGCGTTGATGAATATTCAGCAGCGCTAATTCACCCATGAGGTACAGTCCGAGCGAGCGAGACACTGTGGGTGTTTCTCAAAATGCATACTACCGTGCTCCAAGCACGCAAACTGGAGCATGGGAGGGTTGGATTATGAGTCCAAATCTAAGTATGCGAAACGGCGCACAGAGGGCACCTCTGGGATGTGTACTCCATTTGTACATATTTTGAAGCATGCATAGATGCAAGCTTCAACGGAAAGTAGTCACAGGAATATGACACAACCACGTAACAGCAATGCAAATTTCCTTGAAATTAATGCTGCCGATTATTTGAGCTGAAGCGTGAGAAAATAAACTATTATTTGAGCTGAAGCGTGAGAAAATAAACTGATTTCGGAATTAAATGTTGCCCATTCACATCTCATGTTGCCTGACTACAATATTTTATCTTGATACGTTAATAAATACATACTGTGTTAATGTTGGCATGTTTACCTGCCTACAATACCGACTGTAGTGTACGTAAATCATAAGCACATAGTAAGTCAATAGGGCAAACTGGCTAGCTTCTAACGTTCCTGTTACTTAGCTAGCTACCCAAAAATAATTTACATCTAACCTTGCATAACATTAGTTGTAGGTCATATTCGCCTGTTAAACTATCTTGTCAGCTCGATTCACATATATATCTAGCTGATAATTATGAAGTAAAACGTTTGCTTTATGTATAATCTTGTTTTGTATTTATTGCCATTGTCCTGGCTGGAAGAAGGTTTAGTGAATGGTAAGTCCATTGTAAGTCAATAGGGCTAACTGGCTAGCCACAAATAATTTTTAGCTAGCTACCTAAGTAGAATTGACATCTACCTTGCATAACATTAGTTTTAGGTCATTTTTGACTGTTTAACCTCTTGGGTAGGCGGCAGTATTTTGACGTCCGGATGAAAAGCGTGCCCAAAGTAAACAGCCTGTTACTTAGGCACAGAAGCTAGGATATGCATATAATTGGTAGATTTTGATAGAAAACACTCTAAAGTTTCTAAAACTGTTAACATTATGTCTGTGAGTATAACAGAACTGATATGGCAGGCAAAACCCTGAGGACAAACCATCCCCCCCACAAAGAAGAATTCAGCCTACCTCTATTTTCAATGGCTATCAGTTTTACTACAAGGCCAAGTCCTCCCAGATTGCAGTTCATAGGGCTTCCACTAGATGTCAACAATCTTTAGAAAGAGTTTCAAGCTGGTTTTTGAAAAAATTAGCCAGAAATTGTAGTTTTTCTAGGTGGCTCCCATTTTGGCTGTAGTGTTTCCAAGCGCGTGGAAGAGAGCGCGTTCTTTGGTATTTTTCTCCGGTAAAGACAATAACGATTCTCCGTCTTAAATTTTATCGTTTATTTACATATTAGGGTACATCAGATTTGATTATAAACGTTGTTTGACTTGTTTGGAAAAGTTTTAGTAACGTTTGGGATTCATTTTGTATGCATTTTGATGGAGGGAAACTGGGTGGATTATTGACTGGAGCGCGCCAGCTAAACTGAGTTTTTATGGATATAAAGAAGGACATTATCGAACAAAAGGACCATTTGTGATGTAACCGGGACCTTTTGGAGTGCCAACAGAAGAAGATCATCAAAGGTAATACATTTTTTATATCGCTATTTCTGACTTTCGTGTCGCACCTGCCTGGTTGAAATATATTTTTAATGTGTTTGTATGCGGGGCGCTGTCCTCAGATAATCGCATGGTTTGCTTTCGCCGTAAAGCCTTTTTGAAATATGACACCGCGGCTGGATTAACAAGAAGTTAAGCTTTATTTTGATGTATTACACTTGTGATTTTATGAAAGTTAAATATTTATAATACTGTAGTTTGAATTTCGCGCTCTGTAATTTCACCAGATGTAGGCCAGGTGGGACGCTACCATCCCACCTGCCCATAAGAAGTTAACTAGCAGGGATGCAAATTTGTCAATTTTGCTGCCGACTAACTGACCCTCATTAACCGGTCAACAAACGTGACCAACAGAAAATACTATCAGAGATCTGTAGAAGCGTCTCGTCATTATATGTTTCCGACCTAACAATGGGAGTTGTCCCAAGGCGGGAAGGCAGGCAACAAGCTTAGGCCCAAAACAAGCCCATAGAAACGCATTGGGCTTATTTTGTACAGATTTTGTCGAGAGTGAAACCTCTCGCTTCGCCTCTTACGCTCTGATATTATGCACACACACACACACGGACCAGAAATGTGTCATTAAGAGCTTAAATGGAAACATGCAACAATAGCAAGCCGATCGTCTTAGTCAAAAGGCTATATAGCCTATCATTGAAGATGCAACTCCTGTAATGAAGCAGCTAATAAAATGTCAATTTCAATGTGTTGTAAACAGAGCACCTAATGCGAGCAGTTCCATATGTGACAGATGAAAATCTCAGTTAGAAACTTCGAAAGAGGGGGAATCTAATCGCAACAACTATGATGGGTTGCTAATATGACTAAGATTGTGTCTTTGGCTTCTGGACAACGAAAGAATGTTGATATGAAAAGCAATAAAACAAGAGAAAAATGCTTGTTAATGGCATGAGGAATTCTTTATAAAATAATTGGTTTTCTATGGATGATTTCCACAAGGCTACTTTTGAAGCAAGGTAAGACATGCCTCATTATTTGAAGTAAAGTAAAACGTTCAGGATTCAAACAATTATACTGCATCATTATACTGCATCAAGCGCACATTGCAAAGTGGTGGGTGACGCGCTGATAGTCAACGGTAGGCAGGCTATACAGTGCATTTGGAAAGTATTCAGACCCCTCGACTTTGACATTTTGTTACATTACAGCCTTATTCTAAAATTGATTAAATAAAAATCTCAATCTACACACACACACACAATACCCCATAATGACAAAGCGAAAACAGGTTTAGAAATGTTTGCAAATTTCTTAAAATACAAAACTAAAATATCACAATTACATAAGAATTCAGATCCTTTACTCAGTATTTTGTTGAAGCACCTTTGGCAGGGATTACAGCCTTCAGTCTTTTTGGCTATGACACTACAAGCTCGGCACACCTGTATTTGGGGAGTTTCTCCCATTCTTCTCTGCAGATCCTCTCAATCTCGGTCAGGTTGGATGGGGAGCTTTGCTGCACAGCTATTTTCAAGTCTCTCCAGAGATGTTCGATCGGGTTCAAGTCCAGGCTCTGTCTGGGCCACTCAAGGACATTGAGACTTGTCCCGAAGCCACTCCTGCGTTGTCTTGGTAGTGTGCTTCGGGTCGTTGTCCTGTTGGAAGCTGAACCTTCGACCCAGTCTGAGGTCCTGAGCACTCTGGAACAGGTTTTCATCAAGGATCTCTGTGCTTTGCTCCAGTCATCTTTCCCTTGATCCTGACTAGTCTCCCAGTACCTGCCACTGAAAAACATCCCCACAGCATGAATCTGCCACAATTATACTTCACCGTAGGGATGGTGCCACGTTTCCTCCAGATGCCATTTAGGCCAAGAAGTTCAATCTTGGTTTCATCAGACTAGAGAATCTTGTTTCTCATGGTCTGAGAGTCCTTTAGGTGACTTTTGGCAAACTCCAAGCGAGCTGTCATGTGCCTTTTACAGAGGAGTGGCTTCCATCGAGCCACTCTACTATAAATGCCTGACTGGTGGAGTGCTGCAGAGATGATTGTCGTCCTGGAAGGTTCTCCCATCTTCACAGAGCAACTCTGGAGCTCTGTCAGTGACAATCGGGTTCTTGGCCACCTCCCTGACCAAGGCCCTTCTCCCCCGATTGCTCAGTTTGGCCAGGTGGCCAGCTCTAGTAAGAGTCTTGGTGGTTCCAAACTTCTTCCATTTAAGAATGATGGAGGCCACTGTGTTCTTGGGGACCTTCAATGCTGCAGAAATGTTTTGGTACCCTTCCTCAGATCTGTGCCTCAACACAATCCTGTCTCGGAACTCCACGATCAATTCCTTCAACCCCATGGCTTGATTTTTGCTCTGACATGCACCGTCAACTGTGGGACCTTATATAGACAGGTGTGTGCCTTTTCAATTGATTGGACATGATTTGGATTTAAAGAGGTGGACTCCAAACAAGTTGTAGAAAAATCAAGGATGATCAATGGAAACAGGATGTACCAGAGCTCAATGTCAAGTCTAATAGCAAAGGGTCTGAATACTTATGTGAATTAGGCATTTTTTTATAAATGTGCAACAATTTCTAAAAAAAAAAAAACTTTTTGTTTCATCATTATGGGGTATTGTATGTAGATTGATGAGGAAAAACTATTTTTTGTCGAAAATGTCAAGGAGTCTGAATACTTTCCGAATGCACTGTATAAAGCCTATGTACCCGAAAGATGAATGGTATGCGTGCTTTAATGACGAATTGAGATTGAGAAATAAAATAGCTCCTTGTAAATCATGGCCACCAAAGTTAACACGCGATTGCATTGTTGCACAATGCCTGAGTTTCAAAACCATAGTGAATTATTGAAATGTTTGTTTATTTGTCAATTAATCCCATAAGGGATGGGTTGCCAATTTGACACAAAATATATATATATATATTCATTCAGCAGGTTTCACTCCAGTAGCCTACAGGCTTTTTGAGGAGCTCTCGCGCTGCCTGACAGGTGGTAGGCTATTCCACTCCTCAAACTTGACTCTGTATGATGTGCACGTGATAAATAAGATGCATGACGACAACAGAAATACACACGTGCCAATTGAATTCCCAATAGACCAACAAGGATGATCATTTTTGCATTTTTGAATGTATTTTTGGCAGCTAACCGATTAACATCACTACCAACCAGGGCCTAAAATTAACACCCAACACCTGCGGGTAGATTTTGGCATTGGCAGGTAAGGTGTCTATTTCACTAGCCACATTGGCAGGTAGTCAGGGCTCCACAGTGTGAGCATTTCACTCACATTTGTGAATAAAAATAGTAAAGTATGATCCCATTTATAGTAAATGCTAAAGTAGCTGTTTTCAAAGTATTTCTGACGTTTTGTTTCATAGCTGGTAAATTAAATTGCACAAAGTCAAAGAAGTACAAATCCTATATAGCCTATTCTACCTCGCGCTGAAACACTGCCTGGGGACTGTGCGCACGTGAAGAGCTGAGTGAAAGATTAATTTTCATAAGCGCTGCGCACAGGCATAAAAGTTAGTCTAATTTACTTGAAACAAAAGTCTACTGAAGTGAGACTTTGTCCTTGTGTTTCTTGGCTATTTACATTAATTTGTTCACAAGCTAGGTTGTTTTTCTATGTTTGAGTTTCAACTGCTATGGAAGAGAAGACCACACTTCTACAAGTCAGACTCAATCTCACAGGCACAAACATGACTAGAGTCACGCTACCACGACCTCCCACCCTTAAAAGCCTAGCGTGGCCAGGGAGAGATTCAACAGAACGCAGGGCCTAGTCACAGATCCCTCCCATATATCACTATTATTACTGCTGCCCCCACCCCCACCCATGTGCCATCCCTGGCTGCCTCTTAACTACTGCTAAATGGCCAGAGGCTGCACAGGCTGTATCGAAATCTCTGCAACAATAGCCTATACAGGCTTATCTAGATACAGACACACAGTGGAGCAACAATGGTAACACTTTGTGACAGACTGGGGCACCTACACATGATGCTCAACTCCACAATCATGCTCTTTCTGGGACTCACAATAAAGCCCTGCTGCAGTACAATAATCAATAAAACTCCGCCTGGAACAAACAGGATATATTCCCTTTTCTCAGTCAGGATATATTCCCCAAATTCCACGATTCGATAAAGGCTCAATGCATGCAAAGCACATACAGTCAGGTCCAAAATTATTGGCTCACTTAATCAAGATGAACAAAAAGATACTACATAAAATAAACATACTGAGCTACACTATATGACCAAGAGTACATGGACACCAGCTCATCAAATATCTCATTCTAAAATCATAGGCATTAATATGTAGTTGGTCTCTCCTTTTCTGCTATAACAGCCTCCACTCTTCTGGGAAGGCTTTCCACTAGATGTTGGAACTAGAAGTCGACCGATTAATCGGCATGGCCGATTTAAAGTTTTCATAACAATCGGTAATCAGCATTTTTGGACGCCTCTACAAACTGCGTGGCAGGCTGATGACCTGTTACGTAAGTGCAGCATGGAGCCAAGATAAGTTGCTAGCTTGCATTAAACTTATCTTGTAAAAAAAACTATCAATCTTCACATAATCACTAGTTAACTACACATGGTTGATGATATTACTAGGTTAACTAGCTTGTCCTGTGTTGCATAAAATCAATGCAGTGGCTGTTCATTTATCATCGAATCACAGCTAACTTCGCCAAATTTAACAAAAGTGGATTCGTGGAAAAAAGCACAATCGTTGCACGAATGTACCTATCCATAAACATCAATGCCCTTCTTAAAATCAATACACAGAAGTATATATTTTTTAAAACCTGCATATTTAGTTAAAAGAAATTCATGTTAGCAGGCAATATTAACTAGGGAAATTGTGTCACTTCTCTTGCGTTCATTGCACGCAGAGTCAGGGTATTTGCAACAGTTTGGGCCGCCTGGCTCGTTGGTAGGCGGCAGCAGGCTCGTAAGCATTCATTCAAACTTTACTATATTTGCCTGCAGCTCTTAGCAATGCTTGCGTCAAACCACTGTTTATGACTTCAAGCCTATCAACTCCTGAGATTAGGCTGGCAATACTAAAGTGCTTATTAGAACATCCAATACTCAAAGGTATATGAAATACAAATGGTATAGAGAGAAATAGTCGACGTGTCATAATTCCTATAATAACTACAACCTAAAACTTCTTAACTGGGAATATTGAACCACCAGCTTTCATATGTTCTCATGTTCTGAGCAAGGAACTTAAACGTGAACTTTTTTACATGGCACATATTGCACTTTTACTTTCTTCTCCAACACTGTGTTTTTGCATTATTTAAACCAAATTGCGCATGTTCATTATTTGAGACTAAATTGATTTTATTTCTGTATTATATTAAGTTAAAATAAGTGTTCATTGTTCATTCAGTATTGTTGTAATTGTCAATATTACAAATATATTTAAAAATAATAATAACAAATATTTAAAATATATTTTTTAAACGGCCGATTAATTGGTATCCGCTTTTTTTGGTCCTCCAATAAACGGTATCGGTGTTAAAATCATAATCTGTCGACCTCTAATTGGAACATTGCTGTGGGCACTTGCTTCCATTCATCAACAAGAGCATTAGTGAGGTCGAGCACTGATGTTGGGCGATTAGGCCTGGCTCGCAGTCGGTGTTCCAATTCATCCTAAAGGTGTTCAATGGGATTGAGGTCATCTCCATAAACCATTTCTGTATGGACCTCGCTTTGTGGACGGAGGAATTGTCATGCTGAAACAGGAAAGGAACTTCCCCAAACGGTTACCACAAAGTTTATGCTGTTCCGTTAAGATTCCCCTCACTGGAACTATGAAAAACAGCCCCAGAACGTTATTCCTCCTCCACCAAACTTTACAGTTGGCACTACGCATTGGGGCAGGTAGCCTTCTCCTGGCATCCTCCAAATCCTATGACGGTGCCATGTTGAAAGTCACTGAGCTCTTCAGAAAGGCCATTCTAATGCCAATGTTTGTCTATGGAGATTGCATGGCAGTGCACTCGATTTTATACACCAGTCAGCAACGGGTGTAGCTGAAATAGCCAAATCCACCAATTTGAAGGGGTGTCCACAGACTTTATTATATATAGTGTATATTGAATGCGCAACAAAATTGGGAAATTATTGCTCAGAGAAAGATTTTGTTTAACAATACTTTTCTCTCTCTCAAAAACAGAGGGTAAAAATGATTATTAACAATACCTCACCTTGCGAGGATAACAGCACTGAGCCTTCATCTCAAATATTTAATGAGATTGGAGAATACGTCGGGAAGGATCTTAGACCATTCCTCCATCCAAAATCTTTGCAGTTCCTTGATATCCTTAGTCTGCGCTTATGGAATGTCCTTTCAATTCATTCCACAGGTTTTCAACGGGATTTGAGTCGGGAGACAGACGGCCATTACAAAATGTTGATTTTGTGGTCAATCAAATTTTTTAAAATCTGGATTTTGATGTGTGCTTGGGGTTATCGTCTTGCCGGAAGATCCACTTGTTGCCAAGTTTCAGCCTCCTGGTAGAGCCAACCAGGTTTTTGTCAAAAATGTCTCGGTACTTGGTAAAGTTTATGATGCTGTTGACTTTAACAACCAGTGGAAGCAAAATAGTCACATAACAATCAAAGATCCACAACCATATTTTACAGAAGTTATGGGGTCTTTCCTGCTTATGCATCCTTCTTTCGATGCAAAACCCACCACTGGTGTGCGTGGCCAAAGAGCTCTGTTTTCAAATGTAAACACCTGGGGCCTCATTTATAAATGCTACGTACGCACAAAATATGCCTCAAAACATGCGTGCGACAGTTGACGCAAAAGTTAGCATTTATAAAAACTGAACTTGAGAATGTGCTTATCCTCCTGGAAACTTGAGACCACGCGTAGGCCTACACACAGTTTCTAGTGGTTGAAGTACTGCCCTGCAAGAATGCAGAAGTAGCCAGTAAAAAAAAATACAAAACCATTTCAAGTTTTGCCCCTCAGTAACTTTCTCACTCATCCTTATTCATGATTCATGTAGGCATTGCGTGCTAGGAATATGGGTCCAAATACTTTTGAGTACTTTATTTATAAGAATATTTAGGGGTGTCAATTTTGCCCAGTACCTTTGAGAAAAATAAATAAATAACTTGTTAAACTAAAACTATTGTAATAGTATAAAATAATAATAATAATTTGCACATACAATATAGCGCAGTATTTTAATTACTTATTTTATACAGTCAATATTGCTCATCATTATCAAGGGTGTCAATTTCAGACCCCACTGTATATTAACCACTTTGTTTGCTCTTCATTCCCACTTGCTAAACAAGCCCTGGGGACTGGCGCCTCTCTCACCTTCGATGCTGAGCTCAAAGCAGACATGGCAGAAGGACATGGTCCCCGTGTCGGTCTCCAGCTTGCAGACACCGCAGATGTTGTCATCGTTTAGGTCGATGTTGACAAACTGCTCCGCTTTGTCCATACTGCCTCAAAGGGAAAAACAAACAGAGACAAGAGCACATGGCAGGACATGAGGCATGAAGGGCTTGCACAACATCTAACATTTGTTTTGACATTTAGAAGTCAAGAGTCCTCCTTCATTCTTGAACAGAATCTCTTTCAAACTAACGTCTTGGCTTGTATTAGTTAGATGGAAAAATAACACTGACGTTAGTGGCTCATCACGAGAATGTCATTACTATGCTGATAGTAGCGAGAGTTATGGTTTGCTCAAGGCAGTGCCCTGTAAGCATTATGCCTAATGAAATATCAAGGCATTGAAGAAGATAGGGATCACATTTTTTGAGAGGAGAGATTTGTGCTGATTTTCAGGTGACAACAGGATGGAACAACTTTTAGAACACGTATGGAAAAGTCATAGGAGTACTGCCATGTAAACGAGGACCCAACAGTGATCTCACAGAGAAAGAAAATAGTGTGTTCGGTGACCGATGTAAATGGTAAATTAGCTTACCCTGGCTCACATAAGGTGACCATTCCAGAATGTGATAACCAAGGGGGTTATTCATTACAATGTGAATATAATGTTATTATTTCTGTTCTAGGAGACTTGTCTTCCCTGCGTTTATCTAAGGATTACAGAACAAAACTGCAAAATGAGATTAAAATGAATAAGCAGGGGCACATATTTTAGGTTTCCATTCTTCTTTCACACTGTTCCTAAATATTATCAGCATCATTTGACATTTGAAAACGACTCCTGGTAAAAAGTGAAAATGTGTATGTAATAGGACTGAGAATTGCCAGGGACCTTACGAAACGATATTATCACGATACTTTAATTGCCAATACGATATGTATTGCAATCCTTACGATTCTATAAGCAACTGTCTCAGCCTCCAGTATTTATGCTGCAGTAGTTTATGTGTCGGGGGGCTAGGGTCAGTTGGTTATATCTGGAGTACTTCTCCTGTCTTATCCAGTGTCCTGTGTGAATTTAAGTATGCTCTCTCTAATTCTCTCCTTCTCTCTTTCTTTCTCTCTCTCTGAGGACCTGAGCCCTAGGACCATACGTCAGGACTACCGGGCATGATGACTCCTTGCTGTCCCCAGTCCACCTGGCCTTGCTGCTATTCCAGTTTCAACTGTTCTGCCTGCGGTTATGGAACCCCTACCTGTCCCAGACCTGCTGTTTTCAACTCTTAATGATCGGCTATGAAAAGCCAACTGACATTTATTCCTGATTATTATTTGACCATGCTTGTCACTTATGAACATTTTGAACATCTTGGCCATGTTCTGTTATAATCTCCACCCGGCACAGCCAGAAGAGGACTGGCCACCCCTCATAGCCTGGTTCCTCTCTAGGTTTCTTCTTAGGTTTTGGCCTTTCTAGGGAGTTTTTCCTAGCCACCGTGCTTCTACACCTGCATTGCTTGCTGTTTGGGGTTTTAGGCTGGGTTTCTGTACAGCACTTCGAGATATTAGCTGATGTACGAAGGGCTATATAAAATAAACTTGATTTGATGATTTTGATTTGAACTGCGATTCGACAGATTTTATTGCAATTCAATGTTCCAAACATATTGCTCACCATATGTCTCCTGCAGAGGGACAAGAGAGAGCCACGAAAAAACAAGTATCAGTAGCTAGGTTTCCATCCAATTGGCGACAGATTTTCATCTGAATATTCTACACGGAACAAAAATAAAAACACAACATGGAACAACTTCAAAGATTTGACTGAGTTAAAGTTCATAAGGAAATCAGTTAATTTAAATAAATTCATGAATCTATGGATTTCACGTCTTGGAATACAGATATGTGTCTGTTGGTCACAGATACCTTAAAGAAAAGATAGGGGCGTGGATCAGAAAACCAATCAGTATCTGGTGTGACCACCATTTATTTTCCTCATGTAGTGCGACACATCGTCACAGAGTTGATCAGGCTGTTGATTGCGGCCTGTGGAATGTTGTCCCACTCCTCAATGGCTGTGCGAAGTTACTGGATATTGGCGGGAACTGGAACATGCTGATGTACACGTTGATTCAGAGCATCCCAAACATGCTCAATGGGTGACATGTCTGGTGAGTATGCAGACCATGGAAGAACTAGGACATTTTCAGCTTGAAGGAATTGTGTACAGATCTTTGCGACATGGGGCTGTGCATTATACTGAAACATGAGGTGATAGCGGTGGACGAATGGCACGACAATGGGCCTCAAGAGCACACTTCTCCAGCATAGGTGAGCATTTGACCACTGAAGTCGGTTACGACGCCTAACTGCAGTCATGTCAAGACCCTGGTAAAGACGACGAGCACGCTGATGAGCTTCCCTAAGATGGTTTCGGACAGTTTGTGCAGAAATTTGCCGTTTGTGCAGTTTTATCAGCTGTTCGGGTGGCTGGTGAGGAAGACGCAGAATGTGGATGTCCTGGGTTGGCATGGTTACATGTGGTCTGCGGTTGTTAGGCCTGTTGGACGTACTCTCAAAAACAACGGAGACGGCTTATGGTAGAGAAATTAACATAAAATGATCTGGCAACAGCTCCGGTGGACCTTGCTGCAAACAGCATGCCAATTGCACACTACCTCAACTTGAGACATTGTGTAGTGTGACAAAACTGCACATTTTAGAGTGGCCTTTTATTGTCCCCAGCACTTAAGCCAACAGCTTGCAGATACAGTGAGAGTAGGCTGTGCGGGTAGGCTAGAGGAGGACCATCCTCCTCACTGAATTTCAGAAAAATATAAATGATGAACCATTAAAGTTATCCTGTTTAGAAAAAAACTATACTAATAAATTAACGTCACCAAATAATTCATTAAAACACTGTTTTGCAATGAAGGTCAACTGTAGCCTCAGCAGCAATCTGTAGGGTAGCACCATGGTGTAGCCAGAGGACAGCTAGCTTCTGTCTTCCTCTGGGTACTTTAACTTCAATACAAAACCTAGGAGGCTCATGGTTCTCACCCCCTCCCATAGACTTTCAAAGTAATTATGATAGGTTGGAGGACATCCTCCTGAAGTTATCAGAGCTCTTGCAGCATGAACTGACATGTCCACCCAATCAAAGGATCAGAAAATTAATCTAGTTGGTTGCCAACCACCATATAAAGTCCAAAGAAGAAGCCTGGAAGAGGAGAGATTACTAAAAAACAAACTTTAACCCTTTTATCTGTGGATGAATTGTCAGAGTAGCGGACCTTGTGCATTTCAGGTAAAATAACACCCCAATGTTAATTTCCCAGGACAAATTAGCTAGCAACAGCAAGCTAGCTAGCTAAATTGCCAGAAATGGTTGCTTATCGACTGGTCCCCAAATCAATATAATTGGTTCAGAGTTTGTTTTGATATTTCAACCTGCGTGTCCTGCTCGTGTCTGGTGTGGGGGGACAAAATCAAAATGCAGATGTATGTGCGCGGTTTGGTCAGCATGTTAGCCGATCCACAAGAATGGAACAGTCTACCGTATCAAAAGCTTTGGCCAAGTCAATAAAAATAGCAGCACAACATTGCTTAGAATCAAGGGAAATGGTGACATTATTTAGGACCATTAAGATTGCAGTGACACATCCATAACCTGACCGGAAACTAGAGGCATCAAGAAAACTTGTCAGTAGTCAACAGGCTGGTTTTTCAAACACTTTTGATTAATAGGGGAAAATAGAAATTGGCCTATAACAGTTAGAATCAGCTTGATCTCCCCCTTTAAATAAAGGATGCACTGTGGCTGCCTTCCAAGCAATGGGAACCTCCCCAGAGAGGAAAGACAGGTTAAAACAGTCAGAGATAGGCTCAGCAATGATAGTTAAAGGATCTAAACCATCTGACCCAGATGTTAATTTGGGGTCAAGTTTAAGGAGCTCCTTTAGCACCTCGGACTCAGTGACTGCCTCCAGGGAGAAACTGTAGCGGGGCAAGGGAAAAGAGTGAGGAGCATCGGGGCTAGTCGCATTAGAAGGGCTGGGAGATGAGGAAATGTTGGACAGGCAAAGAGGCATGGCTGTGCCCGGTCACTATGTGGCATTACTTATTTTAGAGCAAATTGTTGCCGTTATTTGAAACCCAAAACATGTGGGATCTTGTCATGCCACCTGTACTAAAAGTGAACATAAAACACAGACCCGATCCCATTACTGAGTGACTTCCTCAAATGAAGCACTCCTTGATTAACTAACATAGCTTAGGGTGACTAGACATAAAACCTAAACTAAATCTATAGATTTTCTGCATGTAAACAAAGACTAAATAACACTTAACTGTCACGTTAGTGTGTGGGTGGGACTAAAACATGATAGGCTAAACAATGCTATATAAAACAATACAATCTCACCCATTGTATTATAAGTCCCAATTTCTGATCTTCTGATGGATAAGACAGACATCGGCAGGAAATTCAACCATCCCTGGCCTATATTTGGCCACGTAGCCAGCTGACACAGTAGTTCTGTATACTCAGCCAGGGAGCTTGAATGAAAAGAACAGTTCAACCTCTTTTGGGGTGTCAAACATGCGCGTTGATCCCTCGGTCTGGGAAGAGGAATCCATATCGGATGTTGGCAGCCCTGCATTTCTTGTGCAACTCATCATCCTCTTTCCGTTGGTTTATCACCTCCAAAGATCTGGATAGAAAGACACCCTGACTCCGTTGTAGTTAAGGGGGAACTTTGGCCTCGTGATCCACTGTCATTTGCTCGACCTCATGCACCCTGCACTTCGGGCTCCCGAGTGGCACAGCGGTCTAAGGCACTTTATCTCAGTGCTGGAGGCGTCACTACAGACCCTGGTTTGATTCCAGGCTGTATCACAACCAGCCGTGACTGGGAGTCCCAACTAAGAATTTGTTCTTAACGGACTTGCCTAGTTAAATGAAAACCTTTTTTGTTTTATTTGATTGCCTTCACAGTTTCAGTCAAAGTCCCAAGACTCTTTGAGATATCAGCCAACCTTGTGTCCACCTTCTCGCTTAGTGAGTTTAAAGCGGCTAGTAGGTCAATCGGAGTGGGTTCTGTGGGGAGCAAGTATCTTCAGCTAACTCAAATCAAAGTTTATTTGTCACGTGCGCCAAATACAACAGGTGTAGACCTTACAGTGAAATGCTTACTTACAGGCTCTAACCAATAGTGCGAAAAAAAGGTGTGTGTGTGTAGGTAAGTAAAGAAATAAAACAACAGTAAAAAGACATTTGAAAATAAGACTAGCAAGGCTATATACAGACACCGGTTAGTCAGGCTTATTGAGGTAGTATGTACATGTAGGTATGGTTAAAGTGACTATGCATATATGATGAACAGAGTAGCAGTAGTGTAAAAAGAGGGGTTGGCGGGTGGAGGGACACAATGCAGATATCCCGGTTAGCCAATGTGCGGGAGCACTGGTTGGTCGGGCCAATTGAGGTAGTATGTACATGAATGTATAGTTAACGTGACTATGCATTTAAGATAAACAGAGAGTAGCAGCAGCGTAAAAGAGGGGTTGGGGGGGGTACAAAATGCAAATAGTCCGGGTAACCATCTGGTTACCTGTTCAGGAGTCTTATGGCTTGGGGGTAAAAACTGTTGAGAAGCCTTATTGTCCTAGACTTGGCACTCCGGTACCGCTTGCCATACGGTAGTAGAGAGAACAGTCTATGACTGGGGTGGCTGGGGTCTTTGACAATTTTTAGGGCCTTCCTCTGACACCGCCTGATGTAGAGGTCCTGGATGGCAGGCAGCTTTGCCCCATGTACTGGGCCGTACGCACTACCCTCTGAAGTGCCTTGCGGTCGGAGGCCGAGCAATTGCCGTACCAGGCAGTGACGCAACCGGTCAGGATGCTCTCGACGTTGCAGCTGTAGAACCTTTTGAGTGTGCGTACATCGTGTGTCAGCGATGTTGACATCGGTTCGTTGTGTCCCGTCCAAATTATCTTGTTTAACGCCCCCTTTTTTGGTGCCTTTTCCTTTAGTCATATTGGCAGACAATGATTTGAAATCATAGGCCGTGAGAGATTAAGATAAATATGAATGTTTCAACTTTGCAGAGTCTAACAAAACACGTATATTCCATAGCACACTCTCTAGTGCCCCTGAAAATAAGTATTTTCAACTCTCATCCTGAACCTAACATGAACCGATTTCAACATCTGGAAAAGACGCATCTTCAATGTCCTGGAAAATGTGCATTTTAAACAAACCTTTTTTACCTTTCATTCAGAACCTACATTTAACCTAACATCTGGAAAACAGGTATTTTACCTATATCAAATCAAATCTTATTGGTCACATACACGTGTTTAGCGGATGTTATTGCGGGTGTAGGGAAATGATTGTACTATTACTACTATATTATCGCCTAGGGCAGCAGAAAGGCAAGGACCGGCCCTGCATGGAGATATGACTGTGTTGGAACACTAACCCTATAAAGACTCCTTCATCCAATGACATGTGTAACGTACATGTTTTGTTGATTCCAGCCTACAAACAAAAACTCAAACAACAAGCTCCCGCGCTCAGGTCTGTTCAACGCTGGTCCGTCCAATCTGAATCCACGCTTCAAGACTGCTTCGATCACGCGGATTGGAATATGTTCCGCATCGCGTCCAACAACAATATTGACGAATATGCTGATTCGGTGAGCGAGTTCATTAGGAAGTGCATTGACGATGTCGTACCCACAGCAACGATAAAAACATTCCCAAACCAGAAACCGTGGATTGACGGCAGCATTCGCGTGAAACTGAAAGCGCGAACCACTGCTTTTAACCAGGGCAAGGTGACCGGAAGCATGACCGAATACAAACAGTGTAGCTATTCTCTCCGCAAGGCAATCAAACAGGCTAAGTCTCAGTACAGAGACAAAATCGAGTCGAAATTCAACAGCTCAGACACAAGAGGTATGTGGCAGGGTCTACAGTCAATCACGGACTACAAAAAGAAAACCAGCCCCGTCGAGGACCAGGATGTCTTGCTCCCAGACAGGCTAAACAACTTTTTTGCCCGCTTTGAGGACAATACAGTGCCACTGACACGGCCCCCTACCAAAACCTGCGGGCTCTCCTTCACTGCAGCCGAGGTGAGTAAAACATTTAAACGTGTTAACCCTCGCAAGGCTGCAGGCCCAGACGGCATTCCCAGCCGCGTCCTCAGAGCATGCGCAGACCAGCTGGCTGGTGTGTTTACGGACATATTCAATCAATCCTTATCCCAGTCTGCTGTTCCCACATGCTTCAAGAGGGCCACCATTGTTCCTGTTCCCAAGAAAGCTAAGGTAACTGAGCTAAACGACTACCGCCCCGTAGCACTCACTTCCGTCATCATGAAGTGCTTTGAGAGACTAGTCAAGGACCATATCACCTCCACCCTACCGGACACCCTAGACCCACTCCAATTTGCTTACCGACCCAATAGGTCCACAGACGACGCAATCGCAACCACACTGCACACTGCCCTAACCCATCTGGACAAGAGGAATACCCATGTGAGAATGCTGTTCATCGATTACAGCTCAGCATTTAACACCATAGTACCCTCCAAACTCGTCATCAAGCTCGAGACCCTGGGTCTCGACCCCGCCCTGTGCAACTGGGTCCTGGACTTCCTGACGGGCCGCCCCCAGGTGGTGAGGGTAGGTAACAACATCTCCACCCCGCTGATCCTCAACACTGGGGCCCCACAAGGGTGCGTTCTGAGCCCTCTCCTGTACTCCCTGTTCACCCACGACTGCGTGGCCATGCACGCCTCCAACTCAATCATCAAGTTTGCGGATGACACTACAGTGGTAGGCTTGATCACCAACAACGACGAGACGGCCTACAGGGAGGAGGTGAGGGCCCTCGGAGTGTGGTGTCAGGAAAATAACCTCATACTCAACGTCAACAAAACAAAGGAGATGATTGTGGACTTCAGGAAACAGCAGAGGGAGCACCCCCCTATCCACATCGACGGGTCAGTAGTGGAGAAGGTGGAAAGTTTTAAGTTCCTCGGTGTACACATCACGGACAAACTGAACTGGTCCACCCACACAGACAGCGTTGTGAAGAAGGCGCAGCAGCGCCTCTTCAACCTCAGGAGGCTGAAGAAATTCGGCTTGTCACCAAAAGCACTCACAAACTTCTACAGATGCACAATCGAGAGCATCCTGTCGGGCTGTATCACCGCCTGGTACGGCAACTGCTCCGCCCACAACCGTAAGGCTCTCCAGAGGGTAGTGAGGTCTGCAGAACGCATCACCAGGGGCAAACTACCTGCCCTCCAGGACACCTACACCACCCGATGTCACAGGAAGGCCATAAAGATCATCAAGGACAACAACCACCCAAGCCACTGCCTGTTCACCCCGCTATCATCCAGAAGGCGAGGTCAGTACAGGTGCATCAAAGCAGGGACCGAGAGACTGAAAAACAGCTTCTATCTCAAGGCCATCAGACTGTTAAACAGCCACCACTAACATTTAGCGGCCGCTGCCAACATACTGACCCAACTCCAGCCACTTTAAAAATGGGAATTGATGGAAATTATGTAAAAATGTACCACTAGCCACTTTAAGCAATGCCACTTAATACAATGTTTACATACCCTACATTACCCATCTCATATGTATATATACTGTACTCTATATCATCTACTGCATCTTGCCATCTTTATGCAATACATGTACCACTAGCCACTTTAAACTATGCCACTTTATGTTTACATACCCTACAGTACTCATCTCATATGTATATACCGTACTCTATACCATCTACTGCATCTGCCATGCCGTTCTGTACCACCACTCATTCATATATCTTTATGTACATATTCTTTATCCCTTTACACTTGTGTGTGTGTGTAAGGTAGTAGTGTGGAATTGTTAGGTTAGATTACTGTTGGTTATTACTGCATTGTCGGAACTAGAAGCACAAGCATTTCGCTACACTCGCATTAACATCTGCTAACCATGTGTATGTGACTAATAAAATTTGATTTGATTTGATTTACTGTTATTGAACTGAGTCCTGATCAAGAGCTAGCTAGCTCCTAAACTAACCATCTAGTTAGCTAGCCCTATATAGTACGGGCGGCGTCCGTTATAGTGCTAGCTAGATAACAACACATTGAACTAGTTAGGTAGTTAGCTGAGTGAATGGCTAACCAGCTAGCTACTGTAGACGACTTAGCTTGCTGCTAGCAAAACCTTGTTATGACACTTGCTGCTGCCAGTACTGACTAGCCGTGCTAGCCAACATAGATAACGTTAACTGAATCGTGACCCATTATCTGGTCGTCAAGATGAATAATGTCCAACAGGAGCCAAATAAAATGATAGTAGCGATTAAACGTGGCAATGTAATACGATGTAGCTAGCTATGTATTCTGTCTAACGGCCATTTACCTTGTAATCCTTTGTCAAATCTTCAGGGGAATTCGCGGGTATTTGTTTTCCCTTTACCTCAGTCCTTGAGCGCCTGTAGGGCAGTAAAGTGTTGTTGATGGTAGCTCGCAGAACAGCACATTACTTTCAGCGGAGGGGAAACCCCCCACCTTTTCGGAACGAACTACTAATACATCAGCGGGTGGGTTATTATATCAATATAGATTAAATGCAAATCGTTTTCCATATATAATACATTACACACGTTTGAAGTAAAGGAACAATTTTATGTCGATGTATTATCTAGGATCATCATTATTCGAGCTCTATATTAGCCTTTTCAAATGCATTCCTCATAATTTAACCCCTTTAGACTTGGTATATTTAAGAATCGTCAACAGAAGAGAAAAATTGTTCGAACAATAGAATAATAGCTACATGTATGACCTAATATGATTACATAGGGGAAATGTTTACACTATAATTTGGTATTCCGATTTTAATAACGAAGCGAGCGAAATATGAGAAGAGAAACTGATCTATCAACGACCGGACTATCCAACACCCCTTTCATTTTCGTTTCACATGAAGTCACACGTGGGGATTCCTTTCATGAAAATAACTATGGTGGATTCCCATTATTGTCAACGAGGATACAGAATAACTCCTTTCGAACAATGACACCTATTCCATGCTATAATTATACTGTAGGGAGAGTGTGGTAAATTTAGAATGTTTTACATTCAGCATCACGCCATTGAGGGAAATATAGTATTATTTCTAACAAAGATTTTTAAAACTAGGCAAGTCAGTTAAGAACACATTCTTATTTACAATGACGGCCTACCAAAAGGCCTGCGGGGACGGGGGCTGGGATTAAAAAGAAATTTAAAAGAAATATGGGACAAATCACACATAATGACAAGAGAGACAACACTACATAAAACGAGACCAAAGAACACATAGCATGGCAGCAACACATGACAACACAGCATGGTAGCAACACAAAACAGGGTACAAACATTATTGAGCACAGACAACAGCACAAGGGCCAGAAGCTAGAGACAACAATACATCATGCAAAGCAGCCACAACTGTCAGTAAGAGTGTCCATGATTGAGACTTTGAATGGAGATACAGTATCTACATATATTTTAGGATGTTGTGTATCCCTGGAAATAATCAGAATTAATGAAACATTACAGTTTTGAAAACATAGCTTGTCCTAAAAAGTGGTCTCTTGGCACAACTTACCCTGGATATGGGGTAAATTGAGCCGTGTACACATTTCTGTACTGAATGAAATATGACCACTACATTCTTAAAACCATGTTTATCTTTATTTCCAAACACAATCACAATCGCTTTTTTGTCTTTTAATAATTTTTGGACTATGGAAGTGTAACGGATGTGAAATGGCTAGCTAGTTAGCGGGTACGCGCTAATAGCATTTCAATCGGTTACGTCACTTGCTCTGAGACCTGAAGTAGGGTTTCCCCTTGCTCTGCAAGGGCCGTGGCCTTTGTGGAGCGATGGGTAACGATGCTTCGTGGGCGACCGTTGTTGATGTGTGCAGAGGGTCCCTGGTTCGCGCCCGTGTCGGGGCGAGGGGACGCCGTAAAGTTATACTGTTACATTGATGCTGTTGACCCGGATCACTGGTTGCTGCGGAAAAGGAGGAGGTTGAAAGGGGGGTGAGTGTAACGGATGTGAAATGGCTAGCTAGTTAGCGGGTACGCGCTAATAGCATTTCAATCGGTTACGTCACTTGCTCTGAGACCTGAAGTAGGGTTTCCCCTTGCTCTGCAAGGGCCGCGGCTTTTGTGGAGCGATGGGTAACGACGCTTCGTGGGTGTCAGTTGTTGATGTGTGCAGAGGGTCCCTGGTTCGCGCCCGTGTCGGGGCGAGGGGACGTACTAAAGTTATACTGTTACAGAAGCGCACTGGAAGCCTGATGCGTGGTGCCGGAACTGGTGGTACCAGGCTGAGGACACGCACCTCAGGGCAAGTGCGGGGAAGAGGCACAGGCCGTACTGGACTGGAAACGCACTGGAGGCCTGATGCGTGGTGCCGGAACTGGTGGTACCGGGCTGAGGTCACGCACCTCAGGGCGAGTGCGGGGAAGAGGCACAGGCCGTACTGGACTGTGGAAGCGCACTGGAGGCCTGGTGCGTGGTGCCGGAACTGGTGGTACCGGGCTGGGGACACGCACCTCAGGGCGAGTGCGGGGAGGAGGCACAGGATACACTGGGCCGTGGAGACACATTGGAGATCTGTAACGTAGAGCTGGCTCAATGCGTCCTGGCTGGATGCCCATTCTAGCCCGGCAAATGCGAGGAGCTGGAATAGAGTGCACCGGGCTATGAATGCGAACTGGAGACACTGTGCGCATTTCTGCATAACACGGTGCCTGACCAGTCACACGCTCCCCACAGTAAGCACGAGGAGTTGGCTCATGTCTCCAACCTGACTCAGCCAATCTTCTCGTGTGCCCCCCAAATGTTTTTTATTGGGGCTGCCTCTCGTGCTTGCCTCGTTTGTATTTCTCCTCATATTATCGCCGTTCTGCTCTTGCTGCCTCTATTTCCTCCTTCGGAAGGCAATATTCCCCAGCCTGCCTGCGTCCAGGGTCCTGCTCCGTCCAAAATCTCCTCCCAGGTCCATTTCTCCTGAACACGCTGCTTGGTCCTTTTATGGTGGGTTCTTCTGTCACGGCCGTCAAAAGGAGGAGACCAAGGCGCAGCGTGGTATGCGTACATTCTTCTTTATTCTAAGAATGAACACTGAACAAAAATAACTAAACGAACTGTGAAGCTATACAAATGAGTGCTGAACAGGCAACTACACATAGACAAGAACCCACAAATACCCCAAGGAAATGGCTACCTAAATATGGTTCCCAATCACAGACAACGATAAACAGCTGCCTCTGATTGGGACCCATATCAGGCCACCATAGACATATATATACCTAGACCTACAAAACCCCTAGATATACAAAAACCCTAGACAAGACAAAACTAGCATACCCACCCTAGTCACACCCTGACCTAACCAAAATAATAAAGAAAACATAGATAACTAAGGTCAGGGCGTGACAATATTGAAGATGTTGGAAAAACTGTTCACATTTACTTTTCATCAGCGAACAAGATGAGTATGCCTAATGAACAGCGAAAGCACTAGCCTATGTCAATCTACTATCCCCCAAATTACAAAAGTTGACCTATTCTATTGGTCTACTTGTCCTTCTGTGCGAGAAACACATTTTCCAAACATAGTTTGGGACAGTTGTGGGATGCGATAGATCCCAAATTAATATAACCACTAGCATAAAAGGATAAACATAAAAAGATCAGAACGTTTAGCTTAAAATGTTGATAAACTATTAGGCGATTTCTTCACATTATAAGTGCAGCGATGCGCACACAACAGTAAGCGCGAATGTTCCAAAATGCAATCAATTCGCAGGAAAACACCTTTCTCAAAAGTAACCACAAATGTGATTATGCATGCAATGCTTTATTATAAAGGTGCATTTTTATAGTGAAATTTCTCTTCCCTAAATTTGAAACTCACGCACCTCCTATGTATGCCAGTTAGTCTCTACACCGGTTGTAAAGCAGATTAATGTGCTGAATTTTAAGAAGTTATTTGGCCACTTTAGTTTAGTGAAACAAACCCTCGGCTAGGCTACATTAGGTGTGCGACTATGATTTGAAAAACTAGCAAAAAAAGGCATGTGCTGTTTCTTGCCTTACTGTACATAAGCTGGGCATCATTCACAAGTGATCATATATAATTCACAAGTGATAGGCTAATAATGTCACCCATCAGACTATTGATTTAATCTTGTCTTCACATATACTAAATAATCTATGTGTGAATTTTTTATTTATTTAGAATGGACCATTATCATACACCTGTCTCGAAATGGGCAGGGGAAAAAATATATGTAAATTATGCACTTAAATAGCGAACGGAGGACGCTTTTCTCGTGGTTCATTTTCATGCCAGCCAGGTTGGCTATACTCCTGTTGTAAAGAGGAGTAATGTGCTTAATATTAGATAAGTTGAGAAATCAATTTAGTAGCCCTAGCTTATAGAAAGCTGATGGGATCCTCCTCTTTTTAATAGAGGCCATCAAAACTCTGTTTTCTCACGCAATTGTATAGCCTATAGAAATGTTGCGCAACATGAGCTCATGGGCTCTCATGAAGTGTTTGATTTGATTTTCGATTACTTTTGCATAGACGTCAGAGTGATTAGAGGGACAATAGAGTGCTGAGTACCAGGCAGTTAGCAAGTTTGGTAGGCTACTAATGACCATCAGCAGCATCAGAGCTTGGAGAAGCATAGTTACCATGACTAAACGATCACATGGAATTTGACTGTGGTCATGACTAATGACTGCTGGTGTGGCGGTACTGCAACAGCCCTAGTCCTCCCCAATATTTAGAACAGGTTGATTCATCGGGGCTCCCCAGATAGCATATTAATTAATACGTCATCATTTTATTTTTTTAAATGTAACCTTTATTATAATAAGCAATGGCAAAATGTGTAGAATTGCAGGAAATTAGCTTTAACGGTCGACTTTTGCTCCTCCTCTTGTGTGTGCATTTGGTGGTTCATCGATGTGTCATTCTGGTCATGCGCGCTGCGACCGATGTAGCTAGTTCATTAGCAAAGCTATCCACTTGTAGCTAGCCAGTAATTCGTCCAGTATGTGTTGATATAATTTCTAAGGATTTGTTTTTGGTCTGAAGCTGTAGAGATCGGTAAGAAATGTAACTTCTGTTGCCAAGTATCTTTTACAGATGCACAATCGAGAGCATCCTGTCGGGCTGTATCACCGCCTGGTACGGCAACTTCTCCGCCCATAACCGTAAGGCTCTCCCGAGGGTAGTGAGGTCTGCACAATGCATCACTGGGGGCAAACTACCTGCCATCCAGGACACCTACACCAAACAATGTCACAGGAAGGCCAAAAGATCATCAAGGACAACAACCACCCGAGCCACTGCCTGTTCACCCCGCTATCATCCAGAAGGCGAGGTCAGTACAGGTGCATCAAAGCTGGGACCGAGAGACTGAAAAACAGCTTCTATCTCAAGGCCATCAGACTGTTAAACAGCCATCACTAACATTGAGTGGCTGCTGCCAACATACTGACTCAACTCTAGCCACTTAAATAATGGAAAAAATGTATGTAATAAATGTATCACTAGCCACTTTAAACAATGCCACTAATGTTTACATACCCTACATTACTCATCTCATATGTACTGTATATACTGTACTCTATACCATCTTCTGCATCTTGCCATCTTGATGTAATAAATGTATCACAAGCCACTTTAAACAATGCCACTTTATATAATGTTTACACACCCTACATTACTCATCTCATATGTATATACTGTACTCTATACCATCTACTGCATCTTGCCTATGCCGTTCGGCCATCACTCATTTATTTATATATATATATATTGTGTGTATAAGGTAATTGTTGTGAAATTTTTCGGTTAGATTACTTGTTAGATATTACTGCATGGTCGGAACTAGAAGCACAAGCATTTCGCTACACTCACATTAACATCTGCTAACCATGTGTATGTGACAAATAAAATTTGATTTGATTTGATCTTATTCATCAGTTTTTTCTATGCATTAAATGACCTGGTATGATGATGCATTGATCAGTTATACAGTTTAAAGCTGTTATTTTTGCATTTTGGCCCAAAGTCAACCTTTAAAGTAACATTCCAGTTTTTCCAGATTTCTATGAAATATGACCTATAAATAAAATTGTTTTTCGTTCCAAAAAATGGTCATTAAAGGGTAACTCTCAACCCCAATTTCAGCCTGCACAACCCCTTCAATATATATATTTTTTCCCTTTATTACTTTCTAACCCTACCACCCCTCCCCTAATTGGAGTAAACTAGTGAACAACAAAGCGTAGGCTTCTACTTCCAGCTTATACATACTATATACGTTTTACGGGCACAGTTTATTTTACAATAGTTATATTTTGTTTGTTTTAGTCCTGTCCTTCCTCTAACCTTAATCTCTCCCATCTATTTCTTTCACAAAAGTTTTTAATCTATATACATTTTACAGACACAGTACATTAGTTAGCTTGTTGTTATTAGTTGTTATTATTCCTAACCTTCAGCTCCATCCAACCCCTCCCATCTATCTCTTAACACCATCCGTATTGGATTTCTATTTGCCATATACTGAATGTTTCACAAAAGTTCTGAACCTTTCTATTCTCATAATTTCTACAGATTGTAAATTTAAAAATAATTTTTTTTGCTTAAAGTATTATTATATTATTGATCGATTGACTATGACTTTTCAGATCACCCAATAGTGCTATCTGCAGAGTTAGCTCCAGGTAAATGTTGCAATTCTTCAGCCATTCCTGGACCTGTGACCAAAAACAAGCCACCAAAAAACAAGCTGCCAAACATACCCTCGTAAAACTGACTATCCTACCGATCCTTGACTTTGGCGATGTCATTTACAAAATAGCCTCCAACACTCTACTCAGCAAATTGGATGCAGTCTATCACAGTGCCATCCGTTTGTCACTAAAGCCCCATATACTACCCACCACTGCGACCTGTATGCTCTCGTTGGCTGGCCCTCGCTTCATATTCGTCGCCAAACCTACTGGCTCCAAGTCATCTATAAGTCTTTGGTAGGTAAAGCCCCACCTTATCTCAGCTCACTGGTCACCATAGCAGCACCCACCCGTAGCACGCGCTCCAGCAGGTGTATTTCACTGGTCACCCCCAAAGCCAATTCCTCCTTTGGCCGCCTTTCGTTCCAGTTCTCTTCTGCCAATGACTGGAACAAACTGCAAAAATCACTGAAGCTGGAGACTCATATCTCCCTCACTAACTTTAAGCGTCAGCTGTCAGAGTAGCTTACAGATCATTACACCTGTACATAGCCCATCTGTAAATAGCCCACCCAACTACCTCATCCTCATATTGCTTTTTGTTTTTTTTGCTCCTTTGCACCCCAGTATCTCTACTTGCACATTCATCTTCTGCACATCTATCACTCCAGTGTTTAATTGCTAAATTCTAATTATTTCGCCACTATGGCCTATTTATTGCCTTAACTCCCTAATCTTACCTAATTTGCACACACTGTATATATACTTTTCTATTGTGTTATTGACTGTACGTTTGTTTATTCCATGTGTAACTCTGTGTTGTTGTTTGTGTCGCACTGCTTTGCTTTATCTTGGCCAGGTCACAGTTGTAAATGAGAAATTGTGCTCAACTGGCCTATCTGGTTAAATAAAGGTGAAATAAAATAATAAAAAATAAACATATGGAGAGTACCAAAACAAATGATGTAATGATTCTGTCTCTTCACAGCAAAATCTGCAGAGCTGGGAAGGTTGTATCCCCCATATATATAACATATTGGTTGCAAGAATTTTGTATAATAATTTAAATAGAAAAATTTAAATCTGGCGTTGTTTCTAATCTGGCGTTGTTTTTTCTATTAGTTCATAAATCATGTGCCATGGAATCGGTACGTCAAACATCTCTTCCCAACTATTTTGCACAGCTGTCAATTGCACAGCTGTCAATGGCACAGCTGTCAATTTATTGGTCCTTAAATGAAACTGGTATACTTTTTTATTCATCACAATTTTCTTTAACCAATTATGGTCTTTAATGTTCCCTACCTTTTCCCACTTCCACTTTCCTCTTCCATTTTTGCGGTAATGCTGCAATAGTTGGTTGCAATTTTAGGTAGACATTTCCATATATTTCTGTTAGCTGCATGCATGACATAACTCCACCAGTCCTATTTATGATATAATTTACAAAGATTATACTATTATTTTTTTTTTTCAAAAAATAGTTTTAAGAAATCTAATTAGTATATTTGAGTTTAACCATAATATTTGTTGTATTATTTGTTATGTTTTTTTTCTTCTGGTTGTCACGCCCTGACCATTGAGAGCCTTTTTATTCTCTATATTGGTTGGGTCGGGGTGTGACTAGGGTGGGTGATCTAGGTTGTTTTATTTCTATGTTGGCCTGGTATGGTTCCCAATCAGAGGAAGCTGTTTATCGTTGTCTCTGATTGGGGATCATATTTAGGCAGCCATTTACCCACTGTGTTTTGTGGGATCTTGTTTTGAGTTAGTGCATGTGGCACCTCTGATGTCACGGTTCGTTGTTTGTTTCCTTTTTTTGTTTGGAAGTTTCGCATAAATAAATATGTGGAACTTTAATCACGCTGCGCCTTGGTCCGTCTCTCCACACAACTGTGACACTGGTGGATTAAATTGAAATTGCAACCAACATTCTATGGCTTGTTTTAAAAATAGCGATATTTGAGAGATTATTTCCTTTTCAAATAACTGAAAGTGCGAGGTTGTAATCTGAATAAAGGGGAAAAGGTCATTCTTGAACATGGGGTGAGACATGCTTATTAATTAGCAAAATAACCAGTTTGGATTTAAGTATAACTTTTGTATGGCTAAAATGAGAGGTCTAATGCTTAAATATTGAATAATTTCTGCCCTCCGAATTCATATTCATTATATAAATAGGCCTGTTTAATTTTGTCTGTCTTGCCGTTCCAAATAAAATTGAATATTTTTTCTCATATAATTTAAATAACTGTTTGCTAGGTTAGGCAAGACCAAAAGCAAATATGTAAACTGCGATATGACTAAAGAGTTAATCAGGGTAATTTTTCCACAAATAGACAACTATTTTCCTTTCCATGGTTGCAAGATCTTATCTATTTTTGATAACTTTCTATAAAAATGTATTGAGTGAGATCATTTATTTATTTCGGGATATGTATCCGAGTATGTCGTGTCGCCGTGTCTTTGTGAGACGCAGAGTAGGTGAACGGATGATCTCTGCATGTGTGGTTCCCACCATGAAGCATGGAGGAGGAGGTGTGATGGTGCTTTGCTGATGACACTGTCTGTGATTTTCTTTTTGAATTCAAGGCACTCTTAATCAGCATGGCTACCACAGCATTCTGCAGCAATACGCCATCCCATCTGGTTTGCACTTAGTGGGACTATCATTTGTTTTTCAACAAGACAATGACCCAAAACACACCTACAGGCTGTGTAAGGGCTATTTGACCCCTCCATCCCCGGTCAACCCCTCTTCTAAAAATGATCCTCTGGCAGGCAGTTCAGGACCAAAACCTCCCGCTACTTGAACAGTTTCTTTCCCCCGGGTGTGGCCCTCACCAACTGGCCGATAGAGAGTAAAGGACTATGCACTCTCTGCTGCACAACACATTAAGCCATCTCTGAACTGTACACAAAATAACTGCACTATACTATACATTTGCACTCTGTTCATCTCTCTGCATTTAGATATATTCATACTGATTCTGTACATTTGTACATCCATTGTAGATCAACTGTATACCTACTGTTTGTATATTTGTATATCCCGTGCCCATTCTCTATAGCTCTATGCTCACTCTACCAAGTTGTATATAATGTGTGTAAACTTTGTTTAAACTCTGCTGTCTGTGTTCTGTCTCTAAACTTTGTCTATCACTACCAGCACCATATCACCAAGTAAAATTCTGAGTATGTATAAATGTGCTTGGCGAATAAAAGTAATTCTGATTATGTGATAAATTGTCACACCTGTCCATAAGAGTTGACAAGACAGCACACACATCTGGGACAAGGCTACAGATTATGAAAGGGTGAGAAAGAGAAGCTTTGTATGTAAACAAAATCTCACAGAACCTCTCCAAATATCTCCATTAACCACCCTACAAAGATATGCATTTACATTCAACTTGAATCCAGCCACAAAGTCACAATTATGGCTAAACCTAACCATTTCTACAATTTATCTTATTCAATTTTGAAACCTAACCCTAACTTAAACCCTAACCTTAACCACACTGCTAACATTAAGCTTAACCTGAACCTTAAATTAAGACCAAAAATGGCATGTCATGGCAAAAATATGTAGAATTGCAGGAAATTAGCTTTGACACTTAAAATGTGTCTCTCCACTGTTAAGAGGGGGTCCACTGAAATGTTTTTTCCCACGAGACAAATCCCGCTTAGGACCGGGACTGAGAAGCAGTATATAAATGAGGCCTTTGTCCTATTATGGAGTGGTGCTGTGAATTTATGATCCCTTGACAAGCAATGAGTGATTATGTCTCTGGCCTCCTCTGTTAGGCCTCCCTACTACACCCTGCCGTTTGTGATCTCTGTTCATCCTGACCATGAAGCCATGACAATATTTATGACCTACTACTCCCCATCAGGGTTATTATGGCCCCATTGGAAACTGACCATTGAGTGTTTTCCCCATTGCCACACAGCAGTTGCAGTATCATTATCATCAGTCACCATGAGTTGGCCCATATAAAGGGAATTACTTCAGGAGGGTATTCCCTAAACAGTCCTCATTTTACAAATTTGCTCAAGTCTAATACCAAAACACATGGACTTCTATATGCAGAGATCCACTGTTGCTCAATGATTATATGGCAGCAACATATCTTGAAAGAGGCTTAATGACTAATTAGGCCCTCTGATGGTCCACAGATATGTGTTTTTCAAGTATAAAATGTCCTTAATCCAACATCTTTGTCCTCTAAAACAACGTGTGTTGATTCAGTGCAGCCTGCTTCTGTATCTATTTCAGTGCAATTTAACAATGGTCGTTAATACGTGACATGTACCAGCCTGTTTTTGTGTTTCGTCTCATGCCAGCATCATGGACACAACACACAGCACCTCCAATTTGGCACCAGAATAAAGAGCTGTTTTTGTCTGAGTGATTCTGCTTTATCAAACCAGAAACATGCCGTCCCCATTTCAAATCAGAGAAATCTGATTTATGTTGAATTGATTGTTCAGTAGCCATCACCTTTAGCTTTATTATAGGGACGAAAACAAACAAACAGCTGTAGCTTCAGTAGACGGGTGTAATTGAGGAGCTTGTGAACCATAACAAATGTACCACTATGCTAATATTCTCTTTGTCCTCTAAAAATCAACATCACAATTAACACACGTGTAAACATGATGGGTAACACATCTTAAGACAGGGTAACAGAGCCACCTCCTGGCCAGACAAAGTGCTACAGGTACACAACTTGAACAAAGTCTCTTATGACCTCCAGCAGGTGGGGTGGGTGAACATTTTGGTTCTCTGCATTTTAGGGGTGAAAAGTTAGGAACAAATATTTATTTAATCATGTAACCAGCTCCCAAAATGGATCTCATTCACTTTGAAGAAGCACTTGGATTGGAAGAGGATGAACAACTCAAATGACTTATGCAGGCATGCACTGTATGTGGGCATACAACTACAGAGGCAAACGTACTATTTTAATCTGTAAATAATGTTGAAAAAAATGTACAGATTGAAAATAGGCACATCAATAATAAGACACACAGTAACATAGTTATCTAGACACAACAGAAATAATATCCATTAAACTGTTTGCTTTCCAATTCACTGAACATGATCCTGGTCATGCCTGTGAAAACACCCACTAACCAGCCCCCTTCTCTCTCTGCCTCTCGACTCAGTCAATGAGTAACTTTCCATGAGTTCAACACTGTGCTTTTAGCGTCTACATATCCAGCCATTAATCTATTTGAAATCATCATGTCTGCCTCAGTGCACCAACATCTTAACCCCGGGGCGATCTCTTGTCTACAGGTTGCTGCTTGTTCACAACTTCAGCGACACCAGCTCAGATCTGGTTAGACGAGCTCTGTCAGATTACAAAAAAAGAAAGCAAAACAGTCCTCAGATTTCAGTGAACATGTGAATCGTTTTAGCTCTATGGTGTAATATATGTTAGGCTACTGTTATGTTACCACTGTTTCAGATAATCCCCTTCTCTAATCAGTCTTTCAATTTGGTATATATTTTTTTTTTAAACGGGTCAGTCTATTTGGCTAATGCTTCAGTTGTGTGACTGACTACTGACTAGAGTGTCTGATAAGATGACAAATAGTCTACAGGCTTGCGTAATTTCAACCTTTAGACTCTTGCCTTCTTGCCTTGTTTGAAACAACTGGGAACTTGGAACTGGGAAATGTCTGACTTCACGATTTCAGTGCGTTCAAAACAACTGGGAAGTCGGGAAAAAATTATCTCCAACTGGGTAAAAACGATTTGAATGGTCATCCAACTCGGAATTCTAACTCGGGAACTCATTCCTCTTTCTAGAGCTCCGACATTTTCCGACAGCAAGGTCACTGACATCATGATTTGACCTCGTATTTTTCCGACTTCCCAGTTGTTTTGAACGCAGCATAAGTCTCCTGTCATTGAGGTGACTCCATTCGTCACAAAAAGTCCCTGTTGTAGCATCCAGGTGAGCACAACCTGTACCAGTGTATTCCAGGGTGGGGATCTCTTTACTTTTGAGACAGACCCCAACAGGCCGGGCTAGTCAGATTACCACACAGAGAAGGCAGACAATAACGTCTTGTTTCCAATGAAATACAGTTGGGTTTTATTCACTTTCAGATGGAATCACCTCAGGAATGTATCTGTTGTACAAACCAAATAGGCTACCATTAGAGATGATATTGTAATGATCTATTTAGATCATGATTAAACGAATGTTCAGGACATAGGATCAAGCTCTCTGCGAAATATAGAGCAAAGTGATAAACGTGTTCTAATCACCACACAACAAAATAACATCAGAACACAAGCACATAACTGTCCAAGCAGGTCGCTACAATATTATTAATTGGGTGCATTTGTAAATTCTACTACGATTTCAGAGCACTCTAGTCTGTGTGCCAGAGTGCAGATTAACTGAGGAATTTGCAAACGCGTAACAGCCGTTGAATATGACCTGCATCAGTAAATGTAAAAAGAAATATATATATTTAATTGTTGCCAAAAGCACAGTTACATTCTGAACACACTGCTGCATTGCATGACTGAGCGTTGCAAAATAAATGTACACATACATGTTATTCAATAGTTTCATCCAAACTGCTCGCGCGGGTTAACGAGGCTGTGTAGCCAGACGCTAAAATATAACTATTTTTGAAGCTTAATGCACTGCAAGTCCCGCCGCTCCCATCTCCTCATTGGTTTTTAGAAGCATATACCCACATGGTTGATTGAACACAAAGCTTTTACTATCTCATCCTGGAATATACAAGGTCGGAGGTCATCTGTCTTTGGCCTAAACAGCAGGAACCCAGACTTCCTCACATAAATTGGAAATACAGACATTGTCATCCTACAAGAAACATGGTACAGAGGAGACAGACCCACCGGTTGCCCTCTAGGTTAAGAGAGCTAGTAGTCCCATCCACCATACTACCAGGTGTGAAAAAAGGGAAAAGACTCTGGGGGTATGCTAATTTGATATAGAGCAGACCTAACCCTCTCTATTAAATTAGTCAAAACAGGAACATTTTACATCAGAGAAAAATGTCCTCATGTGCACTACATATATCTCCCCCCAATAGAATCCACATACTTTAATGATGACAGCTTCTCCATCCAAGGCCCAGGGACATGTACTCGTCTGTGGCAACCTAAATGCCAGAACTGGACAAAAAACTGATGCTCTCAGCAAACAGGGGGACAAACACCTACCTGGAGGTGACAGCATTCTGTCCCAAATATGCCCCCCAAGACACAACCAACAAAAACGGGTCACAACTCCTGCAGCTCAGTCACATGCTGGGTCTGTACATAGCCAATGGTAGGCTTCGAGAGGACTTACAGTAGGTACACCTATAGCTCATCCTTTGGCAGCACTACTGTAGATTACTTTATCACTGACCTCAACCCAGAGTCTCTCAGTGTTCACAGTCAGCCCACTGACACTCCTATCAGATCACAGCAAAATCACAGTCCACTTGAACAGAGCAATACTCAATCATGAGGCATCAAAGCCAAAGGAAATGCATAATGTTAAGAAATGCTATAGATGGAAGGAAAGTAGTGTAGAAACCTATGAAAAAACAATTAGGCAACAACAAATTCTGTCCTTTTTATACAACTTCCTGGACAAAATGTTTCACTAATAGTGAAGGTGGAAACTTGGCAGTAGAAAACCTAAACAGTATAAACAGAAAACAGGTTTTTAGACATTTTTACAAAACTGAAATACCTTATTTTCCAAATGCACTGTATTTGACCTCTCAGCTTTCCAATCAAATCAAAACATTTCAAGCAGACAACCTAAGAAAATTAACAACTATGACAAATGTGTTTGATGAAGAATGCAAAGATCAAAGAAAGAAACTGAGAAACCTATACAACCAAAAACATAGAGACCCAGAATACCAATACAGACATAAATATAAGGTACAGCGTATCAGAAATCAGATCAATGTAACTGAAGAATCCATAGAATCTAACCACTTCTGGGAAAATTGGAACACACTAAACTAACAACAACACAAAGAGTTGTGTATGGAAATGTATGGATATATCACTTCTCCAATCTTTTTGGCTCTATAACAAAGAACAAACAGCAAAAACATATACAGTACCAGTCAAAAGTTTGGACACACCTACTCATTCAAGGGTTTTTCTTTATTTTTACTATTTTCTACATTGTAGAATGTGAAGACATCCAAACTATGAAATAACACATATGGAATCATGTAGTAACCAAAAAAGTGTTAAACAAATCAAAATATATTTTAGATGTTAGATTCTTCAAAGTAGCCACCCTTTGCCTTGATGACAGCTTTGCACACTCTTGGCATTCTTTCAACCAGCTTCATGAGGTATAGACCTGGAATGCATTTCAATGAAAAGGTGTGCCTTGTTTAAAGTTAGTTTGTGGAATTTCTTTCCTTCTTAACTTCTTTATGACAGGGGGCAGCACTTTTTCACTTTTGGATGAATTGCGTGCCCATAGTGAACTGCCTCCTACTCTGTCCCAGATGCTAATATATGCATAGTATTATTACTATTTGATATAAAACACTCTGAAGTTTCTAAAACTGTTTGAATGATGTCTGTGAGTATAACAGAACTCATATGGCAGGCAAAAACCTGAGAAAAAATCCAAACAGGAAGTGAGAATTCTGAGACTGGTCAATGTTCAACTCATCGCCGATTCAATTCCCTGTAAGATATGGATCTGTTTGCACTTCTTACGCCTTCCACTAGATGTCAACAGTCTGTAGAACGTGGAATGAAGCTTATGCTGTGTTGTGGGGCCGGATGGGAGGGGAATGAGTCAGTGGTCTGTCAGATTGCCAGTTCCTGGTCACGCGCTTTCCTCATGATATCGCCTTGCGTTCCATAACTTCTACAGACATGAAGGAATGCTCCGGTTGGAACGTTATTGGATATATATGATAACAACATCCTGAAGATTGATTCTCTTCTTAGTTTGACCAGTTTATTCGACCAGTTATATAACTTTTTGAAGTTTTCGTCCGAGTTCACCTGCATTTGCGCGAGCGTTTGGACATGTGCACTAAACATGCTAGCAAAAGTAGCTACTTAGACATAAGTAATGGACATTATCGAACAAAACAACGATTTATTGTGGAACTAGGATTCATGGGAGTGCATTCTGATGAATATGATCAAAGGTAAGGGAATATTTATGATGTAATTTCGTATTTCTGTTGACTCCAACATGGCGGAGAATTGTTATGTTTGAGCGCCGTCTCAGATTATTGCATGGTGTGCTTTTTACATATTTTTTTTTTTTAATCTGACACAGCGGTTGCATTAAGAACAAGTGTATCTTTAATTATATGTAAAACATGTATCTTTCATCAAAGTTTATGATGAATATTTCTGTTATTTGATGTGGCTTTCTGCAATTTCTCCGGATATTTTGGAGGCATTTCTGAACATGGCGCCAATGTAAACCGAGATTTGTGGATATAAATATGCACATTATCGAACAAAACATAAATGTATTGTGTAACATGATGTCCTATGAGTGTCACCTGATGAAGATCATCAAAGGTTAGTAATTCATTTTATCTCTATTTCTTCTTTTTGTGACTACTATCTTTTGCTGGGAAAATGGCTGTGTTTTTTTGTGGCTATGTACTGAGCTAACATAATCGTTTGGTGTGCTTTTACCGTAAATCCTTTTTGAAATAAGACATGTTGGATGGATTCACAACATGTGTAGCATTAATTTGGTGTCTTTCATGTGTGATTTCATGAAAGATAGATTTTTATAATAATATATTTGAATTTGGCGCGCTACATTTTTTCTGGCTTTTGGCCAAGTGGGATGCTACCGTCCCACATATCCCAGAGAAGTTAATGCATTTGAGCCAATCAGTTGTGTTGTGACAAGGTAGGGGTGGTATATAGAAGATAGCCCTAATTGGTAAAAGGCCAAGTCCATATTATGGCAAGAACAGCTCAAATAAGCAAAGTGAAATGACAGTCCAGCATTACTTTAAGACATGAAGGTCAGTCAATCCAGAACATTTCTTGAACTTCAAGTGCAATCGCAAAAACCATCAAGCGTTATGAACCTTGCTCTCATGAGAACCGCCACAGGAAAGGAAGACCCAGAGTTACCGCTGCTGCACAGGATAAGTTCATTAGAGTTACCAGCCTCAGAAATTGCAGCCCAAATAAATGCTTCAGAGTTCAAGAAAGAGACACATCTCAACATCAACTGTTCAGAGGAGACTGCATGAATCAGGTCTTCATGGTCGAATTGCTGTAAAGAAACCACTTCTAAAGGACACCAATAATAAGAAGAGACTTGCTTGGGTCAAGAAACACGAGCAATGGACATCAAACCGGTGGAAATTTGTCCTTTGGTCTGATGAGTCCAGATTTGAGAATTTTGGTTCCAACCGCCGTGTCTTTGTGAGAATTAGAGTAGGTGAGCGGATGATCTTCGCATGTGTAGTTCCCACCGTGAAGCATGGAGGAGGAGTTGTGATGGTGCTTTGCTGGTGACACTGTCTGTGATTTATTTAGAATTCAAGGAACACTTAAACAGCATGGCGACCACAGCATTCTGCAGCGATAACCTATCTGGTTTGCACTTAGTGGGACTATCATTTGTTTTTCAACATCTCCAGGCTGTGTAAGAGCTATTTGACCAAGAAGGAGAGTGATGGACTGCTGCATCAGATGACCTGTCCTCCACAATCACCTGACCTCAACCCAATTGAGATGGTTTGGGTATGAGTTGGACCGTGGAGTGAAGGAAAAGCAGCCAACAAGTGCTCAGCATATGTGGGAACTACTTTAAGAATGTTGTAAAAGCATTCCAGGTGAAGCTGGTTGAGAGAATTACAAGAGTGTGCAAAGCTGTCATCAAGGCAAAGGGTGGCTACTTTGAAGAATCTCAAAAATATAATATATTTTGATTTGTTTAACACTTTTTTGGTTACTACATGATTCCATGTGCTATTTCATAGTTTTGATGTCTTCACTGTTATTCTACAATGTAGAAAATAGTGACAATTAAAAAAACAAACTTGAATGAGTAGGTAATTCTATCCAAGATGGCGTAGCAGTCAGACGTCTTTGTCCTTCGTCTTGTCGTGTCCCTTGTATATATATTTTTATATATTTTTCTTCGCATATCTTTTTTATATTTCTCTAAACCTCAACTTCAAAATACTCTCCTGCAACCCACCTCACCTAATGTGGTGTGGATAGTTTTTTTTCGAAAGTATTTTTTTTAACCTCGGAACCGGAATCCCCCAACAGAAGCTAGCCAGCTCACTAGCTACTAGCTAGTAGTCAGCTAACCACTGCCAGCGGTCATCAGCTAAACCTTTAGCTCGGAAAGCTCTCGCCAGTTTGTACAACGCAACTCAACCAGAGCATAGCGGACCTATTATCTCTCCATATCCCCGGATTCCTACCGCAAGCTCTGAACCTTTCACCTGGATCATCGCAGCTAGCTAGCTGCAATCCGAGTGACTACTCCTGGTAACGTCTGTCCCGAAGCAAGCACCAATTAGCCTGGAGCTAGCCCATGCTAGGCCCATTCTCGCAGCTAGCTGAAGAGGCCCATCAGCCACTCCTGAGCTACAATACCCGGATCCCTTCTACTGCCGGTACGAGGCATGGAACCCCGCCGATCCTTCACGACTGGACTACCGACGTCACCTGCTCGAGGGGGTACTCAACTGGTCCCTACATCGCGAAGTCCCCTGAATGCCCATCTGCTAGCCTGCTAACCGTGGCCCGCTTGCTGCTATCCGCGGCCCGCTAGCTGTCTAGAGCATATTGGACTGTTAGCTGAATAGATCCATCAGCCAATTTCTTGGGCCACTATACCTATTTTGCCAATTGGACTCGGACCCCTCTGCTACTCGGAACCCTACTAATCCATCACGACTGGTCTATCGACGTCACCGCACGCAGAGGCTAAAACAGACTTTCCTCCGCCGCAACATCCCTCTAAGGCCTTTCTGCTAGCTTGCTAGCCCCGGCTTGATAGCTGTCTGAATCGCCGTGTCTCCAGCCCAACCACGCACTGGACCACTATGATCACTCGGCTATGCATGCCTCTCCCTAATATCGATATGCCTTGTCCATTACTGTCCTGGTTAGTGATTATTGTCTTATTTCACTGTAGAGCCTCTAGCCCTGCTCAATATGCCTTAACCTGTTTGGGCTGCAGGGGCAGTATTGAGTAGCCTGGATAAAAGGTGCCCATTTCAAACGGCCTCGTACTCAATTCTTGCTCGTACAATATGCATATTATTATTACTATTGGATAGAAAACACTCTCTAGTTTCTAAAACCGTTTGAATTATATCTGTGAGTAAAACAGAACTCATTTTGCAGCAAACTTCCTGACAGGAAGTGGAAAATCTGAAATCGATGCTCTGTTCTAGGGCCTGCCTATAAATGTGCTTGATATTTATTATTATACATGCACTTCATACGCCTTCCACTAGATGTCAACAGGCAGTGAGAGAAGAAATGGAGTGTATAACATGATCTGAGGTCGAATAAAAGCTCTTGGCATGACGTGACCCCAATTTCCTGTTTTCTGGAACGCGCGAGAAGGGACCTGGTATTGCCTTCTGTAAAGCTGTCGTTATAGACGACTAATATCTCCGGCTTTGATTTTATTTGATACATGTGACAATATCATTGTAAAGTATGTTTTTTCAATATAGTTTTATTAGATGATTGAAATTTTTTCGGGACGTTAGGCGTGTTGCTTTGTCTGCGTTTGTTCAGGAAGGAGAGCTTCGCGCCACTTTGCTAGCTTTCCGTGCTAATTGACTGGAGAAGAGGACATTCTAAATCCAAACAACGATTGTTCTGGACAAAGGACCCCTTGTACAACATTCTGATGGAAGATCATCAAAAGTAGGACCCATTTTATGATGCTATTTCATATATCTGTCGAACATGTGAACTAGTAGTTTGCGCCCAGATTTTGGGCACGCTCTCGCCATAACGTAAACTGCATGTCGTAATGAAGTTATTTTTAGAATTCTAACACGGCGATTGCATTAAGAACTAGTGTATCTATCATTTCCTATACAACATGTATTTTTTAGTAATGTTTATGAATAGTTATTTGGTCAGAATATGTGAGTGTCAGAAAAATATCCGGACGTTGTGGGAAAAAGATGCTACGTTAGCACAATGTATAACCACTGATTTCAGCTCTAAATATGCACATTTTAGAACAAAACATAAGTGTATGTATAACCTGATGTTATAGGACTGTCATCTGATGAAGCTTATCAGGGTTAGTCAAAAATTATATATCGTTTGCTGGTTTGTTACGATCGCTAACTTTTGCTGCTGGTAAATGGCTTGTGTTTCTGGCTATTGTGGTAAGCTAATATAATGCTATATTGTGTTTTCGCTGTAAAACACTTAAGAAATTGGAAATATTGGCTGGAATCACAAAATGCCTGTCTTTCATTTGCTGTACACCATGTGTTTTTCAGAAATGTTTTATGATGAGTATTTAGGTATTTCACGTTGGTGTCCGTAATTACTCTGGCTGCTTCGGTGCTATTTCTGACGGTAGCTGTGATGGTAGCTGCAATGTAAAACTGATTTATACCTCAAATATGCAAATTTTTCGAACAAAACATAGATTTATTGTATAACATGTTATAAGACTGTCATCTGATGAAGTTGTTTCTTGGTTAGTTTGGTTGGTTCTTGGTTAGTTAGGTTGGCTTTGTGCATGCTACCTGTGCTGTGAAAAATGTCTGTCCTTTTTTGTATTTGGTGGTGAGCTAACATAAATATACGTGGTGTTTTCGCTGTAAAACATTTAAAAAATCGGACATGTTGGCTGGATTCACAAGATGTTTATCTTTCATTTGCTGTATTGGACTTGTTAATGTGTGAAAGTTAAATATTTCAAAAAAATATATTTTGAATTTCGCACCCTGCACTTGAAGTGGCTGTTGTCATATTGTGCCCGGCTTCGGGCTTGCAGCCCAAAGAAGTTAACCAACCATTTAGTTCCACCTCCCACATATGCGGTGACATCACCAGGTTTAAACGTCTCTAGAGACAATATCTCTCTCATCATTACTCAATGCCTAGGTTTACCTCCAATGTACTCACATCCTACCATACCTTTGTCTGTACATTATGCCTTGAATCTATTCTATCGCGCCCAGAAACCTGCTCCTTTTACTCTCTGTTCCTAACTCTCTGTTCCTACTAGACGACCAGTTCTGATAGCCTTTAGCCGTACCCATATCCTACTCCTCCTCTGTTCCTCGGGTGATTTAGAGGTTAATCCAGGCCCTGCAGTGCCTAACTCCACTCCTATTCCCCAGGAATGACTTCTGTAACTGTAAAAGCCTTGGTTTCATCCATGTTAACATGCCTCCTCCCTAAGCCTCCTCCCTAAGTTTGTTTTATTCACTGCTTTAGCACACTCTGCCAACCCGGATGTCCTAGCCATGTCTGAATCCTGGCTTAGGAAGACCACTAAAAACCCTGAAATTTCCATCCCTAACTATAACATTTTCCAACAAGATAGAACTGCCAAAGGCGGCGGAGTTGCAATCTACTGCAGAGATAGCCTGCAGAGTTCTGTCTTACTATCCAGGTCTGTACCCAAACAATTCGAGCTTCTACTTTTAAAAATCCACATATTCAGAAACAAGTCTCTCACCATTGCCGCTTACTATAGACCACCCTCTGCCCCCAGCTGTGCCCTGGACACCATATGTGAATTGATTGCCCCCCATCTATCTTCAGAACTCGTGCTGCTAGGTGACCTAAACTGGGACATGCTTAACACCCCGGCCATCCTACAATCTAAGCTTGATGCCCTCAATCTCACACAAATTATCAATGAACCCACCAGGTACAACCCCAAATCCGTAAACACGGGCACCCTCATAAATATCATCCTAACCAACTTGCCCTCCAAAATAAACCTCTGCTGTTTTCAGCCAAGATCTCACTGCCTCATTGCCTGCATCCGTAATGGGTCTGTGGTCAAACGATCACCCCTCATCACTGTCAAACGCTCCCTAAAACACTTCAGCGAGCAGGCCTTTCTAATCGACCTGGCCCGGGTATCCTGGAAGGATATTGACCTTATCCCGTCTGTAGAGGATGCCTGAATATTCTTTATAAGTGCCTTCCTCATCTTAAATAAGCATGCCCCATTCAATTTTTGTTTTAACCAGGAACAGATATAGCCCTTGGTTCTCTCCAGACCTGACTGCTCTTGACCAGCACAAATACATCCTGTGGCGTTCTGCATTAGCATCGAATAGCCCCCTTGATATGCAACTTTTCAGGGAAGTTAGGAACCAATATACACAGGCAGTTAGGAAAGCTAAGGCTATCTTTTTCAAACAGAAATTTCATCCTGAAGCAAAAACTCAAAAAAGTTCTGGGACACTGTAAAGTCTATAGAGAACAAGAGCACCACCTCCAGCTGCCCACTGCACTGAGGCTAGGAAACACTGTCACCACCGATAAATCCACGATAATTGAACATTTTAATAAGCATTTTTCTACGGCTGGCCGTGCTTACCACCTGGCTACTCCTACCCCGGTCAACAGCCCTGCGCTCCCCACAGCAACTCGCTCAAACCTCCCCCACCCAAATCCAGATAGCTGATGTTCTGAAAGAGCTGCAAAATCTGGACCCCTACAAATCAGCCGGGCTAGACAATCTGGACCCTCTCTTTCTAAAATTATCTGCCGAAATGGTTGCAACCCCTATTACTATCCTGTTCAACCTCTCTTTCGTATCATCTGAGATTCCCAAAGATTGGAATGCTGCCGCGGTCATCCCCCTCTTCAAAGGGGGAGAACTTGTCTGTTTACTCATGCTTTGTTGATTTAAAAAAGGTGTTTGACTCTACTTGGCATGAGGGACTGCTATACAAATTGAATGAAAGCAGTGTTGGGTGGAAAACATACAACATTATAAAATCCAAGTACACAAACAACTGTGCGCTTAAAATTGGCAAAAAACACACATTTCTTTCCACAGGGCCGTGGGGTAAGACAGGGATGCAGCTTGAGCCCCACCCTCTTCAACACACACACACACACACACACACACACACACACACACACACACACACACACACACACACACACACACACACACACACACACACACACACACACACACACACACACACACACACACACACACACACACACACACACACACACACACACACACATATATATATATAAATGGATTGGCGAGAGCAATAGAACAGTCTGCAGCACCCGGCCTTACCCTATTAGAATCTGAAGTCAAATGTCTACTGATGACCTGGTGCTTCTGCCCCAACCAATGAGGGCCTACAGCAGCACCTAAATCTTCTGCACAGATTCTGTCAGACCTGGACCCTGACAGTAAATCTCAGTAAGATAAAAAATAATTTTGTTTAAAAAAATGTTGAGTTGCCACAAATACAATCTAGACACCGTTGCCTTAGAGTACACAAAAACTATACATACCTCAGCCAAACATCAGCGCCACAAGTAACTTCCACAAAGCTATGAAAGATATGAGAGACAAGGCAAGAAGGGCCTTTTACGCCATCAAAAGGGACATCAAATTCAACATATTAGGATCTGGCTAAAAATACATGAATCAGTTATAGAACCCATTGCCCTTTATGGTTGTGAGGTCTGGGGTCTTTACATCACCCAATAATTCACAAAATGGGACAAACACCAAATTGAAACTCTGCATACAGAATTCTGCAAAATCTCCTCAGTGTACAACGTAAAACACCAAATAAAGCACGGAGAACAGAATTAGGCTGATACCCGCTCATTACCAAATCCAAAAATTAGCCATTAAATTCTACATCCACCTAAAAGGAAGCAATTCCCAAACCTTCCTTAACAAAGCCATCTCCTACAGAGAGATGAACCTGGAGAAGAGTTCTCTAAGCATGCTGGTCCTAGGGCTCTGTTCACAAATACAAACAGGACACACAGAGCCCCAGGACAGCAACACAATTAGACACAACCAAATCATGAGAAAACAAAAATACAATTACTTGACACAGTGGAAACAAAAAACAGAGCAAACTAGAATGTTATTTGGCCCTAAACAGAGAGTACACAGTGGCAGAAAACCTGACCACTGTGGCTGACCCAAAGTTAAGGAAAGTTTTGACTATGTACAGACTCATTGAGCATAGCCTTGCTATTGAGAGAGGCTGCCATAGGCAGACCTGGCTCTCAAAAGAAGACAGAAATGAGAGAGAACCTCTCATAGCCTGTGAGGGGAACGGCACCTCCGTACCTTCAGGCTCTGATCAGGCCCTACACCCAAACAAGGGCACTGCGTTCATCCACCTCTGGCCTGCTCGCCTCCCTACCTCTGAGGAAGTACAGTTCCCGCTCAGCCCAGTCAAAACTGTTCGCTGCTCTGGCACCCCAATGGTGGAACAAACTCCCTCACGACGCCAGGTCAGCGGAGTCAATCACCACCTTCCGGAGACACCTGAAACCCCACCTCTTTAAGGAATACCTAGGATAGGATAAAGTAATCCTTCTAACCCCCCCCCCCCCCTTAAAAGAGTTAGATGCACTATTGTAAAGTGGTTGTTCCACTGGATATCATAAGGTGAATGCACCAATTTGTAAGTCGCTCTGGATAAGAGCGTCTGCTAAATGACTTAAATGTAAATGTATAGCCTGTCTGGAAGTAGCTAGCAAGCTAGACAACTTTAGCCAGTTAGCTTGGGTGCTTGACTGCCATTATGAGGTCAGAACATTCGGATCAACCCTACTCCTTGGCCAGAGTGTCCAGTGTGCGCTCTGAATGCTCCAAGCACGAAATGCTCTGAATTTACAAAAGCCCAGCGCACACTCTGAGCGCACTCTGACACTACAGAGTGAATTTACAAACACACCCTTAGTCAAAAACATTTTGAATCTTAGAATGTCAAAAGATCAATAGAACTTGGTTTCCACAGGAACAATAGCAGACAGAATGTTCAGAAATCATTTGAATCACAACAAAACAATATAGTTCTCCCACCAGAATATTCTTATGTCATAAGGGCCTTCATCCATAGAACATCGTTGCCTCAGGAATGATGCCAAACAGAATGTTCAGAAATCACTTGAATTACAACAAAACCAAACGATCATTCACCATATACTCTTGAAAGAAAGTGACATGATTCAATTCCCAACCTCAAAAGAACAACTTCTTCCTGTCAGAATAACTGGTGGCCTCTCTCCAGGTGAGACCTAGCTATCTCTTGAACTTAATTGGTAGTTGTTCAAGTGAACGTAGCTTGCTTGGTAACCAAAATGTTGTGCTGTAAATTCAGGGAGAAACTTTCACACTGGGCTCAGACATCAGTTCATCGTCTAGTTTTGATTTACATTTGGTTGAGTTGTCAACTAATGAGAATTCATTGTGAAATCAACAAAAAATGTCACCATGTTATTGGATTTAGGTTCAAGTTTGGTGAAAAAAAGACAAAATTCCTTTTGGTAAAATGACGTCGAAACAACGTTGATTCAACCAGTTTTTGCCCAGTGGGTTGTTGACATTCCATATTCATCTCTGTCTAGTGTGTGACATGAGACAAATGAGCTCCTCAGCCATGCTGGGCACCCCTTCCACACAGATGCAGGCTCCATACATGTGGCCTCAGCAGCCCAAGGGGTCATGGGTCCACAGTCATGCCCAGGTGTACTACCCACAGACATGGACAGGGAGGACCCAGGGCTACCTATCCCATTCTGCCACCCAGACCCAACGGGTGTCTGCCCAGTACATGCACAGTGCGCTCTACTGGCTGCCTCAACACCAGCTACACCAAGACCAGCGTGCCACACAGTGGAGGCCTGAGTCAAACAGGATGGCCTACCAGGCTAGGGTCCCCTGGTCCTACAGGCAACACCTCACAGGAGGGCCCATGGATGCTAGGATGTACCCTATCTTCTCCACAGAGCCCCAACAAGCCCCCACTGGCCTCCCTCAGGCCGGAGACAGCTGCACTCACCTGGCCCCTCACCATCAGCTTGGAGGTCCCTTCCAGGCAGGCTCCAACCACCCTCTGTTCGAGTTCCAGAGCTATAGCCTCAGGGCTGCAAGAGTCTCCCAGGCCTCTCTGACCCAGGTCACCGGCCCCAGCCTGTCCCTGCAGGGGTTAGGAGATAGTTCCATGCCTGCAGTCACCTCTCTGGAGGAGGCTATGAAGATTTTCCACTGTGAGTCTGAGGAGGAACCCAGCCAGCAGGCTGAGGCTGGGCTAAGTGTTCTGGTACCACAGGGTGTGTTGTCCAGCCCCGCTCAAGAGGCTTCAGGCAGGGGTCAGTGTCCCTCCACCCTGGATCACTCCCTGGACCAGGAGGACCTAGATGGCTGTATGCAGCGCCTGCTGGAGTCGCAGGGATCAGAGGGGTCTGTGGGCATAGCCGCAGCAGGGGAGTCTGGCATGGAGTTCTTCTATGAGGTAGACAGCCTGGGCAGCCTGTGTGACCTCCAGCTGTTTGGACAGTGTCTGTCCAGCAGCAACACAGAGGAGGGCAGTGCCAACAACAACATGGATAACTGAAATAACCACATCTTCTATTTTCATGGTCATTCATTATTATTTTTTATTACAAAAGCATTATCATTAAAAATGGATTGTTGAAAAATCTTAAGGACTCATGACTGCTTCATTACTGAACTACCAAGTACTCTAGATTATATATTTGAGTGTGAAAATGATCTGCACATTGACACAATCAAAAGATGAAGTAGAGATGAGGGCCATTAAGAGGGAGCAATGAGTCATAGCAGTGTGTGTTATTCTCATGAGAGGCATAAAGAGTCAAATCCATTTAAATGCTCTACTTACTTATTCATCAAACACTACAAGGTTGGCACAGTGCAAATATAGGGAGTGTACTTGAATAACAAGCTACTGTGTAAAGTATGTAGAAAGGGTACAGTGAAGGAACATAATAGAATGCCATGATAAGTGAGGCGGAAGATTGCCGTTACTCAATCTACCCCAGATTGAGTAACGGAGGTTCCACACCACTGAGGCTTTTGTAGGATCACGCAGCAACAGGTGACACACACAGACACACACAAACCCCACACACACACACACACACAACCCCCCCCCCCCACACGCACACACACACCAAAGCCTCTGATTACACAGAACTTACCACTAAACCAGGGCAATTACAAGGCTCGCCAGAGCTCAGCTCAGGAGGGCTTCAGACTCGGGTCTAAAGAGGCCTAGCCCTGCAGGCGTCAACATCAAGGATGGAACGTTGGTTTAGGAAAGTGATGAAAATTTTAAATGGTCTGAGGAATTAGCCAACAGCCTGGAAAGGCAGGTATGTTCCCCCCTCCTCACCCCACTCCCCTCCCCACTCCCCTCCCACTAACCCACCTGCCTGGCCTGCGATCCCCCCCGAGGGCAGTTCCCATGGATGGTGCCAAGTTGAGAATGCTCTGTAGGGTCTGGGGGAGAGGCAGGCAGGAATGATAAGAGTAAAGCCGGCTGCAGATAGAGACATGCCCATTCTGCCTGGCAGTGAAGATGGCCATCATTCTTTCATTCACACATTTACAAGGGCACGTGGGTGGGTACGCACGCACGCACACACACACACACACACACTTGTATTGACACTGTTGTTTTATTAGAGAATATAGCTTATGGACATGTTTAAACATACCAGCTACAGTAAGTAGATAGGAAAGGAAAATACAAATGGCATTCCACAGATAATGTCAACATTATTTTTTACCGGGGGCCATGAATGTGCATATGCAAAGTAGAAAAGCTACACTATTAAGGGAAAAACATGACATGGGTCTATATTTAACATAAAGGAAAAAAGTGATTTATATGAGCTCATGGTTCTATATACAGTATACATATTTACATTTAAGCTTTCCTTCTCTGACAAGATACCAAAGTAATGAAGGGCGGTAACAGGGGCTTTGAGAGGCCCAAATAACCAAAGAATCATAACATCTGGCAATGAATGATCAATCAAAGACTGCCATAAAAATAAGACACAATCAAAATACTATGTACAAAAGAAATCTAATACAACTGCTGGTCTCTTTAGCTCGAGACACCTCTCCCATCACATCCAAGGGGAAGGGAATAGAAGAGATCCCTGACTGTTTTCAATTCCAGGACAGTTCTGTACAATCCAGTCACAGCGTGACTCCCTCCTCTGGACAGTCATTTCCTTCACGCTCCGTCAGTTTCAAGATTACAACCTTTCTCTGGAGACACTTGGCCAACGAGCTTTGCTGACGATCCAGAAGCTTTGGGTAGTCCTCTGCTGCTGGCTGCAGTGTGTCATGGGGGATAGAGTCCTGTGGTACTTCCTCTGGTAGGGGTATGGAGTCCTGTGGTACTTCTTGTGATACCTCCACCCCCTGGGCCAGCAGCATGCTGGTGATATCTGTGTAGCCTCCCCTCACAGCCAGGTGAAGAGGGGTGAGGCCCTGCTCGTCTGACAGACTGGCACCCTCAGGGCAGTGGACCAGAAGCTCTTTGAAGACCTCACAGTGTCCCCCTTCTGCCGCCAGGTGGCAGGGGGTACGCAGGTTTTGGTTGGTGCAGTAGGGGTCTGCCCCTTCCTCGATCAGCATCTTCACTGTGGGCAAGTGGCCGTGCTGAGCAGCGAGGTGAAGGGCGGTAAGGCCCTGGGTGGTCCGGGCCTGGATATCTGCATCATGCTTGACTAAGAGGCGAGAGGTGCTGGTGTGGCCTGTCTCAGCCGCCACATGCAGGGGGGTGTGGAGGCCCGTGGAGGTCACGTGGACGTCTGCCCCCAGCTCTATCAGGATCCTTGCCACCCTGTACTGCCCCCTATGGGAGGCCATGTGCAGCGGGGTGCGCCCATCGGTGGTCTGCCCATCTACGTCCGCCCCGGCCTGCTTCACCAGCAATTTGACGATGCCCAGGTGGCCCTGCCAGGCAGCCAAGTGAAGACCCGTCCAGTCATCTCTGCCCTTCACGTGGACGTCTGCCCCGCGGCTTAGCAGCACCCTGACCACGTTCTCTTGGCCATGCTGGCAGGCGATGTGTGCGGGTGTACGTCCCTGTGCGTCCGTCTCATTGATGGAGGCGCCGCGGTCCAGCAGTAGGCGGGTGATGGCCTCGTCCCCGTTCTGAGCAGCACAGTGCAGGGCTGTGTATTGGTCCTCGTCCCGGGCGTTGGCGTTGGTGCTCCGGCGGCCCAGCAGCAGCTCGGCCAGGCCCTTCAGGTGCTTCTCGGTGGCCAGGTGGAGGGGGGTGGAGCCGTGGGCATTGGCCAGGTTGGTATTGGCATGGTTGAGGAGCAGGAACTTGACGGCCTCCTCGTTGGCCTGCGTGACGGCGTGGTGGAGCAGGCTGTAGCCGCCCTCCAATAGGAGGTCCACGTCCTGAGGCTGCAAGATCTTCATCAGCTTGGACATATCTTTGGTACGGATGGCATCACACAGCTTCCTCCTCTGCACCTCCCCAGAGTCTAAACAACATGGAGATAGAAGACACAGTATAGAGTCAGGGACAAAACCACAAAGAAATTATCCTAAAGTTAAAGAGACACTTTGCATGCTCCAGAAGTCATTCAGAACTGTACTACTTATATGTACGATATAACACCATGAGAAACGAGAATTCCTGTCATCTGTTAAAGGAAACCATAGACAATGCCAAGGCACAGCCATTCTTACCACAGGTATTCTCTTTCTCAAAGGAGAGGGTAATGGAGTCTTGAGAGGAGAAGGCAGAGTCTACAGAGGAGATTCCTGACAGTCTCTTGCTGGTGTTGTCTTTGCTGGGACAGCAGTCCTCCTTCACATGGTCAAAGCTCCGAGATATCCCAGAGTCTACCTGGCTCAGCAGCTCTGATAGGCTGTAGTCTTTCTCTGGCAACATGGCAGACTTGGGCCTGACTGGCTTCTGCTCTTTATTCTGTTGGAGACACAGCTATGTTAGAAATACAATAACAAACCCCTTGACTCCTTGGCTCTTTGACAACCTTTATGTTGACATGTTGTTAAAACATCTAGTTATGTAGCTATGTATACTACCGTCCAAAAGTTTGGGGTCACTAAGAAATTTCCTTGTTGTTTTGCCCATTAAAATAACATCAAATTGATCAGAAATACACTGTAGACATCGTTAAGCTGCCAGTTGAGGACTTGTGAAGCGTCTGTTTCTCAAACTAGACGCTAATGTACTTTTCTCTTGCTCAGTTGTGCACCGGGGGCCTCCCACTCCTCTTTCTATTCTGTTTAAAGCTGTTTTATGCTGTTCTGTGAAGGGAGTAGTACACAGCGTTGTATGAGATCTTCAGTTTCTTGGCAATTTCTCACATGGAATAGCCTTCATTTCTCAGAACAAGAATTACCTGACTAGTTTCAGAAGAAAGGTATTTGTTTCTGGCCATTTTGAGCCTGTAATCGAACCCACAAATGCTGATGCTCCAGATACTCAACTAGTCTAAAGAAGGCCAGTTTTATTGCTTGTTTAATCAGCACACCAGTTTTCAGCTGTGCTAACATAATTGCAAAAGGGTTTTCTAATGATCAATTAGCCTTTTAAAATGATAAACTTGGATTAGCTAACACAACGTGCCATTGGAACACAGGAGTGATGGTTGCTGATAATGGGCCTCTGTATGCCTATGTAGATATGTAACAGTATAACTTTACGGCGTCCCCTCGCCCCGACACGGGCGCGAACCAGGGACCCTCTGCACACATCAACAACTGACACCCACGAAGCGTCGTTACCCATCGCTCCACAAAAGCCGCGGCCCTTGCAGAGCAAGGGGAAACCCTACTTAAGTCTCAGAGCAAGTGACGTAACCGATTGAAATGCTATTAGCGCGTACCCGCTAACTAGCTAGCCATTTCACATCCGTTACACTCACCCCCCTTTCAACCTCCTCCTTTTCCGCAGCAACCAGTGATCCGGGTCAACAGCATCAATGTAACAGTATAACTTTAAACCGTCCCCTCGCCCCGAAACGGGCGCGAACCAGGGACCCTCTGCACACATCAACAACGGTCGCCCACGAAGCATCGTTACCCATCGCTCCACAAAGGCCACGGCCCTTGCAGAGCAAGGGGAAACCCTACTTAAGTCTCAGAGCAAGTGACGTAACTGATTGAAATGCTAGCAGCGCGTACCCGCTAACTAGCTAGCCATTTCACATCCGTTACAGATATTCCATTAAAAATAAGCCATTTTGAGCTACAACAGTCATTTAAAAGCAGGGGAATATAAGTGAATGGTATGTGTGGTTCTACCTGGTCAGTGGTTAGTCCATTGCAGTGGTTATTCTCAGGCATAGGAGTTTGGTTCTTGGACTCCTCTTGGGGTTTAGAACACAGCTCCTCGGCTTCTGATGTGATTTCTGCAGACAGAAGACAACAAAGGTCAGGTTTGATGTACAGAATAGCATCCCATGGTTTAAATTTCACCTTTTCAGAAAACTATATGTACAGTACATCATGACTTTGTGTATGTATTACTACACTTGAATTGTGTTCTTCCTGCTTTCAAGCCTCAAGATAAACATAAACACCCATCCCTTATAGGCATAGGCCCCATTGGGTCTCTACTCACCCTGGAAGCTGGGTCTGGCATCAGGTAAGGGGGCCCAGCAGCGCTGCATGAGGCTCAGGAACCCCATGCAGGCTTGGGGTCGACTCCGGGGCACAACATTGAGATCGGGACGCACCCCTCTCACCACCTTCACCATGATCTGCAGGATGTTGTTCTCCCCTGGAGGAAATAGAGGACATAAAGATACAATCAACACAATATATAAGACACATTGATACACTTCATTAATTTCTCTACTGTTCATATGATAACTCAGTCCAAAAGGTGTACCAGGCCCCATTATACAAAAGACAAATTAGAGCCTGGATCATATCAATGAATTATGCCTTGATCGTGTGCTGGTGAAAGTATGGAAAAGCAACATAAACAAATGTCTGGGTAGGACCAATTCAAGTATGTACCCCTCATTATTATAATCTTTCTGTATGCTCAGATAAAGAAGGCATATAGATGTTTTGTTAGAGGGGTTGAGTTAAATGCCGGAAGACACATTTCAGTTGAAGGCATTCAGTTGTACAACTGACTAGGTATCCCCCTTTTCTTTCTCTCCCACACCAAGCCTGGAAAAACCTCTCAGGCTTTCTTGGTCATGGTATCTTTGTTATTAGGCATTGGGACCAGCCAGCAAGCCAGTCCATGATTCAAAGCAAACAGAGGCAGTGGAGTTAAGCTCAGATCACCCTGGCTTCTTTTGTAGCTTTAATACCATTCAATAGAAGGACGAGGAACATGGGAGGAGGAGAGTGCTTTTCTAGGGCTTCCTTAATGGCGGACACAGGTGCCGGTGCCAAGGATGTCAATGCCCTGATCAAGAGCTTTCAATTCAAAGGATATGCCTGGGGAAAAAACACCTGTCAGCCTGCCTCCCTGGAATTCACCAGGTAAACACTCAACGGCACCGTCAATATGTGCACTGTGACTAAACGTCTGTTACCTTCACTTAGTGAGACGCAGGACAAACTAACATGGGTGGTCATGTCACAAGGAGTCTATGTGCTTAATCACGGTCCAGGAAGCAGGCCTTTTGAGTTTAAGAAAGACTAGGAGTGAATCTTATAAGAAAAACCCTAAAGGACTACAACATGTCTCACACCAATCCTCAACCCATCCATACATTTCCTCAACATGTCTCACCTTGGTAAGGTTTCTTCTGTGTGAGAATTCCCCAGATGACTATCGAAAAGCTGTAACAGGAAGGGAACAACAGGTCAGTATCAAGGAATACTAATAAAGGTGATCAATGAGTGAACTCACTATGTGTTGTCCAAGCATAATTTATAACTGATTAATATACATTCATTTCATATTCATAGTGATTAAAACCAATGTTGTGAAAACAAACAATGGAAGGGAGAATTGAAAAAACAAACACCATGACTAAGCATTAAACAGACAACGTTCCACTCCTCTGGCAGACAAGAACAGAGAGAAGTGAAGGTGAAGAGGCTCACCTGTAGACGTCATGCTTAGTGTCTGACACCCTGTTCTTCTCGATGATGCTCTCCGGCGGCAGATAGGCGATAGTGCCACAGAACCCATCACGGCTGATTTCATCAACTCTGGATAGGCCGTTCCACCGGGCCAGACCAAAATCTGATATCTGAAGGGGAGATTGGAGATACAGAATATATCTTATTAAGACAAGAACCTACTTGATCTCTCCCTTTCCCATTTGTTGTCATGGCTATGGCTACCTATGACTAACTTTACCCTCAAGCTGATGGCTGAGCCCTTATTGTATTCTATGCATCCAGAGCCCTGATGAGGGCAGAGGCAGCCACGTCCTGTCCCAGTCTGAGGGTGCTTCCCAGCCACGTCCTGTCCTAGCCTGTGGGTGCTCTCCTTACCTCTCGTGTCAGGAGTTGAGGCCCTGTTTGACTGTGAGTTACATGTGTGGGCGAGCAGCTGAACACACACTCAGTCAGTGTTGGCAGAGTACTGTACTCAGCCTGTTAAGACAGGCCCAGGCTCCTTGTTTACATCAAGGTATTAAAACAGATGAGGTTCCCACCCATTTCTCCTCCACCTCCATTAGTCATCCAGTGGGAGGTAGGAGAGCAGGTGGGCTGGGAGGGAGACACCTTTCTGCCCGTAGCATGTGTGTGCAGCAGGGCAAAATGAAAGTGAAAAAAATATTTCCTCCCTCTATACATCTCAGCTGAAATTCACACCTGAGCAAATCCTATTAAAGGACATACCACATGAAAGCTCTTGAGTTTGGGCTGTTGTTTTAAAGATAATTTGGGTGAAAGTTTGCTAAATGCACACTATAAGGTCAAATCTGACTTTTCTATTGGACGGTGTACTGATTTTACATATTTATGTCTCAAATGTACAAGCACTGCCCACACAGTGCCCTGTACGAACTCCAACGAACACACCAAGTAACGGTTGTGTCTCACCTTGACATGGTAGTGTGCGTCCAGTAGGATGTTGGCAGGTTTTAGGTCCAGGTGCAGGAGGGGTGGGCTCATGCAGTGCAGGAAGTTCATTCCCACCGCCGTCTCGTGGATGATCCTGAAGCGCAGCTCCCAGGGCAGAGGCTCAGCAGCCAGCAGGGTCTCCAGGGAGCCTGTCTCCATGTACTCCATCACCAGGCCCTGGGGGTCCCCACAGATCCCATACACTGGCAGGATGTAGCGGAACTTAGCCGCCTCCATCTTCTTAGCCTCCTCCAGCAGCTCTGCTCGCTCCCTACAGACGACATGCTTGTCTGTTAACTTACTTAGACTTCATCACATCAAGTGGGCATAAAGCCCTCGTATACCTGTCTGTTTAGACTGAACTACATAACTCATACAGATAACAGTGAATTTAAATGTAGCTGTCTTCATAAATCTGCCCATCCATCTACATCCCTCGATCCACAACAAATTCGTAAAATGCTGTTATTTTATCTTACTTACACAGGTATTCAAAGGCTTGTTAAAATAGCAGCACTTGAAAAACCTTTTACCGTCGACCCAAATTACACGAGGGAATACAAGGAGACAGCAAACTGAGACGCATGAGCTTTCCTATGCATTAACCCGTCTCTCTGACAGGTTAAATCAGTGAACCCCTGCAGACATGACGAATTTATGGGACAGAGATTCTCCAAGTATGGCAGCCAGGCAGATCTGTCCCAGCGACATTCCTCAGAGAGCCTAAGAATCCAGCTCGGTTTGGAGTTATGAACACAACAGACCTCTTGTTCCCTGTGCTCTTGTTGCTCAACCTTTGAACAATTATCTATTTATTACCTTTATCAGTGTTAGCCTGACTAGGCTAGCAGATGCAAACAGAGCCGTGTAGCCCATCACCACTGACCTCAGTATAGAGATCTAAAGAGAGGTGGCTTTGAAAAAAAACTTGGATAAATTGCTTAATCTCTTGAATAATGTGTGTGTATACGGTAGTGTCTTCACTACAAAGGCAATGAGCAACAACTTGGGTTTTCAAAGGATTCATTCAATATTAAATCAGCATGCTGATAAGATCTTAAAAAGTAAAAGGCTAAATAAACAATGTATTGTAGTCTCTCTGTCACTAAGGCAACCATTTCTTTATGTTTCGACTCTATGCACAACCACTACTTTTAACAATTTCCACCGAAAAGTTTACAAAACACATTTACAAGAAGAACGGTGCAGATACAAGTTTTGTAACAGAAAACTGAGGGAGATTTACCGTAAATCTGTTACCAAACTTTTGCATCTGTAAAGTTTTTCCAGTAAATGTTATTTTTTAATTAATTTACTGTGTACATTGTTCAAAGGGTCATTGTGCATAGAGTTGTATGGTTTGTTAAACTTTGAAATCAATGTTTTTTGTTTGACATACATTTCAAAGTGAAAAATTGGAGTCACAGGGTAATTCCGATATCGTGGAATTGCCAAGGGGTATATTACCAAATCATTCAAGTTCAATAAAAGTGTCAGCCATTTCATTAAATAAATCTGACAAGCATGAAAAATCTGTGCAAATGTGTGGAGTTAGGAGAGTGTTTTACACAAGAGACTTTTCTGTTTCCATCTACACGGCACCAGTGTCTAACTCACACTACCTCCTCACCCCGACCCCCCACAAAAAATATAAAAAATACACTAATAATACTACCACTCGCACTTTACTTTATTTCCCCTTACTAGCTCTGACCTTGCTGATAGCTTTGAGGAAAGATTTACTTACAATGACTGTGATGTGGTTGTTCCACCTAGCTATTTTAAGATGAATGCACTAATTGGAAATTGCTCTGGATTAGATTGCCTGCTAAATTACTCAAATCTAAAAATCTAAAATGTAAATTTCAGGCGGTCATTTCAAACAGCTCTTACACTAAAAGGGCATTATCATGATTTTCACAGTATTATTCCAACATCAGTGTGGAAATATATATATAAAACAAGTTTTTGAGACAGGTGGGTCCACCCCAAAGTGCTGTGTGTCATGATGACACTCACATGTCTCCATCAATGAGAGAAGATTTGAAAGACAAGATGGCGGCATACACATTGTTGGATTACTTCATGGAGCTGGCCACTGACATTTTAGAAGGTACATGTTTGGCCGAATCCAGAACAAAGGTAGTATCCCCAAGTTAAAAGTGTTTTATATATATTTCAACACTGAGGTTGGAATAATATTGTGAAATTGTGAAAATTATGATAATGCCCTTTTAAGAGCTGTTTAAAAAGACTGCCTGAAATTTCAACCTGTTTTGGTGGGATGGAGTTTTGGCCTGCATGGTGATATCACCAGGCGGTAAATTAGTTAGACTAATAAGAAAGAGAGTTCCAAACCTATTTGCCAATAACAGCTAGTTTATATTTTTCCCTTCACCACAGTCCTAGCAAAATTCTTGCTTGAGAAATTGCTCTTTGCTATGAAGCTGTGTATTTTTGTTATTTTTGACCATTTTAATTTAAAACAAACAGTATGGTACTTAATTGTTACCCCCCCAAAATAATTTGATATTCAGAAAAACAGTTGCATTGCACCTTTAAAGTTAGTTAAATTCTCTGTGCAATGCCAAACAGTACCTATCCTGTAACGGCTAATGGAGCATCACATGAGACCGTTACAATTCACTAGCTAGCTTGGAGTCAGAGGAGTGTGTGGAGGCAGGGAGCAGGCAGGCAAATTACAGTTCATGTACTTTGCAGATGTTGAGAGAAGATAACATCTTTAGCTCAGGTTCAGTGGGTGCAATGAGTCTAGCTTGGAGAAGGATGTCAATGCTTGTCATTGGCAAAGCTAAAGAACTTCCTCCTTGTGCTTTGTATCCGACATATTTTTCTTTGTGAATGTTTTTCAAAAGCAATAGGGTAGAGACGTGAGATAAATGGTCATAGGAAGTAACACAATCAAACACAAATAAAGGAGTCAATAAACTCTGTTGTGTTTGTCTGCTAAAGGACGATTCCATGTTTAAGTCAACCTGAGAATGCACAAATAAAGTTAGTTATTTCCAAATGAAACCACATTCATAACTATCCTTAAGGTCTATATGTTAGAGTTCAGGCTTTATTTTAAAAGTTTAAGTAGGCGATTGCATGAATTTTGACCATTACAGAGTAAGTAGGTGGCCAAGTCTCAAAAAAGGCTTTTCAGTCAATGATATTTCACGACTTCACGACGAGTTTTGTTTTGCGTGTTCTACAGTCTTGTAAAGGTGACTGGGACAGGCAATGTAACATCCATAAACTTTTTAATGAAAAGTAAAAAAACTAAAAAACATACACTACATCGGTTCATCTTGAAACTTTCTCTTTAAAGCCAACTTTCATCAAGGTTTTATATGGTCTATAATTGGGATCTCTTTTCATTATCGTATCTTTTTTTCAGCGTTATGATATCTGCACCTTCCATAACGGCTGTGGATGTGATGGATATTGATGTATCATATCTTATCTTCAGAGGCTTGTGCATTCAACACATTTTGTCTGCTTGTTCCGGGATGTATTCTTCAGACTTGTACTGAAGCAATTATTGATATCTTGAAAAGTGTGTGTTTTAGCTCAAATTCTCTTGGAAAATATATGCTGAAATGCATTTCTCATACATGGCAGTACTTTTTTTAGATAGAAAGATGAGAAGAGTGTTTATCAACAATCTGTGAATAGTGCTGGACCCAGTTTCCCAAAAGTCATCTTAATAAGGTGAAGTTCATCGTTAGAACCATACGATTTAAAAAAAAAATGATTGAACCTTTATTTAACTAGGAAAGTCAGTTCAGAACACATTCTTATTTACAATGACGGCCTACACCGGCCAAACCCGGATAACACTGAGACAATTGTGCGTCACCCTATGGGACTCCCAATCACGGCCGGATGTGATGCAGCCTGGATTTGAACCAGGGACGCACACCATCTTGCACTGAGATGCAGTGCCTTAGACTGCTGCGTCACTCGGGAGCCCATTGGATCAAGGATCATATTGTTCTTAGATGAACTTAGCCTCAAGATGCTTTTGGGAAACTGAGCCTGCGTCTTTTTCAAGTGAAAGCCCCCCAAAATATACTGACTTCATCCAGTGTCCAGAAAAATGCATTTGCACTATAGGGACATGTATATTGTTTTATTATCATATTTTGTTACAATAGTTCTGAAAAAAATGTTTTATACAAAATTGTAATTAAACTGTTGAAGGTTCATTTTGATATGAAGAGAAAAAAATACCTATTAGGGTATGGTGCCTGGTCTTGTATGATATTCAGACTACCTGTTATTATGCAATCTTAAGGTACTATGCCTTCTGTTGACATTTTAAAAAAACATTCCGAATGACAACAAATTATAGATTTTGATCAAGAAATCTGTAAGAAATGAATGTCTATTTCAGACTCTGTGACATCCATAATGGAGAGTTTAACATCTATAACGGTTGTTTTTCCTTTCCGAAGTAATAATGTAAATTACAATCTTTTTTTAAATGAGCGTTTTTGTGTTCAGCTACGCCTTTCCTTCGAAAATGCAATCCATGTTTTGACCTAAGACTTACAAACTCACAGACATATGCTAATATGTCCCGTCTTCCCAAAAAGCTTGTCCATTTAATGTAACATCCATTCTTACTTGCTTCATTTCTCCAACATATCAATATTTACAAGTCCGCTTTTTTGGGGATACACTCCCCCCAAGGGGTACTATAGACACACACATCAAAAGTTCTATTTATATTCTTTTGTCCATTCTGTGAGACATTTAAGTTGGGATTTTGCGTGCTAATGTAATATCCATAACGCTACCCTAAATAACTCAAATGTAATACACTGAGTATACAAAACATTAAGAATACCTTCCTAATATTGAGGTGCACCCCCCTTTTGCTCTCAGAACAGCCTCAATTCATCAGGACATGGACTCTGCAAGGTGTCAAAAGCATTCCACAGGGATGCTGGCCCATGTTGACTCCAATGCTCCCCACAGTTGTGTCAATTTGGCTGGATATCCTTTGGGTGGTGGACCATTCTTGATACACACAGGAAACTGTTGAGCGTGAAAAACCCAGCAGCATTGCAGTTCTTGACACAAACCGGTGGCGCCTGGTACATACTACCATACCCAGGCACTTAAATCTCTGAATGGCACGCATGCACAATCCGTGTCTCAATTGTCTCAAGGCTTAAAAATCCTTCTTTAACCTGTCTTCTTCCCTTCATCTAGTATGTCAAAGAATGAACAGGCGTTCTTAATGTTTTGTACACTCAGTGTAAGTGTCTGACTAAATCTCTCAACAAATTGTCAACAGCAAAAAGTTCAGCCTGTGGTCTGTGGGTATATTGCCTCAAGTGAAATGAAGTTTAGGAGCAACCTGATCCAATCATTGTATTCAAAGCTGTAAAAGCTCTCAAAACGGGGCCTCTTGAATACAATGTTCCCAACCTCATTCTCTGACACCTTCAGAAACATTAACTTGATATGCCACAAAAAAAGTCAAATGCACTAATATTTCTCACTGCTGGTGAACTTAAATAACACTTGTTGTGCCAAAGGAATGAAAGGATATTGTACAGATTCTTTAAATAATGTGTTGTAAATCATTTACACATCCACTCCGCTACATGTTGAAATCAAGTAGAAAAGTAATATTGAAAGTAAATTAAGACTTGGTAGTCCTCTTTGAGGCTCCCGGAGGGAGCTGGGTCAGGGTGGTGACATGGCGTTCTACGGAGTGTTGTAAGAGAGGAAGGAGCGTGCTAGCATAATATTGAACTTTTCCCCCCAGCACACCATGTTACACGCACACACACCTGGGACAACACCTGTCATACTGCTTCTCATAATCATGAGTCAAAACAAACATCATTACCAAACTGAAGAAGAGGTTACATTCCAGAGACATAGTGTAATGTCTGGCAGGGTCTCCTGGACAAAGGGCCAGGCATTAGAGTAAAGAAGACTGATCTGTTCGGCTAGCTCCGATAATTGTGGTGGTAATGCCACCAGGGGTGAAAGAGTCCTCTTCCCCACAGTATAGCAGAGCATGAGGGTGTATCACATAAAAAAATCTAGCCAAACATTCACAGGTGTACTGCTCAAGGGCCCTCCATTGTAACCGCATGTGAATGACTGCTAAATGCTCACCTCAAAAACATCAACATTTACATAATAGAAATGTACCCCCATACATGTCCACCCTCCAGAACCCACAAGATAATGAGTCTGTGACATAAGGCTGACTAAGTTTCCAGCATACGTCACACCCTCAGATAGATGAACAAACTCATAGAGAACTACTGCTTTTTAGTCTGAAGCCCACAGAGGATATCATACATTTAACATGTAATCTAGGCTTAAATACTTTAAACAACATTCTTCACACCCCCACACACCATCAATCCCAGAATAAAAACAGCTGTCCAACATACTTGTCATCTACATGAAGGCAGGGCGGGCACTTGATAGCCAGCCATGTTTTCCACTGTACATGCCGGACTTTGTATACTTGTCCAAAGCCGCCCGAGCCTATCTTCTCCCAGCTCCCAAACTCAGAGGAGTCAAAGGTTCTCAGCAGCCCCATATTCCCATGGGAAGGGTCCGCAACGTCCATATCCGTCTTTAGAAAGGCTTGAGTGGTGTTAAAATCCCCAAATCCTTATTGTTTTCCTCTCCAACACACATTCAGAAGAAGTAAACATACACACCTGCCTACCAACTGAGATCTCCCTTCCTTGTTTTTCCCCTCTTGCCTAACTCAATCTGGCCCCTCCTTCTATTCAGGTGAAAGAAGGGGAAGAGCCTATAGTTGTGACATCATTTCCTGGATCTGGCCAGACAGACAGATTAGTCTTTCCAGGTAGCACACCACTGACCAGGTTTATCATTAATCTGAGCCCCAACTCTCTCATATTTCTGTCCAGAAAAAATGTGTATTTGTAAATAAGATGGAATTCAAAAACAGTGGAATGTTGGGATATCACCCAATACCTTTGTCCAGCTGAGAACCCTAACACTACCAAAGACCCTGTAAATAACCCGAGGAGACATTGGGAATATCCTTCAACAATGGTTGGTTACGTGATATTGCCCAGATGGCTCTGGTTTGGAATGTGTGTTTATCTGGGATGTATACTAGCCTATTCATGAGTTATACTACCGGGATAAATGTATCCAAAACCACAAGCCTTGTCATATACCTGCCCGATTCCTTTCCCGTTCACACTGAGTGTGAGACATGTCAGTGACTCAGCAGGTGTCATACATATCAGCAAACATGAGCAATAACTAAGTAGAGAAGACTTGTTTCTCAAAGTACTAGTGGTGTAATTGCCATACTTTTTTATTAAAGCTAACTTAATAGAAAATGACTCAAGTAAAAGTGGAAGTCAGCCAATGAAATTCTACTTGAGAAAGTCTAAAAGTATTTGGTTTTAAATATACTTAAGTATCAAAAGTAAATGTAATTGCTTAAATGTACTTAGGTATCAAAAGTACAAATAATTTCAAATTCCTTATATTTAATCAAACTAGGTGGTGACATTTTCTTTTATTTACAGATAGCCAGGAGCACACTCCCAACACTCAGACATAACTTACAAACGAAGCATGTGTGTTTAGTGAGTCCGTCAGATCAGAGGCAGTAGGGATGACCAGGGATGTTCTCTTGATAAGTGCGTGAATTGGACCATTTTACTGTCCTGCGAAGCATAACATAACATACTTTCAGGGAAAATGTTTAGAGTAAAAAGTACATTATTTTCTTCAGGAATGTAGTGAAGTAAAAGTTGACAAAAATATGAATAGTAAAGTACAGACAGACAGACAAAAAACAACTTAAGTAGTACTTTAGTCTTTTTTACTTAAGTACTTTACACCACTGAAAAGTATTTCGTTTATAGTAGCTTGTCCATGAATTAAGTACAATTTATAATGACTGGGTTCAAAAATGTAATTGTCTTGGTTTACATATTCAGAGGGAAATCCCCAAAACATCAGATTTCTTGCAATGCATTTGTCAGACGCTCTTATCCAGAGCAACGTGCAATCAGTGCATTCATCTTAAAATAGCTAGGTGAGGCAACCACAATCGTTGTAAGTACATTTTTCCTCAAATAAGTTCATCAGCAAAATTAGTGCCAATAGTAAATTACAATAGAAACCCTCAACCTGCACTTCCACAGACCCCCTCGAACTACAGAACACTTATCCTGATATCTATTAACATACAAGAGGTGTAAACAGTGGGAAACAATGAGAGCTTAGCAGTTTGAAGCAGCCTACTTCACACCATAGTGATGCACATCACCAGAGACATTGTTTAATGCTTGGGGCTAATAGAGAACAGAGACACAGAGACATTAACAGTTGAAGGTGTCAACCCTGAGAATGAGGGTCTTTGGAGGTGATGGTCCATCTAGTGTAGATGTTAATCCTTCTTGAGGGTGTCGACATTCCTTGGCCCGACCATGGAAGGAGACAATAGCAAGAACCATACATACAAAAGACCAGCGCTCTATTTTGCAGTCCTTCAAAACACCTTTCCTAGACAGAATGTCTCTGCATAATCTAATGCACATGTAACTCATTTTATGTAGGAGCTCTCAGATAAATCATATTTGTGAAGATAGCTCCCCCTTCTGGTTGGTCCAGGTTCTGACTCCGGGTAAGCTACAGGTGTACAACAGGTGTGCGGTTCATAGTCTAGTGGTTAAGCGCTTTGGGTCAATAACCGAATGGTCGCTGGTTCGCGCAGACTAGGTGAAACATCAGTCTGTGCCCTTGAGCAAGGCACTTAACGCTAATTGCTCTGGATAAGCGCGTCTGCTAAATGTAAAAAGACTTGACACACACACACCACTGATTACAATGCCAGCCGAGTTTCCCAGTTGGTTAAATCATAACGCTAGAAAACAAGCTTGTACCATATTCTCAAATGTACTACTCGATTTAAACATTGATATTTAGACAGAAACAGAAAATGGGCTAAATACATTTCATTTGTGAAATTTAATTGAAAAACAATGGCAATAAAAAAGGCTTCCAGTATTTCTTTGACAATTGCTGCATGGTTTTAAGTTTCAATGCTTTCAGACATTCAAAAATAAAATATGGTTCTCTCTACTGGTTAAATGCTGTGTCTTGGCTGCTTTACACTCGTGATCTACTCATAAAAAATAAAATAAGATTCTAATTGTCTTCTATTAACCTCTTGTACAAGGCATTCAAAGCCATGTGCCCAAATTATTTAATAATTTAACCCCCAATGAGAATTAAAAAAAAATACTTTTTTGCATCTCCATAACCTAAATAATTCTGCAGTGAAAATATGCAAATATTGCGAGACGTGCATGTTTAAATTCACAAATTAGAATATTCAATTTCTTGCTTAGGTTTATATTATAACTATTACATTGATCTGTTGATTGGTCAAAACTACACAGTTTGACCTAAGAAACAATGCACCCAAATAATTTCATTCTTTTTAACTGTACATGCATCTCTGTAAACTATACAGTTCAACAGCTTCCTCTGTGGGGTTTTTGACAAACAACTCACGTTGACTCGAGAAAGTAGCTCTTGGTTCATGTAAATGCTATCATCCTCCATCAATGTTCTCATTCAAGAGGTGTATTTTGGGGAATATAACATAGGCATTTGGGTGAGAGCATTCAAGGCCTCTAGTCCACAGGCCTTCCATGTGTCTAGTCTATCCACTGTCCTTCACCAGGACTGAGGTGACCAGCACCTCCCCTCTTCAGTCTAGTAGCTGAACATCTGCTGTGTTGTGTTGGCCTGCTGTTGCTGTGCTGCCTGGGCTTGTCTAGCCTGCTCTGGGGTCTGGGTCTCAGAGTCCTGGGTGTCACCTGGAGCCCCCTCTGCTACAGGGGTGACCTGGACCCCCTCAGCCTGCGTGACAGGCCTCCAGGCCAGGGTGGGGGCCTCCAGGGGGTGCCCCATTGGGTTGACGAAGGTGGTAAGGTTGATAAAGTGGGCGACCGACTGTGGCCCAGTACTGGCACCGCCAGGCCCCACCGTGTCGGTCGTGAGCTCGGCGGGCCGGTTGTGGAGCATGGCGGAGCCGCTGACCGTGTCGAAGGTGACAGTGAGGATGGAGCTGTCCAGAGTAAGGGGCCGGTGGTCGCTGGCTGTCAGGTGGCCCACGGCTACAGGCTGCAGGCTGGTGAACTGGGCAGGGGCATGGGTGGTGATGGGGGTCACTGTGATGTTGGTCAGCCCCACTGAGCTGTTGGGGGAGGAGGCGGAGGACACGTTGGGGTCGGCCAGCACCACCACCTACAACAACAGCACCACCCACAATGGGTCAGATCATACACTACTAACAGTATGATAGAATCACACAATCTACAAACAATGTTGTGGACAATATGGAAAACTTTAAGGCCAGGTGCAGTCAACAACATGATTGTCCTGTGTTTTATACACTGAGTGTACAAAACATAAGGAACACTGCTCTTCCCATGACATAGCTTTCACCTGGTCAGTATATGATCCCTTATTGATGTCACCTGTTAAATCCACTTCAAATCAGTGTAGATGAAGGGGAGGAGATAGGTTAAAGAAGGAATATTAAGCCTTGAGACAATTGAGACATAGATTGTGTGTGTGTGCGTCCTTCAGAGGGCGAATGGTTAAGACAAAAGATGTAAGTGCCTTTGAACAGGGTATGGTAGTAGGTGCCAGGCGCACTGGTTTGAGTGTGAAAAGCATGAAAAACCCAGGAGTGTTTCAGTTAACAGTTTCCTGTGTGAGTGTATCAAGAATGGTCTACCACCCAAAAGACATCCAGTCAACTTGACAACTGTGGGAAGCATCCCTGTGAAACACTTAACACCTTGTAGTCCATGCCCTGACAAATTGAGGCTGTTCTAAGGGCAAAAGGGGGTGCAACTCAAATACGAGGGTGTAACTCAAATACGAGGGTGTTCCTAATGTTTTGTACACTGTATATTACAGTGAGCTACGTAAAGAATCCAGTATATAAATCAGCGGCCTGTATAACAGTAGTAGATAGTAAAATGAGCAATTTGCAGAATACAGTATATCATTACAGTGGGAAAAACTGCATAAAGGAAACGGGAAGTGTTTTCAGAAAGTATTCAGACCACTTGACCTTTTCCACTTTGTTAGGTTAATCTTATTCTATTTTTTTTATTTTTTTAATACCCTTTAATCTACACACAAAACCGCACAATGACAAAGCAAAAAAATGTTCTTCTAATTTACACAAAATTTAAAATATCAAATTTATATAAGTATTCAGACCCTTTACTCAGTACTTTGTTGAAGCAACTTTGGCAGCAATTACAGCCTTGAGTCTTCTTGGGTATGATACTACAAGCTTGGCACACCTGTATTTGGGCAGTTTCTCCCATTCTTCTCTGCAGATCCTCTCAAGCTCTGTCAGGTTGGATGAGAAGGTCTCTCCAGACATGTTCGATTGGGTTCAAGTCCGGGCTCTGGATGGGCCACTCAAGGACATTCAGAGACTTGTCCCGAAGCCACTCCTGTGTTGTCTTGGCTGTGTGCTTAGGGTTGTTGTCCTGTTGGAAGGTGAAACTTCGCCCCACTGAGGTCCTGAGCACTCTGGAGCAGGTGTTCATCAAGGATCTGTACTTTGCTCCCGTTCATCTTTTTTGCGATCCTGACTAGTCTCCCAGTCCCTGCCGCTGAAAGATACCCCAACAGCATGATGCTTCACCGTAGGGATGGTGCCAGGTTTCCTCCAGACGTGATGCTTGGCATTCTGGCCAAAGAGTTGAATCTTGGTTTCATCAGACCAGAGAATCTTGTTTCTCATGGTCAGAGTCCTTTAGCTGCCTTTTGGCAAACGCCAAGCGGGCTGTCATGTACCTTTTACTGAGGAGTGTATAGAGCTCTGTTAGAGTGAGTGAACATCGGGTTCTTGGTCATCTCCCTGACCAAGGCCCTTCTCCCCAGATTGCGCAGTTTGGTCGGACGGCCAGATCTTGGTGGTTCCAAACTTCTTCCATTTAGGAATGATGGAGGCCACTGTGTTCTTGGGGACCTTCAATGCTGCATTATCTTTTTGGTACCCATCCCCAGATCTGTGCCTCGACACAATCCTGCCTGCGAGCTCTGCGGACTTGGCTTGGTTTTTGCTCTGACATGCACTGTCAACTGTGGGACCTTATATAAACAGGTGTGCCACATTCCAAAATCATGTCCAATCAATTGAATTTACCACAGGTGATCAATAGGATGATCAGGATTCACTGGAGCTCAATTTCATGTCTCATAGCTATGGGTCTGAATACTTATTTAAATAAGGTATTTCTGGGTATTGTATGTAGATTGCTTTTTAAAATCAATTTTAGAATAAGGCTGTAACGTAACAAAATGTGGAAAGAGTTAAGGAGTCAAACTTTCCAAAGGCACTGTATATACATGGGACAGCAGCGTTGGCTGTGTGTGAGAGTGACTATAGGCGTACGCATGTGTTTGAGTGTATAGATAAGTACAGGAGTCTGCTTGTGTATGAGGTGTGTTCTTAAGAATGCAGTTTGCTTATTGGAATTTGGCCTTTAGGTGCCCTCTCTAATGCCAGAGGTCACCATAAACTATGTCTGGCTTACTAGTATCAATGCCCTTGAGCCATTAAAAAAATGTAATAAAAAGCCATGGGTGTTAAGCGATTAAGATGTTTAAAATGTATAGTCTATTCAACCCCAAGGTCTCAGCCTTGATTTAATGCTTTGGCACCGGGCACAGAAGGATGAAACAACAAACAGATAAGGCAAGAGTATTTAGGTCTGCCCTCCCCTCTGTAGGAGGGAGAGATTTGCTGCGAACCGGTTTGAGTTTGTCAAGAACTGCAACGCTGTTGGGTTCACGCTAAACAGTTTCCTGTGTGTAACAACAATGGTCCCCCACCCAAAGGACATCCAGCCAACTTGACAACTGTGGGAAGCATTGGAGTAAACATAGGCCAGCAACCCTGTGGAACGCTTTAGACACCTTGTAGTCCATGCACTGACGAATTGAGGCTGTTCTGAGGACAAAAGGGGGTGCAACTCAATATTATGAAGGTGATCCTAATGTTTTGTACACTAAATGTTTATTTCCACACGAGGTTGGAATAATACTGTGAAAATGATAAATCCCTTTTAGCATAAGAGCTGTTTGAAAAGACTGAAATTTCACCATGCACTTCCATGGGGACATCACCATGCACTTCCATGGGGACATCACCATGCACTTCCATGGGGACATCACCATGCACTTCCATGGGGACATCACCATGCACTTCCATGGGGACATCACCATGCACTTCCATGGGGACATCACCATGCACTTCCATGGGGACATCACCATGCACTTCCATGGGGACATCACCATGCACTTCCATGGGGACAACACCATGCACTTCCATGGGGACAACACCATGCACTTCCATGGGGACATCACCATGCACTTCCATGGGGACATCACCATGCACTTCCATGGGGACATCACCATGCACTTCGATGCAGAAAATTAGTTAATAGACCAATAAGAGAGTTCCAAACCTCTGCCAATAACAGTTCATTTTCAGTTTTCCCCTCTAGTCAAACCCCTCCCAGACAGTCCTAGCAAAATTGCTTTAGAAATTGCTATTTGCTAAGCCATTTCATTTAACATTTTAATTTAAAACAATAAGGTACTTAATTGTTACCCAGAAATGATTTGATATTGAGATAAAAACAGCTATATTGGACCTTTAAAAACCCAACGTATCCACAGCATTAATCAAGACATTAATAATGGACAGATGGACCCAATTGCAATAAAGAGAATCTCTAACCTAATATAATTGCTAACATAGATGATCTGACAAATACATGACCCACCCACCTGCTGTATACTCTGCACAGCAGAGCTGGTCTCATCTCCCACTATGGTGGTGGTATACTGTACTCCTTTGCCTGTGAAGTCAGCATACTCGTCAGAGTCCGACAGCTCCGGCTCCTCCAGCTGTTTCTGCTTCTTCCTGGGCAGCCGTGTGGTCCGCTGGGGCCTCTCCCCAGAAAGAGCCGCCTTCTCCAGGGTTAGAGTGGGCTGTGAGGGTGGTATGCGAACCAAGAGTATTAAAATAGTTCCATCTCTGCATATACTGTAGTTAGCTAGTTCCATCTCTGCATATACTGTAGTTAGCTCACCACCATAGGCATTGTATGGCACTTCCTACCTGCACAATGCTGATGCTTGACTCATCGATTGTTGAGTCTTCTTGGAGCTCATCAAACTCATCTATTCTCACAGTGACCACCTGGGGTAGGAGAGAGCACAAGTTTAAATAAAGCTGAGATGTCACTCTCAATGACAGGTGGGATAGGAAATTATGTTTAAAAGAGAGCTGGGCCTGGTCTGGAAAACATAACAGAAAATGTCAGTTTCAGCTGACACTAAGAATTCCATTCAAGATGTGGTAGATCTCATGCATATACTGTCCCAGCTCACCTCGGGGTGTCTATGGTTTAACCCCTACTGTCCCAGCTCACCTTGGGGTGTCTATGGTTTAACCCCTACTGTCCCAGCTCACCTCAGGGTATCTATGGTTTAACCCCTACTGTCCCAGCTCACCTCGGGGTGTCTATGGTTTAACCCCTACTGTCCCAGCTCACCTCGGGGTGTCTATGGTTTAACCCCTACTGTCCCAGCTCACCTCGGGGTGTCTATGGTTTAACCCCTACTGTCCCAGCTCACCTCGGGGTATCTATGGTTTAACCCCTACTGTCCCAGCTCACCTCGGGGTATCTATGGTTTAACCCCTACTGTCCCAGCTCACCTCGGGGTGTCTATGGTTTAAACCCTACTGTCCCAGCTCACCTCGGGGCGTCTATGGTTTAACCCCTACTGTCCCAGCTCACCTCGGGGCGTCTATGGTTTAAACCCTACTGTCCCAGCTCACCTCGGGGCGTCTATGGTTTAAACCCTACTGTCCCAGCTCACCTCGGGGCGTCTATGGTTTAAACCCTACTGTCCCAGCTCACCTCGGGGCGTCTATGGTTTAAACCCCTACTGTCCCAGCTCACCTCGGGGCGTCTATGGTTTAAACCCCTACTGTCCCAGCTCACCTCAGGGTATCTATGGTTTAACCCCTACTGTCCCAGCTCACCTTGGGGTGTCTATGGTTTAACCCCTACTGTCCCAGCTCACCTCAGGGTATCTATGGTTTAACCCCTACTGTCCCAGCTCACCTCGGGGTGTCTATGGTTTAACCCCTACTGTCCCAGCTCACCTCGGGGTATCTATGGTTTAACCCCTACTGTCCCAGCTCACCTCGGGGTATCTATGGTTTAACCCCTACTGTCCCAGCTCACCTCGGGGTGTCTATGGTTTAAACCCTACTGTCCCAGCTCACCTCGGGGCGTCTATGGTTTAACCCCTACTGTCCCAGCTCACCTCGGGCGTCTATGGTTTAAACCCTACTGTCCCAGCTCACCTCGGGGCGTCTATGGTTTAAACCCTACTGTCCCAGCTCACCTCGGGGCGTCTATGGTTTAAACCCTACTGTCCCAGCTCACCTCGGGGCGTCTATGGTTTAAACCCTACTGTCCCAGCTCACCTCGGGGCGTCTATGGTTTAAACCCCTACTGTCCCAGCTCACCTCGGGGCGTCTATGGTTTAAACCCCTACTGTCCCAGCTCACCTCAGGGTGTCTATGGTTTAAACCCCTACTGTCCCAGCTCACCTCGGGGTGTCTATGGTTTAAACCCCTACTGTCCCAGCTCACCTCGGGGTGTCTATGGTTTAAACCCCTACTGTCCCAGCTCACCTCAGAGTGTCTATGGTTTAAACCCCTACTGTCCCAGCTCACCTCGGGGCGTCTATGGTTTAAACCCCTACTGTCCCAGCTCACCTCAGGGTGTCTATGGTTTAAACCCCTACTGTCCCAGCTCACCTCGGGGTGTCTATGGTTTAAACCCCTACTGTCCCAGCTCACCTCGGGGTGTCTATGGTTTAAACCCCTACTGTCCCAGCTCACCTCAGAGTGTCTATGGTTTAAACCCCTACTGTCCCAGCTCACCTCGGGGCGTCTATGGTTTAAACCCCTACTGTCCCAGCTCACCTCAGGGTGTCTATGGTTTAAACCCCTACTGTCCCAGCTCACCTCGGGGTGTCTATGGTTTAAACCCCTACTGTCCCAGCTCACCTCGGGGTGTCTATGGTTTAAACCCTACTGTCCCAGCTCACCTCAGGGTGTCTATGGTTTAAACCCCTACTGTCCCAGCTCACCTCAGGGTGTCTATGGTTTAAACCCTACTGTCCCATCTCACCTCGGGGTGTCTATGGTTTAACCCCTACTGTCCCAGCTCACCTTGGGGTGTCTATGGTTTAACCCCTACTGTCCCAGCTCACCTCAGGGTGTTTGCGCCTCATGTGGCGGTTCATGGAGGCTCGGGTGGACACCTTGGTGCCACACATGTGACAGCTCTGGGCCTCCACCTTCTCATGCGTCAGCTGCACATGCTTCTGGAGCATGTATTCTGTCACATACTTCTTATCACACACCGCACACGACCACGTCTTCCCCACTGGGGAGCGAGACAAGAGAGAAATCTAATAACGGTTCTCAAACAGAAGGTATTCGTGGAGTTGTCCAAACCGAAAACACACAATTGGAAACGACGAGTATTCATCCAGGAACTTGCCTGTGTGAATGAGCTTGTGTGTCTCCATGGTGTTCCTCTCACTGAAGGTCTTCCCACACAACTCACACATGAAGTCCTTTATTCCTGCAGGAGTAGAAACGGTACATCAGTGTAAGACTTAACCAAATAAGCCCTTTGTACCTTACATGCTTCATTAGCTTTGTTGTATCTGTAAGATATGACAAATGTTCAGCCATACATGTTAGCTTACAATGCCCAACCCATGTTTATAAATGAAAGTGGCCTTTCCCCCCCCCACTGCCTCTGGGTTGTTTTGTATAGTTGTTGCTGGGTCCATCTTACCCGTGTGTCTCTTGTAGTGTTTCAGCATGTTGACCTTCTGGGCAAACTTGCGGTTGCACTCCTTACACTCGTACTCTTTGATCCCCTTATGCAGCTTCATATGGTGCCTCAGCGCATGCTTGGTCTTCATCCCTGCAGAAAACACATTGGCTTAAGTTTTTCATCTTACCCCCTGTGGATGTTTTTACCAAAAAAAGTCCATGCATGCTTTGATCAGAACATTTTCCCAATTCATAGAGCCACATATTTCTTGCTATTACCATTCACGGTAAGTGCTAGGTAAAGGCATAAACAGCAATTGGAAAAGCCACCACCAATGTGGGTCAATTTGGTCTCAATTTCTAGTCTATTATGCAAACGTCTGTACCCCAAATTATTTGACAAAGACAGTTGTCATGGTGACAGCCTCACCTTTCCCACACTCAGCACATAGGAAGTCTCTGACGTTGTCATGGACCCTCAGGTGTTCCTTTAGCATGTCCTTCCTGGCAAACGACTTCCCACACTGGTCACATCCGTGGCTCTTCACCCCTGGGAGAACCACATTACAGAGGACAGCAATCAAAAAAAAAAGTTGAATAAGCCCAAAAAATCAGATATTCTTTATCACGCCTTCAAGACAAATATTGGGTGGCTATCATAGTGCCAAAATATGATTCATGTGTGCTAAAGAACAAAATGTAATGTAGTCCAGTATCCAGAAAGTATCTTGTTAGAGATGAAGGGTGAGGTTCATACCTGTGTGAATGACCTTGTGTCTCTCCAGGTTGCCGATGCTGTTGAAGATTCGGCCACACATTTCACAGGGGTGGATGTACCTTAGGAGCAAGATGAAAAGTGTAACAGACAGGGTTATTGTCTGGGTGCTAGTAACGAGCCAAGAAGGAGAGTGTACAACTGTTGTATGTCCTATATCTCTGTGTCCTGGTCCTCTTGTCCCTCCACATGTCCCCTGTCCCTCCACATGTCCCCTGTCCCTCCACATGTCCCCGGTCCCTCCACATGTCCCCGGTCCCTCCACATGTCCCCGGTCCCTCCACATGTCCCCTGTCCCTCATATGTCCCCTGTCCCTCATATGTCCCCTGTCCCTCATATGTCCCCTGTCCCTCATATGTCCCCTGTCCCTCATATGTCCCCTGTCCCTCATATGTCCCCTGTCCCTCATATGTCCCCTGTCCCTCATATGTCCCCTGTCCCTCATATGTCCCCTGTCCCTCATATGTCCCCTGTCCCTCATACCTCTGCACAGCAGGGTCTGGGAGCTGTTCTCTGTGGATGACCAGGTGGGCGTTGTAGGTGGCTTTCAGAGCGAAGCGCCGGTTACAGATGATGCAGCCATAACCCCTCTCTTTGTGCAGGTCCATAATGTGCTTCAGGTAGTCTCTGCCCTTGAAGAACGTCACCTAAAACACAAAGACAGTAGATTCGAACAGAGGCCATGGAGAGTGCGAGTGTGCTTGTTTAACCACCACCGTGGTGCGAGTGTGTTTGCGTGACAGAATGTGTGTCGGGATGTAGGCATGCGTGAGAGGTGTGTGACTGACCTGACACTTCTTGCAGCTGTACTTGTGGGTCTCTTGTCCGTAGTCTTCATCCTCCTCATCAGTGTCGTCGCTGCTGTCCACTGAGATGCCAATCTTCCTGATGAACTCCTCCCTCTCCTGCTCGTCCATCAGGGCTATGTCCTGGAGAACAGCAATGAGCAATGACACCACTATGGACCTAGTGTCAATCTCTTTATTTATCTTTCATGTTTGAGTGTGAATGAAATGTGTGGTTATGTTGGAGTTCAAAAGAAGCATGAACTAAACGTTTGATTGCAACATCCACATAATCTCTCTCACCTTAAAGTGAACGTGAATATGGTCCCTCAGGACGTCCACTCTGAAGAACTTGCGTCCGCAGATCTCACAGGTGTACTTCTTATCCCCGTGAGTCAGCAGATGCTTGTTCATGTTGCTCCTGCAGGAAAACACCTGGACACACACAGTCAGGGTAAATATCTTATTTCAAGTCTTCTTTTTATTTTGACTCATTTGATCCAATGTCAAAATAAGTATATTTTCAGGTATCCGTGTCACAGCACCTTGCCACAGATAGGACATGCTGAAGGCTCCTTTCTGTATTTGGTCCCTTCCTCCCCATTGGCCTCCAGCTCTTCCCTCTTCAGGTGCTTTGGGTTTGCTGAGACATACAATAACAGTACAGCTGAGCTCAGAGAGAAGGCTGACTGATGCTTTGGGATAGAACACATTTCAGGATCATGAGCCATGCACTTGTAAAAGTTGCAAGCTCTGCTCTGTTGATATAAAATAATCAAGTACATCATATACTATAACATACTTCAAACTTAGAGACCCACCGGGCAAAAACATTTAATCAACGTTATTTCCACGTCATTTCAACAACAAAATCTATGTGATGACTGATTGGATTAGCAAAAAGTCAATGTAATTTCATATTTTTTTCACCTAACTTTTAACCTTAATCCAATGACATGGTGAAATGTTTTGTTTATCTCCCGTTGAATTCACATTAGTTGTCAACAACCACATTTAAATCAAAACTAGACGTTGAACTGACATCTGTGCCCAGCGGGGAGTATCACCAAAATAGTCATCAATAAAGATGGATCATGTCCCCCTGGTCCCTCCGCCAGTACTGACCCACAGTATGTCTCTTCTGGTGGTCCTGCATAACGTCCTTGCGGTAGAACATCTTGCTGCAGATCTCACAGGCGTACAGCTTCTCTCCGTGCTTCTTCTTGTGCTTAGACAGGTTACTGTTGGTGGAGAAGAACCTGGAGCAGATCTCACACTGGAACGTCTTGTCATCTGCCACCACAGGAACAAGAACAAACAATATGACTAGTCATTCAATGAAATAAATAATGGATGGATGGGATACTGTGTCAAAGTCATCGCTAGCACAACGAAGCCATGCAGTACAACAAGCGATACAACAGTAAAGTAACACAAAGAAGTATTTCAAAGATGGATAAAGATAGCGGACAACCAAACAAAATGGTCTGCAACTAAATGATGTTTTTTAATTCATGCTGCACTTACCTGTTCTACAGTTGTGGAACTCTAATGCATTCTCCAGACGGAAGGCTTTGTCGCATGTGTTACATTTGTATCTGTACTCCACATCGGGCTGAGGGAGCGACGGGGACACACACAATGTATAGTGAATCAAGGAGCTAGCCACTGCAACACAAACAGTGACTATCCTGGGCAAAAGCTGTAAAGGCCAAAATGTTGAGCATTGATCTAGGTGCGCCTACCTCGTTTTTGCTGTGCTTGTATGAGATGTGCTGCTTCAAGCTCTCCTTGCGGCTGAACATCTTGTCACATTCATCACATTTAAAGAGCTTATCACCTAAAGAGAGCACAGACAAATAAAACATATGCACTTGTATGATATGATTAGTAAACACTGATCTCCACAATCCATCTCTTTTCTCTGGAGAGTGGTGTTCGGAACAATTCAGTAAGACTGCCACAAAAAAAAGAAGGGGACAAAAAAAACAGAGGGGGGAGAGGAGAGCATTACCGTGGGAGCGGATGTGTCTGTTGAGGTTGCTGCTGTTCTGGAAGACCTTGTTGCAGAGGGTGCACTTGTACAGCCTCTTATGGTCTCCCCCCTGCCTCAGGAACCTCTTCCTTGACCCAGGCCTGAGGAAGAAGGAACAAGGACAAGAGAGAGTGGAGGGAGTGTGAGAGAGGAGAGGGACAGAACAGAGTAGAGAGTGAGAGCATGCCTGGTATCTTTCCAAGTCTATGAAAGAACTGATTGATTGATAATTGTACTTCAAAAGGAAATATGTGTACTGTAAATAAAGCATGCAATATAAAGGTGAACTGCAGTTGAAGGATAGCAATGGAAAATGACTCGACTAAGAGGCATTTATTTTGGCTCAGTCAATCATGACATAGTGGAGAGGGTGTTGATCCTTACATCCCAGCTGAGAGCAGGGTGCGGGTCACCCTAGGCATGGTGACAGCCACCCCGTCAGGGCCGATCTCCAGGTCATTGCCATCCAGCATGGCCTCTCCTCCGTCTGCAGGGACGGTGTTGAGGGCTTTCTCTGCTGGCCCCAAAAAGGCTGCAACTAGAAGCAGGAAGGTATGAATAAAATTCACATTTTAGGAGAGAATGTGGTGGAAACAGAACAGTGCATGTGATGGGGTAGTCAATAATTTAACAACATAAGAGGTGGAATCTGTCTCACTTTTTTTCTTTGCTGCTATAGTTGCAGTGCTAGGTTTCCGTCCTCCTTTGGCCCTCTTCCCCGGCCTGCCCAGCCTTCTTTTGGGAGCTGGCAGAGGAGGAGCAGGGATGGGTTCAGCACTGAGGCCGTCGTCAGTGGTTACCAGTTGTGCTTCTTCCTGCTGCTGGGACTGGTCGTCAGGGGGCGGGGCTACATCTTTCACTTCCTGCAGGTGGCTCAGCAGGTGGTCTGGGAAGAAGACAGGTGGAAGGATGGGGAAATTAAGCTTTTCATGTAAATACAGAAGAACACCTCGTCCTCTTCACTACTGTCCTGATTAATACAAGCAATTCAGCTGCCTGTCTTCAGCCAGCTCTGAAGACCTCAACCATCATGCCTACCTTCTATGTAATGCAAGTGTTCATGAGGAGGATCTTTGTTTTCTGGCTCCAGTTTCAACTGTTCTGCCTGTGGCCATTGAACCCTGACCTGTTCACCGGACGTGCAACATGTCACAGACCTGCGGTTTTCAACTCTCTAGAGACAGCAGGAGCGGTAGAGATACTCTCAATGATCAGCTATGAAAAGCCAACTGCCATTTACTCCTGAGGTGCTGACCTGTTGCACCCTCGACAACCACTGTGATTATTATTATTTGACCCTCCTGGTCATCTATGAACATCTTGGCCATGTACTGTTATAATCTCCACCCGCCACAGCCAGAAGAGGACTAGCCACCCTTCAGAGCCTGGTTTCTCTCTAGGTTTCTTCGTAGGTTCCGGCCTTTCTAGGGAGTTTTTCCTAGCCACAGTGCTTCTACATCTGCATTGCTTGCTGTTTGTGGTTTTAGGCTGGGTTTCACTACAGCACTTTGTGACATCAGCTAATGTAAGAAGGGTTTTATAAATACATTTGATTGATTGATTGATTATAACAGTATGAAACCATCCACTTCTCCTTGCCTGTCTTTCTATGGTTAGTCTTGGTGGTGTGGAGGTCACGCACCGGTCAGGAGCTCTGGCTCCATAAACACAGCCCTTGCCTACTGGACACAAAGCATGGGTCGGGTCAACCCGGCAAGATAGGGCATGTAGGGCCGTTTCTCTAAAACATACTTACTGTCCACTCCAGCTGAAGGAAACCCTGTGGCCATTGTTCATTTCTGAAATGTATTCTGATCATATCACTCATATGAATGATATGGGTAGTTATTCCTCAAATGTTAAGGGGCTGAATAATGTGGCTGAACTGTTACTGTAACAGAAAGGGATCATTATTCACTTGTTGACAGCAGAGGTATTTCACCTAACAGTGGTTTCATGAGAAGGTGTTGATGTATGCCCAGAAAGTATGTGGCATCTCTGGGAGTGAACTCACCTGCATCATTCTCTCCAACCACTAGGGCCTGTGAGACTCCAGCTTTATTCAAAGCCCCCTCTGGCATGGTAGAGGTAGTATCCACAACTGAGAGATAAGGGAAGAACAAAAACAGGACAACACGGTCATATATTTCATATTGATTATGCGCCTAGCAATCGAACCCTTAGTTGATCTGCGTTAACAGAAGGGTTCAAGCTACAGTACACCAGTTTGCATCTCAGGGGACAATAATGCTGAATCTAGTCTGCCAGTGGGGCTCCATACCTGCTGGAGGTGGATGGACTGGGGCCTTCAGCATGGTCCTCTCCATCTTCTTGGCATAGAAGGCCCCATACCAAACCCTCAGCTCAGACCCTGGCAGCACATCCTGGGGAAAAGACAGAGGGTTACCTTATGAAAGAGTAGGGAACCATCTGTGTCTCCTGGAAGAGATCTCTCTCCCATTTGTTCCCCACCTAGTATGTAGTGATGTATTGGCCATGGACACTAAATAGTATGCTAGTGTGGATATGGGGACATATCCAATAAAGAATGACCAAAACTGTCCTCAGTTGCTTTGTTTGGGGGAGTTGGTATATGATACCTGTGAGGTGTTGAAGTAGACCTCATCGTCCTGCTGGTAAGCAGTCAGGTTCTGGTGCTGATAGTCAGTGGCGGGCCGAACCAGCATCATCCAATTACAGTCATCCTCATTGGCTGAGTCAAAACAGACTACCAGGCCATCTCTCTGGAAGATCTGTCCAGGTCACAAACAAAACCAAAGAATACAGAGAGGGGGATATTAACACCACAGCAAAGAACACAAACGTCTTTCTCCATAATAACAGCAGTCTAAGTTGAGAACACACCTTCAGAGGGAACAGGCCTTCTTTGTCCAGGTGGGATATTCTCCTAGCCTCGAAGGGACCAAACCTGGTCCTCTTGACCAGACGTTGGAGGACAAACACCCCCTCCTTCCCATCTGGTACCTGTCTGATCTCCAGACTCTCCGGCAGAGAGGACCTGACCCATGACAAACAACACAACATCTATTACTACATAGCCTCCTCCACTTCTGTTACTCCAATATCAGGTTCAAGATTTGCTGCTTTAAATACACAATTTGTAAGATTACCAGCTAAACTGGAAACCCACTCAACACCGGTGTAAGTAACCCTCTCACTGGGTAGCTTGCATGGTGGACTTTTACTCACCGTGCTCTGCTGAGAACGAATGAGTCCTGTACAGTCACCACTGGACCCAGCTCTGGACACTCAGAGTCATGATACTGCCCACAGTCCTCACACCCTGATGGGTACCATCAAAAAGTCACATATCAGATACCACATACTCTGATGTCTAAATAGGCACAGGCATGCAACGTGAAATACACACACATGCGCGTGTAGTGCTAAATACACACCACACATAGGGAGAGATACAATAGTAAATCAATGTGCACTATGCCCATATGTACATAACTACCTCAATTACCTAGTACCCCTGCACATTGACGTGGTACTGGTACTCCCTGTATATAGCCATGATATTTTTACTCTTATTGTTATTCACGTTTACTTATTCCTCTGTCACTATTTCAATATTACATTTATTTATCTATCTTTATATTGCATTGTTGGACAAGAATCTGCAAGTAAGTCTACACCTGTTGTTTATGAAGCGTGTGACAAATAAAATCTGATGCCATTTCAAGGGTATTGAAGTTCAGTATACTCACAGATAAACTCATCTGGTTGCTCCGTCATCGTGACAATCTGCACATTCAAGAAAGGGATGTTGTTACTAATCTTCGTAACGTGTGTAATTGTGTATGATTTGCTTTATCTAAAGCATAACGTTTAAAGGGAATATCAGCAGTTGATACATCCATTTCTGGACTTTTAAATTAATAATGTATATGCATTGATTCTTGAAGGCTATAACTTTAGTTCAGTGCACGTGTCAAACTCATTCCACGGAGGGCCGAGTGTCTGCGGAGTTTTCGATCCATCCTTGGACTTGATTAATTAATTAATGTCACTGATTAGAAATGAACTCCCCTCACCTGGTTGTCTTGGTCTTAATTGAAAGGAAAAACCTGAACCCCAGACACTAGGCCCCCCATGGAATGAGTTTGACTTCCCTGGTTTAGCGTAACTTTCCATCAGTACCCTAAATATAAGTTTGTTTTACTCCAATGTTTGTAAACATTGTAAATGTTGGGCATAAACAACACTGTATAGCCTCAATATATGCTTAATAGTATTATTTTTGATATATTGGATGGTCAGGCCTTGCATTAATAGCTCAATGAAATTCAGTGGTTACATTTCTCCAGGCCCATCCCTCAGATTGTTACGAATGGAGTTGCCGCTTTATTTACAAGCTACATTATTACTTAGAGATTATTACTTCATGATCATATACAATGTATTTCTGTTGCCACTGGTGGTTGTAACATAAATACAATAAGAAATGCCAAATGGGTTCGTCAAATTAATGAATACTGAAGAATGTGTGCAATCCTCTGAAGCAGTTCAAAAATAGTGGCAAATGTGAGGCCTACACTTCTTGACTAATGTGGATAACTCAACCTGGAGCTATATTCTGGTCAAAAACAGCGGTGTGGTAAATGTATGGGGACCTCAATAAAGCAAAGGCCATTCTTCTCCAGTATGCAAAATTACACTGTGCATTCCACGCTAATCACAATACAGCAGTGGAGTAGCTACATATTAATAAAGACGATCCAGTAGAACGGGATCCAGGATTTGAACAGATTCCAAACTCTAGCCGGGTTTTAACTCCGATCTCAGCCTACTCCGTCTTCTGCAGTCATGCAAATGTAACAAAGAACAATCGGCATGGCGGATGGAATGGAGACGCAAACTCCATCTGGAGCCAGTTAATTTCAATGTCAGAACGGCGTTATACTGGACTCTCCGCGAGATTCCGTGTGCACCTCGCAAACTAAAAATTATATATTTCTGCACGGTGGCACAATTATTGTTTGTTCAAACTGCAGAAGTTAGAAATAAACATGTTACCTGTTTTCCAAACGACTACACATTTATTGAATCCTGACTCCGGGTTGCAATCCGCTCCAAGAAACCGCGCAGGACCGGAAATGCAGTGAAGTGCAGCTTGGGAATAGTAGTTTTCTTCAATCGCTCGAGTTATCAATGGATTGCCAATAAAACATAGCTACGTTAATAACACATAGCTACGTTTTCAAAATATCTAATTCATGACTCGATTTCTTTACACAATTAACGCACATATTTGAATGCACTAGGTCTACATTACGTTAAAATGTAATTGCTTAAAACAGGTGTGGCCTCCAAACATAAAATACATATAGCACTATTAATCAGAGAAAGGCAATAAGCATTTTGTCGCAGAGATTCAAAGAAAACCGCACACTTGAGTGGTTATTCAGTTAATATTTATTGCTCAAGATGTTAAACCTGATATGTCAATAATTAGTAATAATCCCTGCATGGCATCGACTGCCATTAAATATTAGCAGGCAACCAGGTTCTGTACGTTTCACAGAGCCAATATAAAATGTCAGGAAGCTGTTTAATAATATACAGGCCCACTGCTTATTGAAATGCATAATCTTGCACTTGTCAGTTGCCATCAATTAGGCTTAGAATCAAGTTTGCATGTTTAAAACACCCCACATTCTTTTCTGAAGTTTGAACAAGGTTTAAAGATGACTTTGGGTTTCGGCATACACCTCTAGCTGCAAGATGGCTCTAAAAGGGACCTTATTTACTGAAACAAGGAGCAGTCAGCTCATTGGTAACCCTTCCAGGAGCTTACGTCAATATTTGACCCACCACTGTTCAAATATGTGACCGGTTACAGGATCTGAGGCGTTTGACACTCGTTCATACTTCACAGTAGGGACGAAAAGAAAAAAAAATTATGGACACATATACCCCATACAGTATCTGCAGCAGACAGAGAACTTAGTTAATGCTGTTGTTCAAGATCAACACAAATGACATACCCTTTTTTTCAGCAACCAGATACCCCAGTGTAATCAGACATCCAAGCATATCATAAAAACACAGCTCATTGATTATGTTTTCATATGGGTTGTTGAGGGGAAATCCAATTGGCACCTCTTTATCTCATTTTAATGCCACTCAGCAACATTCTCAAGTCCTCCGAAAACACCAGATGATAGGTATAGATAGCACAGCTACTGCCGTCCTGGGACAGCAAGTCCCAAGTCATTCGAAGACTGGTCATACCTGAAAAATCGACAATTTCCAAGAGGTAATCCTACTACACACAGTTTGTCGTCACTACACACGTAGAAGAACTGTTCTCCAGTCTCTTCAAAAGCCTTGTAAACAGTAGGGCATCTGACTACCATGTCCATGTTGAGTACTGCCATCATGTCCATCAGAGTATAGCAGTCCTCTCAGTAGGTTCATTCAATGAGAATAAAAACAGTAGTTGGCAGGGAATTGATCTTAAAACAACTCATTTAATTTACCTGCTTAAATAAAAGTACAATCATTAGCTAGATAAAATCCCAAAGCAGTCAAACCATTCAGATTTCCCAAAGATATATCATCCTTTCTGTTTAGACAATGTTTAAAGCGCTGATATGTTACATTACATTTTTAAAACAAAAAACAGCAGAAGCGCATGAGTGAATGACCACTGTGTTTTTAGTGAACACTGCAACAAGTATGCCTTGAGATAGGGAACGAACGTGACACTCTCTCAGCATGATGTCATTGGGGTTCCATTTTCCACCTCACCAACCCCAGGCAGTTGTAGTGTAAGGAATCTTTAGGTCGGAAGACTAGAGCAAATTGCACTTCATTTTAAAACACTGCAATATTTAAAAGAAAAGTGATAATACAAAGCAAAAAAATATTTTTAAATGTTAATATCAAACAGAAAATTGCAATTTTCATGTTCTCCATGATGTCACTGCACTGTTTTGAAATAGTGTTTATGGTGGAAATTCCCAATTCTTTATTACCAACTGTAATTTTGGACTTTACAAAACTGTATGAGATAACCAATGACATCAAAATATATAATTTACACAGAACTGCCATAACTGTTGATGTCTGAAATGTTTAGTCTGGCATAAGATTTTCACAGTAGCTCTGAAGTTTGTATGTGAATTTACTTTTGATAAGATGTCTTGAATTAAAATGTTAGGCTTTATCATCTCCCACTAGTATCAGCCTTGCAGTGGAACAAACTGTCTCCCTTTGTCAACACAAACTCCTCTCTCAATCACAAAGTGCCTACACAAACTGCTTGCTATTTATACAGATAATCTCTATCACAAGAGCAGTTCAAGTAATTGCTCTTAAAAAGCTGAAAAATCACACCTTGAGTGTAAAACCTAGAAAATGTATCTAGCAATGTGTGCAAATCATGTCAACACCACTCTTCTCTCCTTCTTTGGTCCCTCTGGGCCACATTTCAATCGGATCCTTTAAGAGGTCAAAGGTCAGGGTTGACCTCACTACCAAATATTTTTTTAACTAACCCAAGATAGACCAGAGCCTGTCGTTTCCAATGGGAGCAAATTAATCATACTGGGCAGAACAAACAAGGAGGTGGGCAGAGCCAAGCACGAGCTAGTGAGATCTTATTGGCACTTTATAGAATTTATTTTAATATTTCCGGTAGGGAACGCCTAGTCTGAAGTGCGCGTGTGCAATAACCCAATTCGCCTTTGCACTCCAAAACAACGGCATTTTCAAAACTTTGGCAAAGGGTAAAGTCTACAAAGTGCAGTCCACTCGGTTTGTTACTGATTCTAGTTATGGAAGCAGAAAACTGTATGGACATCAAATGTTTAATCAATGAGAAAACTAGCAGAATGATGGCCAAAATCCATCTCACTCCATCTTCTCCCGCTGACGACCACTTGGCTTTCTCTCATAACCATATTTGGTAATGAGTGGAAACACCAACCAGATGCTTCACATTTATACATCCGGTGAAATATCTGTCTCATTGTTCTATCTGTGTTACTACCCTCTAATAGGATGAGGGTGCAGGTTGGCCACCAGTAGTTATTCTTCTGGTTTAGAAGGCCACAAATACAGAATATGTTTCAAGAATGTTACAAAACAATTATCATGAAATGGCATGGAGGTGATGAAAAAAAACATTTCAAATTAGCATTACCCAAAAACAATATCAAATATTTCTGCTCAAAAAAAAAGTGAGGTTGGTGGAGGAGCAGAAGGGAGGGAGATAAAGATAATATTTTACCTCCATACTGCCTTCCAACCAGTAATGGAGGATTCACGGACCGCGAAGTGGAGTCTCTCAGTCAGTGCAAGGTGGTAGAGGTGGAGGCAACGTGGGGGGATGGAGGACTAGCTGAGGGGAAGGAGAGGGTGGCGGAGTGGAGAACTATCGGAGGGGAAGGAGAGCGTGGTGGAGTGGAGAACTATCGGAGGGGAAGAAGAGGGTGGTGGAGTACTATCGGAGGGGAAGGAGAGGGTGGTGGAGTGGGGGACTATCGGAGGGGAAGGAGAGGGTGGCGGAGTGGGGAGTGGAGAACTATCGGAGGGGAAGGAGAGCGTGGTGGAGTGGAGAACTATCGGAGGGGAAGAAGAGGGTGGTGGAGTACTATCGGAGGGGAAGGAGAGGGTGGTGGAGGACTATCGGAGGGGAAGGAGAGCGTGGTGGAGTGGAGAACTATCGGAGGGGAAGAAGAGGGTGGTGGAGTACTATCGGAGGGGAAGGAGAGGGTGGTGGAGGACTATCGGAGGGGAAGGAGAGGGTGGTGGAGTGGGGGGGTGGAGGACTATCAGAGGGTGGTAGAGTGGGGAGCTGGAGAACTATTGGAGGGGAAGGAGAGGGGGGCTGGAGGCCTAGAGGGGAAGGAGAGGGTGGTGGAGTCCTATCGGAAGGGGGGGGGGGGTCATGCTGCTCCCCTGGGGTAGGAGCGGGTGTCACTGTTTGGGTGGCGGTGGAGCCGTTGGCTGTGCTCTTGCTCGTGGGCAGCAGCTTGCGGTTCAGCATCCGGCTGAAGGTGGACGTGCGTTTCTCCTGGTCTACCGTCACAGGCTGCTCCAAGTACACCAGGTCGTTGTGCGACTGGCTCATCCCCGGGTCTTTGCACTGGCGGCGCCGGCGGAAGAACAGCTTGGCACTCCTGTGCAGGAAGCTGCCTCCTGGTGGGAGGGAGAGAAGGAAACCAGAGGAGGTTGTCCTAAATTAATATATTTAATTTTACATTTAAGTCATTTAGCAGACACTCTTATCCAGAGCGACTTACAGTTAGTGCATTCATCTTAAGACAACCACGTATCACAGACAGCTACGTTACTGAGGAAAAATGTACTTTCTATCAGTCAAGCTAGAAGTGCAGGTGAAGTTTTTGTAAATTGTTTTTGGGGGGTGTATTATTTAAGATACTGTTTAGAGGTAGGGTTTACGATGTTTTCGGAAGATGGCCAGGGACTGCTGTTCTAGCTGACAGTAACTGTCAGATAGTGTCGTCTACCCTCATAATCCCAGTCTATATTCACTAATATGATAGGGCAAAAAACATGAATTCTTGTTTGCACAATGCACCTCAAAAATTGGAGCCAAGTTATATGCAAGAGATACTGTGAATATGTGGGCCAACTTTCACCCTTAGTTTAGGAAACTTGACACACACTTCAATACAAAACCTTGCAAGATACATCCAGATACCTATCATTTTACCTTGGGAGGAGAAGAAAGGTGAACCACACCTTTATGCAAACCACATATTGATGAATTGGAGTAAATTAGGGTAAGTGGGTAAACAACAAACACACACAAACACCATTGAACAAGGACAAAGACTCAAGCTGAAAACAAGGACAATCAAACACGGACAAAGACAAGGTCAAAAAGAGAAAGTGGATTAACTAATAAATCTGGACTTGAAAAATAGAACCAACCATGACAGAATGCGCCTATAACTGCTCTTACAACCAAACTAGGCACTGCTCCAGCCTAAAATTGAATGGATATTATACCATCTGAAAGCAAATGTGAATGTCACATTTCACAGATGGATAGCATTCTAATCTAGTCACTACTGTACCAAGCTACTAACAGCTGTTCGGGAGGTGACTTACTCTTCTGGAAATCATTTCTGATTAGTTTCCTCTAAGACGGCAAAGAAGAAAGTGACAAGGGAAGACATGATAAATTGTGTCAGGAGGAATGAACGATGAGAAATTAGATAAATGACATGGAAAGAGAGAGGGAGAGAAAGAGACACAGCAAACAACAGACAGGAGCGTTGACCAGGATCATTAGGACTTGAATAGTGTAAGACAGGTACCAAAGTGATATGCCCAGTAGAATATTGTGGGAGAGAATAAGGCCAAAATATACCCAGCAATGAGATCTGTCTGCACAGGGCTGCATAGGGCACATTCCATCAAATCCCACCTCTGCTCTTTTTGGATCCAGACTCTGAGATGCATAGTGACATGGAGGTTTTGTCTGGATCTTGGTCTGTGCCCTCTCCTGCTTGGCACTCCCAGTCCTCCGGGGCCTGCTGGGCCACTCCACTGGGGCCCTCCTGGGGGTCTGACGACACCTCCGGGGGTTTGCTACTGGCTTTTACTACTGATGCAGTTGCCACAGCGATCTCCTGAGATCCCCCCTCCGACATAGAGGCATCCATCGCAGCAGCATAGCCCGCCATCAGAGCCATCTCATCATCCTGAGACAGAGGAGTCTGGGAAATGGAGTACAGAACAGAAAACCCACTGTTAGAGGTAGAGTGTACTGCCTAGCTGCTTTGTAAGGTACGTCTTTGGCTTTCAGAAAAGCCCTATCCAAATCCTATGTATTATGGTACCTTGGTCACTCCTGAGATGATGATGGTGCTCTTCTTGACCGGGGACTTGAGCTTCTGCTTGGCGGACTCGTGGAGCTGGCGGATGGCAGCCTCAGCCACGGGGTCGGTCCCGTTGAGCATGAGTAGCTCTGTGTCGGAGGAGGACAAGGCCTTACTCCCCATGATCCCCAGCACGGACGGCTGCGCCGACACCCTCCGTCCTGACACCTTGGACTTGGTGCTGCTGGGAGGATTGGAGGGGTTCTCTGAAAACATACAAGATCACTTGGATAAGTGGCTTACCAACTAATAACTTATACAAATATTATTTTCTATTTTTGATACATTTGATTTAAAATAATCTGAGCCCATCTCCTGTAAGCAACATCTCATAGTAAAGCTTAGCCTAGACTAGAGAAAGTAATTTGTGTCAAAATGCCTGAACATCGGCCTCCCGGGTGGCGCAGTGGTCTAGAGCACTGCATCGCAGTGCTAGCTGCGCCACCAGAGTCTCTGGGTTCGCGCCCAGGCTCTGTCGCAGCCGGCCGCGACCGGGAGGTCCGTGGGGTGACGCACAATTGGCATAGCGTCGTCCGGGTTAGGGAGGGTTTGGCCGGTAGGGATATCCTTGTCTCATCGCGCTCCAGCGACTCCTGTGGCGGGCCGGGCGCAGTGCGCGCTAACCGAGGGGGGCGGGTGCACGGTGTTTCCTCCGACACATTGGTGCGGCTGGCTTCCGGGTTGGAGGCGCGCTGTGTTAAGAAGCAGTGCGGCTTGGTTGGGTTGTGCTTCGGAGGACGCATGGCTTTCGACCTTCGTCTCTCCCGAGCCCGTACGGGAGTTATAGCGATGAGACAAGATAGTAATTACTAGCGATTGGATACCACGAAAATTGGGGAGAAAAGGGGATAAAAAAAATTTTTTTTTTAAATGCCTGAACATCAAAGCTCCAGATAATGGTTGTCTGTAGTATGTGGATAAGAAGGACCTTCAAATGAGTCTCTTATTGCCATATTTTTGGTGTTCCAGCTTAAAACGTGATTTCAATACGTACGCTGGGTTATATTTAGTCCAGGCAGTAGTGGTCGACCTGGTTTACTCTTCACTGCAGTGATTGTCGTGACCACAGTACCGCAGGGCATGACCGTGCGGTCCATCTCCACTCTCTTAGTGGGGGCTGGAGTAGGGGACTGCCACGACCGCACCTCACTGGGTTTCAGGTATGTCAACTGTGGTACAAGAGAAAGAAGGTGAAGACATGATTATCACACGTGTTCAAGTATAACTGGTTGGAATGTCAATAAAACTTCAAAAACATTGTGTGAAACATTAATGTGTTGGATAGACATGAATATGATATGCATTAAGTAGTTAAAAAGCTAGTTCTTACCTCAGTAGTAAGTGACCCTGTCACTTGATCTTTGGTCATGAGTGTAAATGTTAGCTGTCCTTTGGGCTGCTTCTTCACCAGATCAAAAGGCACAGACACTTGACCCAGTAAGGAGTCTGTCAGGAAGACAAAACATCCCAATCAGTTTGCTATTACAAGACTTCATACATACAGGAAAAATAAATGAGTAAAATGGCAGACAACACAATACAGAGGACATTTTAACTGTCAGACAAAGCTTTCATTGTTGTTAAAAACAACTCCAAAGTAGAACTATTTTGGGTGCATATGGGACAGATTATTAGCATCATTCCCTCTCCCTGTACCTAAAGACAGAGATTCAAAACAAAGATACACTTACTCTCCTGAGGTTTCCCATCATCCAGCAGCTGAATTTTCAGCTCTTTTGATCGTCCATTCAGCTCACTGATGAGAGAAAGAGAAACATTCACTAAACTGAAAATGAGTAACAGAAAGACAATGAGGGAGAGAGGAGAACTGTGGGTTGGATATTACGCAACCGGTGGCAAGTGTTCACTAAGCGATTGAGCTCACAGGCTACAAATTAATTTTTGTTTCCCCTATAGACCGGGGTCTGTAAAGACTGTTTCTGGCAGCATTGGAGCTGGACTCACAAGATGAAGGGCTGGTCCCAGGCTGGGCTGGCTGTGTTCTGTAGGACTGAAGTGGAGAGTTTCTGTGGAGGGTCATCTAGCTGCAGCACACACAGGGGATTCAGACTGCCTGCAAAGTGCAAAGAACAGAAGATGAGTTTAACAGAAATGCATGTTCACATACAAATCAAACATTGGGGTTGGGGATAATGAAACACTATTCAATACAGTACACTGACAACTCAATTTAGGAGCATTATGATTTTTGAACATTAGATCAAATTGACTTTAGATGTCTGAACCACAGAACTAGAATGAGTTCATTCTACTTCTATGGTCTGAACACTTTAGTTTAATAGCATGCTAATAACTTTGAGTGACTTTGTGACCAATACCTTTACATGTCAATGGCTGAAATAAAGCAGCTCTGGCTATCAGGCTTGTAACAGAATGAATAATGCATCAACTGGTAGAGACACAAGTTGCCCTGGCCATTGGCCAACTAAAAACTCAGCTTCAGGCCGGACTGAGGCTAAGCTAAGGGGAATGGAGCCATTACAAGATAGCAGGAAACTTCACTAGTGACTGGCAAGCCAGACTGAAACTCAATGAAAGGGACCTGGATTGCTTTAATTCATTAAATATCTGCAGTTAGGTAGAACCTTTCAGACAGCACACACCAAAAAGCTGCTGCCTCTAGTTTTGGGTCACAGCCAATTTCAAAAATCCTACCAGCATAATTGTCCACTTTGCTTTAATGAAAAAGAAGCAACTGGGGTGAGAAGTGGTGAACGCCACAAATTCATTTATCAACGGTAATCTATTCAGGGAGATACGCTCTGCCCCTGCTGTGGGGTGATGAGCTGCAGCTATGACAGCCCTGCTACTGTAGGAGAGTTTAGAACCACAGTGATTAGGGTTCAACAGAGGTCAGAAAAGAACAAGTCTCAGTGGCTCCTTGGGTTCCATGATGCAGTCATCTCTTCTGGCAGCCACCTCAAGATGAGGCACATTTGGAGCTGTAACAATACTTCAGTGTTTTGATCATGTTTCCATAGATGAACCAGGTTGTGACCCAGTGGTCCCTCACCTGCAGCACCGTCCTCTTGCTCCTTACACGTCACCCGGATATTCTTTACCAGCAGCTTCCAGTCGTGAGCGCGGGGGGGCTTGGGCGGTGATGTCACCTTGTTACGTGCCTGCTAGAAAAGGTGACAGAGAACATGGCGATACTAGGCACTTCCATATGCCATGTAGTGCAGAGTAGAAATGTAGAGCTAGAGGGTGTGCAGGCTATTGTTCCAGATCAGCACTAACACACCTGACTCAAGAACGTGGGGTGTAGAGACTAAGCAACCTATCAATGGAGAGGTATAGAGATGGCCACGGGGTGACAGGAGCACGATGTGCTGACGCTGTGTTTTTGTTGTCGTATGTCTTCCTCTCACCTTGACCTCTGTGGCATGAGCAGGCCTGCAACTCAGCATAACGGAGGGACGCACCGCACACAGCAGCTGTCTCAGCCTGTCCTTTACTGCAAACACACTGGGGCCTGTGGCATGGTCCTGACAGAGACATACAACAAACAAACCGATCAACTATCCCATCATATCACTAGCAATCATCGCCATTACACTTTGACTTGTCTGGACTGATGGTTTTGGGATACATTCTAAAGGAACATGTTCAGGTTTGCAGTTTACACTCAAGAAGTATTGAAGCACTTACGTCGTTTTTTCAAATGTGTATTGCCTTTTTAACACTACAACTGAGACTGTGGGCTGTACCTGTGTGAAGCTGGGGCTGAGCTGCAGGTCCCAAGTCTCAAGATGGCACACCCCCCAGACCACCTGGACCTGCCCTTCAGCCTCCCTCATCTGCAAGTCCAACTGGGGAACAGAGGGCAACAGAACCACCATAAGCAACAACACAGTTACACACACACACAGCTCAGAGTGCAAGCCAACACAATGAGCTGTAATTGAGCAGTCCAGCACAGAGAGAGTAAGTGAGAGAGAGGGACTGAGCGAGAGTGGAGGTGATCGTCAGAGGTAGGACTGTACTAGTGACTGGGCCATCCTAGGGCTGTTATGGTGACTGTATAACCAGCACACCGGCAGTCACGAGTCATGACTGCAGTCAAATTCCATGTGACAATTTAACAGTAACTAGGCTTCTCCAAGCTCTGATGCTGCTACTGGTCATTAGTAGCATACCAAACTTGCTAACTGCCTGGTACTCAGCACTCTATTGTCCCTCTAATCACTCTGACATCAATGCAAATGTAATCGAAAATCTAATCAAACACTTCACGAGAGCCCATGAGCTCATGTTGTGCAACATTTCTATAAGCTATGCAATTGCATGAGAATTGCATGAGTTTTGATGGCCTCTACTAAAAAGAGAAGGATCCCATCAGCTTTCTATAGGTTAAGCCTACTATATTTATTTATCCACTTTACTAATATTAAACCCATTGCTTCGCTTTACAATAGGAGTATAGCCTAATTGGCTAGCATAAAAATTAACCACAGGAAAAACGTCCTCCATTCGCAATTTAAGTGCAGAGATTTTTTTGTTCCGAGACAGGTGCATGATAATGGTCCTTCCTAAATGAAAAGTAATTTCACACATATATTTAGTATATGTGAAGAAAACATTAAATTAAGAAGTCTGATGTGTGACAATATTATCACTTGCGAATTATGTATTATCACTTGTGAATGACACCCAGCATGTGCAGTAAGGCAAGAAACAGCGCATGCCTTTTTTGTTGTTGCACTTTTTCAAATCCTAGTCGCACACCTCAGGTAGCCTAGCCTAGGATTGTATCACAACTAAAGTGGCCAAATAACTTCTTAAAATAAAGCACATTAATCTGCATTACAACCGGCATACATAGTCGGCGCTTGAGCTTCAAGTTCGGGGAAGATAATTTAAACCATAAAAATGCACCTTTATATTAAAGAATTACATGCATAAATCAGATTTGCAGTCACTTTTGAGAACCATGTTATCCCGCAAATTGATTGCATTTTGGAACATTCGCGCCTACTGCCGTGTGCGCATCGCTGCGCTTATAATGTAAAGAAACAGCCTAATAGCTTACCAACATTTTAAGCTAAACGTTCTGATCTGTTTGTTGCGAGTGGTTGTATTAATTTGGGATCTATCGCATCCCACAAGTGTCCCAAACTATGTTTCACTGGAATTTGGGAATTTGGCTTAGATTAATCAAAAAAGTTAGCTTATAACAGTGAACCTTTTTTTGTGGGATACACATAAGGCAATTCTAGGTCTTGTGGCAAATTTTGGTTAAACTATCCCCAATTAAATGGAATTGCAATCCTCAGCATGCACAGTGCATTCTTTCATCACATGCACAGTGCATTCTTCCATCACATGTACAGCTGATTCTCAAGATCTTGCACACTAATGAGATGCTATTGAGCTCACACTACTACACTGTCTGAGCCAAGGACTACATACTTTCTGGTAAGTTTTGATTACAATACTGGGTGGGGTGAATATATTTTATATGACATACATGATTCTTAACTAGTAAATAGTAGCCTACAGCAAAGTGTGTTGAAACAATTTCTGCTAGTTAGTTTTTGCTACCATGTGGATTTTGGCTTGCTTGAGCCTGCTAACTGAGGAGTGTTAATTTACCTGTTTCCAAACATGTTTCATTTTAAAACATTTATCTTACAAATTAGTTGTTTAATCTAACTGCTTAACTATTTATCTGTACATGGAATTGTATTTGTTTTTTTTACTCATTTTTTTCTAATCTTTACTGCCCTGCCTACTTCACTCTTGCTCCAAGCAGAGGAAACTGCAGTTCTGAAATACATCAAAAAGTGTGAAGACTGGTGGAAGGGACATTGTGGATCTGAGGCTCTTTCCCCTGTTGCCTCCATCATCCTCCAAATCCCACCAACATCAGCCGCCTCAGAGCGCAACTGGTCCTTGTTTGGGAACACACACCAAAGCACGCAACAGGTTGACCAATAGAAGGGTTGAAAAATTGGTGGCCATCCGGGCAAATTTGAGGCTTTTTGTATCTGTCAACAAGCCATCCTCAACAAGGTTGGAAAGTGACAGTGAAGATGAGGCCTCAGAGTCTGATGTCCAAGAGGTGGACATTGAGGAGGTCCAGGGAGAAGACATGGAAGCCTGAGAGGAAGTCAACCAAAGCTTTAGTTTCGAGACTATAATTTTACAGATGCGATGGATTATTGGGGATCATTCAATATTCCCTTTCTTTTGTTGTTCATTGAAATCATCCCATGTGAAGAGTCAACTCATTTAATTAAAGGTCAATTCTTAACTAAATAGTTAGTTTTTATTTCTATTGGAAGGATTTAATAATTTGCAATTATGTCTACTTATGATAAGGTAAAAGGTTTATGTTTCTGTCTCCATATGATATGGTAAATACATTCAATGCAAAAAACATCTCCATTTAAATGGTATTAATACCCATATATTCCCGTTAATTCCCATATATTCCCATGGAAGGTTTCCACCTCTGAATATTCCCCAAAATGTGCAATCCTAACCGCCACAGCCCTGGGCCATCCTCTCCCATTATGCCTCGATTCTGCTCTGGCTGTACAGACAAATCTGTGTTACCAAACAAAGGCTTTTTCTGATAGCACTGAAATACCCAGGTAAAATGCCTGGATTAAGTAAAACAAAAGTTTGATGTAAAAGCAGATTCCGGTCAGACTGGAAACAGTGTAGGCCTAAGGGTTACTTAAGTTCACTTGTACTGTGCTCTAAGTAATGGAGAGCACAACAAACATGCAGTGCATTCGGAAAGTATTCCCGAACGCTTGATTTTTTCCACATTTTGTTATTTGACAGCCTTATTCTAAAATTGATTAAATTAAAAAAAAATCCTCATTCTACAAACACCCTATAATGACAAAGCGAAAAGGTTTAGAAATGAATGCTAATTTATTTAAAAAATAAATTAAATTAAAATCAGAAAGACCTTAAGTATTCAGACACTTTGCTATGACTCGAAATTGATCTCAGGTGCATCCTGTTTCCATAGATCATCCTTGAGATGTTTCTACAACTTGATTGGAGTCCACCTGTGGTAAATTCAATTGATTGGATATGATTTGGAAAGGCACACACCTGTCTATCAAGGTCCCACAGTTGGAAGTACATGTCAAAGCAAAAACCAAGCCATGAGGTTGAACGAATTGTCCGTAGAGGTTCGTGACAGGATTGTGTCAAAAAACAGATCTGGGGAAGGGTACCTAACAATTTCTGCAGCATTGTAGGGCCGAAGAACACAGTGGCCTCCATCATTCTTAAATGGAAGAAGTTTGGAAACACCAAGACTCTTCCTAGAGCTGGCCACCCGGCCAAATTGAGCAATCAGGGGGAGAAGGGCCTTGGTCAGGGAGGCGACCAGGAACCCGATGGTCACTCTGACAGAGCTCCAGAGTTCCTCTAAGGAGATGGGAAAACATTCCAGAAGGACAACCATCTCTGCAGTACTCCACCAATCAGGCCTTTGGCGGTAGAGTCGCCAGACGGAAGCCACTCCTCAGTAAAAGGCACATGACGGTCCGCTTGGAGTTTGCCTAAAAGCACCTAAAGGACTCTGACCATAAGAAACAAGATTCTCTAGTCTGATGAAACCGGTTTGCCAAGCTTGTAGCGTCATACCAAAGACTCGAGGCTGTAATCGATGCCAAAAGTGCTTCAACAAAGTACTGAGTAGAGGGTCTGAACACTTACAGTACCAGTCAAAAGTTGACACACCTACTCATTCAAGGGTTATTCTTTATTTTTACTATGTTGTAGAATAATAGTGAAGAAATCAAAACTATGAAATAACACATATGTAATCATGTAGTAACCAAAAAAGTGTTTAACAAATTAAAATATATTTGATATTTGAGATTCTTCAAAGTAGCCACCCTATGCTTTGACAGCTTTGCACACGCTTGGCATTCTCTCAACCAGCTTCATGAGGTAGTCACCTGGAATCCATTTCAATTAACAGGTGGGCCTTGTTAAAAGTTAGTTTGTGGAATTTCTTTCCTTAATGCATTTGAGCCAATCAGTTGTGTTGTGACAAGGTAGGGGTGGAATACAGATTCCCTATTTGGTAAAATACCAAGTCAAAAAAACAAAGAGAAATGACAGTCCATCATTACTTTAAGACATGAAGATCAGTCAATAAGGAACATTTCAAAAACTTTCGCAAAAACCATCAAGTGCTATGATGAAACTGGCTCCCTTGAGGGCCGCCACATGAAAGGAAGACCCAGATTTACCTCTGCTGCAGTGGATGAGTTCATTAGTTACCAGCCTCAGAAATTGCAGCCCAAATAAATGCTTCAAAGTTCAAGTAACAGACACATCGCAACATCAACTGTTCAGAAGAGACTGTGTGAATCAGGCCTTCATGGTCGATGTTGGTGCAAAGAAACCACGACTAAAGAACACCAATAAGAATAAGAGACTTGCTTAAGCCAAGAAACACAAGCAATGGACATTAGATTGGTGGAAATATGTCCTTTGGTCTGATGAGTCCATATGAGATTTTTGGTTCCAACCACCGTGTCTTTGTAAGACACAGAGAAAGTGAACGGATGATCTCTGCATGTGTGGTTCCCACCGTGAAGCACGGAGGAGGTGGTGTGTTGGTGTGGGGGTGCTTTGCTGGTGACACATTCTGTGATTTATTAGCATGGCTACCACAGCATTCTGCAGCGATACGCCACCTCATCTGGTTTGGGTTTAATGGGACTATCATTTGTTTTTCAACAGGACAATGGCCCAACACACCACTGGGGGTGTAAGGGCTATTTGACCAAGAAGGAGAGTGATGAAGTGCTGCATCAGATGACCTTGCTTCCACAACCACCTGACCTCAACCCAATTGAGATGGTTTGGGGATGAGTTGGACCGCAGAGTTAAGGAAAAGCAGCCAACAAGTGCTAAGCATATGTGGGAACTCCAAGACTGTTGGAAAAGCATTGCTCATAAAGCTGGTTGAGAGAATGCCAAGAGTGTGCAAAGCTGTCATCAAGGCAATGGGTGGCTACTTTGAAGAATCTAAAATATATTTTGTTTTGTTTAACACTTTTTTTGGTTACATGACATGATTACATATGTGTTTTTTCATAGTTTTGATGTCTTCACTATTATTCTATAATGTTGAAATTAGTAAATATAAAGAAACACCCTTGAATGAATAGGTGTCCAAATGTTTTACACACACACGCATACACAGATATACATATACACATACATACATACATACATACATACATACATACATACATACATACATACATACATACATACATACATACATACAGTAAATATATATATAAATATGCGTGTGTGTGTAAAAAGTTTGGACACCTATTCATTCAAGGGTTTTTCTTTATATTTACTAATTTCTACATTGTACACACACACACACATTTACATTTACATTTAAGTCATTTAGCAGACGCTCTTATCCAGAGCGACTTACAAATTGGTGCATTCACCATTCACACACACACACACACGCACACGCACACAGCTGAAGTCAGAAGTTTACATACACCTTAGCCAAATACATTTAAACTCAGTTTTTCACAATTCCTGACATTTAATCCTAGTAAAAATTCCCTGTCTTAGGTCAGTTAGGATCACCACTTTATTTTAAGAATGTGAAATGTCAGAATAATAGTAGAGAGAATGTTTTATTTCAGCATTTATTTCTTTTATCACATTCCCAGTAGGTCAGAAGTTTACATACACTCAATTACTATTTGGTAGCATTGCCTTTAAATTGTTAAACTTGGGTCAAATGTTTCAGGTAGCCTTCCACAAGCTTCCTACGATAAGTTGGGTGAATTTTAGCCCATTCCTCCTGACAGAGCTGGTGTAACTGAGTCAGGTTTGTAGGCCTCCTTGCTTACACACGCTTTTTCAGTTCTGCCCACAAATCTTCTACGGGATTGAGGTCATGGCTTTGTGATGGCCACTCCAATACCTTGACTTTGTTGTCCTTAAGCCATTTTGCCACAACTTTGGAAGTATGCTTGGGGTCATTGTCCATTTGGAAGACCCCTTTGCGACCAAGCTTTAACTTCCTGACTGATGTCTTGAGATGTTGCTTCAATATATCCACATAATTTTCCTTCCTCATATTGCCATCTATTTTGTGAAGTGCACCAGACCCTCCTGCAGAAAAGCACTCCCACAACATGATGCTGTCACCCCCGTACTTCACGGTTGGGATGGTGTTCTTCAGCTTGCAAGCATCCCCCTTTTTCCTCCAAAAATAACAATGTTCATTATGGCCAAACAGTTCTATTTTTGTTTCATCAGACCAGATGACATTTCTCCAAAAAGTACGATCTTTGTCCCCATGTGCATGTTACGTTCCCCAGTTTCTGTGTTGTCGTTTGTGTATTTGAGTGTGTGTTTCAGGAAATGGCTTCCTGAAATTCTCCCCAAGCAGCTGATTGGTCGGCCCCGAATTGATGATTGGAGAGCTGACCCCGCCCCCTCGTCAGGACGCAGCTGTCTTCAATTAGATTCCTTCTGAAGCTATATAAGCCAGTGTTCTGTTGCTCAGAGGGGAGATTGATTGCATATCCTAAGATGATTGCTGAGAGAGAAGGCTGATGGCTGTGGGTTATTTACTGTGTTAGTTGTTGCTGGGAGCAAATTTGGTATGTTCTGTGTTAGTTTGTTGCTCAGTCAGATAGAGCTTATTTGATGTCCTGTGTTTCCCAGTTTGTTTGTGAAATTGTTTAATATTGTTTCATTTGTTGCCAGGGGGGAAGGGGAACGCACCTAGGGAGTGCTTAGGCAAGAGGCCCGTGGGCATACATATACCCGTAGTATATTCACTGTCTAGGCACACTAGGAAAGACCTGGGTGGACTACCCCCTGTATTTTGGTTAGCGCACCAGGTGGTGCTAAGTTAGGTAAGTAGTGGGTAGGTAGGAGAGGGGGCTTTGATATTTACTTTCTTTGCTTAAGTTCTGTCCAGCCCCTTTCCCCCAAAATGACCATGTGAAGGAATAAATTCCTAGTAAACGGTGAATTCTCTGCCTTTTGTCATCCTTACTCACACCTACAGTCCATACCTCTTTCACTTCACGGGGAGTTGAGTTGTAGCAGGGTGTTGCGTTCCCTCTTCATAGAGGCGTGCGTAACAGTGCAGTTGCAAACTGTAGTCTGGCTTTTTTATGGCGGTTTCTGAGTAGTGGCTTCTTCCTTGCTGAGCGGCCTTTCAGGTGATGTCGATATTTGACTCATTCTACTGTGGATATAGATATTTTTGTACCTGTTTCCTCCAGCATCTTCACAAGGTCCTTTGCTGCTGTTCTGGGATTGATTTGCACTTTTCACACCAAAGTACGTTCATCTCTAGGAGACAGAACGCATCTCCTTCCTGAGAAGTATGACGGCTGCGTGGTCCCATGGTGTTTATACTTGCGTACTATTGTTTGTACAGATGAACGTGGTACCTTCAGGACTTTGGAAATTGCTCCCAAGGATCAACCAGACTTGTGGAGGCCTACAATTATATTTCTGAGGTCTTGACTGATTTCTTTTGATTTTCCCAAGCAAAGAGGCACTGAGTTTGAAGGTAGGCCTGGAAATACATCCACAGGTACACCTCCAATTGACTCGGGCTAATTGACATCATTTATCAGAAGCTTCTAAAGCCATGACATCATTTTCTGGAATATTCCAAGCTGTTTAAAGACACAGTCAACTTAGTGTATGTAAACTTCTGACCCACTGGAATTGTGAGTGAAATAACCTGTCTGTAAACAATTGTTGGAAAAATTACTTGTCATGCACAAAGTAGATGACCTAACCGATTTGCCAAAACTATAGTTTGTCAACAAGAAATGTATGGAGTTGTAGAAAAAAGTTAATGACTCCAACCTAAGTGTTTGTAAACCTCTGACTTCAACTGTACATACATATACATTTTTGTTGTGAGAATCAATCCCGCTTCCATAAGGCAAACACTTCTAGAATAATGCAAATTAGTGTCCAAACTTTTGACTGGTACTGTATGCTTTTAAAAAATAGATTTACAAAAATGTCTAAACCGATTTTTGCTTTGTCATTATGGGGTATTGTGTGTAGCTTGAGGGGAAAAAAACAATTTAATACATTTTAGAATAAGGCTGTAACATAACAATGTGTAAAAAGTCAAGGGGTCTGAATCATTTCCAAATGCACTTTCTTTTTGTTGTTGCCTGAACACGACTATTTATCATCAATGTGTGCGGAAATGTTGACAACAAACTTCCTGTGTCATTATAGTAATGGTGAATGAACATAGCCTAGTCTCTTCTGGTTGAGGAAAAAAAATACCTGAGAACAAAAGGATTCCATTTAAAGTAGCTTAGACTTTTAAAATGGCGCCGGAGAAGGCAGACATTTTACGTGCCCCCATTCGATTGTTTTTTGTTCAATTGTTTGCAACTTATTTTTTACATAATGTTGCCAGTACCGTTTCTTATGACCGAAAATAACTTCTGGACTAGAGGTCGACCGATTATGATTTTTCAACGCCGATACCGATTATTGGAGGACCAAAAATATGCCGATTATTGATTAGAAAAATATATATTAGTTGTAATAATGACAATTACAACAATACTGAATGAACACTTATTTAAACTTAATATAATACATCAATCAAATCAATTTAGACTCAAATAAATAATGAAACGTGTTCAATTTGGTTTAAATAATGCAAAAACACAGTGTTGGAGAAGAAAGTAAAAGTGCAATATGTGCCATGTAAAAAAGCTAACGTTTAAGTTCTTTGCTCAGAACATGAGAACATATGAAAGCTGGCTGTTCCTTTTAACATGAGTCTTCAATATTCCCAGGTAAGAAGTTTTAGGTTGTAGTTATTATAGGACTATTTCTCTCTATACCATTTGTATTTCATAGACCTTTGACTATTGGATGTTCTTATAGGCACTACAGTATTGCCAGCCTAATCTCGGGAGTTGATAGGCTTGAAGTCATAAACAGTACTGTGCTTCAAGCATTACGAAAAGCTGCTGGCAAACGGAGAAAAGTGTGGTTTGAAAGAATGCTTACGAGCCTGCTGCTGCCTACCACCGCTCAACAGACTGCTCTATCAAACCATAGACTTAATTATAATATAATACACACAGAAATACGAGCCTTATGTTATTAATATGGTAAAATCGGGAAACTATCATTTCGAAACAAGTTTATTATTTCATCAAAATATGGAATCGTTCCGTATTTTATTGAACGGGTGGCAACCCTTAGTCTAAATATTGCTGTTACATTGCACAACCTTCAATGTTGTCATAATTATGTAAAATTATGGCGAAAAAATGGTCTTCACACAGTTCGCAATGAGCCAGGCAACCCAAACTGCTGCATATACCCTGGCTCTGCTTACACTGAACGCAAGAGAAGTGACAATTTCAGGCACTGCATTGATTATATGCAACGCAGGACAAGCTAGTTAACTAGTGATTGTTAAGATTGATTTTTTTTATAAGATAAGTTTAATGCTACCTAGCAACTTACCATGGCTCCTTGCTGCCTGCACTCGCATAACAGGTGGTCAGCCTGCCACAGTCTCCTCGTGGGTTGTAATATTAATCGGCATGCCAAAAACCCATTGTTACGAACTTGAAATAGGCCCTAATTAATCGGCCATTCCAATTAATCGGTTGACCTCTAATCTGGACATCAGGAATGCGATTACTTACACTGGACTGGCAGAATCCTTTTTTTCATTTAACGAGTCTGAGGAGCCCGACGCAAACAATATACTGCTTTCTCGGTTACAGGCCCAGATTTGCGTGAAGACGAGGCGGAGAAAAAGGGGCCGGAGGGCAGGCTGCCTTCTGAGAATTCGTAGGCGATCGAATAAACCCCCACTTTCTTCCATTCTGCTAGCAAACGTGCAATCTTCGGACAATAAAATAGATGACCTACGCAGAGGATTAAACTACCAACGGGACATTCAAAACTGTAATACCTTATGCTTCACGGAATGAACAGCGGCGTCTGGTAAGACAAGGGGCTGCGGACTACGTATATTTGTAAATAACAGCTGGTGCACGATTTCTAAGGAAGTCTCGAGCTATTGCTCACCTGAGGTAGTGTGGTCTTCAGCTTTTCATGAGATACTCTATCTACCTAGAGAGTTTATCTGTATTTTTCGTAGCTGTTTACATAGTGCCAGCCTCTGACTGGGGTGGTAAGACAGCATTGAATGAGCTATATTCCACCATAAATGTTAAATAAAGGTGTATAAAAAAAAATATATATATGTTTTTAAATTCGGGATAAATCGGCATCCAAAATTACCGATTTCCGATTGTTATGAAAACTTGAAATCGGCCCTAATTAATCGGCCATTCCGATTAATCGGTCGACCTCTAGTATATACCCCAACCAGAAGCCATGGATTATAGGCAACATCCGCACTGAGCTAAAGGCTAGAGCTGCCGCTTTCAAGGAGCGGGACTCTAACCCGGAAGCTTATAAGAAATCCCGCAATTCCCTCCGACGAACCATCAAACAGGCAAAGCGTCAATAAGATCGAATCATACTACACCGGCTCTGACGCTTGTCAGATGTGGCAAGGCTTGCAAACCATTACAGACCACAAAGGGAAGCACAGCCAAGAGCTGTCCATGACACGAGCCTACCAGATGAGCTAAACTACTTCAATGCTCAGGGAAATAACACTGAAACATGCATGAGAGCACTAGCTGTTCCGGAAGACTGTGTGATCACACTCTCCGCAGCCGATGTGAGTAAGACCTTTAAACAAGTCAACATTCACAAGGCCAGATGAATCACCAGGACGTGTACATGCGCTGACCAACTGGCAAGTCTTCACTGACATTTTCAACCTCTCCCTGACCGAGTCTGCAATAACAACATGCTTTAAGCAGACCACCATAGTGCCTGTGCCCAAGAACACTAAGGTAACCTGCCTAAATGACTACCGACCCGTAGCACTCACGTCTGTAGCCATGAAGTGCTTGGAAAGGCTGGTCATGGCTCACATCAACACCATTATCCCAGAAACCCTAGACCCACTCCAATTTTCATACCGCCCCAACAGATCCACAGATGATGCAATCTCTATTGCACTCCACACTGCCCTTTCCCACCTGGACAAAAGGAATACCTATGTGAGAATGCTCTTCATTGACTACAGCTCAGCGTTCAACACTGGTCCCGTGTGGCTCAGTTGGTAGAGCATGGCGCTTGCAACGCCAGGGTTGTGGGTTCATTCCCCACGGGGGGACCAGGATGAATATGTATGATCTTTCCAATTTGTAAGTCGCTCTGGATAAGAGCGTCTGCTAAATGACTTAAATGTAAATGTAAACACCATAGTGTGCCTCAAAGCTCATCAATAAGATAAGGACCCTGGGACTAAACACGTTATGCAACTAGATCCTGGACTTCCTGACGGGCCGCCCCCAGGTGTTAAGGGTAGGTAACAACACATTCGCCATGCTGATCCTCAACACAGGGGCCCCTCAGGGGTGTGTGCTCAGTCCCCTCCTGTACTTCCTGTTCACTCATGACTGCACAGCCAGGCACAACTCCAACACCATCATTAAGTTTGCAGATGACACAACAGTGGTAGGCCTGATCACTGACGAGACAGCCTATAGAAAGGAGGTCAGAGACCTGGCCGTGTGGTGCCAGGACAACAACCTCTCCCTCAACGTGATCAAGACAAAGGAGATGATTGTGGACTATAGGAAAAGAGGACCAAGCACTCCCCTATTCTCATTGACGGAGCTGCAGTGGAGCAGGTTGATAGCTTCCTTGATGTCCACATCACCAACAAACTAACATGGTCCAAGCACACCAAGACAGTCGTTAAGAGGGCAGGACAAAACCTATTCCCCCTCAGGAGACTGAAAAGATTTGGCATGGGTCCTCAGATCCTCAAAAAGTTTTACAGCTGCACCATCGAGAGCATTCTGACTGGTTGAATCACTGCCTGGTATGACAACTGCTCAGTCTCCGACCGCAAGGCACCACAGAGGGTAGTGCGAACGGCCCAGTACATCACTGGGGCCAAGCTCCCTGCCATCCAGGACCTCTGTACTAGGCGGAGTCAGAGGAAGGCCCTAAACATTGTCAAAGACTCCAGCCACTCTAGTCATAGACTGCTCTCTCTGCTACTGCACGGCAAGCGGTACCGGAGCACCAAGTCTAGGTCCAAGAGGCTTCTAAACAGCTTCTACCCCAAGCCTTAAGTATCCTGAACACCTAATCAAATGGCTACCCAGACTATTTGCATTGCCCCCCTCCACTCCCCCTCTTTTACACCGCTGCTACTCTCTGTTGTTATCATCTATGTATAGTCACTTTAATAACTCTCCCTTCATGTACATATTACCTCAACTAACCGGTGCCCCCGCACATTGACTCTGTACCGGTACCCCCCTGTATATAGTCTCTCTATTGTTATTTTACTGCTGCTCTTTAATTACTTGTTACTTTTATTTCTTATCCATATTTTTCTTAACTAGATTGTCGGTTTGGGGCTCGTAAGTAAGCATTTCACTGAGGTCTACAACTATTGTATTTGGCGCATGTGACTGATAATTTTATTTCATCACGTGAGTCACATGAAATGCCTCCACTGCAATCATACTACAGTAATGTTAGAACTGTGTGATTTACATAGCCAAAGTGCACTGAGCCGCGCAACCACAGAGCGTGTGAGGCAGAAAGAGAAACACACACGGTCTCAATATACTGTATAAATACACTGTGCACAAAAAAACATTAAGAACACCTTCCTAATATTGAGTTGCACCAATTTGTTGGGGCATGGGCTCTACAAGATGTTGAAAGCAATCCACAGGGATGCTGGTCCATGTTGACTCCAATGCTTCCCACAGTTGTGTCAAGCACGTACTATCATACCCCATTCAAATCAAATCAAATCAAATTTTATTAGTCACATACACATGGTTAGCAGATGTTAATGCGAGTGTAGCGAAATGCTTGTGCTTCTAGTTCCGACAATGCAGTAATAACCAACAGTAATCTAACCTAACAATTCCACACTACTACCTTACACACACACACAAGTGTAAAGGGATAAAGAATATGTACATAAAGATATATGAATGAGTGGTGGTACAGAACGGCATGGCAGATGCAGTAGATGGTATAGAGTACGGTATATACGTATGAGATGAGTACTGTAGGGTATGTAAACATAAAGTGGCATAGTTTAAAGTGGCTAGTGGTACATGTATTGCATAAAGATGGCAAGATGCAGTAGATGATATAGAGTACAGTATATATACATAAGAGATGGGTAATGTAGGGTATGTAAACATTGTATTAAGTGGCATTGCTTAAAGTGGCTAGTGGTACATTTTTACATAATTTCCATCAATTCCCATTTTTAAAGTGGCTGGAGTTGAGTCAGTATGTTGGCAGCGGCCGCTAAATGTTAGTGGTGGCTGTTTAACAGTCTGATGGCCTTGAGATAGAAGCTGTTTTTCAGTCTCTCGGTCCCTGCTTTGATGCACCTGTACTGACCTCGCCTTCTGGATGATAGCGGGGTGAACAGGCAGTGGCTTGGGTGGTTGTTGTCCTTGATGATCTTTATGGCCTTCCTGTGACATCGGGTGGTGTAGGTGTCCTGGAGGGCAGGTAGTTTGCCCCTGGTGATGCGTTCTGCAGACCTCACTACCCTCTGGAGAGCCTTACGGTTGTGGGCGGAGCAGTTGCCGTACCAGGCGGTGATACAGCCCGACAGGATGCTCTCGATTGTGCATCTGTAGAAGTTTGTGAGTGCTTTTGGTGACAAGCCGAATTTCTTCAGCCTCCTGAGGTTGAAGAGGCGCTGCTGCGCCTTCTTCACAACGCTGTCTGTGTGGGTGGACCAATTCAGTTTGTCCGTGATGTGTACACCGAGGAACTTAAAACTTTCCACCTTCTCCACTACTGACCCGTCGATGTGGATAGGGGGGTGCTCCCTCTGCTGTTTCCTGAAGTCCACAATCATCTCCTTTGTTTTGTTGACGTTGAGTATGAGGTTATTTTCCTGACACCACACTCCGAGGGCCCTCACCTCCTCCCTGTAGGCCGTCTCGTCGTTGTTGGTGATCAAGCCTACCACTGTAGTGTCATCCGCAAACTTGATGATTGAGTTGGAGGCGTGCATGGCCACGCAGTCGTGGGTGAACAGGGAGTACAGGAGAGGGCTCAGAACGCACCCTTGTGGGGCCCCAGTGTTGAGGATCAGCGGGGTGGAGATGTTGTTACCTACCCTCACCACCTGGGGGCGGCCCGTCAGGAAGTCCAGGACCCAGTTGCACAGGGCGGGGTCGAGACCCAGGGTCTCGAGCTTGATGACGAGTTTGGAGGGTACTATGGTGTTAAATGCTGAGCTGTAATCGATGAACAGCATTCTCACATGGGTATTCCTCTTGTCCAGATGGGTTAGGGCAGTGTGCAGTGTGGTTGCGATTGCGTCGTCTGTGGACCTATTGGGTCGGTAAGCAAATTGGAGTGGGTCTAGGGTGTCCGGTAGGGTGGAGGTGATATGGTCCTTGACTAGTCTCTCAAAGCACTTCATGATGACGGAAGTGAGTGCTACGGGGCGGTAGTCGTTTAGCTCAGTTACCTTAGCTTTCTTGGGAACAGGAACAATGGTGGCCCTCTTGAAGCATGTGGGAACAGCAGACTGGGATAAGGATTGATTGAATATGTCCGTAAACACACCAGCCAGCTGGTCTGCGCATGCTCTGAGGACGCGGCTGGGAATGCCGTCTGGGCCTGCAGCCTTGCGAGGGTTAACACGTTTAAATGTTTTACTCACCTCGGCTGCAGTGAAGGAGAGCCCGCAGGTTTTGGTAGGGGGCCGTGTCAGTGGCACTGTATTGTCCTCAAAGCGGGCAAAAAAGTTGTTTAGCCTGTCTGGGAGCAAGACATCCTGGTCCTCGACGGGGCTGGTTTTCTTTTTGTAATCCGTGATTGACTGTAGACCCTGCCACATACCTCTTGTGTCTGAGCTGTTGAATTTCGACTCGATTTTGTCTCTGTACTGAGACTTAGCCTGTTTGATTGCCTTGCGGAGAGAATAGCTACACTGTTTTTATTCGGTCATGCTTCCGGTCACCTTGCCCTGGTTAAAAGCAGTGGTTCGCGCTTTCAGTTTCACGCGAATGCTGCCGTCAATCCACGGTTTCTGGTTTGGGAATGTTTTTATCGTTGCTGTGGGTACGACATCGTCAATGCACTTCCTAATGAACTCGCTCACCGAATCAGCATATTCGTCAATATTGTTGTTGGACGCGATGCGGAACATATTCCAATCCGCGTGATCGAAGCAGTCTTGAAGCGTGGATTCAGATTGGTCGGACCAGCGTTGAACAGACCTGAGCGCGGGAGCTTGTTGTTTGAGTTTTTGTTTGTAGGCTGGAATCAACAAAATGGAGTCGTGGTCAGCTTTTCCGAAAGGGGGGCGGGGGAGGGCCTTATAAGCGTCGCGGAAATTAGTATAACAATGGTCTAGTGTTTTTCCAGCCCTGGTAGCACAATCGATATGCTGATAGAATTTAGGGAGTTTTGTTTTTAGATTAGCCTTGTTAAAATCCCCAGCTACGATGAATGCAGCCTCAGGGTGTGTGGTTTCCAGTTTACAAAGAGTCAGATAAAGTTCGTTCAGGGCCATCGATGTGTCTGCTTGGGGGGGAATGTATACGGCTGTGATTATGATTGACGAGAATTCCCTTGGTAGATAATGCGGTCGACATTTGATTGTGAGGAGTTCTAGATCAGGTGAACAGAACGACTTGAGTTCTTGTGTGTTGTTATGATGATCACACCACTTCTCGTTAATCATAAGGCATACCCCCCCGCCCCTCTTCTTACCGGAAAGATGTTTGTTTCTGTCGGCGCGATGCATGAAGAAACCAGCTGGCTGCACCGACTCCGTTAGCGTCCCTTGAGTTCAAAGGCACTTAAATATTTAGTCTTGCCCATTCACCCTCTGAATGGCACACATACAAAATCCATATCGCAAGGCTTAAAAATCCTTCTTTAACACATCCCCCCCACCCCCAACACTGATTGAAGTGGATTTAACAAGTGACATTAATAAGGGATCATAGATTTCATCTGGATTCTCCTGGTCAGTCTATGTCATGGAATTCATAACGTTTTGTACACTCAGTGTATATCCATTCACAATTACTCATGACAAGAACAATTCTAGTGTTGGTTAGTCAGTCATTTGTCGCAACATAAAAAAGGATGAAAATATTTCGAAAAGCCTGTCTCTAGGAGTTTTCCAGACCAAACCGAAGAGACCTGTAAAAAACAAATAGTCTCCTTCTACACCACCCAAAAACAACAGCATATCCAAAACAATAACAAAGGTGTCCTGACCGAACTTCAGCTTTTTAAAAGGGATTGCTAACTAGCATTAGTGCAGTGACTGGAAGTCTCGGGTAACTGCTAGCATGCTAGTAGATTCCCATAGACTTCCAGGCATTGTGCTAACGCTAGTTAGCAATGGCTCGCAAAACTACCTGTAACTTCCTTCATGCTGGACACAGATATATAAAAATGGTATCCACGAGTCCATCTGACTCAGGGAAAGTAGATACAGGGCCTCATTGCCAAAATCCCCAAAGTATCCTATTAAACCTCTCACTGGATTTGTATTTATGGCAGACTCAGATCAGGCCCACAATGAGGCAACAAGTAAAGCACCTTATTTCGAAATACCTTTAATTCAAGCAGAGAGACAAAGGCTAGATTGCGTAAACATTGTGGGTAAACCTGAGACTTGACTGTAAATCGTGAGACTTGACTGTAAATCGTGAGACTTGACTGTAAATCGTGAGACTTGACTGTAAATCGTGAGACTTGACTGTAAATCGTGCCCAGTCAGTTATGGGCCGTGCTACTAAAATAGATGAATCAAGCCATCTCTACTTTGTTTTGCATGAAAGAGAGCCTATCACTCAACGTCAAGACAATTATTTTGGGGAAAATTCTTAATTCCATTAGTATGTGATTGTGTCTGTGATTATACTCCTAACAATGAAAGTGGAGGTAGTAGGGAACCAAAAAATGAGGGAGCTGGGAACTCATCCCTTTCAGTATTTTACATGACACTGACAGTAATTTAAACAAGGTCTCCAGGGCATTTATCAACCTCTGGGTCCTCGCCATTTAATCTGATTCTCGTAGCAGAAGCGAAGCTCTGCTGAAGTGCGTCATGTTCAATAAATCAGAGCTTCCTCCATTAAGACAACCAGGAACCCTGCCACCTCTGACTCGCTCTCCCTTTGTTCGTATTAAGCATAGCTCCAATAGAAATGGGAAGGGATAGATTATAGCTGCAGATGTAGTGAGCACAACTGTTGTGTTCATTTACCTGCAGTTCAAGTGGAGATATCGTTACGCTGTACCTACAGGGCTCTCCTGGACACATGGCTGATGGTGAAGCACTGAGGGAGAACTGAAGCTTGTCCCCGACCACCTTGCATCGTGCAGCCTAGGAGAAGACAAGACAGCAAATAGTTACAATAGTACCATACAATAAGCGAGGGAACACTCAAAAATGTATTTGAGGTAAAAAGGTGCTTGGTGCTAAACATGCCTAACTATGATTATGGTATTCTTGCAAACTGCATACGTGGCTCACATTACAATTGGTTAACCTGTAGTTTTTCCTTAATGGTAACAATGTGTGTTGCTTTTTTCAGAGTGTGACAACAATCAACTTGAAAGCTCAAACATGAAGCATCTCATTAAAGGCAGGTACTGCCCATTTCTCCCTGCTTGACCCTCCTTGTCATTGGTTCCCTCGTCTCCTTATGGTGCTTTCAAGACACCTGGTAACTCTGGAAGAAAAAAAACTAGGTCAAATCATGACATCATTGATCTTCAGGTTGGAGCGCTAGAAAGATGCCAAAGTTTCCCACTTAGAAATCTGAGTTAGATGACCGTTCTAACGATTTTTCCTAGTCGGAGCTAGTTTTTCTCCACTCCAGAGGTCCCAGTTGTCTTGAATACACTGGAGTCAGAAGTTGGAGAACTCGAGTTCCGAGTTGTTTTACAGTGCTGATCTGTACTGGGCTGGCTATAAGGGGACCGCTACATAAGCTTCTTACTGCATACACACATACCAATGGAGGCAGGGCAAGGACACACCTTTGTTCACCAAAGTCTCTGGGAGCAAAAAACAATGAAGCAGCATCTGGATCTTGCATATTACAGAAAAGCCCCCAAAAAACTGAGCAGGCATTTAATAACACAGACTAGTTTAAATCACTGCTTTGCTTTGTTTCTCCATACAAAATCTGCCAATGCTATTGTTGAAAATCTTATTGATAACTTCTGAGAATGTTGTTCACCTTCCTTTTAGAAGAGGGCTGGTTATATGAGGATCCCATAAACTTAGAACTGGAGAGGAGGTAGTAAAAGTGTGCTTACAGCATGAAAACTGCAAAGAGGCTGCTATTGGCTCCAGCCAGACAATTTAAGGGGAGGGGGAAAATGTCTGGAAGTGCCAGTGAAGTTAATGGACATTGTGTAACTCAGGAGATTGGCCACTGCAGACCTGAAATTAAGTTAAATGGCTGTAGCACCAGTAGAGCAGCCCCTCTACATTGAATTACAGTGGAAGAGTGGATTGACTACAGAGCCGGGTTATGACATTAGGGCATGTTGATTAGGAAATGGCAACAGCATAAATGCTTACTTTTCCAGCTGTAATGAATGTTAAAGAGGCCAACACTGCCAAAAGAAAAATTATTTCATTGGCTATAGGAGGAGAATGAGGACGCTGCACTGGGATCAACAATGACAACATTGATCCAGATTCCTCATCTTAACTCACTCTTGATTTTAGTCAGGAAAAGAAGCATTCAAAAACAATGATAAAACCATATCTGGGCTATAATTCATTAATGTACTGAGCTTTACATTGTGTGTGCAATTTATTGAGAACCATTGGATGAGAGCCAGTCCCGGTGTATCAGACTATCTTACCTTCTGACTAGCAGACTTCTTGAAGCTGGACACTTGGCCAACCACCAGTTCTGATGACTCGAGGCCGTCCTCTTCTAATATTAGTTGCACTGGGCACTGTGTGAGTTAGGAGTACACCGATCAGGTCAGGAGGTGATCAGCAATAACTGTCATTATCTCAACATTAAACTTCATTTTGACAGTTTCAATCAAAGAGTTAGAGAACATGGAAGAAATGGATCACCTTTACAATTTGTATCACGTTTACAGTTTGCAGCTACAGGGGCTTCAACTCTTGACAGTAACTTGAGAGATGAGGTTTCAACAAGGCAGTGTCAATGTATGGGAATCAAGATTGTTGACACTGTATTCCGTGACAGGGAGCTTGTGCTGTCACGATGCTCACATGTGTGCTCAAGTCTTGTTAGGTTCATACAGATCCTGTATTCATATATTGTTTGTTTGGCTACAGTGGATTCTTTGTCAAGTCTACCAGGGACTATTAAAAAAAAATGCGTAGCTACAGTCAGCTCTGTAGTTTCCCAATAGTAATTTGTTAAGTGAAACAAGCTATTGGTCGACATGGGACTTGAATTTTTCAACTAACCTGCTATTAGCGATACTGTATTTGTTTTCGTTTAGGGGAAAGGGGTATCTTGTAAATGTCCGTGTACAGTTGCAGGTGATTCTACAAAAACCACAGAAAACTCAGAAAGATATTAAATCCACAGTAGCACCAAGAGCAGGTTATTTGAAAATTCCATGGTGGCGTTAAGTATAAGCTAACCTGTAACGGCCAGTAATGGAAACGTATGTATCACATATATGGCGTACAAACGGTAGCTAGTCTTACCCCAGACTTCGTCGATTCATCATTCAAAGCTCTGCACCAAGCCCCTCTCCATTGACTTTTCCAACTGTTCAGTGAAAGCGCCCATCCCAACAGAACGTCCGCTTCCCCCGAACCAGCATTGTTTTGCTCAGGCATCTGTATCCGTAGATCGCTGTAAAAATACTGTACTAGATACAGTATCAATGTAATGATGGAGGCAATGAACAGTGTAACCATGCAAAGCCATGGCAAGTCTCCCAAACCGGAATTTGAAGGGAGACTTTCTGAGTCCAATTCTCCCAAATCAGCATTTGGAAGATGAATTTCTGAGCCAGGCATCCTCAGCAATTTACTTGGTTAGCTAGCTATGTATTTAGCTAATAACAACGCCCCCTTAAAAGTAAGACCAGTACAAAAACATGGTCTGATGATCTTTGCAAGAAAGTCCCTGTCATTCAAGACAGTTAGCTAACGGAGGACTAGATCCAGCTATTATAGCAATGGGAGCTAGTCTTGCTACCACAAGTTCAACCACTGAACCAGTATGCAAGCTAATGTCAGCCTCTTGTCAATAATATCCTGGCTCCTGATTGAGGAGCAACTTTAAACGAAAATAAAATACCCAAGACGAGTAACTTGGCTGGCGACAGACTTCTCAAGGATGTAACGTTAATCTTGCTATCTATCTGGTTTGAAAACTGCAGTCAGAAGAATGCTAGCTAGGTAGCTAAAAACAAGCAAGTAAAATACATTGTTTCCTTTATTGCAAGTAACGTTAGCTAGCTAAAATGACGTGAGTGTTATTCTGAGTAACGTTACGTTTTACCAAGCTTCTAAGTACGTTCCACAGCTCTAGCTGAACAACATTGTATCAAATGTCTGTCTTTGACTAGCTAGCCAACAACAGTAAGTTAGCTAACTTCAGACCTTTCTTTCATTCGATTGCTAGCTAACGTGTAACGTTATTCTAGTAAATTGCAGTAGCTAGCAAGCAAGTTAGCTAGCTGCTACTCAGTAACACGTATTCCAAAATGTAATGTTCATGAATCATTTCTGGCGTCCATGGTGTAAAACAAAGTGAAAGTAATATGTGGCTAGCTTTAAACGACGGGGGGGAATGCTAATTTCGTGAAGTTCTTATAAAGCCTCATCTCAAACTTGCAGAGCATCTCCGACACCAACGATGACCGAAATCGAAAACTTGCCAATGCGATATATGTGACTTGAACTGTTATTCCCAGAGTGCATAGCGATATCTTAAAGCACCCCAAGTGCGCCCTGTTTTAACCTCAAGTGGGTCTTTTGAAACTATCAATTATATCTTCAAATACATTTTGTTATATAAGAAAATCAGCTTTCTGATGCGGAAATAAATGCAATTACATAGCTATTATCGATACACGTTATGTTACGTTGCAGAGATACAAGGCTCGGATTGGACCAAACTACATTCCGTAGATTTTCCAGTGTTGTGTTTACAGAAATGGCTCCTCCTCTCTAGTAAGAACGACGACATTACACATTGTGTCAGCAAGTTATTATGAATAAATACATTTAAAGAACATAGCTAGCAAGCAACAACATATGTTGCTATATTCATCAAGTGAATCTGAAAGTTGCGCCTTCTCTTGATAACCATCGAACTTGCTCGAGGGAAATAACGTTTGCTGCGCGTTATAGCTAACTACTCACAATAGCTATCTAGCAGTAGCATCTAACGTCCGCTAGCTAGCTCATTTTGATGTTTAGCCCTGTTTTATGGAACGTAAACAACAATTGAAGGGTGTGTTTCAATAGCTTGCTAGTTTCCCCATATATTCAACCTGCCACTGTGGGGAAGAAGATCATCATGAACTGCCGTTCAGAGGTTCTGGAGGTGTCTGTGGAGGGAAGACAGGTCGACGAGGCTATGCTGGCTCTGTTGCACACTATCCTATTGCATCGCAGCACTGGAAAATTTCACTACAAGAAAGAGGGCACCTACTCCATTGGCACTGTTGGCACACAGGACATTGACTGCGACTTTATTGATTTCAGTTTTGTTCGTGTTTCTTCAGATGAGCTTGACAGGGTCATCAGGAAAGCAGTGGGCGAATTCAAGGTAGGCCTGTCTGATTATTCTGATTGTTTGGATATTGAAATTGACATTATACATTAAAACATGTAGCTAGCTGTATTTTTCTTAAACTGCAATCCATTGACCTCTGGATCTATGTTGTTCTTTACAGGATGCCATGGGCAACGGGACTGATGGAATGGGACAAATCTCACTGGAGTTCTACCAGAAAAAGAAGTCTCGCTGGCCTTTCTCTGATGAGTGTATTCCATGGGAGGTCTGGAGCATTAAGGTCAATGTCGTCAACCTGGCCAACGAGCAGGAGAGACAGATCTGCCGGGAGAAAGTGGGCGAGAAGCTGGGCGAGAAGGTGATCAACATTGTGGAGGTGATCAACCAGCACGAGTACCTACCCAAAATGCCCACACAGTCGGAAGTGGACAATGTGTTCGACACCAGCCTCAAAGACGTACAGCCTTACCTGTACAAAATCACTTTTCAGATCACTGATACGCTGGGCACCTCAGTAAGCACCACCATGAGAAGGCTGATAAAAGACACCTTAGCACTGTGAGGGAGTCTCAAGATGATTTGCATCGTAAAACATGGCTGTGGGTAGCCTGGTTCCAGATCTGTTTGTGCTGTCTTGCCAGCTCCTATGATTGTGACCATAGGATGTTATCAAGACAACACAAATGGATCAGGGACTAGGCTGTGTGCTTTATTGACTATGGGATGTAATTGCTTCATTGACATCGGCATTTGCAGGCCTGTGAGTGTCTTAAGTATTAGTTAGAAGCACTGGTAGTACACTAGAAGTACCACCATCAAATGTCTAATCTGCTTTATTCACATTTGTAAGCAGTCATTTTAGGATCCTAGTTATCTATCCCTATTCTTTCACAAAATGCCTTTGTCAACACTGAAACATGACCTTTCACATCCGATAGTACAATTTGAGCTTTTATGTTTTTGTATGAAGAAAGTGCTGCAAAAGTAGCATGTCTGTCTGAAACAGGTTTTCATTTAATAACTGCTTTAAGTAATTGTAAAGTAACTATCTTATTTATGTTTCTGACATTAGCTTTTGTTATTAGAAAATAATGTGCAGAAAGGTGTTTCACTTTTGAAAATAAAATCGATAATCCTAACTGACTTCACTTTCCCAATTGTTATTCTAGAAAACCACCTGGTTCTGTGCTTACTGATGTTAATTAAGGAAAAGACAGACCAACGCGAACTTCGGCCGTGCGCAGTGAGTGGCCGTCCTATTGCGTCTGACCACAGAACATTGGTCGTCATTTTCTGTTAATTTCCTGACTCTACACGTTCAATTGCCGCGCTTCTTCCACACCAAGCAGGTGATTTACTGCAGATGACTGACATTTGTGTTGGTCTGTCTTCTCCTTTACAGGTTCAGATTTGTGAAGTATATTCAAAGACAGTACAGTATGAAGATAGGCAGAAACCGCTTCTACAATAGACAGTGGCGATTTTAGCATGTAAATGTTGGGGCAAACTCTTTTAGATGCATGTCATTAAAGCCACTACACAACACTTAACAATATATTAATTGGACTATAACGGTGACAAACGGTGCCCACAAACTGTTAGGGCCTACATAAAGCTGCCCCAACAGCAGTCCCAACACCTTACCAATTTTACTCCTGGCTATCAGCAGAGCCTTGTCTGGCAGTGAAACAGTTCATTCAGCCTCATTTACTGCCTTAAAAAAAAAGCATAGCTCATATGGCTGACTGGCTTAAACAAATGTGGTTTCTACTGACAATTGAGATGTACAAACTATGGCATAAGGGGACGACGAGAGGATAAATGGCAATCCGTAATTTCGATTAAGACAATGAGCGAGCTAGGACGGACATAGTCAATATAACTAGTTGTTCAGCACTTTTTAAATGTACGACGACAGAATTCATAACATGGGCCGTTCTTACAGTATTCTCCCTGTACACCGAGTCAGAACCGTAGGATAAATAAAGGGGGCATATAAGCAGACAATTAAAGCTCTTACAATATTCGATGATGACATTTCTCTAAAACAGGCTATAGGTTACATGTGCACCACCAAGTCAGAACAGTAGGCTAAATTATGAGGGGAAATGGCCCAAATTAATAGGGTGGGGCACATGGACTACTAACAGCTTACTACACAACATACATTTAGTATTACTTTCTTAGCTACAGTATACATATCTCCCTGGCATATTACATCATTTATGCAGCAGCATACAATTCATTTTTGGACTCGCCTTATTGTGCTATGCTCACTTGAACAGGAAGGTGGTGCGGCGGTCTTTCGTAGGCAAACTTTGTCATCAAAGTCTGGCATTCTCTGGATTTATGGTGCTTTCAAAGACAACTGGTAATTCGGGAAAAAAACAAGGTAGAATCATGACGTTAGTGATCTTCAGGTCGGAGCTCTCGAAAAAGCCAGAATTCCTGACTTGGAATTCAGAGTTGCATGACTGTTCAAACGTATTTTCCCAGTCAGAGCTCGTTGTTTTCCCGAGTTCCCAGTTGTCTTGAACTCACTGAAGTCTGAGATTTTCCAGTTCTGAGTTTCCAGTTGTTTTGAAAGCGGCAGAAGTCATGCTGGATTGACAGAATGGCCAATGTTTATCCTTTTAAGCTTGGAAAAGAAACCCTTAAAAGAGATTCTTAAAGACTTGGACCACACATCCACTCCACTGAATAGCAGGCTAGTGATTGCTTTGCAATGCTTGCAGTTTGCCACTGATTTTTCCAAACCACTCATTGTTGAATTTGCGATTTCCCACTTGTTGTGTAATGTTAATGTCCAATGGTCGATGAGCACCGATACGTTTTATCTATAACTTATCTTCATATGACAAGGATTGAAAAGGATTTGCCAGTAGATTGTTGACTTGATTCATGATGATGACTGCTATGTAACTTGCTAGCTAAGATTTTGAAAGTTGATGTTGACATGATCAGTCCAATCAAAGCTACTGTAGATATAATGTGATTTGACGTCATTTTATCTGTGGCCAATGACTTTGAGACTTCTTGCATGGGCACTTCTAATGTAACTCTATGACAGCACCCAAGGGGCTTGAATTTTTGAGCTCTCCCCATAAATTTTGCAATGACGTGGCATCCCTATGAGTGACAGAACACTGAGCCAATTACGACACAACTAGAGAACATTACCACCCCTACGCAGAAAGCACTGAGCTGGGCTGAAACACCTGCATTTTGGAGCTGCCAAACTCAAGAAAGCAAAAAAGAGACCATGTTTGTATGCGGCTTTATTAACTCAATTATTATTATTTATTTTTTTACATTGTTTGCAAACTGATATGTGACACGTATTAATGCCAAAACAACATGCAAAACAGCCAAAATCATAGCTAAACAGGTGGGGCTCTGTCCCGCCTGCCCTGAATGATGTGTCGCCACTGACAATAGAAATCCCAGATCACACTTATAGGCAATGTTATGGCGATGTTAGCTAGTTAAGCTCATGCACAGAAACGCGTCATCAGGTATAAAGGTAATCTCGTGCTGAACTGCACATGTGCAGGCCTTCAATTCATAGGCACTCCTTCGATATAAACCTGGTCTGTTCGGTCTATTTCGCAAGTGTTCCGGGAAGTCTCGCCATTTTGCCTCTCTGGGTAATTATCAACCTCATACAAACTATTTCAGACTTAATCATACTAGTATTGAGCCGACAGAGAGTAAAATACACATGTTATTAGCCATTCAAATTCACTCCTGTGAATTCCATTCAAATTCACTCTACTATACAAGTCACTTGTGTGCTGTTGTATTTGTGTACCAAATTAATAAATAAAAACAAAATCTACCATACACCACACCCAGTATATATAATATATATCATTTAGAAACTCTGTGGTATACTGTATACCAAGCATGCAGCTTCAGACAGGTCAAGTTGTAAAGATGTTGAGGAAATCTTCAAATAAAGAATTAGTAACTAAACAGTCAAGGCATTTTTTAGGTTGAGAGGCCAGATGCTTTATTCAAAAGCAGTATTTGCCATGCAGCTGTGTGGATGTTTTTCCTCATCTAAGTTGCAAAGGTTTCCTCTCCAATCATGTATTTTTCATTCACAGGATGACCTTGTACAATAATGGAGAACAAAGCATTTCCAGTCTCTATATTCTCAAGGGCCACAGAGCAGATAGCAAATTCACTTCCAGAGTCACAGCCAAAAAATTAGTCACCACTGTCCAAGTGGCTAAACAGTTTGAAAAACATATCTGTGACCCACAGCAGTGACCATCTGTCCAAGGAAAAACATTGGCACCATTTCTCTTGGTCACGTTAGTTAATTTTAATCTATTTTGCATTGTTATCTGTAACAGCTTTGGTCATGCCTTAATAATGGTGCAACTAGTGCAAACATGATAGCAGTTTCAACCGTTCCATAGTGGAAACGAAAGCCAACTAGAGACATTACTAATTTCAACACATACCAACTTCTCCTGAAAACAATCATGATTCCAGGTAGTGATGGGGGGGGGGGGAAATCGCTACAGTTACATTTAAGGATATTATTTTTAACAATATATCGTATAGTTTGGACAATAGAACAATATATTTTTGGCGTTAATTGGGTGTACCTGCACCAAAACGTCATCTTTTTAAATAGGGAGCCAATTTGTTTTCAGCACTTATTTCCATGCCTGATAAAAATGTGTTTTCTCATGGCTCTCTCTTGTCCCTCTGCAGCAGACACATGGTGAGCAATATGTTTGGAATATCTAACGGCAATAAAATCACAGTATCGAATCGCAATACATATAGAAACATGAGAATCGCAATATATATCGTATCGGCACCTAAGTATCGTGATAATATCGTATCGCGAGGTCCCTGGCAATTCCCAGCCCTAATTCAAGGGTGTTAGTTTCTTATAAGCACAATACAAACAATATACACACTCAATATCAAGGCAGCTACTGAATTATCAACTCTTTATTACAGAAAAAAATTCAAGCACAAAAACTGTAAGAAAAAAACTAAACTGCTGCAGTTCATGTTGAGCAACCATACAAATATTAATCATTGCAGAAATAGCACAGTAATACACAAAGTATGTATTTTCATAAACAAACTAATTATAGGTACACAATTATACAAACGCTGCCATATACACAAAATTATATTTTATATCTTTGCACTCAATTTCTTTTTTTAATGATCTTGCATAAAATCCAGAGCACAAATATAAATATATACATTGTTTGAACCTAACCACCAAATTTCAAAATCCTTTTTCCAGGTGTAATTAAGAAGCCATCACCACCACAGCAAAAAGTATACACTTAAACAACCAAAATATACACTTTATATTCTGACTCTGTTATAGGACAGGGAATTATTTTCCAAATCCCACTTTTACCCCCCAAGAGCAACAGTCTTGCTTTCACATGTTCTTAATTATTATATACATACACATACATATATAATTAACTTTGAACAAGGCACACCTGTTAATTGAAATGCATTCCAGGTGACTAGAGTGTGCAAAAGTGTTAACAAATTCAAAGGGTGGCTACTTTGAAGAATATAAAATATATTTGTTTAACACTTTTTTGGCTACTACATGATTCCATGTGTTATTTCATGGTTTTGATGTCTTCACTATTATTCTACAATATGGAAATAGTAAAATAAAGAAAAACCCTGGAATGAGTAGGTGTCCAACTTTTGACTGGTACAGTGTATATATACAGTGGGGAGAACAAGTATTTGATACACTGCCGATTTTGCAGGTTTTCCTACTTACAAAGCATGTAGAGGTCTGTCATTTTTATCATAGGTACACTTCAACTGTGAGAGACGGAATCTAAAACAAAAATCCAGAAAATCACATTGTATGATTTTTAAGTAATTAATTTGCATTTTATTGCATGACATAAGTATTTGATCACCTACCAACCAGTAAGAATTCCGGCTCTCACAGACCTGTTAGTTTTTCTTTAAGAAGCCCTCCTGTTCTCCACTCATTACCTGTATTAACTGCACCTGTTTGAACTCGTTACCTGTATAAAAGACACCTGTCCACACACTCAATCAAACAGACTCCAACCTCTCCACAATGGCCAAGACCAGAGAGCTGTGTAAGGACATCAGGGATAAATTGTAGACCTGTACAAGGCTGGGATGGGCTACAGGACAATAGCCAAGCAGCTTGGTGAGAAGGCAACAACTGTTGGCACAATTATTAGAAAATGGAAGAAGTTCAAGATGACGGTCAATCACCCTCGGTCTGGGGCTCCATGCAAGATCTCACCTCGTGGGGCATCAATGATCATGAGGAATGTGAGGGATCAGCCCAGAACTACACGGCAGGACCTGGTCAATGACCTGAAGAGAGCTGGGACCACAGTCTCAAAGAAAACCATTAGTAACACACTACGCCGTCATGGATTAAAATCCTGCAGCGCACGCAAGGTCCCCCTGCTCAAGCCAGCGCATGTCCAGGCCCGTCTGAAGTTTGCCAATGACCATCTGGATGATCCAGAGGAGGAATGGGAGAAGGTCATGTGGTCTGATGAGACAAAAATAGAGCTTTTTGCTCTAAACTCCACTCGCCGTGTTTGGAGGAATAGAAGGATGAGTACAACCCCAAGAACACCATCCCAACCGTGAAGCATGGAGGTGGAAACATCATTATTTGGGGATGCTTTTCTGCAAAGGGGACAGGACGACTGCACCGTATTGAAGGGAGGATGGATGGGGCCATGTATCGCGAGATCTTGACCAACAACCTCCTTCCCTCAGTAAGAGCATTGAAGATGGGTCGTGGCTGGGTCTTCCAGCATGACAACGACCCGAAACACACAGCCAGGGCAACTAAGGAGTGGCTCCGTAAGAAGCATCTCAAGGTCCTGGAGTGGCCTAGCCAGTCTCCAGACCTGAACCCAATAGAAAATCTTTGGAGGGAGCCGAAAGTCCGTATTGCCCAGCGACAGCCCCGAAACCTGAAGGATCTGGAGAAGGTCTGTATGGAGGAGTGGGCCAAAATCCCTGCTGCAGTGTGTGCAAACCTGGTCAAGAACTACAGGAAACGTATGATCTCTGTAATTGCAAACTAAGGTTTCTGTACCAAATATTCAGTTCTGCTTTTCTGATGTATCAAATACTTATGTCATGCAATAAAATGCAAATTAATTAATTAAAAATCATACAATGTGATTTTCTGGATTTTTGTTTTAGATTCCTTCTCTCACAGTTGAAGTGTACCTATGATAAAAATTACAGACCTCTACATGCTTTGTAAGTAGGAAAACCTGCAAAATTGTCAGTGTATCAAATACTTGTTCTCCCCACTGTATATATACACATACATACACACACACACACACACTTATTGGCTCTTGGTTGTAAACCATTATAAATATCTATGTAAAAAAAAAAGTTAATATGCAAAAACTCTGACTGTGCTTCATTTTAACAGAACTATTGTAAAATTGTCTCAGGATGCATATGCTAAGGCCATGCAATCAATTCATAGGATTACTTGTGTAATTATCAACCTCATACAAACTATTTCAGACTTAATCATACTAGTATTGAGCCGACAGAGAGTAAAATACACATGTTCTTAGCCATTCAAATTCACTCCTGTGAATTCCATTCAAATTCACTCTACTATACAAGTCGCTTGTGTGGTGTTGTATTTGTGTACCAAATCAATCATTAAAAACTAAATCTACCATACACCACACCCAGTGGGCAGAACGTAAACAAAACTCCTTTCCCAAAAGTACATATTTTCCATATTCTTTACACAATAATCCACTAATGATAATCTGTAATTTAATGAGTGATAGCTAAAATTAAACAATAAATTATTTATTTTACTCAGGATTTACAACAACAAAAAGAAGTGTCAGTTGAAATACTAACTGGTCTTTGGTCTTGTTTACTTGTATAATCTACATGAAATATCATTGAGGCAACGACAAAATCAGAATGAAGAATTAACACAAATAGTGTTACAGCTGAAATGTTAATGGAATGCAGAGGATTCAAAATAAAGATTCATATAACTGAAATTAAATCAATGTAATTTGACCATTATATGTAATGTAAATATTGAACAGAATTGCAAAGTGCATATCAATAAACATGATGCCTGAGGCCACTAATATCATCTTCATAATGTCATCTTCACACATCAATCAACAAAAATTCACAACTTAAGCAAAAGCACGTAACTGTTCTTGAATTGTACAGTACAGCAATTCCTAAACAAAGCTCTTTCTTGAATCCAAAAAATTAGTTCTATAGGTAAAGACAACTGAAAGGGGGTTATCTGAATTAGGTCAGTACTGTGTAAATCTAATATCAATGGCAAAGTAACCATTGTAAGGAGCTGATGAGTCAAATAGCAGTTAATTGCAGACATTCACTTTCTCACCTCTATGACACATGGCCACTGGAAAAGATAACATGAAGGCAAGCCAACTACCAACAGCAATAGATACATTCAAAATCTTTCTTGTGTCGGCTGAGTTGTATTTGATCTCTTACGATGCTGTGAGCATAAAGTATCATCTCAGATGCTCAAAACAGAGTACAGGTGTTTGTGTGAGACATAATTAAATGTGACTATGGCTCTTCTCATGGCTCCAAAGACTAAAGGCAGTTTTGAATGTTCTCTGGCAGAGCTTACACATGTACTGCCTCTTAAATGTGAGGGCAGAGAGAGTGGGGGCATGGTAAAAAAGGGTTTCTGATTCCTGAGGGGTGAGGGAATTATCCACACTATCCATCTTGGGTAGGGGGCTACTGTGTGATCTGTCCATCTCTGGCCTCTTGGTCCTGGGCATTGACGACGAGCTTCCAGGCTTCTCCTTCTCTTTTGCTACCACAGCTTTAGCTTCCACTGAATCTGCCTCCACTGGTTTAGGTGGAAAAACTTGTGTGGCAGGACATCCAGTTGCATGTGTGACCGCTGGTGGTGGTGAGGGGGAGGGAGACAAAGGGCGCCTGTCATCAACCTCTCTCGCTCCAGGTTCGTCGGAGGTTGACATGTGGGACTGGAAGTGGCTCCAAAGGCGGAAGTTGGTCCTGAAGGCCTTGTTGCAGATGTGACAGATGAAGGGTTTGATGTGGCACAGCAGCTCCTGGTGACGCTCCAGGTCTTTGTGGCCACCAAAGAGCTTGCCACATTTTTCGCATGGCCACACGCCTGGCTCCTCAGGCTCGACGGAGGCCCCAGACATCATGTACTCCCTCTCGCTCACGGCCTCCTCAATGGGCTCATCCTTCACTGTCAGCTCGCCGTGATGTTCGTTGTGACACTGGCTAGCATTCAGGTCCTCGGGCACGAATGATGAAGAATCCTCCGAGTCCAACATAGGCGGACCTGAGGAGTCACTGTAGATTATGTCTTCTCTGGAGCTCCCCGCTCCCACAGATTCCTGGGCATGGAGAGGCCTTCCGAAGTGGTCAGATACTTCTCCATTGTTCTCCTCTCGATGGCTCATCTGCTCCTTAACGGTCATAATGTTGTGGTTGTGAACCTCCACCTGGTGTCTCCATATGCTGAAGGAAGACTTGAAGGTCCTCATGCACTCCAGGCAGGTCAGTTTCTTGTACTTGCAGTGTGCTTCATGTTCTTTTTTAACCGCTGGGCTGGAGAATCGGAGGCCACAGTAAGGGCACACGGTTGCGTGTCGACAGCCCCTCTCGTGGTCTCCCTGCTCAAAGAGAGAGGACAGCTTCTCATTGCAGAGTCTGCAGGAGTAAACCTCTGTGTCCGTGTTCTCTCTCTGACTGGGCTGGTCTTTTTGGTAGAGACTGCTCTCTCTCTCAGTCTCTTGGTTGTCTCTCTCCGCAGGGTGTGTCTTCAAATGCTGCTTGAACTGAGACAGAAACACAAACAATTTCCCACAGTAAGGGCATATCAAATTTGACTTGGACCTCAGGCCACCTTTTTTGGCAAATACCTGAGACTGCGAACCCTGCTTATTTCTCCTCAGCTTCATGAGCAAGGCTTTCTTTATTTCTCTCTCCCGCACAATATCAATCAGCTTCCTCTGAAACTTCTCATCCAGCTCGAATGAGCTGGAGGATGAAGCAGGGTTTTGTACCACTCCATGCTGGGTTTGGCAGTGGGTCCAGACTTTGAAGTTAGTGTGGAAGCGTTTGTGGCAGATGTCACAAGCGTATGGCTTATCTGGGTTGTGATACATGTTAACGTGGCGGTGCAATCCAGCATTGGATCTGAACACTTTCAAACAGATCCAACATTTAAACATCTTGCTCTTCCTGGGATCATCAGTCCAGTCTTCATCATTGTCATCCATGTTGGAGTTGTGAGGTACAGATTCTGACATATTGTCGTCGTCATCTTCACATGGGAAATCATGTTCGTTCACCCCTTTAGACTTTTTGAATGGGTACCTTCGATTGTCTCTCCTCACCCTTCTCTTTCCAGGGAGTTTAGAAAATGGCTTAGTAGGGCCTTGGTCAAAATCCATTTCATTGTTTTTGAGGTTAACTGGTAGAGAATCCCCAACTGTGATTCTAATGATATCAGAGGGGTCAGACAGTGGGCTGCTAGGCTCTGTCTTCACATGGAACTCCTTTCCTGGAGTTTCATCTTTATCATACCTACTGTGGTGCATTGACTTGAGAAGAAGCGGCGGAACTACTTTCACACTTTGTTTGTGCTCTGTCTGAATCCCTTCCTCTGTATTTGCCACCATCTTAACAACAGACTGTTCTCGACCTTGCAGTTTATTGAGCTCCAGTGTGGGGGAGAAGACTGGGACGGGACTGTCCATGGATAATGACCTGCGCAGCAGGCTTTTTATGAGTGGGCCACTCCTGTCAATGGTCTGGCTAGGATCCCCTACCTGGCCCTGAAATTGTGGTTTGGATCTGTAGAGCCTCTGCGCCTCCTCCTCTTCTTTAGTGCTTAGATCAGACTGTAACATGACTGTTGGAGATTCACTGAAGGAGACTGAGGAGGTGAGCTGTGGCCTTACTGATGCCCCTGTGTGTGATGATGTCTTCCCCTTTAAGATGGAGGCATATGAACTGATGGGCTTGCTATCAGAACCCTCACCAGTTGCTTCAGCTGATTTTCTGGGATTGGATGCAGTGTTTCTGGCTGATTCGTTTGGTTTCCTGTGTCCTGAAGCTTGAGTCTGTTCTCCTTGATCATTTGAACTGTAGCGTCCGGCCCCGGGAGCATCACCCCTTCGGCTCTGGCGCACAATGACACTCCTCAGCTGGATGTCGTTATCGTCCTCTGAGAAGGACAGCCTTTTTCTGGAGACGCAGTAGGACACATGCGGCCTTGTTGACATAATGTTGGTTAGAAAAGGGATTCCTAGACTGTAGCCCAGCTCCTGGATGGCTGCCAGGCTGCCTCTATCCACGAAGAGGGAGGATGAGTATATGTAATTCAGTACTATCTCAAAGGCGTCAGGCTCACAGAAGTCCAGCTGTATCACTTTGTGGGGCTCAGACTCCCTTCGCGTGAACAGTGATTGGAAATACTCACTGCTAGCGGCGAGCACACTCCTGTGGGCCTGGTACCGCTGATCCCCCACAACCAAGACTGTGTCACAGAGCTGCCCCCTCAGGCGCTGCTCATTGAGCACCCCCAGCACAGAGAGGCTGTGGGATGGATTACTGTAGTGCACCAGACTCTCCATTCTGTCTGAAAGGCAAGAACAAAAAGGAGATCCTTTTTATTTCAAGAGCCGCATTTTGATTCACATGTTTTCAGTAAAAAAGTTAAAGTAAAGAGTTACCTGAAAATTGATAGCCCTATACATAAAATCAAACAAATAACTTGAATCTGAAGAAATACATAACAGCAGAAAAATTGCAATAAGTATAAGAATCTAATAGCATTATGGCAAATTAATATTTGCCCATGTTTCAGAAATGTATGAATGAGATATAGATGAAAGCACGTATATTTATTGCTGCTGTATTTATTTTGCTATGCAGTCTGTTCCAACTGATTGATATAAATATATTAGTGAAAATAGCCTATTATTTATCTCGTTATTAAATCCTTCATTTTAGAATACTAAAACACAGATATCATTTTGAATAAAAGTAAGTTAAATGTAAGTGAGTAGTTTAGATCAGCTGCTGGTAGGAGTTAATGTATCTAGGCCTATCTGTGGTATAAGCGCAAATAACATGACGCATGCGCATTTATAGGTTCTATTTCGATTACATCATGTCTTTAAATCATAAGACATGGCATGCCATGGGGGTCATATTTAGCAGGGACGCAGGCAGCGTTCATTCCGTTCCACACACACATAACTGTGGACACGGATATCAATTCCACATGATAAATAAAAGTGTCTGACACGTTCCATATCAGAAAAGTTTAGAACGCTGCGCGCCCATAGAATGTGTCTGATGGGAAGTCAGGGGAGCAAGCATTAGATCATACGCGAGACGTGGCTGAAATTCCTGATGACACATACGTTAAAATGAAACTGGTTTTATCACTCTGGCAAGTATCTTCCTCGTTATGGTATACATTGGTGAATGAAAATGTAAACAAATAACGCATTGCGTGGTCTGTTTGTTACTGTTGCTGGCAGTGATATCACATGATCACTTGGTGTTACAATGTTTCCGAAAGAGTAAAGTTGCATCCGAAATGCGCATTCTGAGAATGATTCAGGACTTTCAATGGAACAGAATCAAACGCCAGTCCTCGAGAAACGAGTGCGTGGTCAGTGAGTGTGCGCGCACACACACGCTACTGTATTTTCGCCCTCATTACAGCGCAGACGCAGCATCTACAGCACACATAGGGCAGTTGCTCGTGAGGCTTATAAAAAGAAGAAACCCCCTCTGAGTTACGTCAGGAAAAAAACATTTTCTCCAAACAAGACTTAAATATAAGGCACTACCGCCAGATAATCTAAACCAAGTAGTTTTGTGGCTTTCTAAACTTACCCCTATGTCTTCGTTCTGTTCCCACGGAGCACACGAACAAGAATTTATATCAGAATTCTGTTGAGTGTGTGGTAGTCGTGATTCCATCCATCTTGAACTTGACGTCATCCCACTCCAGGGATGAGGTCATCAAATACAACGCTCGTCACGTGTGCTGCGTTCTGATAGGCTGTTTTATACCCGTAGGCGGGAATGTAGGACGTGACAGGCAAATTTAAACCTCTTAAAGTGGCAGGTCATATTTTCGTTCTTTGAGACTTAAACATTTCATTGGGAAGCAATACGAATACGAATCAGATCAACATTGCTGTCTCAGTTGCAAAGTATCAATATTCTGTAGGCGAGAATGTGATTCTCTAAAACCATAGACGGATAATCTACTATTGAATTATGTGGAATTACTGAATGGAAATGCAAAATGTATTTTGCTCTTATTACTGGTCATGTTCATTTATTTTTATATATCTAATGAATGACAACAACCATTTGAGGAAAGCATTAGGTAAAATCAGCATTTGACATTGGTGGATGAATGTGTTTCTCTGTAACCAGATCCACTTTACCACTGAAACTAATTATAGAGGTGTGATTGAAAGACATCACTATGGCTGTATTTACACAGGCAGCCCAATTCAGATATTTTTCCCACTAATTGATCTTTTGACCAATCACATCAGATATTTTTCATAGCTGATCTGATTGGTCAAAAGACTAATTTGTGAAACAATTATCAGAATTGGGCTGCCTGTGTAAACGCAGCCTATGGCACGTCTGCTCTCTCTCATTGCATATATCCAGAAGGCACTTGTTGCTGTGGTCTACTTGCCAAAAAGAAAGTCTTCGACCATTACAAACGAAGAACCATATAATGTATCTTCATTTGGAATAATTTAAAACAGCTGATGTAGTTGCATTTGTATAAACAATCTAAATAATTTGGAGTCAAATGTTACACATCATCTGAAAGGACACAACTGCTACTATTTACTTCTATGTCTGTAAACAACTCTTGACGTTACAGTGAGCAGATAATGACATTTGAAAACATCACTAATCTGAAAATGTAAAAGGCACATATATGGTTATTTGTCTGTAGGGCTCATACTGTATGTAGTACCGTTTCTGGCAACCGGATGATCCAAGGAAGGTGTGGCACTGCTATTGCCTCATTTTGACATGTATGTATAATCTGTGTGTATATGTGAATACTTTAAGGTAAACTACTTGACCAAAAGTATGTGGACACCTGCTCGTCTAACTTTTTATTCCAAAATCATGAGCATTAATATGGAGTTGGTTCCCCCTTTGCTGCTTTAACAGCCTCCACTTTTCTGGGAAGGCTTTCCACTAGATTCTGGAACATTGCTGCAGGGTCTTGCTTCCATTCAGCCACAAGAGCATTAGTGAGCTCGGGCACTGATGTTGGGCGATTAGGCCTGGCTTGCAGTCTGCGTTCCAATTCATCCCAAAGGTGTTCAATGGGGTTGAGGTCAGGGCTCTGTGCAGGCCAGTCAAGTTCTTCCACACCGATCTCAACAAACCATTTCTGTATGGACCTTGCTTTGTGCACAGGGGCATTGTCATGCTGAAACAGGAAAGGGCCTTCCCCAAACTGTTGCCACAAAGTTGGAAGCACAGAATCGTCTAGAATGTCATTGTATGCTGTAGCGTTAAGATTTCCCTTCACTGGAACTAAGGGGCCTAGCCCGAACCATGAAAAACAGCCCCAGACCATTATTCCTCCTCCACCAAACTTTACAGTTAGAACTATGCATTCGGGCAGGTACCGTTCTCCTGGCATCTGCCAAACCCAGATTTGCCCGCCGGTCTGACAGATGGTGAAGTGTGATTCATCGCTCCAGAGAACGCATGTCCACTGCTCCAGAGTCCAATGGTTGTGAGCTTTACACCACTCCAGCAGACGCTTGGCACTGCACATGGTGATCTTAGGCAGCTCTAGCAGGGAAGAAATTTGAAGAACTGACTTGTTGGAATTGTTGCATCCTATGACGGTGCCACGTTGAAAGTCACTGAGCTCTTCATTAAGGCCATTCTACTGCCAATGTTTGTCTATGGAGGTTGCATGGCTGTGTGCTCAATTTTAGACACCTCTCACCAACGCGTGTGGCTGAACTAGCCAAATCCACAAATTTGAATGGGTTTCCACATATTTTTGCATATATAGTGCATGTGCATAAACTGGATAGAACAACCTGAAACTGTGGATCTGTGGAACTGTGGAACTAACTAATGTGATGCCGACACCTTCAAATGGTTATTGTGCCACTCAGGTTGAGCCACCCCTCTTCACTGAGAGCACCACCCTCCCGCCCTCCAGCACAGCCTATATGGCCCAGTGACTCACAACATAATAATTGATTCATTCCTATTACTGATGGTTAAATTTCAAATCACATTAGACTTACAAGATGTAGAACATCCCCAAGCCAGTAAGGAATGTGCTGTGATGAGTAAACCTTTTAAATTCCAGAGGATATAGAGATCTTTTTCTGAAGGGGTGGAACATTTTTTATTTTTTATTAGTCTTTGGGGGAAATGTGACGAAATCAATACCCCTCCTGCCTGCCTGCCTGTCGGAGGCTGTGGGTGAGGAGATGAGTGAGGATATGAGAGTAAACACTGCCATGGGGACCTGAGTAGAAACCAAGTCACCTGGGACAGACACTGCTGCTCTCATCTCACAGCCACCATTTTTCCCTCTCTAGCATCACTAACATGTTGTTTGCTGGCACTGACAGTGCCATGGCAGGTCATAACACAACCAGTGCACAAAAGCAAAACTACAAATGTGTACAAATCCTTGTATGGTTATATATTATAACTTTTTGGGGTGATAAATTGCCACAGTTAGGGATTAATAGTAGTTTTAAATCCCTGAAATGCTCTGTCAAAACATACAGGAACATAGGAACATACAAAGGAATCAATTTGACTCCAGAAATGGCACTGAACCAAATGTGAATGAATACACCCTCTCCATGTAGTTGTGTACTCTCTCCATCTAGATTCTACATATTGCCATGCAGTGTGTTACACTTGGGACTGTGGGAGCAAGGGAGGAGGAGATCAGGGGGTGTGGATGATGAGGGGAAAGAAACTCAGAACAGTTACCAACAACTCAGCTCTGAAAATGGACGTGCAGCATGGTCCTTGAATGCATGCCGTATTTTATGTATTCAAGATGAGTTGGATGTCCTTTCTCTGTCTGGCCACGGCCTTTCTGGACCTCTGTAGGGGACACAACACTTTGTTTGAAGGTAGGAAAATAAGCTAAATTAAATTATGACACAATCAATAATATGATAATGTGTATGCTCTACTGTTTATTACCATGTTCCATGATATCTTTGTAAATATTTTTTAGTAATTCTTAAACCAGAAGCAATGCAAATTATTCAATTTCTTTTACTGTACCTGCATTGATACTGTGGGCACTCCTTGGCTGTGGGCACTCCTATGAACGCCCGCAGTTGTGGAAATGAAAACCTGTTATGTGCTTGTGTTCATATATTCTGTTATTTATGCAACATTGATCTGCAAATACTTATTTTCCAATATTATGTTTTTGTGACTGTTTTTTTGGAATGCCCTGCCCATTTGTCTTAGATTCTGCAAACATAAAAACATGGATAGTCTCCATTACATATATAATATAACCATTCCTGTATTTCAGGATATGACCTGTCTATGTCCAGCTACCACCTGTGTACTCGACATGAGAGCACAGTGGTGAGTAAAGTGTTGTCCTATAAGATCTCTTATACGGTCAGGAGGTCATGTGGCGGCTGGCTACCCTGGAAGATGTGTGAGGTCACTGTTTACAAAAAGGCCTATCGGACTGAGTACATGAATGTCACCAAAGACGTTTTGAGGTGTTGTGATGGCTATGAACAAGTGGGCAGCTACTGTGCTTTATGTGAGTATTCTAGCTTGTATTTTAGCACTTGTTCAACATGAAAAGAAAATATGTTTAGGAGAGCACAGAAGTATCTACAAAGTGTAAGAAATGTATTTAACAGTTTGGTCATTTTCACAATTTACAGTACATCAGTACTATGGCCCTGCCCTAATACAATCAGGACCAGTAGTCATGGAGACTTGTTTATATGGAGCAGCTAACAAAGAACACTAGATGGGGCTGTGGACCAAGAACACAGTTATAGTTTGCTATTCACAGTGCTCTTTGTAAACATTTAATCGGATACTCTCTCTCTCTCTCTTTGATTAAGCTATGAACAGAAGTGGAGAGTTCACTGCTAAGCCAGGGTCCTGTCCTGAGGGTGTCGTGGAGGCACCCAGGAGTGGAGGGTGTGAATGGGACTTAGACTGCCCAGGCTGGCAAAAGTGCTGCCAGAGAGAAGGCCTTTCTCTCTGTACTGACCCTCAGTCTGCAGGTAGGTACAGATCCCAGATCAACTTCATTGTGATCAAAGATATACAGGTAAATGCCAAAATAAAGGAAACACCAACATAAAATGTCTTCTTATGGCTGGGATCCCGTTAACGGGATCGAAATGACAACACCCAGTGAAAGTGCAGGGCGCCAAACTCAAAATAACAGAAATCTCATAATTAAAATTCCTCAAACATAGAAGTATTTTACACCATTTTAAAGATAAACTTGTTGTTAATCCCACAACAGTGTCCGATTTCAAAAATGCTTTACGACGAAAGCACACCAAACGATTATGTTAGGTCTGCACCTACTCACAGAAAACACAGCCATTTTTCCAGCCAAAGAGAGGAGTCACAAAAAGCAGAAATAGAGATAAAATTAATCACTAACCTTTGATGATCTTCATCAGATGACACTCATAGGACTTCATGTTCCACAATACATGTATGTTTTGTTCGATAAAGTGCATATTTATATCCAGAAATCTCAGTTTACATTGGCGCGTTACGTTCAGTAATGTTTTGCTTCCAAAACATCTGGTGATTTTGCAGAGAGCCACATCAATTTACAGAAATAGTCATCATAAACTTTAATATAAGATACAAGTGTTATGCACAGAATTAGAGATATTCTTCTCTTTAATGCAACCACTGTGTCAGATTTCAAAAAAACTTTACGGAAAAAGCAAACCATGCAATAATCTGAGTACAGCGCTCAGACAACAAAACCAGCCATACAGATATCCGCCATGTTGGAGTCAACAGAAGTCAGAAATAGCGTTATAAATATTCACTTACCTTTGATGATCTTCATCAGAATGCACTCCCAGGAATCCCAGTTCCACAATAAATATTTGATTTGTTCGATAAAGTACATAATTTATGTCCAAATACCTCCTTTTTGTTAGCGCGTTTAGCCCAGTAATCCAAATTCATGAGGCGCGAGCAGACTAAAAGTCCAAAAGTTCCGTTACAGTCCGTAGAAACATGTCAAACGATGTATAGAATCAATCTTTAGGATGTTTTTATCATAAATCTTCAATAATGTTTCAACCCGGAGAATTCCTTTGTCTTCAGAAATGCAATGGAACGCAAGCTAACTCTCACGTGAATGCGAGTGGGCAGCTCATGGCACTCATGGCATGCCAGACCCCTGACTCAAAGAGCCCTCATTCCCCCCTCCTTCACAGTAGAAGCATCAAACAAGGTTCTAAAGACTGTTGACATCTAGTGGAAGCCTTAGGAAGTGCAATATGACCAATATCCCACTGTATATTTGATAGGCGATGAGTTGAAAAACAAACCTCAGATTTCCCACTTCCTGGTTGGATTTTGTCTCAGGTTTTTGCCTGCCATATGAGTTCTGTTATACTCACAGACATCGTTCAAACAGTCTTAGAAACTTCAGTGTGTTTTCTATCCAAATATACTAATAATATGCATATCTTAGCTTCTGGGACTGAGTAGCAGGCAGTTTACTCTGGGCACCTTATTCATCCAAGCTACTCAATACTGCCCCCAGCCATAAGAAGTTAATAGGGTGTTGGGCCACCACGAACCAGAACAGCTTCAATGCTCTTTGGCATGGATTCTATAAGTGTCTGGAAGTCCATTGGAGGAATGAGACACCATTCTTCCATGAGAAATTCCATAATTTGGTGTTTATTTAATGGTGGTGGAAAATGCTTTCTCAGGTGCCGCTCCTGATATATATATATTCATTGTATAGTACAGTCACAGAAAATTATATTGTAAAGATACAAGTATTCTTAATTATTTCACTCAGGCGGTAGAGGCTGGTGCTTTCACGTCACTGTGACAGTGAAGACAGATTACCAGCGGCTGATATCCATGGACGGGGGAATCCTGAACCACACAAGGCTGCTGCACTCTGTGGTAGGTTACTGTATCTCTCCCTATGTTCTTCTCAATGATGGTCCATTATATAGTCCCTATATTTCTCACCGTATGTGCCCAGTATAGGCCATGACCATTCTGTATTGGCTTACAGGTGACTGGAGCGCTGGACTCTTATGACGTCTCTGTATACTATATCAGCTCCTGGCCTATATGGCCATTTAGTACCTCCTCCTCTCTGCTGATTAGTTCCCCTGAAATGCTGTCCCTGTCCAACACGACCACAAAGCTGCACCTTCTTCTCATACACATTGAAGAAGTCACCTCGGTGTCAGTTGAAGGTAAGGGGATTCTGTACTGTACTGTGGGGCGTAAAATACACAGGGTTTTCTGGTGGATATAATGATGTATGTGTTATAGTTGTTCTCTTGTTACTGAAAACCCTGCTAAGGAAAAGCTGACTCAGTAACACCACGGTGTCCCACTCTGCCTCCACTTCCTCTTTACACTCATCTGCGACATGTTTCCTCTGGAAATGGAAAACTGGCCGTTGACACACACACACAAAACGAATAGACACACACACACTGTATAATGTATATCCTGTATACAGTATCTACTACACATTATGCTGCTGTCCTTTCAGACATGAATGAGTGTAGCCATGCCGCTCTCAGCAGCTGCTCACGTCAGGCAGACTGTACCAACACAGAGGGCTCCTACAGCTGCACCTGCCATCCAGGATTAATTGATCTCAACCCCAACAACAAAGGGGTACACTGCCAAGGTAAGGACAGGGAGTGGTGTGTACATACTCTGGGTTATATGAAATTAATGTAAAGATGTAAAAGTTTGTAGCTAACACTCAACCTGTTCGTTCTCTTTTCAGCTGCTGACCCTGTGACCTCACCCATGCCCAGTAATGCCACTCATATGTTCTGGTGGGCCAATGCTACAGAGTTGCCACCCAACAGCACCAGCTATCAGTCCCAGGTCTCCAGCTTCACTGATACCCCAACAGCTATAGCTACAACCACAGACAGGAGCATGATGCTGAGCTCGACCCATATACATGCTACCACACATAACCCAGTTAAAGCCAGCTCCAACAGGTCTGAGACCAGTACCGCAGTGATACCCTCGAGTACTGTATTGACCTCCAGCAGGCCTGAAATCAGTACAGCTCTCACATCCTGGAGTAGTTCCACCTCACTCCAGCATACCACTAACCCCAACTCTCCAACCCCAACCCTCTCCACCTCGGCCCCCTCTGTACCGGCATGGCAGACACATCACCAGCAGACCAGCACTATGCCACAAACCAGCCTTGAGCCCACTCTGGTGGTGTCCCTGAGTGTATCACCACCATCTCCATCAACATGCAGTATGGAAATCAATAACACACCCATTATACATTGTACAACAGCAACAGATATAAGCGTATGGACTTTTTAAAATATCACTTCTAATATTTTGTTGATAGAAATTCCCCCAATGACTCCCCTGCTGTTTCTAAGAACCCCTGAGGCTGTTTGCATAATATTCTCCAAAGTGCTCCACATACATCTTTAATAATCATAATTTAAAAAACGTAGACTCTCACAAAGTCATTCCTAATTGATAAAATTATATTTCATAGAAGTTGAGATTGATTACTGTCTCCCTTCTCCCCTCTCCCCCAGACCCCGCCCCCATCACCAACCTGCAGGCTTCCAACGTCACTGGCTCCTCCTTCTGCGTGTCCTGGATGACTGGCCAATCCCAGAGCGGGTTTAGCTTTCTGGTGGTGCTGATGGAGGGGTCAAAGGTCAGGGGACGCTGGGAGACGGGGCTGTCAGTCTGGGAGGTGACATTGTTGAAGCCTGGGGTTCTCTACAACGTTACTGTCATTTCCTGTCCCCATGGGAGCCAGGGGGCCAGCCTGCTGCTGCTGGTTAAGACTGGTAAGTACCATGTAAAGAATGTGTTTAAAATATCAACTTTCTGTCATCTTTTTCAGTTTTGTTATGTCAATATCACTTAAAATGTGTGCATACTTAAACTGATGCAGTACATTTTAGCTATATGTGCTTTATGCATAAGGAGGCTGATATGGTGTGCCCTATAGTGAACTGCTGGCCAAAGCCATCTGAACAAGGACAAGAGGAAAGCCCTCTATTATTCATTACACACTGACACAGCAATATGATTTGGTTTCACTTACGAAAGCACTTTCACGTTATGCTGACTCTTATAGCAGATATGAAACTGTTCTAGTGACTACAGTGCTTTGGCTGGATGTGTGTATCCAATTCACAGCTGCACAGACACTTGGAGCAACAGCTCACCTGACCAATGTGCAGTTCACTGATGCCCTGCTGGACCCTACTAGCCAGGCGTATCAGAATCTTAGTCGTAGTATTATGGAAGAGGTAGGAGACTACCACACAACGGCTGCTTAGACAAATGTTTTTTGAATGTTTACAAATGTTGAATGTTTGAATGTTGTCATTGTCCTCACTTATAGAACATGGAATGTTGTAGTTTCTATCAAATGACACTGACACAAACACACTGTCTCCTCTAACTGTCCCACAGATCCTCCAGTCTCTCCCTCCTGATATTCTGGCCCTGGTAAACTCAGGAGATGTGAGGGTTCAGATCACAGGCCTGGCCCCTGGCAGTGTAGTAGTGAACTTCACCATCATCTTCACACCCAGTCAGTCCCAGGACATCCTGAAAGTGTCCTCTGCTCTGATGCAGGCCCTACAGAACAGCTCCAGATACACAGTTGACAGCAACAACACCAGCATAAATGGTAACGCTGTCTTAACCTTGTACAGTTGGAAGAATACTTAGATTTTGATAAAAGGATGTGTACAAGATGATGTGCCAGGTCTCCAATGGGCCTTTCTTGAAAATTATTATTTGAATTAATAGGGCTTTCTGGTTAAATATAGGTTGAATATGAAATAAGATAACTCTCTGTTAGCATTAGATGGAGAGCACATTTAGTGATACCAATCTGCATAAACTGTTAACCTGATATTCAATGCCAGATTTTTGTTGTTGTTTCAAACAGATGTTGATGAGTGCAGTACAGGGGACATGGACTGCTCCCCATGGGCCCAGTGCACTAACACCTGGGGCTCCTACAGCTGTCTCTGTCTGGATGGATTCACGGACTCTAACCCCTCTAGGCCGGGACGGGTCTGTTCAGGTAGACAAAATGGAGTAATCGCTTTCCCTTTTTGGTAGTCTAAATTCAGATCTGGATATAGTTACTAGAGTATTCGTCTCACACTGCCTAATCAGTTCACTACAGTTCAAACTGTAATTGTCTTTTTTTTGTTGCCATACAGCTCCTTTGACCACAACCACACCTATGTCCACAACCACACCTATGTCCACAACCACACCTATATCCGCAACCACACCTATGTCCGCAACCACAACAAACACTCCCGTTACAACCAGCAATACAGTGTCAACCACTACCACCTACAATACAACCTCAATTACATCCAACAATACAGATGCAGCGGCAATGAACGCAACAGTTACAACCACTGTCAACAATACAGTTAGAATCAACAACACAGTTTCAACCAAAACTCCAGTCACAATCACAACCATGGCGCCAGTTACAACCTCAACCATCACTGAAGTTCCTACAAAAATGACCAGCGGTCTCATCAAAACCAGTCTGCAGCCTGAGACTCCTACATCTCTGGCTCCTCTGGTCTCTTATACGGAAGCCATCTCAGTGGAGTGCAGGGCCAGTGCCATCACGGTGACAGTGGCCAGGGACTTCCTGTGGTCGGGGCACATTGGGGACTCTTCCCTGTTCCTAGGGAGACAGGAGTGTGGCGTGAACGGAGGGAACAGTAGCCACGTCCAGCTGACGGTGGCTTGGGACGAGTGTAACACACAGCTCTTATATGTGAGTCAGTAAACTTGTCAGTCAGTGGCTAGAGGGTGCTACCTACTGCCCCCTTGTGTCACAAAGAGCATAGTCTCTGGTGTGTTTAGGCTAAATAAAAGGTTATTCTATAATGTACAAAACAGACCTGGATTTAACAGGTTAAAATGTCCTTATTTATGTACCATTTATTCTATACATTAAAAACATGCAGCCTGTCACCATGGTATCTTGTAGGTGCAGGTGTTGGATGACCAAATTAGATTGAACTGTCCTCATGGTCTGTTAGAAAATAAAATAACTAACTAATACCCATGTTAACTTTTGCACTTCAGAACAGCACTCACTACACTGCTCAGGTGAATCTGTACAACTCTATGAGCTCTCAGCTCTTGCCTGACGACACTACAAGGGTTCCCACAGTACGGCTGAAGGTCCCCATCATGTGTACCTTCAGGAGGAGCATCATCATCTCTTCTGGTTACAGCACCACGGGGTACGCTCTGCCAGGTGCCATGGTTACCTTCTCTATGTCACTATGGTCATATCCACCTCCCTCCACCTTTTAACTCCCACAAATCACTGCTCAGCTAGACTGAAAAATAAACATGTCTAGAACCCAATTTTACCTCACTACTCAAATACATGCTTGGAAATATCTCTCTTATTGACATAGAGTGTATTTGAATTTTCAGTATCCATGATATACTTAGCTATTTATTTACATAATATCTTATGGTGTATTGACAGGTATGATATGATCAATGATGCTGTCATGGGCTCAGGGACGTTCTACGTGACATTTCAGCTCCTGAATGGAATGTCACCCCTCCCCCAGAACTACAGCCTGTCTCCTGAGGAGGATGTTGTGGTCGAGGTCAGCGTTGACTCCACGGTTGCCCAGATCAAAGTGGTCATCAACAAGTGCTGGGCCACCCAGAGCAGCAACCCCTTAGAACCAACAACCTATGTTTTTCTGGAAAACAGGTCTGTTCTACAATTGCTTTTGAAGGTGTCCTATTATAGTTAGCTTAGATGCTAGGTTTTTATTCCGTGGCATATAATAGAATACCATTTATATGTATTGTCCATCCGAGGATGGACATTTGCTTGAAGATTTAGATGTGTTTGAGTACTTTCTAAGCTTTCTGCCGGTAATCTGTATCTCTCTTTCTAATCAGCTGTCCCCTCCCAAACACATACACCACAGTCGTGGAGAACGGCAACTCCAGCAAGTCTCGCCTGTCTCTTCGCATCTTCTCCTACATTAACCTGAATGTCATCTACCTGCACTGCCATATTCAGATCTGTATCGAGACTGGCTCGGCCACCTGCCAGCCTGTGAGCATCTGTCCAGATTTATTCATACTGTACTACTCAAATATACAGTATTTACTTTGATGTCTAGATTTACTCTCCAACCAGGGGTTAAATGGGGTATTCGGAGGTGGGGAAGCTCTGGCGGGTTGAATAAAAGGATTATGCCAAGATTAGGGTTAGAATTAGGGTTAGTGTTACTGCTGAAAGTACAATGTATTACTATTCTAGGGTTTGGGTTAGGGTTACTACTTTTATCCTGCTTTTTATCCTACTCCCATAAGGTGCTAGAGCTCGGCTCTGCCTGGCTCTCGCTTTGATCCGGGTATCTCCAGTTCAATTTAACCACTGTGTTCAACCCCTTTGATATGACTACCTAGAGGCTCTTGAAAAATGCTCTACTTGGAGAATGTTTAATTATACTGAACAAAAGTGTAAACACAACATGTAAAGTGTTGATTCCATGTTTCATGAGCTGAAATGAAAGATCCCAGAAATGTTCCATACGTACAAAAAGCTTTCTCTCTTAAATGTTGTGCACAAATGTGTTTACATCCCTGTTAGTGAGCATTTCTCCTTTGCCAAGATAATCCATCCACCTGACAAGTGTGGCATATCAAGAAGCTTAAACAACATGATCATTACACAGGTGCACCTTGTTCTGGGGACAATAAAATGCCACTCTAAAATGTGCAGTTGTGTCCACAACACAATGCCACAGATGTCTCAAGTTTTGGGGGAGCGTGCAATTGGCATGCTGACTGCAGGAATGTCCACCAGAGCTGTTGTGAGATATTTTAATAATCATTTCTCTACCATAAGTCGTCTCCAATGTCGTTTTAGAGAATTTGTTAGTACATCCAACCGGCGCACAACCGCAGACCACGTGTAACCACGCCAGCCCTGGACCTCCACATCCGGCTTTTTCACCTGCGGGATCGTCTGATGAAACTGTGGATTTGTACAACCGAAGAATTTCTGCACAAACTGTCAGAAACCACCTCAGGGAAGCTCATCTGCTTGCTCGTCATCCTCACTAGGGTCTTGACCTGACTGCAGATTGGCTTCGTAATCAACTCCAGTGGGCTAATGCTCACCTTCAATGGCTACTGGCACGCTGGAGAAGTGTGCTCTTCACGGATGAATCCCGGTTTCAACAGTACCGGGCAGATGGAAACAGCTTGTATGGCGTCATGTGGGCAAGCAGTTTGCTGATGTCAACGTTGTGAACAGAGTGCCCCATGGTGGAGTTATGGTATGGCAGGCATAAGCTTTGGACAACGAACACAATTTCATTTTATCGATGGCAATTTGAATGCACAGAGATACCTTGACCAGATCCTGAGGCCCATTGCTGTGTCATTTATCCGCTGCCATCACCTCATGTTTCAGCATGATGTCGCAAGGATCTGTACACAACTTCTGGAAGCTGAAAATGTCCCAGTTCTTCCATGGCCTGCATACCCACCAGACATGTTGCTCATTGAGCACGTTTGGGATGCTCTGTATCTACGTGTACAACAGCATGTTCCAGTTCCGCCAATATGGAGTAACTTTATGCGAAGGAGATGTGTTGCGCTTCATGAGGCAAATGGTGGTCACACCAGAAACTGACTGGTTTTCTGATCCACGCCCCTACATTTTTTTCAAGGTATCTGTGACCAACAGATTCATATCTGTATTCCCAGTCATGTAAAATCTATAGATAGGGGACCTAATGAATTTATTTCAATTGACTGATTTCCTTATTTGAACTGTAACTCTGTAAAATCTTTTAAATTGTTGCATGTTGTGTTTATATTTTTGTTCAGTGTAGTTCAATGCTGTTTTCTTTCCATAATCTTTTCCTTTGTCAGGATTGCTTTGGGCGGAGAGAAAGATTCTCCAATCTAATTGGAACAGCAAAATCATCCTGTGGACCATTGCTTCGATCACACAAAGGTAAAGTAAATGCTCTTCAAAGTGTGACTGCATCAAAAAAAGCTATACTGTGACAACGTGATGACTAGGCTACTGCTAATTTCATATACAGCCAAGTCCAAAATGATTGGCACCCTTGATAAAGATGAGCAAAAAGAATGTATAAAATAAGTCATGCAAATACTGAGCTATAAAGAATGGAAAAGTATATTATTTTATACTAATACAATTGCTCACCCAAAGAGATTTTGTGTAACTTGTAATAATTTTTTCTCTCAAAAAGATAGGGGTCAAAATGATTGTCACCCATTTTTAATACCTTTCAATACCTCGCCTTGCGAGGATAACTTTTTCTAAAACGTTTTATGAGATTGGAGAACACATTGGGAGGGATTCATGTCATTCCATTGTTAAGGTCAACGGCATCATGAACTTTACTCAGTACCAGGACATTTTAGCCAAAAACCTGGTTGCCTCTGCCAGGATGCTGAAACTTGGCCGCAAGTGGATCTTCCAGCAAGACAAAGACAATAACCCCAAACACACATCAAGAAATTGTTCATTGACCAAAAAAATCAACATTTTGCAATGGCCATCTCAGTATCCAGACTTGAACCCCATTGAAAACCTGTGGTTTGAAATGAAGAGGGCAGTCCATAAGGGTAGACAAAGGATATCAAGGATCTGGAAAGATTCTGTATGGAGGAATGGTCTAAGATCCCTCCTAATGTGTTCTCCAATCTAATAACACATTTTAGAAAAAGGCTCAGGATGGTTTGTACAAGGCTACATGATGTATAGGATGATCAACTGTACATATTGTGAAGTTAATATATTCTGACATGTTTTCTGGCAGTGTCCGTCGAAGAGAGATCTGATACTCTTCGTCTGGTGGGCTACAGTTTACTGGGAATAGGACTATTCCTCCTCTTTATCGGGAGTCTCTCTTCCTTGTTCTTCAGCCACAGGAAGCGAATTGGAACCTACAGTTTCAGCCTCAAACCCAAACAAGATAACTATACCTATCATGTTTTCAATACTTAGTGCTGGAACACTTTTAGGCTAGTTTTAGGGAACTCAAAGACATAGTAAAGTTGGTATTTAATTTCTTCAAGCTGTTGCCTAGTAGTCAGAAATGAAGAGGTCAATACAGATAATTTTGATTAAACTAAGGCATATTATTAAAAAACTAAGTGTATCAAAAGGGCAGAAATCATTATTAATTTGGATGACATCAGGGTCTCTTCAATTTTTTCAACATTGATACATTTAAATACATACTGTATACAAAGCACTGTTTGCCTTGGAAATTAATGTTGTCTTGTTAGGATTTGTATAGTAAATCTTATTTAAAAAATATAATATATTCTGCAATCCCTTCATTTTCTTTTAAACTGATATTTTTCTATAACTGAGAAAATCTACCATTTATCTACCATTTATCCTGAAGTCTTCTAAAGTCAATAGCAGACACATCCTGAAATATTGACCTGCTAAAATATGTGAAATATGTTCATAAACGAACAACTAGAAATAAAAAGGAATTATTTGTATATTGGAACATTTGTAGCAGAGGAAGAGAATATTTCCCCAATCTTTATTTATGAGGTGAAATGTTGAATTTGTGATACAATCTAAGAACTACTGTAATGATCCATACACTAGAGGACACTGTTGGGTCATTGCATTAAAAAAAATTAAAACATAGGTAGGACAACAAATGTTGGGATTTCACAGTGTTATAATATCATGAATTAGATATGGTCACACTATAAACATTTTGGATGATTGACATTAGATAACATTACATGAAGGTATGGTACATTTATCAAATACATCAAAGACTTGGTGGTCTGTATGTCTGTGCTGCGTGCATGTGTAAATGTGCAGGCCGGGCCCATCATGTGTATGATGATTTCACACCACCACTTCACACACCTTTGTGACACACACACCTTTCTCTCTCTGAGAGGCGAGCCCTGTGGAGGGATACATGGTAAACAGCAGGAGGTTGGTTTCTTTCAGAGGCGTACCCTGGAGACCTGGAGGGTGGTGGGATGGGGGGTACAATCTGTGTGGACGAGGACTCATATAAACCCCACCCCCAATTAACGCATACAACCCCAACCCACCTTCTTGGGAGGGTGAAACAGTGATCTGAGGCAAAGTATCAAAGGAACAAACCTCCATCAAAATAAAACAAAAATGGTTGATTGTTACAGTTATAGAGCGTCGCACAGTTGCCCCAGCGTCGTTCGGGTTAGGGTTTAGCCGGGGTAGGCCGTCATTGTAAATAAGCATTTGTTCTTAACTGACTTGCCTAGTTAAATAAAGGTTAAATAAATGTTTAAAAAATACCCACATTGTAAATCTGAGTGAACTGTAGATTCAAAATCAAATCAATTTGTATTTGTCAGATGCGCCAAATACAACAGGTGTAGACGTTACCGTGAAATGCTAACTTACAAGCCCTTAACCAACAATGCAGTTCAAGAAATAGAGTTAAAAAAATATTTCCAAATTAACTAAAGTAAAAAATTAAAAGTAACACAATAAAATAACAATAATGAGGATATATACAGGGGGTACCGGTACCTAATCAATGTGCGGGCGTACAGGTTAGTCGAGGTAATTTGTACATGTAGGTAGGGGTAAAGTTGGGGGGGGTCAATGTAAATAGTCCAGGTGGCCATTTGATTAATTGTTCAGCAGTCTTATGGCTTGGGGGTAGAAGCTGTTGAGGAGCCTTTTGGTCCTAGACTTCGCGCTCTGGCACCGCTTGCCGTGCGTAGCAGAGAGAACTTTCTATGACTTGGGTGACTGGAGTCTTCGACAATTTTTTGGGCCTTCCTCTGACACCGCCTACTATATAGGTCCTGGATGGCAGGAAGCTTGGCCCCAGTGATGTACTGGGCCTTACGCAGTACCCTCTGAATCGCCTTACGGTCGGATGCTGAGCAGTTGCCATACCAGGCGGTGATGCAACCGGAAGTTGCCATACCAGTACCCACCAGTATGATAACATCCTCCTTCAATCAAATTCATCCAATGATTTTCAGCACCATAGGTTTGATTCCCAATTATCCACTTCTGCAATTTTGTTGATTTCATTTCACTCCAAAAATGAACAAGTAGGTGTTTTCCCCCCTGATCTAATTACCTAATTAAGGATTCCTTTAGCAATGAATCTGGCTTTAAGAACATTAGCCAGGTTTTTTTTTTCAACCCTGTGGTGTGCAGATGTGTTGGATCATCCATAATATTCACAGAGTGAATAAGAAAACACTGCACTGAATTTCCAAAGAACCCCAATTGTTAAATACCACTATGAGTGTCTGGGAGTCCTTTCCAAACATATTACATTGAAACTGGGGACTAGGCGGGGCCACAGAAGACTAATGTCTTTCTTTTTAACATCCCACTAAACAGTATTCTAAGAGGCAGCTGAGCCAAACATCCATGTAATGGCTGCAAATTGATCTTTCTGTCCTTTTCCCCTTCATTCTTCCCCTCCTCCTCTCTTCCATCCTCAGTCCATTTGGCAGATAGGAAGCACAGACAGCATTTATCACCCTAACTGCTGGTCTGTCTGTCTGTCATCTCCCTGGGCTTTCAGACCATTACTAATTCATGTTCTCTCTTCCTCTTACTTTCAGCCCATTGTCCGTTAATTTACCATTACCAGCCAGTGCCAAATCTAAGCACCTCAACTACATAATTACTGCTGGTGGTGAGGATATTCACCACGCGCGTGCGCCATCATGCATTCATTTATTTTGTCCCCCTACACCAAACGCGATCACTGAACGCAGGTTAAAATATCAAAACAAACTCTGAACCAATTACATTAATTTGGGGACAGGTCAAAAAGCATTTAACATTTATGGCAATTTAGCTAGTTAGCTTGCACTTGCTTGCTAATTTGTCCTATTTAGCTAGCTTGCTGTTGCTTGCTAATTTGTCCTGGGATATAAACATTAGGTTATTATTTTACCTGAAATGCACAAGGTCCTATACTCTGACAATTAATCCACACATAAAAACAGTCAACCGAATTGTTTCTAGTCCTCTCTCCTCCTTCCAGGCTTTTTCATTGTTCATCGTTGGTGATTGGCATCTAAACTTTCATTGTATTACCACGACAACCGGCAGCAGTTCGTATTTCAATCACCCACGTGGTATAACCAATGAGGAGATGGCACATGGGTACCTGCTTCTATAAACCAATGAGGAGATGGGAGAGGCAGGACTTGCAGCTCAATCTGTGTCAGAAATAGAAAGGACTATTATTTTAGCTCTTGGCAACGCAGACTCGCGCGAGCAGTGTGGGTGCAATAATTGAATAACATAGATTCCTAAATTTATTTTGCAACCTCACGCACGCGACACGAGCGGTGTAGTCAGGGTATGAGGTCTTTACTGCATTTCGTCTAGTACCATAATTATTATCAGTGGCAGGGATGATTGTTCTGTATGTTATACTTTTCACCTACTTGCTGAAGTACAGATCATTTCATTCTCAACATTCCATTCTGAACATTTATATACAGTATGAACTTTGAAATCTGTGTTGAGAGGCGTCATTGCGAGGTCTAAAGGCGTCTGCATATATAGGTTCGGTTTGCTCACGGAACCCAAACCGGCTGCGCGCCTGCGCCATCGTGCATAAATATATTTTGCCCCCCCACACCAAACGCGATCACCGACACGCAGGTTAAAATATCAAAACAAACTCCGTTTGTTGGGGACAGGTCGAAAAGCATTAAACATGTATGGCAATTTAGCTAGTTAGCTTGCACTTGCTAGCTAACGTTAATTAGCTAGCCAAATCGTTTCTAGTCATCTCTCCTCCTTCCAGGCTTTTTCATCTTTGAACTTATATGGTGATTGGCATCTAACTTACACTTTTACCACGACGACCAGCAAAACATTTCGTCTTTCAATCGCCCACGTGGGTATAACCAATGAGGAGATGGCACGTGGGTACCTGCTTCTATAAACCAATGAGATGGGAGAGGCAGGACTTTCAGCCGCGCGAGCAGTGTGGGTGCAATAATTGAATAACATGGATTTCTAAATGTATTATGCGACGCTCGCGCACGCGACGTGTCCGGTCTGGTCAGCATGTATTAGCAGAGCTCGGCTAGCACACTCCCTTAAAATAAATATATTCACTTGAAAAACTACAAAAAAGCACCAATATTACTGTTTATCACTCTTGAGACTGGTCATGGCTAGAAAAGATCCAGCTTTTGTCAAATTAATGTCAAAAGTAGATTTTTTTTGTTGCATTTTAGCTACCGTCACCCTTTTCCTACCTTTAACCTAATTCTCCTAACATGCTACGTTAATTATCGTAACCCGCTGCGTAAATGCTTCTAACCTGCTACGAATAGTCAAGTCTGACATTAATTTGACAAAAGCTGGATCCCGTCTAGCCATGGCCCTTAAAACGCGGTAGCCAGTACACATCCTCAAAATCATCTGAATTAATCTAAGATAATTTAAGAAATATGTAATTGATATCGATGTTTTTGAAGCGGAGGTCTAAAGGTGTCTGAATGCTTCCCAGCCGAAACAGTTTGGAAGAGTTCGTGCAGATATTATAACGACATTTTAAATGGTGTAGTGGTGTAGTGGAGGAAAAATATATTAGTGATGGGCATTCCGGCCTTTTCAGTGAGTCGGCTCGTTCGGCTTAGCTCAACAAAAAAAAGTATGTTTTGTATTTTTTCAAGTCAAACAGTTTGCGATAGTTTGACTATGATTGGTGTTAAAACAATTCTAATTAAATTATTAAATGAAATCATACTCTACCTTAACCACAATGTATTTAAAAATGCATTGGTTTGTTATGAAAAAGAACTCTATTAAACATTTGCATTTAAAGTATAACTTTTTAATGTATATAAACAAAGTGCACATACATCTAACCATTCAAAACGAATACAATCTGAACAGCATAATATAATATTGCACCATATGAAAGAAATATAAATAACAATTTGCTAAACTGCAGCACCCCACAAATTGAAATAAATGTAAAAAAGAAGGATGCTATTACACATTTGCATTTAAAGTATAACTTTTTTAATGTATATGATTGACACTGCGTGTCTGATTGACAGGAACAACAGGTGAGTCTGAGCAGACAGTCAGAACGAATGTGTACGCTTGAGCATTTAGGCCTATATTATTATTATTTATTTTTTTGTTCTTTGAATTAGTTAATTCTATTCAATTAAATCTTTTGATTATTCATATCTTAATTTTTTAAATATTTTTATAAATAGATTAGGCTCTTCTGATATGCGAGACGGCTCCCAACGTTCACCTACAAGAGCCGGCTCTTAGACCCAACTCGTTCGCGAACGACCCATCACTATTAGTGATGCTAATGATAGGCCTAGCAGTCTTCCGGTAGATGGAAAGGCTTTCCCAAAACCTTCTCTATTAAATGTTAACTAGCTAGCTACAAAGTAGCCCTTAACACACTAGCCAGTAAACATCCTCAAAATCGTCTCATTTATAATTTAAAGATAATTTAAGAAATATGTAAATTATGTAATTTGAGTATACCTGTCAGAATATCATGATTATTTGCATTAATCCAGTGGCCATTTCTTTTGCAAACTCCATCTCATGTACAACAGAAATACTGCTAACCAAATAACAGTGCTAGATGCCTGCACATTTGAATTAAAGGGCAACTACACACACTACATTTCTTAGATTTTTTCCAAGACCTCGATCGAAGGTGGTCTCCTGATGTGGTTCAAAGATTGTTATGGACTTAGAACATGCAATTATGTTGTATTTCTGTTGTAAAAGTGTGACTTCGAGAGCGAAAACAGTTGACAGACTAATTACTTTGTTTCATTAGTAGGACTACTATTAGCCTTCTTGCACAGGACAGCTTGGGTTGGTCTGACTATGAAAGACCAATATGGGATTTATGATTTTAGGTCATTGAGTGAATGTCCCTGTTTCTCATATATTTTTTTTAATTTTTTCACACAGGGCACCTTTCCTTCGCTGGGCAGGCCATTTGGAAATGTTTTGGCAAAATTTGAGTATACCCACTTCTCCAGGCACCACTACACCACTGGATGTTTTTGTTTGCTTTGGACTTCGTGAGTTTTTCCCCTGGCTGTTCGGGCACAATAAAAACATTTCTGAAGTCGGTAGTTGAAGTCTGCGCCCCTTCGTCGGTGATTGGTCAACAGTAGGGATTATTCAATAAAGTCTTTGTTGTCATTCAACGAGAGACGACTCAATTTTTGCTAAACATTTCTTTGAGAAATACTGCACCAAACATCTTAGTTAGATGTAAAATTGCGTGACTAAAATCTCCTCTGCAAAAACTTCTAAATTAATCACAGATTTCTTGATTTATCTTAGATTAATTCTGACTATTTGGAGGAAGTTTATACTGGCCTATGGCGTCTCAAAATTGGTGAACAATACTATTGATGCTTTTTTCAAATTTTTCAAGCGAAAGTCTTTTATGTGAGTATGCGAGTTCGGCCAGCCGAAGTGAAGCATGCTGAAGCCTTTAGTCATGCACTTTTACATATATTTGGTCCAGTATTTCTCAAGTTAAATAATGTGCATGAAAACTAGTTGTCTGTAGTTGAATGACAACAAACACTTCAATGAAGAATTCCTACTGTGGATCAATCACCGACGAGGAGGCGTAGACTTCAGCAACAGCCGAAAATAACCCTGCCGAATGCTGCCGAATACCAAAACAAACAAAAACGTCACAACATTTCTGCATAATATATGTGCGAACTGTTTCGACTGGGAAGCATACAGTAAGCTTAAGGGAAGATGGTGATTGCCATACAGTCACTAGGTCAAATGTCAATACGGGTCAACACTGTGCTCTCCAATACTGGGGAGGATTCATTGGTGCCCCTCCCCTCTTCCCTGTTCATGTCATAGACAACAGTTTTATGTGGACAATTGCTGAAAATCTCCTCTAATCATTATGACCGACAATAACTGTACAAAAAGATTCTAATTGGAAGGTTTGTAGGCTATGATTTCCTATTCATTGCTTTTGAACATTGTAAGTACTGTAGATAGCAAAATGTTTACTGGTAGTAGGAGGAGACTTATGTGTGTTGTAATTATATTTATTATGGATCCCCACTACTCTTCCTGGGGTCCAGCAAAATTAAGGCAGTTCTACGTTTTAAAAACATTACAATACATTCATAACAGATTTCACAAAATATTAAGTGTGTGCCCTCAGGCATCTACTCTACTACCACATATCTACAACTCAAAATCCATGTGTATATGTGTGTATAGTGCGCATGTTATCGTGTGTTTGTATGCATGTGTCTATGTTCGTGTTGCTTCACAGTCCCTGCTGTTCCATAAGGTGTATTTTTATCTGTTTTTTTAAATCAAATTTTACTGCTGGCATGAGTTACTTGATGTGGAATAGAGTGATGAGAGTGATGAGACACAGCCTATAGGAGGAGACTCATCCTTCCATGACTCATCCTTAGAGATACGAGTCCTCCATGTAGTCATGAGACACAGTCTATAGGAGGAGAATCCTCCTTCCATGACTCATCCTTAGAGATACGAGTCCTCCATGTAGTAATGAAACACAGTCTATAGGAGGAGACTCATCCTTCCATGACTCATCCTTAGAGATACGAGTCCTCCATGTAGTAATGAAACACAGTCTATAGGAGGAGACTCATCCTTCCATGACTCATCCTTAGAGATACGAGTCCTCCATGTAATCACGAGACACAGTCTATAGGAAGAGAATCAAACTTAGAGATACGAGTCCTCCATGTAATCACGAGACACAGTCTATAGGAGGAGAATCAAACTTAGAGATACGAGTCCTCCAATCCTGATGAGCAGCTCAAGTCTATGTGGCATCATGTGGAGATGTGAAGGCTTCATATAAAAGTGTTGTGTGCATGCGTGCGTGCGTGTGTTTACTCCTCTGGGCTAGGCACATTGAGGAGAATGAGTCAGCAGAGCACATCTGTACAATCAGATAACGTATGTGCATACTTATCATTTTATCATCCAATACAAATTCATTCTCATCTTTCACTTCACAATCAAAGAAAAGGGAGAGGGGTATTTAATGAAGAGCAATATGAAGATCAACAGAGAAATAGCTGCTTTAGCAAAGCCCTTAAACCCCTTTCACACAAGCGCTTATCCAGAGTAAACAGAGCGTACCAGCACTCTCACACAAATATTCACTAGACTAGAATGAGTCATACAGTAAATGAAAAAGGAATATGTGTCCTAAAGCATTTAAAAAGGGGTTGCCCGAGAACCTCGATATTATATGAGTGTGTTTCACATGTTTCATTTTGAAGTGTGTTTATTGTAGGCTATTTTCCACTGTGCTTTTCAGTGTCAGTTCTATCTTCTTCAGTGTACTCAGAGTTGTGGATAGCTTCTTGGTCTGTTCTAAACTAACACCAATAAGTCACACACCAATAAAAATACAACACAGATTAGCAAATCAGCAAGTTATCTATATTTATTTGCATTTGAATTGATCAATATACAGTTCTTTTTTTTTCTTTCAATAAGCACTTTATGGTTTGGCATTTCTAACATCATTACCAAATTAAAACATTCTCTTAAAACAAAAGCATGTAACGGAAATTAAACTTATAGCACCTTTTGCATTTGCATTTGCTCAAACAGCTATGACCGCACTGCCCTAAAGCTGTTTCAAACACGCTACGTGCATCCTATTTTGGTTAGCCTCCTCACGCAGAGGAGTTGTTAATGGGGTATATCTCTTTTCCCAATAGAACTGAGTTGAAAATACTAGATATGTACAGTACAGAACAGGACAGCAGTCCCTCCCTGTATACAATAGACCTACAGTACAGTATGTCCCTACAGTACAGATCTAGTGGATCTACTCATACTTTACATCTGGGGCAAAGTGCACAACTACGCCGCTCCTCCGTGGTTCGGGTCTTTCCTCCAGTGGTTCTGGTTCTCCTCCAACGGCACCCTGGGAATGATGATCACCGGGTCGGAGAACCTCGTCATTAAGCTCTCTAGGAGGCGAGGCAGCACAGAGTTAAGACACAAAGAAAAAGACAAAAACAAAGAGACACAAGATGAGGCATTTCTCAGAGGCCAATCACAAAGAATTTTGCTGAGTTGAGTTGAGCACCCTGTGACTACTCATATGAGAGGGCAACATTATACTGCCACAGTGGGGATGTGAAGCTCAGTCTCAGAGAAAGCTGCTAAAGCTCTCTCTTGGTTTCTTATCACTTCAAACCTAAAATAGCAACAACAAAAAAACATAGTTCGCCCGCCTACCTTCCTCAATTCCAAAAAAAGTTCAAATGTTTCTTCAATCAAAGTTAGGATTTTGTGTTATGTTCAGATCAATAAATAGCCACTGCTCTCTGAGTTTGAATCCAATCTGTCAGCTGAAACCTTCTCAGACTAAAAGCTAGAGCACACTAATGGGAATAATGAGAGTCTAATGAGTCTCAGGGTGTTCAAGGATAAACAGCCACAGGACATTCAGGAATAATATAATCTAAAATTAAACTTGAGGGGACCAAAACATGCACTTACTATCTTCTCCAGTAGCAGAACTGTCTCTCTCCAATGCTAGAACTACTGTACCTCCCCACTCTATTCCGACCATGCACCCCAATAAACATTGAATCGACATATTTTCAATAAACAATTCAGATTTAGTACCAAGTCCAGCCCATATAAAATAACCACACATTTGGTAATATTATATAACATTTGTATTGCAGGTCCCACTCAGACACCATAACAACATTACATCAAATTATCAAAATGATCAAACCAAAAAGGATAACTATGTGTTATTATAAACATATATCTGTAGGTGTGTTTACCCACAGATTTATTCATCATTTATATATAACCACACTGGTAACATGTGTGTAATTACGATATCACTTAAAGTTATATCACATAATAGTGGTTGCACGGTAGGGTTAATCTTGTTGCTCTAAAAATAGAAAAGGATGGGCGATCTCTAGTCATCTGTGTGAATAATTCAAAAATCACATTTTACTACATAGCCATGCAATTTGTTTAGCCTTGGCCTATTTCTTATAACCAGGAGCAATGAATGCATCTAGCATCTTCCAGTAGCTCAAGGAGGGATTCCAAGATGGTCTGGACTATAGCCATTCTACTACAACAAGGCAGACCCAAGGCCTCCTTAAGAGAGGAACCTTAAGGAGACATACGTACATTATAGGACATGACAGCCAAGCATTCACACAGACAGCCCCACACACTCATTCCCCTACTCTAGTTTCCATATGGAAGAGAAATGTATGAGGGATCTGACCTGGTGGGAACTGTATCGGAGTACAACGATTTTCAAAACAAAACTGTGCCACTATCAAATATTTAAAAAATCATGACTTTGAAATACATATTATGAGCACATATGAATGAGAGATTTGTGGCTTGTGGCGGCTGGGTGTGTTTTTAGGTTACCTTGGAATGGGTAGTGTACAGCCCCACAGGTGTTGCTTTAGCGTCTGCACCCAGCCTGTATCACGGATTGGCTGACAGAGCTGTATGTAGTGGTACTGTTTTAGCACAACCCTTCAAATGAATCAGAATGTCACTCATTAGGTTTTCTAGAGGTAGGATTTCACCTTGCACAGCATATCCAAATTTGACATCCTCGAAAAGCTAATAACGATACCAGATGAAGCTGGAAAATATAGTAATTACATGATTATAATGATTTTAGAAATATCCAAATGTCACATTTGTTACACGCAGAGAAAGAACATTTCATTAATCATACAGTTTGTTGGCCCAGTAAATACATGACATCCAATTCTGGAATAATGTTCTACCCATCCTTAACTTGCATATTGCTGTATAATTTGGGCAAGGTCTTTGAATATATTTGGACACATGATGCAAAATAATATATTCCTCAGCTCTCACATAGTGTAGCAGCAATATGCAAGCCCTTTGAAGGATGTCAGAACTCATGCCAGAATGTCTTTGATAAGCGCTAAAGAAAACCTGAAGGCAAAATTCTCTTCCATGTGGATTCACTCACTTAAAAGCATCTCATGTCTCACAAAGACAAAGACACAAAAACAATTCAACAAATACCTGCAACCACGGTTCTTTCACCCTCCTCCTCCTCCATACGTTTCAACACAAAGAACCAAGAGGACACAGCTTTTTCTGCTTTTGCATTTATTCATAATATTTCAGTAAATAGGAGCAAGCAGAGAGAAACACAAGCACGTCACAGTAAAATATTTGTGTCCAATACATTCTGTAACTTCTTTGTACCATTATTACTTTCTATTATTTTTTTGTTTCTAATGCTTGGATTAAAGATCGATAGCACCGGGTGTGCTGTGTGTCAGTACTTTACATGTATGACCTCCCCGACACCTCTTCCTGTGTTACGAGAGAAAGACCCCCCCCCAGCCAAAGGCTGCAAAATGCTAATGAGATGGCCCTCACCCGTCTCTCCGTGGGCACATGCTCAGTCTAAGCGGAATATGGCATGGTGGTTCATTGTGACATACTAACTCAAGACACCACCATGGCAAATGGAGAGACAACACACTCCAGTATTCAAAATGGAGGGGAGGGAGCCAGGGGGCTCTGACTAGCACAACAGATGACAACAACACAAGAGAGAGACTGGGGAGTGTGGGGTGGCCCATGACCAGCAAGTCCTGCACAGCACAATGCACTGCTCTATTGTGGTCTACGCCATCCCAGCAGTCTGAAACGCTGTTCTGGTCTTTACTACTATCTGCTAAGACACAAGTAGACATGTGTAGTAGCCAATAGAGCTCTACTGGCACTATACAACCAATACAAACCTGATTCATTTTGACATAATGAGGTTTATGTTTGTAATACAGATAATTTTCTTTGCTCGCTCAATATATCCCATTCAAGAAACTGCATACATATGCAGAAGTATGATACAAATGTAAACCAAATATAAAATGTAGTTTCGCTGCTTGTCCTAATTCAATCAAATCACGTGAGAATATCAAGTCGTTCTACATTGGTAGCCTATGCCTACTATATTTAGATTGCCATAGAAGGCAGCAGAGGAGAGATATATTTGGAGTTGAATGTGTTTAATATAATCTTGACATCTACACGTAAACTTCTCAACCTAATGAAAGCCACACACACACACACACACACACACACACACACACACACACACACACACACACACACACACACACACACACACACACACACACACACACACACACACACACACACACACACACACACACACACACACACACACACACACACACACCCCTGGTCCAGGGAAGAGGCCAGTTGTTTGAGGCCCATGCTAGACAGAAACATAGAGACACAACATGCATAAACCAGAAACAAAGACAGAAACAAGTCCGGAAAAATAAACTTTCCAAACGGCCAGCATTCAACTTACCATAACATCGCAGACACATTTTTGGGGGTATGTTACAATAATGGTATTAGCAGAAGTAATTAGTGTTTTATACCCAAATAAATAGATGAATAAATAAAACAATAAATAACATATAATTATAAAACCATGAATGTGCTGGAAGAGAGAAAGAGTTTTAACTAGTATCACAAACACACACAGAGTCATGGTTGACTGAAATGTACCTCTTTAGACCTCTGGGATGTGAATATTGTTGTTGGCTTCTCTCATCTGCTCGTGCCATGGGGGCCTAAATAATCATGTTGGTTCCAGTCAACCATGACTCTGTGTGTGTGTCCTAGCTATAGCTACATAGAGTGTATATGGGCTGGGTGAAAGCATAGCTAAAGACCATAGAGCCACAATATCAAATTCCTATCGTGACTCAGTGAAATGTAATGTTGTTTTTTTAAATGCTGAATGTAATTATAATTGCATGATAGTAACATTTAATTCAATGGAAATTCTCATCTGCTGTGCAAATGACTGGTCTAGTAATGCATAATCATGTTACAGTAACCCAGATGGCTCCCAGCTTGGCAACAAGGTTGATGAAACAAGATAGCCTTGTCTGACCTCTAAAATAACTTGATGAATGAATTTGACTGCAACGAGAGAGAACAATTTGAATGAGAGGGTATGAGGTTTTAAATGTTGTCCTGACAATTACTTGTTCAAAACCATTCCCACATCCTCCACAATCAACATAGTTATTAGGTTTACAAAGTTAGACATTGCATTCAAGAATGATAGCAAAGTTGAACAAAGCATCTTAGTAATGCCAATCTGAAAACAGACAGACCTGGAGCCTTGCTCAAGAAGACAGCATTCAGGAAATACAGAGCAGGCACAAACTCAGCCATGGATCGATACACTCCAAGCTGCACATTTATCAAAGATTTTCAGACCGTTATCCTAGATGAGTATCTAATGTGTCTATGCATTCATTTATAAATGTATCTTTGCATACATTTGAAAGTTACAGCTAAAGAAATCGAGTCCAGTCACTGAGCAAATTTACATGGTCTTCTCATTCACAAAAATCCTTGATAAACTCAACAAAGCAATCTGTTCAGTTGGAAGATGGAAGCCAACCACACAGGATTGCTAGTCGGTGGGCTCATGCAACAATAGCACGTGCTATTCATTGGCTAACCAGGCAGCCGGTAGCCATGGTAACCTTGAGATGGAGACGTGGAGAGAGGGGGTGGAGGGTGGCATCGGGGAACAGAGGAAGCGGATGAACACGCCCCCTTGTTACTACGGTGATCTAATGTAATGTGAGGCGGGGAAGCAACGACATGTCATGTCACAACCCTGACATTTACTGTAACTACATCTAACTTAGCCAAGAGGCAGAGAGAAGAGAGAGAAAGAGAGAGAAAGAGGGTTAGAGAGAGACGAGAGAGAGAGAGACATAACATAAAAGGGATGAGAACTTCTAATTAATTTTGCAGCCTTCATGTTCTTTCCCCAAAGAAGAATAAAAAGTAGTGCTAAATGATTTTTACTCTTTTGCCTCAGCCAGTTTGTTGTTCATCTCTTTACTTTTCTCCTTGTCCCCCTCCGCAGGCCTGGACTCAGTGGGCTGGTTCTCAGAGGTCGTCTTCTTGGTGCCCCGCAGTGCTGTGCTGCCCGGCTGCTTCTGCTCTTTGGCCTTCTTGACAGGTTTGCCGCCCTGACTAGCTACCGTGGTGCCAGCCTTTTTGGGTTTGGATCGGGGAGCACTGTTAGACCTCTTAACCTAGGCACAGGGGATGGGGGAAGATGGAGATTATTTATATATACCATCCCCAAAGACATTAGCAGCAGGTGTAAATGACTCTGCAAAGAGCTGTAACTCCTCGGTTTGATATTGTGTTTGCTTCAGTATTACTGATATGATTTGCCATCACAACATACACAGTAAAGAGAACAGCAGCCCTCCAAGAGAAAGATTCTGTCATTACAGTGGGCTTGAAAACGCACTCTGCAAGGCTGTGGTTCTGAATAGGAGATTAGCTGCATTATGGCTGTACCATAGGAGTAGTCAATAGGACATGATCTAAAACATTCTCACCTTGGTCTCTTGTAGCCCTTTGTAGGGCTCATTGTACAGGCTGCGTATCCTCCTCCTGTCCACAGCCTTGTTGTCGTTGGGCTGCTGTTTGCCCTGCTCTCCCCTGTAGGTGGCGCTATAGCTGGTCTCCAGGCTGGTCTTCTCCTCAGGGGGAAGGTACTGGGACTTGGCTCGGATCAGCTTCACTGGCTTCACATCCCTGTGGGCTTTGAACTCCGTCCTACGAGAAGAATCAGCACCAAATACACTCAGTAAAATAGCTCTCTTCATATTTCAACCTACAATCTATTTATAGACAGGAGAGAAGAATAAATCTGTATTGTACCAAAGGGCAATTTGTGTTGCAGCATGTAGGCATTCAAAACCCCCAAGAAATATGCAGTAACAGTATTTTGCAAATAAGCAGTCACTTACAAACAAGTACATTTACATAGAACTGTTTGGATATAGAAATAGACGTAGTGGAATGACTGGGTCTCTCCCACAGTATGAGTGAGTGGGTGTATGTAATGTATAGGAGATGGTTGGTGACTGCGCCAGGCAGCCAGCGGCTCAGGTGTTTAATGTAGTCCAGACACAGCAGTTCTTCAGAAGGTCAGCTCCATGGCTTTCACACAGAACAGCCTGAGCTCTAGTCTGTCTCATAGAGGGGTTCTGTACAGGATGAGCCAACCTCCAGACACATCCAAGAGCAATTAGAGATAGGCATCAAAGTGAGATCTGTTCACTATCAATTCTATAGCAGGTATATAAACGAACATGTTGCTACTAATTGGAGTTTTAGATTGAACTGCCCATCATAGATAAAGTTGATTTTAAAAGTTGTAATGGATTTTGAACTCATAAAAGCAGACCTAATTTTCCATAAATGACTACATGATAGTCTTCTCACTGATGGGCAGCTGAAGGCTGGGACATGACATATTAACTTATACTCACTTAACTTATTGGAAGGTCAGGTGGAAACATTCATTCATTATATATTTTATTTATTTATTTTTATTTTTAAGTTCTCATTTGCAACTGTGCCCTGGCCAAGATAAAGCAAAGCAGTGCGACAAAAACAACAACACAGAGTTGCACATAAACAAACGTACAGTCAATAACACAATAGACAAAAATCTATGTACAGTGTATGCAAATGTAGAGAGGTAAGGCAATAAATAGGCCATAGAGGCGAAATAATTACAATTTAGCATTACCACTGGAGTGAAAGATGTGCAGATGATGATGTGCAAGTAGAGATCCTGGGGTGCAAAAGAGCAAGAAGATAAATAACAATATGGGGATGAGGTAGTTAGGTGGGCTATTTACAGATGGGCTGTGTACAGGTGCAGTGATCGGTAAGCTGCTCTGACAGCTGATGCTTAAAGTTAGAGAGGGAGATATAAGTCTCCAGCTTCAGTGATTTTTGCAATTCGTTCCAGTCATTGGCAGCACAGAACTGGAAGGAAAGGCGGCCAAAGGAAGTGTTGGCTTTGGGGATGACCAGTGAAATATACCTGCTGGAGCGCATGCTACGGGTGGGTGTTGCTATGGTGACCAGTGTGCTGAGATAAGGCGGGGCTTTACCTAGCAAAGACTTATAGATGACCTGGATCCAGTGGGTTTGGCGACGAATATGTAGCGAGGGCCAGCCAACGAGAGCATACAGGTCGCAGTGGTGGGTAGTATATGGGGCTTTAGTGACAAAACGACGGCACTGTGATAGACTACATCCAGTTTGCTGAGTAGAGTGTTGGAGGCTATTTTGTAAAGGACATTGGCTTTGTTGCGAAATAGGATGCCGATTCTAGATTTAATTTTGGATTGGAGATGCTTAATGTGAGTCTGGAAGGAGAGTTTACAGTCTAACCAGAAACCTAGGTATTTGTAGTTGTCCACATATTCTAAGTCAGAACTGTCCAGAGTAGTGATGCTAGTCGGGCGGGTGGGTGCGGGCAGCAATCGGTTGAAGAGCATGCATTTAGTTTTACTAGCATTTAAAAGCTAGAAAAAACTTCCTCATCCCTTTCCCACTGCTCCTTCATACTATCTTACCAGTGTATAAAACATTTACATTTTTCTTCCGGTTGATTTGGCTTTTCACAGTGTATTTCCTTCCTTGCCAATGTCCATTGTTCATGTGACTAAGGTAGCAAACACCAAATGTAAACAGATGACTCCCGCCCTGGTCCCTGGACAAGGACAAACTACCTGTCAAGGCTCTCCAGTGACCCCACTCTGTGCAGCAGGAGACCCCAACCCCCGAACAACCACGCAACACACACCAAGAGAATAAAAGACCACAGTGAAAAATTCAATGTTCCCTCTGTGGACTACAGCAGTCAAGGGAGGGGGGATTAGGTAACACTATTACTGGCCTGGATAGAGGAAGCAGCCCAGGCAGGCTCAAGTACTACCGACTAGGGTTGCACATTTTGGGGAATATTCAGAGGTGGAAACTTTCTGTGGGAATTAATGGGAATATATGGGAATTAACGGGAATATATGGGAATTAATATTAATACCATTTAAATGTAGATGTTTTTTGCATTGGATATATTTACCATATCATATGGAGACAGAAACATAAACCTTTTACCTTATCATAAGTAGACATAATTGCAAATGATTAAATCCTTCCAATAGAAATAAAAATAACTATTTAGTTACGAATTGAACTTTAATTAAATGAGTTGACTCTTCACATGGGATGATTTCACTGAACAACAAAAGAAAGGGAATATTGAATGATCCCCAATGATCCATCGCATCTCCCAAAAATGTTTTCAACATACATCTGTAAAATGATAGTCTTGAAACTAAAGCTTTGGTTGTCTTCCTCTCAGGCTTCCATGTCTTCTCCCTGGACCTCCTCAATGTCCACCTCTTGAACATCAGACTCTGAGGCCTCATCTTCACTGTCACTTTCCAACCTTGTTGAGGATGGCTCGTTGTGAGGCTCAAAAAGCCTAACATTTTCCCGGATGGCCACCAATTTTTCAACCCTTATATTGATCAGCCTGTTGCGTGCTTTGGTGTGTGTTCCCAAACAAGGACCAGTTGCGCTCTGAGGAGGCTGATGTTGGTGGGATTTGGAGGATGATGGAGGCAACAGGGGAAAGAGCCTCAGATCCACAAAGTCCCTTCCACCAGGTGGCTGATGAGATATGTTGGTACGACTGCCATATTGCATCTCCATCCCAAAGCCTTTTCTTGGAAATGTACTTCGCCAGACTGCCAAGAACCTTGCCCTCATCCAGGCCAAGGTGGCGAGACATGGTAGTGATGACACCATAGGCCTTGTTGATCTCTGCGCCAGACAGGATGCTCTTGCCAGCATACTTGGGGTCCAACATGTACGATGCTGTGTTTGAAGACTTCAGGCAGAAGTCTTCACACTTTTTGATGTATTTCAGAACTGCAGTTTCCTCTGCTTGGAGCAACAGTGAAGTGGGCAGGGCAGTACGGATTTCTTCTCTTACATCTGCAAGCAGAGTCTGAACATCAGACAGGATGGCATTGTCTCCCTTAATCTGTGCAATGGCTACTGCTATAGGTTTCAGGAGTTTCAGGCTGCTTACCACTCTCTCCCAAAATACATAATCCAGGAGGATCCTCTAGATGGGGCTGTCCATATCCGCAGACTGTGATATGGCCATTTCTTGGAGAGACTCCTTCCCCTCCAGGAGACTGTCAAACATGATGACAACACCACCCCAATGGGTGTTGCTGGGCAGCTTCAATCTGGTGTTCTTATTCTTCTCACTTTGCTTGGTGAGGTAGATTGCTGCTATAACTTGATGACCCTTCACATGCCTAACCATTTCCTTGGCTCTCTTGTAGAGTGTATCCATTGTTTTCAGTGCCATGATGTCCTTGAGGAGCAGATTCAATGGATGACCAGCACAGCCAATGGGTGTGATGTGAGGATAGGACTATTCCACTTTAGACCAAGCAGCCTTCATGTTCACAGCATTGTCTGTCACCGGTGCAAATACCTTCTGTGGTCCAAGGTCATTGATGACTGCCTTCAGCTCATCTGCAATGTAGAGACCGCTGTGTCTGTTGTCCCTTGTGTCTGTGCTCTTGTAGAATACTGGTTGAGGGGTGGAGATGATGTAGTTAATTATTCCTTGCCCACAAACATTCGACCACCCATCAGAAATTATTGCAATACAGTTTGCTTTCTCTATGATTTGCTTGACCTTCACTTGAACTCTGTTGATCTCTGCATCTAGCAAATTAGTAGATAAAGCATGTTTGGTTGGAGGGGTGTATGATGGGCGAAGAACATTCAGAAATCTATTCCAATACACATTGCCTGTGAGCGTCAGAGGTAAACCAGTTGCATACACAGCTCGAGCAAGACATTCATCAGCATTTCTCTGACTATGTTTCTCCATTGAGTAAAATGGATTCTTCACATATGATGTGGCACAGTATTTGCAAATGTACACAGCTTTTCCTTCTACATTAGCTGCAGTGAAATGTCTCCACACATCAGATAGTGCCCGTGGCAGTTTCCTGTAAAGATTAGAAAAACTGGAGTAAAAAAACCAAATACAATTCCATGTACAGATAAATAGTTAAGCAGTTAGATTAAAGAACTTCTTTGTAAGATAAATGTTTTAAAATGAAACATATATGGAAACAGGTGAATTAACACTCCTCAGTTAGCAGGCTCAAGCAAGCTAAACCCACATGGTAGCAAAAACTAAATAGCAGAAATTGTTAACAAGTTAGAAATGATTTAAAACACACTTTGCTGTAGGCTACTATTTACTAGTTAACAAAAAAGAATGTATGTCAAATAAAATATATTCACCCCACCCAGAATTGTAATCAAAACTTACCAGAAAGCATGTAGTCCTTGGCTCAGACAGTGTAGTAGTGTAGGCTCAATAGCATCTCATTAGTGTGCAAGATCTTGGAAGAATGCACTGTGCATGCAGAGGGTTGCAATTCCATTGAATTGGGGATATTTTAACCCAAAAAAAGCCACAAGACCTAGCATTGCCTTATGTGTATCCCACCAAAAAGGTTCACTGTTATAAGCTAAATTTTTTGATGAATTTAAGCAAAATTCCCCAAATTCCAGGGCTTAACTTCCCATGGAAAATTTCCGAAATTTCCCGGAAAGTTTCCGACCCTTTGCAACCCTACTACAGATCCATTATAACAATTAAACTGCTGCTGAAGATCACGTAGAAAGATATGAAATCTATCACACTATAGCTCAACCCATGGCAGCTACTGTAGCATGGCCATGGATGGATGACGAGGAGGCTTAAATAACAGCCAGCCAGCCTTAAAGACCATTAGGTTATACACAGTTTCAGGCTGAAAATAAATCAGACTGTATCTGTAGCTGGCTCTTTTCCATCAGAGTATGAATAAAAGCTGGATCCATACCTCAAAGATCCTCTTGTAATAGGTTGTCATGGGATCGAATGTGAGTGGAGAAAAATAACAGAATGTGTGGTGATAAGGAGAATGCCTCAAAGAGAAAATGATCTGCATTCTCTTATTCTGACGCCAATGGAACATCATCTGCTCTGCCTTCAAACCACATCTAGGGTTGTGGCGGTCATGACATTTTGTCAGACGGTGATCGTCAAGCAAATAACTGCCGGTCTCACGGTAATTGACCGTTAGTTAACATAAACACATTTAGCATTTTCTGGCTTCAACGCATAGCCACTGATGCAGACCTTTGGAACATCTACATTTTAAAAAGTCTAATAAATTCAAGTAATATAGCCTGCACCATCACAATAAATCCATTATTTATTTCAGACAAGTCAAAAAAAAACATGATATGAAGAAAATGTAGTCTATTTCAGAGGAACAAAATAGCATACTCTGAGTTGTCGTTATGTTAGGCCCTGATCTGGCTATGCCATATGGCTGTGGGCTACACAATTAATTTAGCAGACAAGATTTGTTGGGCTATATGGTTTGATTTTTTGATTTTTTGAATACATTCTAAGGCTGCATGATGCGACTCTAAGGATGATTTGAAAAAAGTCACATGAAATGCATGAGCTCTGCTTAGTTTTTTTGTACAGGCTGTACACAATTCACCAGTCTCTCATTCACAATTTGACAAACACTTGATAAGGCCTCAAATTTCCTGGCTGCATCCCCTTTGTGTGGCCGTAATGCCCCCTAAAAAAATCCATGCCCTTTGCGGCCAGTGGCCATTGTGCCCTTGGGCTGAATATAATAATTATAAGTCCCTTCTCCCGGCCGCGTGCCGAAGCACATCTCACTTCAATGGCTATCTGTCACGTGATCGGGTCTTTCTCACAGGCTACAAGTGAAGACAGACACATCTGGGACGCAACTGCGTGCATGTCCTTATCCAATTCCGAGGTGCATATTGAACATATTGGAAAAACTGTCCACATTTACTTTTCGTCAGCCAATGAGATGAGTAGGCCTAACGAACAGCAAAAGCACTAGCCTATGTCAATCTACTATCCGCCATAGTACAAAAGTTTACCTATTTTATTCTATACGAAAAATAAATATTCCAAACATAGTCTGGGACAGTTGTGGGATGCGATAGATCCCAAATTAATAAAACCACTAGCATCAAAAAAACGTTTTTAAGCAATGAGCCTGACGCAACAGATAAGAACGTTTAGTTCAAAATGTTGATAAACTATTAGGCTATTTCTTCATATTATAAGCACACCAATGTGCACACGGCAGTTTTCCATTTGCCAGAAAACACCATTCTCAAAAGTGACCGCAAATGCAATTATGCATGTAATGCTTTTATTATAAAGGTATCTCGAATTAGGTGAATTAGGTGAAAATGTTCTTCCCCAAACTTGAAACTCACGCACTGTGTACAGTATGTACTGTATGCCAGTTAGGCTCTACACCCATTGTAAAGCAAATTAATGTGCTTAATTTCAAGAAGTTATTTGGCCACTTTAGTTGTGATACAAACCTTATATAAAACATATAGCCCTATGGTCTAAGCTACATCAGGTTTGTGACTATGAATAGAAAAAGTTGCAAAAAAAGGCATGCGCTGTTCCTTGCCTTAAGCTGGACATCATATACAAGTGATAATATATCATTCACAAGTATAATATTGTCACCCATCTGTCACGTCTGCTCCTGCTCCTCCCCCCCTGCGTACCACTTCGCCAGAGTACTAACCACCGGTCCTGGGATTCATCATTACGCACACCTGGCACTCATCATTATGATTCACACCTGGACTTCATTACCTTCATCATTTCCTCCCCTTTATATGTCACAATCCCAGGTTCACTCACCAGTTGGTATTGTTCTTGTCTTGGCGTACTGTCTTATGTTGGTGTTGTGTTTTTGGTTTTGTGGTTTTATTAAAACGTTACACCTGTACCTGCTTCCGACTCACTGCCGCATCATTACACCACTAGACTCTTCTTGATTTATGCTTGTCTTTACATATACTAAATAATATATATGTGAATTTGTACTTATTGAGAATGGACCATTATCAAGCACCTGTCTCGAAGCAGAGGGGAAAATACGTGTTATCTATGCACTTAAATAGCGAACGGAGGACGCGTTTCCCGTGTGTAACGATGTGCGCTGAGAGTCGGGAAACAAGTTCAGGAAGTGAGTGTCTTAATAAATTCTACAAAATAAGAAACACGAAGTCGGAAGTTTACATACACCTTCGCCAAATACATTTAAACTCAGTTTTTCACAATTCCTGACATTTAATCCAAGTAAAAATTCCCTGTCTTAGGTCAGTTAGGATCACCACTTTATTTTAAGAATGTGAAATGTCAGAATAATAGTAGAGATAATGATTTATTTCAGCTTTATTTCTTTAATCACATTCCCAGTGGGTCAGAAATTTACATACACTCAATTACTATTTGGTAGCAGCATTGCCTTTAAATTGTTTAACTTGGGTCAAACGATTCGGGTAGCCTTCCACAAGCTTTCCACAATAAGTTGGGTGAATTTTGGCCCATTCCTCCTGACAGAGCTGGTGTAACTGAGTCAGGTTTGTAGGCCTCCTTGCTCGCGCATGCTTTTTCAGTTCTGCCCACAAATTTTCTATAGGATTGAGGTCAGGGCTTTGTGATGGCCACTCCAATACCTTGACTTTGTTGTCCTTAAGCCATTTTGCCACAACTTTGGAAATGTGCTTGGGGTCATTGCCCATTTGGAAGACCCATTTACGTCCAAGCTTTAACTTTCTGACTGATGATTTGAGATGTTGCTTCAATATATCCACATCATTTTCCTACCTCATGATGCCATCTATTTTGTGAAGTGCACCAGTCCCTCCTGCAGCAAAGCACCCCCACAACATGATGCTGCCACCCCCATGCTTCACGGTTGGGATGGTGTTCTTCGACTTGCAAGCATCCCCCTTTTTCCTTCAAACATAACGATGGTCATTATGGCCAAACAGTTCTATTTTTGTTTCATCAGACCAGAGGACATTTCTCCAAAAAGTACGATATTTGTCCCCATGTGCAGTTGCAAACCGTAGTCTGGCTTTTTTAATGGTGGTTTTGGATCAGTGGCTTCTTCCTTGCTGAGCGGCCTTTCAGGTTATGTCGAAAAATAGGACTCGTTTTAAGGTGGATATAGATACTTTTGTACCTGGTTCCTTCAGCATCTTCACAAGGTCTTTTGCTGTTGTTCTGGGATTGATTTGCACTTTTTGCACCAACGTACGTTCATCTCTAGGAGACAGAACGCGTCTCTTCCTGAGCGGTATGACGGCTGTGTGGTCCCATGGTGTTTATACTTGCGTACTATTGTTTGTACAGATGAACGTGGTACCTTCAGGCATTTGGAAATTGCTCCCAAGGATGAACCAGACTTGTGGAGGCCTACAATTTTTTCTGAGGTCTTGGCTGAAATACATCCACAGGTACAACTCCAATTGACTCAAATGATGTCAATTAGCCTATCAGAAGCTTCTAAAGCCATGACATCATTTTCTGGAATTTTCCAAGCTGTTTAAAGGCACAGTCAACTTAGTGTATGTAAACTTCTGACCCACTGGAATTGTGATACAGTGAATTATAAGTGAAATAATCTGTCTGTAAACAATTGTTGGGAAAATTACTTGTGTCATGCACAAAGTAGATGTCCTAACCGACTTAACAAAACTATAGTTTGTTAACAAGAAATTTGTGGAGTGGTTGAAAAACGAGTTTTAATGACTCCAACCTAAGTGTATGTAAACTTCCAACTTCAACTGTATATAGGGAAGGTAATCAGGGAGGTGATGAAGTCCAGATGAGTCTGATGCGCAGGTACGCGTAACGATTGTGACAGGTGTGCGCCATAACAAGCAGCCTGGTGACTTGGAGAAGGAGCACACGTGACATCGTGGTTCCTTTTCATGGCAGCCAGGTAGGCTATACTCCTGTTTCTAAAGAGAAGCAATGTGCTTAATATTTGGAAAATTTGTAAATCAATATATAGTAGGCCTAGCTTAAAGAAAGCTGATGGGATCCTCTTTTTAATAGAGGCCATCACTCTGTTTTCTCACGCAATTACATAGCCTATAGAAATGTTGCACAACATGAGCTCATGGGCTCTCGTGAAGTGTTTGATTAGATTTTCGATTACATTTGCATTGATGTCAGAGGGATTAGAGGAACAATAGAGTGCTGAGTACCAGGCAGTTAGCAAGTTTTGGTAGGCTACTAATGACCATCAGCAGCATCAGAGCTTGGAGAAGCCTAATTACCGTGACTAAACGGCTTGAGACCGCCAGTGTGGCGGTAATACGGTCACCGTAACAGCCCTAACCACAACATCCAAACTTGGTCCTCTATCTACATCTACCTCAGCCCTCTATCTCGAGCTATCCTATATGTACAAAGTAACGCTACCTTTTGTATGGCATGTTTATATGAAAAGTTTTTTACATTTTTTACATTTTACTTAACTAGGCAAGTCATTTAAGAACAAGTTCTTATTTACAATGACGGCCTACCAAAAGGCAAAAGGCTTCCTGTGGGGACGGGCTGGGATAAAAAAAGAAGAAAAATTTACAAAACGCACATCACGACAAGAGACACCACAACACTACATAAAGAGAGACCTAAGACAACAACATAGCATGGCAGCAACACATGACAACACAGCATGGTAGCAACACAACATGGCAACAACATGGCAGCAACACAACATGGCAGCAACACATGACAACACAGCATGGTAGCAACACAACATGGCAACAACATGGCAGCAACACAACATGGCAGCAACACATGACAACACAGCATGGTAGCAACACAACATGGCAACAACATGGCAGCAACACAACATGGCAGCAGCACAAAACAGGGGGCAAACATTATTTGACACAGACAACAGCACAAAGGGCAAGAAGGCAGAGACAACGATACATCACGTGAAGCAGCCACAACTGTCAGTAAGAGTGTCCATGATTGAGTCTTTGAATGAAGTGATTGAGATAACTGTCCAATTTGAGTGGTTTTTGCAGCTAGTTTCAGTCGCGAGCTGCAACGAACTGAAAAGAGGAGCGACCTTTAACACAATGTGACTGGTAGAACGGGTGTTGTGAGTGGAGGATGAGGGCTGCAGTAGATATCTCATATAGAGGGGAGTGAGGCCTACGAGGGTTTTATAAATAAGCATCAACCAGTGGGTCTTGCGACGGGTATACAGAGATGACCAATTTACAGAAGAGTATAGAGTGCAGTGATGTGTCCTATAAGGAGCATTTGTGGCAAGTCTGATGGCCGAATGGGAAAGTAAATCTAGCCGCTCGAGAGCACCCTTACCTTCCGATCTATAAATTACGTCTCTGTAATCTAGCATGGGTAGGATGGTCATCTGAATCAGGGTTAGTTTGGCAGCTGGGGTGAAAGAGGAGTGATTACGACAGAGGAAACCAAGTCTAGATTTAACCTTAGCCTACAGCTTTGATATGTGCTGAGAGAAGGACAGTGTACCGTCTATCCAGACTCCCAAGTACTTGTATGAGGTGACTACCTCAAGCTCTAAACCCTCAGAGGTAGTAATCACACCGGTGGGGAGAAGGGCATTCTTCTTACCAAACCACATGACCTTTGTTTTGGTGGTGTTCAGAACAAGGTTAAAGGCAGAGAAAGCTTGTTGGACACTACGACAGCTTTGTTGTAGAGCGTTTAACACAAAAACCGAGGAAGGGCCAGCTGAGTATAAGACTGTATCATCTGCATATAAATGGATGAGAGAGCTTCCTACTACCTGAGCTATGTTGTTGGTGTAAATTGAGAAGAGTGTGGGGCCTAGGATCGAGTCTTGGGGTACTCCCTTGGTGACAGGCAGTGGCTGAGAAAGCAGATGTTCTGACTTCATACACTGGACTCTTTGAGAGAGGGAGTTAGCAAACCAGGCCAAAGACCCCTCAGAGACACCAATACTCCTTAGCCAGCCCAGAAGAATGCAATGGTCTACTGTATCAAAAGCTTTGGCTAAGTCAATAAAAATAGCAGCACAACATTGCTTAGAATCAAGGGCAATGGTGACATCATTTAGGACCTTTAAGGTTGCAGTATCACATCCATAACCAAAGCGGAAACCAGATTGCATACCAGAGAGAAGACTATAGACATCAAGAAAGCCAGTAAGTTGATTATTGACACGTTTTTCCAACACTTTTTTTTGATAAACCGGGCAAAATAGAAATTGGCCTATAACAGTTAGTATAATGTATGACGAAGCTTGCCTTTAATTTACCCAATAGGTAGACTGAAACACTATCTCTGTGAGCCCCCAATTTTTTGATGTAGTGTGACACACTTCAGAACTGTTTCCTTATCAAAGTTGTTCATGTATTTAATTTAACCTTAACTGGCATTTGATAATAAGATCTTACCGTGTGGCATTTCAAAAATATCTAACTTAGGATACTGCAGTTATATAACAGTCCACATTTATCAATACAACTAAATTACCCATCAAACTCAAAAGTTTAAGCATTTGGTCAGATATGATAAATTGAGCCAAACTATTTTATTTTCTCATGAAGTAAAGTGCCCAGGATGTTGATGAGTGGACTAGTGGTTAAAGTAAGAGCGGCTGGCGGTTAGATAGATAGACCTAGCTCCAGTGGAGTGGAAGTGAGACGGAATCACAGAGTTGTTACATAAAAAGATTGAAGTCCACTTTTAATGCTTGGGCAGGAAAAGAGAGGAGAGACAGTACAAGGTCAGATTATACAATGTCTGTGGCCAAGGGCACAGAATGCTACTACCCGCGCAGGGCGCAAGTGACGGGGTAGTGGTAGGACTGCCAGAGAGAGAGTCAAACACAAGTCTATACTGTACATAGCAAGCTGGACAACGTCATACTCATATGACTGGTAACAATTAAGCTAGTGTCTTCCAGGTCAGTGTGTGCTTGGTACCTAGTCTCCTTCCATTTCTTTCAAAACAGATCTTTGTCAAAGACAAGTATGAAAATGTTTGACGTATGATGTGATTTGTGAGGATTCTTGAACATACTTGCTCACCTCTTACACACATCTAATAACTCGAACAACTCTAAACCCCTAATAGCGTCTCATGTTATGTCCCTTTTCTCCCTCTATTATGTGGTGCTAAAATGAAACTTTCCTTTGCCAAAACAAGCTGTTATTTGTTACCAAGTTAACATACTGCATTTATTACTGGGCGGCCATGTAGAAAAGCAGGTCTTGCCAAGATAACATACTGTTTGTCTTACTGCTGTATGGCTATCCGCTAATGGTTCTGCCTGGTACCTGGAGCTGACCCTGCCGACCCTGCAGGAAAGATGAGATATGTTGTCACTATGACGTTATGACACTGGCACTGACAAGTGGTGGAGGGATGCCAGGGAACAACACTGCTAAGATACACATGCCACCCTTCTCTAACATAGCACACCAGGCAACAGCCAGGCAGAGAGGGAACAATCTGTCACTTCTCTCTTAGAGGCTTAGAAAGGGCAGAGAACGGCAAAAGGACCATTAGCACACATAGCTACAGCGCTAGTCTGAAGAAATCTATTGCCAAATAAAATCTCTCAGCATTCATTAAAACAGTTACATCCATGTCATGTCAGTTAGGTTACATCCATTCATGAGAGGATATGGAATAAATCCAATTGATTGCAGCATTTACATTGGATAGTAAAGTATCATACAGTGTTAAATACAAATAATTATCATAATCAGTTTGACCGGACAGCCAGTCTTTTTTACTGTAAATTGACCTTCCTACGACATCCCACTTTGGCAGGACAGAAATTCTAATCTGAAGCCCATCCGACTGTGACCCAGAGTTTCAAATAAAAAATAACATACACGTCTAAAATGATTGCAAGATTTACTACACGGCAGAATCAATAATAAATCTATACATAATACAGTACATAACAGAGGAACGCAGCCAGACATTCTCTAAACATTTGAGGTGAATCAATCAATCCCAGTGTACAGTAACAGTGCCTTGATTTACTGACACTGCTTCTTTTTGTGTCAGTCAGCCATTACATGTCGCCAACTGCTGATTGTTCCTGATCAATACTCTCTCCTCCCTCTGGGATCAGCTTGCCTCTGGTGTTACGGTAGCTGAATCTGTAGCCTGTCAAGATTGCCCATGCAGTCAGATGGCTATTGGCTACACTGTGACATATTGCAACTCAGTGAAATCACCACAGAGTGTGTTGTATGTTCTGATGCATGGCTAAACCTCAGATGTACCCACACCTTTAATAATGTTAGCTGCGTCTAGCATTTAATATAATAATGTTATTTAGCAGACATTTTTATCCTAATCAACTTACAGTCATGCATGCATACGTTTTACTTGTGGGTGGAAGTAAATGATTGTGATTCCTTCTAAGAATCAAACCCACAATCCTGGCGGTGCAAGCGCCATGCTCTACCAACTTAGCCATCGTGGTTCACCCAAGTATTTCATAGCAGCAGTGACATTTTTTACACAAAATAAACACACGTTTTGCGAGAAGTGAGAAAGAGCAATGTAAACTGCCTCAAGCTGGTTATGCTAATTTCTTGGCTTTATACAGTACATTATATGCATAGACACTAACTGAATACGGAATGACCATAATCCTAAAATTAATGTTTAACACTTCAGTTAGAGAATCCTTTCTTCAGACTACCATGTAATGCCACACCTCTGATCCTAACCTGCCTGCATCTGCAGGGAGTTCCTGGAAGCTAAGCTTTGTGAGGAGAGATTGAGCAGCATGTCCTGCCCTCCCTCTCTTTCTCCATCACTCTCTCCCCAGTCAGAGCCTGGGTGGTTAGATTCAGTGATTCAGCACGCATTGCCTGCATGTCGGTGGAAACACCGGGCTTTACAGGCCTTCTAAGAGGATCATTTTTAAATCCACTAAAATCTGTTGGCCTCTTTACAATATTTCAGCCGCTACTGCTGCTCTGCTCACATGCGACATTCATTCTGCAGGCAGGGGTGATCTTAGGATAAAACAAGGCACTCTCATTTGCATTGTGAACACCCTGGCCTGGACTGGTTGGCAGTGTGCAGAGAAGAGGTCCCTATGGCCAGTGAATGACTAGCCAGTTGTCCATCTAACCGTGATGAGAGTGAGGTGGGTATCGAATGAGTCAATGGTGTTTGTAAAATAGAAATCACAATAAATAAATAAATGAATCAATGTTGGCATGTTGTGCTGTGATGCAACTGAAAACATCTCAAATAAACAATTCATGGCCTCTCTCTCGCTCCCTCTGAGCTAAAGGAAACTAAACTAAACTACCTGTCTCCCTTAAAGTAATGCTACCTGCTCCCCATTCATCATCCACCGCTTATCGCACATTATGCAATAGAGGAAGACATAATTGCCTCTGAAAGCCCAGCATTTGATTGTTTTCTAATTAGATTTCAACAAAGGAAAATAACTGCTTCATGAGATGAAGAGAAGAACTGTCTGTGCTGTTGCTCACTGTGTTTATTGTCTTTGTCTGATTACCCCAGCAGGAAAAGGCTGGTGGTTGGTGTGGATGATAATGATAGTGGAGTAAACAAAGCATAAAAACACCAGGTGAGGCCTGACCCTAGGGTTATTCTAATTTGATTCTTATGCAAAAGTGACGTTCAAAGCGTAAACATGGAACAAAGCAGGAAGGCAGCTGAGCTGAGGGATCTTAACCTCTGCTCTGCCTGAAGTGGCAGCAGGTTCCTCAGTCACAGCTAGTACAAATCATTGAAGTCTACACAATGGTGGCTTTGATTGGTCATATACACATGGTTAGCAGATGTTAATGCGAGTGTAGCGAAATGCTTGTGCTTCTAGTTCCGACAATGCAGTAATATCTAACAAGTAATCTAACAAATTCACAACAACTACCTTGTACACACAAATGTGAAGGGATGAATAAGAATATGTACATATAAATATATATATATATATTTTTTTATATATATATGGATGAGCGATGGCCAAGCGGCATAGGCAAGATGCAGTAGATGGTATAGAATACAGTATATACAGTGGGGCAAAAAAGTATTTAGTCAGCCACCAATTGTGCAAGTTCTCCCACTTAAAAAGATGAGAGAGGCCTGTAATTTTCATCATAGGTACACTTCAACTATGACATACAAAATGAGAAAAAAAATCCAGAAAATCACATTGTAGGATTTTTAATGAATTTATTAGCAAATTATGGTGGAAAATAAGTATTTGGTCAATAACAAAAGTTTATCTCAATACTTTGTTATATACCCTTTGTTGGCAATGACAGAGGTCAAACGTTTTCTGTAAGTCTTCACAAGGTTTTCACACACTGTTGCTGGTATTTTGGCCCATTCCTCCATGCAGATCTCCTCTAGAGCAGTGATGTTTTGGGGCTGTTGCTGGGCAACACGGACTTTCAACTCCCTCCAAAGATTTTCTATGGGGTTGAGATCTGGAAACTGGCTAGGCCACTCCAGGACCTTGAAATGCTTCTTACGAAGCCACTCCTTCGTTGCCCGGGCGGTGTGTTTGGGATCATTGTCATGCTGAAAGACCCAGCCACGTTTCATCTTCAATGCCCTTGCTGATGGAGGGAGGTTTTCACTCAAAATCTCACGATACATGGCCCCATTCATTCTTTCCTTTACACGGATCAGTCGTCCTGGTCCCTTTGCAGAAAAACAGCCCCAAAGCATGATGTTTCCACCCCCATGCTTCACAGTAGGTATGGTGTTCTTTGGATGCAACTCAGCATTCTTTGTCCTCCAAACACGACGAGTTGAGTTTTTACCAAAAAGTTATATTTTGGTTTCATCTGACCATATGACATTCTCCCAATCTTCTTCTGGATCATCCAAATGCTCTCTAGCAAACTTCAGACGGGCCTGGACATGTACTGGCTTAAGCAGGGGGACACGTCTGGCACTGCAGGATTTGAGTCCCTGGCGGCGTAGTGTGTTACTGATGGTAGACTTTGTTACTTTGGTCACAGCTCTCTGCAGGTCATTCACTAGGTCCCCCCGTGTGGTTCTGGGATTTTTGCTCACCGTTCTTGTGATCATTTTGACCCCACGGGGTGAGATCTTGCGTGGAGCCCCAGATCGAGGGAGATTATCAGTGGTCTTGTATGTCTTCCATTTCCTAATAATTGCTCCCACAGTTTATTTCTTCAAACCAAGCTGCTTACCTATTGCAGATTCAGTCTTCCCAGCCTGGTGCAGGTCTACAATTGTGTTTCTGGTGTCCTTTGACAGCTCTTTGGTCTTGGCCATAGTGGAGTTTGGAGTGTGACTGTTTGAGGTTGTGGACAGGTGTCTTTTATACTGATAACAAGTTCAAACAGGTGCCATTAATACAGGTAACGAGTGGAGGACAGAGGAGCCTCTTAAAGAAGAAGTTACAGGTCTGTGAGAGCCAGAAATCTTGCTTGTTTGTAGGTGACCAAATATTTATTTTCCACCATAATTTGCAAATAAATTCATAAAAAATCCTACAATGTGATTTTCTGGATTTTTTTTTCTCATTTTGTCTGTCATAGTTGAAGTGTACCTATGATGAAAGGCCTCTCATCTTTTTAAGTGGGAGAACTTGCACAATTGGTGGCTGACTAAATACTTTTTTGCCCCACTGTACATATGAGATAAGTAATGTAGGATATGTAAACATTATTAAAGTGGGGTTATTTAAAGTGACTAGTGATACCATTATTAAGTCAATTTATTAAAGTGGCCAGAGATTTGAGTCTGTATGTTGGCAGCAGCCTCTATGTTAGTGATGGCTGTTTAACATTCTGATGGCCTTGAGATAGAAGCTGTTTTTCAGTCTCTCGGCCCCAGCTTTGATGCACCTGTACTGACCTCGCCTTCTGGATGATAGCGGGGTGAACAGGCAGTGGCTCAGGTGGTTCTTGTCCTTGATTATCGTTTTGGCCTTCCTGTGACATCGGGTGGTGTAGGTGTCCTGGAGGGCAGGTAGTTTGCCCCCGGTGAGGCGTTGTGCAGACCGCACCACCCTCTGGAGAGCCTTGCGGTTGAGGGCGGTGCAGTTGCCATACCAGGCAGTGATACAGCCCGACAGGATGCTCTCGATTCTGCATCTGTAAATGTTTGTGAGGGTTTTGGGTGATGCTATACTGACGCTTTGCTTGTTTGATTGCCTTGCGGAGGGAATAACTGTACTGTTTGTATTCGGTCATGTTTCCAGTCGCCTTGCCATGATTAAAAGTGGTGGTTCGCGCTTTCAGTTTTGGGCGGATGCTGCCATCCATCCACGGTTTCTGGTTAGGAAAATAGTCACAGTGGGTACGACAACTCCGATGCACTTGCTAACAAACTCGCTCACCGAGTCAGCATGTGCATCATCAATGTTATTGTCTGAGGCTATCCGGAACATATGCCAGTCCACGTGATCGAAGCAATCTTGAAGCGTGGAATACGATTGGTCAGACCAGCGTTGGATGGACCTGAGCATGGGCGTTTCTTGTTTTAGTTTCTGTCTATAGGCTGGGAGCAACAAAATAGAGTCATGTTCAGATTTGCAAAAGGCAAGGCGGGGGAGGGCTTTGTATGAATCGCGGAAGTTCGAGTAGCAATGGTCCAGAATGCTACCGGCTCGTGTCGCACATTCGATATGCTGATAGAATTGAGCAAGTCTTGTTCTCAGGTTAGCTTTGTTAAAATCCCCAGCTACAATAAATGCAGTCTCAGGATGTATGGTTTCCAGTTTACATAGAGGGGAGGGGTTGTTGTTACTATAATCGAAGAGAATTCTCTTGGACGATAATGTGGTCGGCAATTGATTGTAAGGAATTCTAGGTCAGGTGAACAAAAGGACTTGAGTTCCTGTATGTTGTTGTGATTACACCATGAGTCGTTAATCATAAGGCATACACCTCCACCCTTATTCTTACCAGAGAGATGTTTGCTTCTGTTGGTGCGATGCATGAAGAAACCGGGTGGCGGTACCGACTCTGACAACATATCCCGAGTGAGCCATGTTTCCGTGAAACAGAGAATGTTACAATCTCTGTCTCTCTGGAAGGCAACTCGTGCCCTAATTTCGTCCACCTTGATATCTAGAGATTGGGCATTGGCAAGTAATATGCTCGGAAGCGGTGGATGGTGTGCTCGCCTTCTGAATCTGACCACTAGGCCGCTCCGTCTGCCTCTACTGCGGCGATCGCGTTATTTTGGGTCGGCCTCTGGGATAAGACCCCATGTCCAGGGTGGAGGTCCGAACAAAGGATTCACTTCTGGAAAGACGTATTCCTGGGCATAATGTTGGTAAGTTGACATCGCTTTTTTTATCCAATAGTTCTTCCCGGCTGTATGTAATAACACACATTTTCTGGGCTAACAATGTAAGAAATAATACATAAAAAAACAAATAACTGCATAGTTTCCTAAGGACCTGAAGCGAGGCGCCATCTTGTCGGCGCCATCTTGCACAGGTGCCATCTTGATCACATCTGTCACAGTCCATACCGTTCACCATCCACCACGTCATGCACTCATGTTATTGTGAAATCAAAATAAAAAGGTGAGAAGTAAGGAATGACTAAAACCTGACATAAAAGCAAGGCTTTCATCATAAATGCTACTTCTTTGGGGCATGCAGGCTGCACAGAATCATTTCAGATGGCCTACATTTTGAAAAGATGAGTCCAGGCATAGTTCTTGGTTCAGCTTCAGTACTTTTGTTTTTGTACCGTGAGGGCAGTTTTATTTACTTCACGGTGCCATAAACAATCTCCTCTGAGAGACAGCTATTTTCCATTGTTTTGGAGAAATGGTTGACTGGCTGAACACAAATTAGGATGTGGTCCAGCTATCCAGTCAGGTTCCATCTGTAACTTGAAGTCAAGAAGCTTCATATCCTATTCTAGGAGAGCTTGGATAAAAGTCCTGGTTTTCTGAACAGGCCTCATTTATGTTGTAGGTCCAGGAGGAGAATTGCATTAACTGAAGCTGATCCTTTTTACATGACTGAATTGGGAGCAACCACTATATGCGGCAAATCTCATTCACATCCTTCATTTGTATGAATGTCACGTCAATCTACAACCATGCAGTGGCATTCGGTGACACAAAGTTTTATCATACACAAATTAAAAACAGTCTCATGAAAGCAAGGTGAATGAAGCCCCTCTGAGCAGTTAAAAGCACAGTGCAGGGAGAAAAAAAAGATTTTCCTGTGTTTTATATATATTTTCACACTATGAGGTTCGAATAATATTGTGAAAATACCGCCTGAAATTTCAGCCTGTTTTGGTTCGATGGAGTTTTGGCCGTAAATTAATTAATAGACCAATAGCACTTAGTTTTCAGTTTTCCCATTCCCACTCAGACCACTCCCAGACAGTCCTAGCAAAATTATTGCTTCAGAAATTGCTCTTTGCTTAGAAGCTATTTTTTATTTGTTTTCAATTAAAATTGTCAAAAATAATCACAGTAAGGTACTTAATTGTTACCTAGAAATGATTTGATATTGCGATTAGAGGTCGACCGATTATGATTTTTCAACGCTGATACCGGTACCGATTTATTGGAGGACCAAAGAAAGCTGATACCGATTAATCGGCCGATTTTTATTTATTTATTTGTAATAATGACAATTACAACAATACTGAATGAACACTTATTTTAACTTAATATAATACATCAATAAAATCAATTTAGCCTCAAATAAATAATGAAACATGTTCAATTTGGCTTAAATAATGCAAAAACAAAGTGTTGGCGAAGAAAGTAAAAGTGCAATATGTGCCATGTAAGAAAGCTAACGTTTAAGTTCCTTGCTCAGAACATGAGAACATATGAAAGCTGGTGGTTCCTTTTAACATGAGTCTTCAATATTCCCAAATAAGAAGTTTTAGGTTGTAGTTATTATAGGAATTATAGGACTATTTCTCTCTATACAATTTGTATTTCATATACCTTTGACCATTGGATGTTCTTATAGGCACTTTAGAATTGCCAGTGTAACAGTATAGCTTCCGTCCCTCTCCTCGCTCCTACCTGGGCTCGAACCAGGAACACATCGACAACAGCCACCCTCGAAGCAGCGTTACCCATGCAGAGCAAGGGGAACAACTACTCCAAGTCTCAGAGCGAGTGACGTTTGAAACGCTATTAGCGTGCACCCCGCTAACTAGCTAGCCATTTCACATCAGTTACACCAGCCTAATCTCGGGAGTTGATAGGCTTGAAGTCATAAACAGCACAATGCTTGAAGCACAACGAAGAGCTGCTGGCAAAACGCACGAAAGTGCTGTTTGAATTAATGCTTACGAGCCTGCTGCTGCCTACCACCACAGTCAGACTGCTCTATCAAATCATAGACTTATAACATAATAACACACAGAAATATGAGCCTTAGGTCATTAATATGGTCGAATCCGGAAATTATCACCTAGATAACAAAACGTTTATTCTTTCAGTGAAATACGGAACCGTCCCGTATTTTATCTAACGGGTGGCATCCATAAGTCTAAATATTCCTGTTACATTGCACAACCTTCAATGTTATGTCATAATTACGTAAAATTCTGGCAAATTAGTTCGCAACGAGCCAGGCGGCCCAAACTGTTGCATATACCCTGACTCTGCGTGCAATGAACGCAAGAGAAGTGACACAATTTCACCTGGTTAATATTGCCTGCTAACCTGGATTTCTTTTAGCTAAATATGCAGGTTTAAAAATATATACTTCTGTGTATTGATTTTAAGAAAGGCATTGATGTTTATAGTTAGGTACAGTCGTGCAACGATTGTGCTTTTTTCGCAAATGCGCTTTTGTTAAATCATCCCCCGTTTGGCAAAGTTGGCTGTCTTTGTTAGGAAGAAATAGTCTTCACACAGTTCGCAACAAGCCAGGCGGCCCAAACTGCTGCATATACCCTGACTCTGTCGCAAGAGAAGTGACACAATTTCCCTAGTTAAAAGTAATTCATGTTAGCAGGCAATATTAACTAAATATGCAGGGTTAAAAATATATACTTGTGTATTGATTTTAAGAAAGGCATTGATGTTTATGGTTAGGTACACGTTGGAGCAACGACAGTCCTTTTTCGCGAATGCGCACCGCATCGATTATATGCAACGCAGGACACATTAGATAAACTAGTAATATCATCAACCATGTGTAGTTAACTAGTGATTATGATTGATTGATTGTTTTTTATAAGATAAGTTTAATGCTAGCTAGCAACTTACCGTGGCTTCTTACTGCATTCGCGTAACAGGCAGGCCCCTCGTGGAGTGCAATGTAAGGCAGGTGGTTAGAGCGTTGGACTAGTTTAACCGTAAGGTTGCAAGATTGAATCCCCGAGCTGACAAGGTAAAAATCTGTCGTTCTGCCCCTGAACAAGGCAGTTAACCCACCGTTCCTAGGCCGTCATTGAAAATATAATGTGTTCTTAACTGACTTGCCTAGTTAAATAAAGGTGTACAAAAAAATAAAAATAGAATAAAAATCTGGCCAAATCGGTGTCCAAAAATACCGATTTCCGATTGCTATGAAAACTTGAAATTGGCCCTTATTAATCGGCCAATCCGATTAATCGGTCGACCTCTAATTGTGATTTTAAAAAGTCTGTATTGGACCTGAAAACTTCAACACGGTCAGACTAGGATATCTGTCTGTCACTCCTCTGTCCTCAGACACCCACATCCCAAGGAGCCTAGTCCCCATCGGCAAGGCTCTTCATAACAGTGTGTGTTTATATGTGTATGTGTGAGCACGTGCGTGATCATGTGTGTGTGTATGTCAGAGATTAACCAACACCTGACCTGCTTCTGTCTTTCTCAGTGCTCACACAAACTCAGGGCTCCTGCTTGTCACAATGCAGCCATTTCATGCCATGTGAGGACTGAGCAGGTCTCTTTCCGCCCTGGGCTGGTCCCCACTGGCTGCAGAACAATACTGACACAACAACAGTGGAGTGCACCACTGTGACCAGCTGTCAGACTTGTTTTTTATTTTATTTCTACCTTTATTTAACCAGGAAAAGCCCATTGAGACCCAGATTCTCTTTTTCAAGGGAGACCTGGCCAAGAAGGCAGCAACAATCAATACATTACAGAAATAAAACATACAACAACATGATCCAGCTTTAAAAAAGCATTTGCACTCTTCTGTAACAGTCTTTCATCAACATTTTAAATGAATTCAGTGGCACTGACATACAGTGGGGAGAACAAGTATTTGATACACTGCCGATTTTGCAGGTTTTCCTACTTACAAAGCATGTAGAGGTCTGTAATTTTTATCATAGGTACACTTCAACTGTGAGAGACGGAATCTAAAACAAAAATCCAGAAAATCACATTGTATGATTTTTAAGTAATTAATTTGCATTTTATTGCAAGACATAAGTATTTGATCACCTTCCAACCAGTAAGAATTCCGGCTCTCACAGACCTGTTAGTTTTTCTTTAAGAAGCCCTCCTGTTCTCCACTCATTACCTGTATTAACTGCACCTGTTTGAACTCGTTACCTGTATAAAAGACACCTGTCCACACACTCAATCAAACAGACTCCAACCTCTCCACAATGGCCAAGACCAGAGAGCTGTGTAAGGACATCAGGGATAAAATTGTAGACCTGCACAAGGCTGGGATGGGCTACAGGACAATAGGCAAGCAGCTTGGTGAGAAGGCAACAACTGTTGGCGCAATTATTAGAAAATGGAAGAAGTTCAAGATGACGGTCAATCATCCTCGGTCTGGGGCTCCATGCAAGATCTCACCTCGTGGGGCATCAATGATCATGAGGAAGGTGAGGGATCAGCCCAGAACTACACGGCAGGACCTGGTCAATGACCTGAAGAGAGCTGGGACCACAGTCTCAAAGAAAACCATTAGTAACACACTATGCCGTCATGGATTAAAATACTGCAGCGCACGCAAGGTCCCCCTGCTCAAGCCAGGGCATGTCCAGGCCCGTCTGAAGTTTGCCAATGACCATCTGGATGATCCAGAGGAAGAATGGGAGAAGGTCATGTGGTCTGATGAGACAAAAATTGAGCTTTTTGGTCTAAACTCCACTCGACGTGTTTGGAGGAAGAAGAAGGATGAGTACAACCCCAAGAACACCATCCCAACCGTGAAGCATGGAGGTGGAAACATCATTCTTTGGGGATGCTTTTCTGCAAAGGGGACAGGACGACTGCACCGTATTGAGGGGAGGATGGATGGGGCCATGTATCGCGAGATCTTGGCCAACGACCTCCTTCCCTCAGTAAGAGCATTGAAGATGGGTCGTGGCTGGGTCTTCCAGCATGACAACGACACGAAACACACAGCCAGGGAAACTAAGGAGTGGCTCAGTAAGAAGCATCTCAAGGTCCTGGAGTGGCCTAGCCAGTCTCCAGACCTGAACCCAATAGAAAATCTTTGGAGGGCGCTGAAAGTCCGTATTGCCCAGCGACAGCCCCGAAACCTGAAGGATCTGGAGAAGGTCTGTATGGAGGAGTGGGCCAAAATCCCTGCTGCAGTGTGTGCAAACCTGGTCAAGAACTACAGGAAACGTATGATCTCTGTAATTGCAAACAAAGGTTTCTGTACCAAATATTAAGTTCTGCTTTTCTGATGTATCAAATACTTATGTCATGCAATAAAATGCAAATTAATTACTTAAAAATCATACAATGTGATTTTCTGGATTTTTGTTTTAGATTCCGTGTCTCACAGTTGAAGTGTACCTATGATAAATATTACAGACCTCTACATGCTTTGTAAGTAGGAAAACCTGCAAAATCGGCAGTGTATCAAATACTTGTTCTCCCCACTGTATCTACAGTAGACGAAGCATGGATTGTAGACTATTCCATGCCTCTGGTGCACAAGACGAGAAGGCAGTCTTACTTAATAATACTGTAAATGTCCTGGGGACTTTAAGTAGCAAACACCTAGCAGACGGGGTATGGTAACTGCTGGTGGTGAAGGAGACCAGATTACAGAGATAAAAAGGGAGTTTACCCAAAAGGGCTTTGTAGATGAACACATACAAATGTATCTTTCTGTGCATATAAAGTGAGGTCCAACCTACCATTTGGTGCAATGTGCAATGGTGGGTGAGTGACTTGGCATTTGTAATAAAGCACAAGGATGCATGATAAACAGAATCCAGTCTCTGTAAGACGGAGGAGGCTGCATGCATATACAAACAAGTCACCATAATCAATTACAGAGAGAAAAGTGACCTGAACAAGATTCTTTCTACCCATAAGTGGGAAGGAAGCCTCATTACGAAAATGAAAACCCAATTTCAATTTAAGCTTCCTCACAAGATTCTCCATATGAACTTTAAAGGACAACTTGTCATTCAACCAAATACCTAACTATTTGTAGGATGACACTTTTTTAATGGATAATATGACAATGCTCTTCTCTGGCTGAGTGCGAGCTCTAGTAAAGGTCATGAATTTAGTTTGTTGTACATACATGACCAGTTTGAGAGCATAAAGGGAGGCCTGCAGTGACTGAAAACAGTCTGGAGCTCTCAACAGCCTGAACCAGAGAAGGAGCACATGAGTATATTACTATCATCTGCATATAGATGTAACTTTGCTGGTTGCATCCCATTTCCCAAATCACTAATACAAATTGAGAACAACACAGGAGCTAGAATGGAACACTGGGGCACACCTCTATTAATCTCAAGAAAGCCAGACTTGTCATTGTCCGCATATACACATTGTGTTCTGTCAGAAAGATAGTTCCTAAACCAATTTACTGCCCCTTCACTGAGACCAATGTTACTGAACGTGTTATGTTACTGAACAATGTTCATGGCCAACTAAATCAAAGGCATTTGCTCTCCTCTCTCACACCACCTCATGTCAGGGAGAATATTATTCTCAGCCCTAAGTGTTAGTAATTTATGCTTTGTGGGTAACTTCAGTAAGGAAGTGTTCTAATATAATTCACAGCTGAGTCAGGCTTAGTTTTGTCATGTCACACTCACTGGGTGAAATGTGTTTCTATTCATCAGACCAGAGGTACTGTGTTTGGCAGTAAGGCTCAGACATAAAGCCTATGGAGTGTGATATCTTGGTCATGGGACTGTACTCTTGCCAAATTAAGCAGAGAACTGAAATAGGACAAGCAGTAAGTGGTACTGATGAATCTTGAACAAAGGCACAACTTTCTCAAGTTGTTATCCTCAAACACTCAAACTCTTTGTGGCACTCACTCCCTGGCAACTACTCTGTAAGGAACTCTAATGGGATGTGGCAGATGACTAAACAACTTATCCACCATCTTTGTTCACAGAGCATAACAAAAACATGGCACTGCCGCTGCTCCAAGCTGTGTCTGTGTAAACTGCATATCTAGCACGGGCCTTAGTGCTCAGCTCACTGAGCCAGACAGAGACATGGCAGCTCTCCATCATCATTCATGCACAGTGCATAACGCTGGGACAGAGACAGATTTAGTTTAACAGGGCCATTAAATCTACCTCAGCACAAACCTTTTGAAAGTAACATTATGTATAAATAAAGACCTTCAGAACAATACGTTTTACTGTTACACTATTTCTATGATCGATGCTGTTTTATCCATGGTACTTTATTGAGGCAAATCTGCTTCAAAGTTTTGAATAGAAAGCAGTGGTTAGAATTCCTTGGTAAAAAAATATGTTTGATGTCTGATACTGAATGATATATCAGGAATATTTTACATGTAGGCCTATTTGCTTATCTCATTAATATGTGACGACCTTCACACAACCTCATATTGAAGGTGAACTCACTCACCTACAACACAGAGGCAAAACATCAGCAAAGCCACTTTGGAAACGCATTAAACATCCACAATGACATGATGCAATGTTTGATTCTGGGTTTTACCTGTGAAGTGCGTTTATAACTTACTTGTATGAGCTGCCAACAGTAACTTCCTGTTTTAACTGCCTGTTTAGCGCATCTAGCGCCGCCCTGCCTCTGGCCCCTGCCGCGTCTTCTCGCTCCACTTTGATGCTAACTTTCTTTTCACCCTCCTTCTCTGCAGGTTGCTTCTTTTTACTCCCTCCCAGGATTTCCTTTTCTTGCAATTTGTCAGCAATTTCGCATTTCTCCACACCGATGTCAACCTCCGCGTGTTTGGACCTATCCTGGACGCGATCATCGCCGATGGAGATGGAGGGATTGGGTCTGGGAATCCAAGGATGGTCACTCCTTTTAGGAATGGGCCACGGCTGGAAATCCTTCTGATATTGTGTCTTGTTATTAAAAGGGATCTCGGGAGTGTGATATTCATTCTTAGGTTTACATGATGGTTCAGGACGCACTTTCCAGTGCTTAAAGTCTTGCCGCATTACAGAACCACACGCGCGCTCCCCAGACGCAGCGATACCGTAGTTCGCACGAGCCGCTACCGCCTGGTCGCTGTGAATGGGTTGCGTTTCTATGGCGACTGCGCTCGCTTGTGCCTGGTTATGCGGCTGTTTTTGTTGGTGCTGCAGCTTAAGATGCTGCATCTCCGAGACATCGTACCTGGTGAAAACCAATGGCACAGAAATGTCCCCCTTGTCCAGCTGGTTCCAGAAGCGGGCCATACAGCACGCCCTGGTGATGCAGGGCCACGCCATGATGTCGGTTATAGCTCAGCTCCTGCGCGCGATACAATTCTTCAATATGCCACGGATCCGAGCAGGGAAAATGACTGTTTCTCCTCGGCTCTTGATGGGCCCCGGTATCCTGCTAAAGAGGAACAAAATGTCCGAGTTATTGAATGGTGCAATCTCCAATGTTTAGCGATAATAGCCGATTGATAAATCCATGATCCAAATATGAAGATTACTGTCTCGGATGTTTTCCTTTTGCGCTGCTCTCAGCTCTGCCCGTTCTGTCCCGTCATGCACATTGCACTACCACAGGACACTGCAAGGGAAGTCTGCCCCGCCCACGCGCTAGCATCCCCCCATGACAGGATGGATGCTCAGAATTGAAGCAGAGAAATATCACCTGGCATCGTCATCATCACGCAATGTCTGCAGTGAGGAGAGACGTTTTGAAGCTTCAACCAATTCAATTCCATTATAGTTTTATGTTTCCATACGTTCACAGCAAGTTACTAAGAATTTGCTAGTAGTAGGCTCATTCACGTAGGCTACAATTGAAGAAGGTAATTAAGCATGACAGGTTGATGGTGTGCTTTAGCATATTAAATAGGGAATAAACTGAGCTGTTGTCCATACTGCAATTGGATGACATTTTTTTCTTTTTTTATGTGTCATTGTATGGAGGCTTTGGAGTAAAGTTTTACTTAATAATATGCTTTAATTCCAGTTTGGCCACATATTAATAACTGCATTCCCTTCTCCATCTAAACCAAAAATCCAAGTTAAAGAATAGGACTAAAATCAAATCAAACCTTATTTAAAGTGTGTTGGATTTGATTTAGTCCTATTCTTTAAATACAATTTTTGGTTGGGATAGAGATGTGAATCCAACATATCAATTATTAATTTGTAGACAAACTGGAATGGAAGCCAGTCTAAGTCAGTGGCACAGATGATGGAACTATCCAAGCAGAAGATAAATCTCCTTCAAATGTTGATATTTGGTTGTGTTGACAGGCAAACACACTTCAATATCCTTTTGAAACTAATTATGTTGGATTCACATCTCCAAAAATAAGTTGAAGAATGGGATCAAGCCAGTGCCTCTGCTGGAACTGCATGACAAGTCATTTTTCCAAATTCACAATTCCAGTGGGTCAGAAGTTTACATACATTAAATTGACTGTGCCTTTAAACAGCTTGGAAAATTCCAGAAAATTATGTCATGGCTTTAGAAGATTCTGATAGGCTGATTGACATCATTTGAGTCAATTGGAGGTGTACCTGTGGATGTATTTCAAGGCCTACCTTCAAACTCAGTGCCTCTTTGCTTGACATCATGGGAAAATCAAAAGAAATCAGCCAAGACCTCAGAATAAAAATGTAGACCTCCACAAGTCTGGTTCATCCTTGGGAGCAATTTCCAAACGCCTGAAGGTACAACGTTCATCTGTACAAACAATAGTACGCAAGTATAAACACCATGGGACCACGCAGCCGTCATACCGCTCAGGAAGAGACGCGTTCTGTCTCCTAGAGATGAACGCACTTTGGTGCGAAAAGTGCAAATCAATCCCAGACCAACAGCAAAGGACCTTGTGAAGATGCTGGAGGAACCAGGTACAAAAGTATCTATATCCACAGTAAAACGAGTTCTATATCGACATCACCTGAAAGGCCGCTCAGCAAGGAAGAAGCCACTGCACCAAAACCGCCAGAAAAAAGCCAGACTACAGTTTGCAACTGCACATGGGGACAAATATTGTACTTTTTGGAGAAATGTCCTCTGGTCTGATGAAACAAAAATAGAACTGTTTGGCCATAATGACCATTGTTATGTTTGGAGGAAAAAGGGGGATGCTTGCAAGCTGAAGAACACCATCCCAACCGTGAACCACGTGGGTGGCAGCATCATGTTGTGGGGGTGCTTTGCTGAAAGAGGGACTGGTGCACTTCACAAAATAGATGGCATCATGAGGTAGGAAAATTATGTGGATATATTGAAGCAACATCTCAAGACATCAGTCAGGAGGTTAAAGCTTGGTCGTAAATGGGTCTTCCAAATGGACAATGACCCCAAGCATACTTCCAAAGTTGTGGCAAAATGGCTTAAGGACAACAAAGTCAAGGTATTGGAGTAGCCATCACAAAGCCCTGACCTCAATTCTATAGAGAATTTGTTGGAAGAACTGAAAAAGCGTGTGCGAGCAAGGAGGCCTACAAACCTGACTCAGTTACACCAGCTCTGTCAGGAGGAATGGGCCAAAATTCACCCAACTTATTGTGGGAAGCTTTTGGATGGCTACCTGAAACGTTTGACCCAAGTTAAACAATTTAAAGGCAATGCTACCAAATAGTAATTGAGTGTATATAAACGTCTGACCCACTGGGAATGTGATGAAAGAAATAAAGCTGAAATAAATCATTCTCTCTACTATTATTCAGACATTTCACATTCTTAAAATAAAGTGGTGATCCTAAAACAACAATTTTTACTAGGATTAAATGTCAGGAATTGTGAAACTGAGTTTAAATGTATTTGGCTAAGGTGTATGTTAACTTCCGACTTCAACTGTACATATTCTTTAAATTGTGTTGTCAACAAAACACAATTCAATATGACTTTTTTAATACAGTGAATGGCCTAAAGTTAAGGCTATCTTACAGACTAATTTAACATTCAACCTCAAAATAGGTAACTCACCCATGGCCACATTTTGAGGTTACTGTAACTATAAACGTATTCTTATATAATCATATAAAGCATGCATATTCAAGATAGCATGCATAGGTCATCTTAGGTCGGTGGAGATCTTCACAATTGCTTTAATAATCTGTGCAGAAATCTTGAGGAACAACTAAACCAAAAATCAGACATTGTTTTTCCATTGGAATTTGGTTGTACTTTTAGATTGTTGAAAGCATAGTGATAATGCATTGGAAATTCAACAAACTTTTGCCTTTTTTTAAAGTTGGTGAATATTGGTTGTAATCTCATTGATCAACGTCTCAACCAAATATTAAACAATTATTCATGTTGAAATTACGTGGTGGGTTATTTGTACCAAATTGCTGGTGAGAGCATACAAAAAGGAATGGTATTCACATGAATAGTTATCAGTGACATCAAATATATTCCCTCAAAGTTATGATATGTCAGATTTTCATCTGTTTATGGTGTAATAGATAGCCACCCATTAATCAACATGATGTGAAAATGGAAAAGTCACAATCAATAATTCATCATATAAGCCACCGAAAAGAAAGATTGATAGCACAGGGCTAATCTCTCTTTAGGGTGGCAGCTAGCCTAGCGGTTAAATGCGTTGTGCCAGTAACCAAAATGTCGCTGGTTTGAATCCCCACACCTACTAAGTGAAGAATCTGTCTGTGCCCTTGAGCAAGGCACTTAACTCTAATTGCTCCTGTAAGACGTTCTGGATAAGAGTGTCTGCTAAGTGACTAAAATGTGAATCAACTGCTCAAAACCCTTTTATAAGCACCTGGATAAAACGTATTGGGGCTGAGCACTGATTGGTGAACAGCAGAATATCAAGAGGTTCAATCACCAGAAGACAACACACTTAATGGAAAACTAATCTGGATATTGATTGGCTACAGGCTGTCAAACTATGCAGTATCTATAAATACACTGGCTCATTTCACACTATTGTTGCTGACAGCTCACTGTACAATAACTTTACTTTGTTTAGTGTTCAAAGTGAAGGGCATTTAAAGCTGCTCAGTAACAGCAAGATCAAAGTTCTTGAAGCTATAGATATGGGTTGAGCAATCAACCCATTCATTGAAAGGATTACAGAGATAAAACGATAGGAAGACTAAAGAAAGAGGGAGAGAGGCAGACTTTGGACCCACTTTGCTCACTCCTCTCCTGGGTGTACTAGTCCCAGACCTCACCCTCCCATCTGCCTGCACTGCCTAGCTCTCGGCTTTCTCCAGTTCCTCACCATGAAGATCCAATTTGCCCCTACTGACTTGCCACTAACCAGGAGACTGCAGATGGCCTCAGTGCTGCAGTGGGTCTTTTCCTTTCTCGGCCTGGGTGAGTGTCTGTGTCTCTGCTCTGTTTGTCCTGACCTGTCTATGTGTGTTTGTGTGCTGTGCAACGGTGTTAGTTAGTCTTTCTTCCTCATTGCGTAACAAGTGGGGAGGCTTGTGTATAGTTTTGTTTATTTAATGGGTTGCTCGGTGTGGAGAAGCTGAAATTGAATTCTATGAGAGTTGCCAGGCAGGCTCACTGCTGGCTGACTTCCCATGGAGTTGTGCCTGAAACGGACCAAAGAAAGTGCATGCAGAAGACACTGCCTTAAGTTACTCTTTACTAACTCTTACATAACATGTGTTAGACAGTGGAGACACCTCCATGGTCTTCCGTGCATGATATCATGCCAGTGTGTGTCACAAAAGATTTGTCCATTAGGCCATCCACACTTTTTATTCTCCCATAGAGGGATTGGATACATCAGTGGTACCTAGTGGACAAGAAGGAACTCACTGCTTGGTATTGGTTTTTCATGACCAAGAAACTCTGGGTCCTAGTTATTGGTTAATCTGTTCAAGCAACGTGGTCAAACTCATGGCTTGAGTTGTAGTACAATTCTTGGTTTGCTTAGAAGGTCTCTCTCTCTACCCCTCCCTTTTCTCTCTTCCCTGTCCCTCTCTCTCTTCCCTGTCCCTCTGCTGCTCAGTGCGTCAGCAGGTTAAGTTGTAACCTAATAGTGCAGTGCCCTTCACCTCATAAAGCTGCTCTATCAACCTCAAGGCACCCCAACTTATAGACTGCCGCACCTCCACTGTTTTTCTCATATAAACGACCAAATCACATAGAAAACTAAATACATGTATTCCATTTCTGTGAAATAGATTTTTAACACTAATATTCCCAGTTGACTAATGTTTATGTGTCTCTGTCTGTCTGGCTCTCTGTATTGGTCGTCTTACTCCAGCGCCATGCTGCATCATGATGTTCTTTGTGTTGATGTTCACGCGGTTCTGGCTGATCAGCGTGCTGTATGCCTGTTGGTTTTTCGTCGACTGGGAAACGCCGTCTAAGGGGGGCCGCAAGTTCCACTTCCTGTGCCATCTACGTGTCTGGGACTACATGAGGGACTACTTCCCTGTCAAGGTGGGATGACTTTACTGACTTTACTGATTTTACTGCGAGCTGCTGATGACAATACTCAGTCAGAACTGTAGTGTAGAGTTGTCCTTTTTTTAATGTTCAGTTGAGAATACATGTTTCATATAAATACAGACAATTCTCATACATTCTCTGTGGGAGTGCATATACTATGGAGATGTAAAGTCCTTTATTCAATTTATTGGTTAGAGGTCAGGCAGTATCTCCAACATCTCTTGCTACCAGTAAACTCTATCATCCTCATCTCAAATCCCCCCTGTGTTATTTGGACTGGAGGCTAGAGCCCTCCGCAGCGGATGAGTCCAGCGATCTGGCAGTGGCTCCTCAGCCCTTATCTCTATACAGGAGCAGGCAGGGCCCAGCCAGACAGCACAACTGATAATGCCAATTATAGAATGAGGTCTCTCATTGTGTGGAGGTATGTATGCTCCCTCTGCATGATGGCCACATCCTCCTGCTGCCCATTCTGATCCCACTGTAATTGGCTCATTTGCTGTCAGATCTCATTCTTTGTCAGGTCTCAGCTTAGGAGTGATGCCAGAAAAATACATATGAGTGTTTGTGTCTATATTATTTGGGGGGCTTATCAATAAAAGAGCAGGGCCCAGGTCAGTGCATGTTTTTTGACACGAGGGAGGGATGGGCCCTTCCACAGCTGTTGCTGGTTGATGTCTCCATCTAGTGGTGGAATATGGATTGTGCATAGAGAGACAAGTTCAGCTGAGAGATGTAAATTGGAATTTATTTGATCATCAATGGTCTTATCCTAAGAACTGTCTCTGCTGAGATGGGTCCACGCTCTTGCCCTTGGTCAGAATTTACACTTTGTTCTGTACTGATAAGCACTGATAAGCATGTGAACATCAACAACAAAATGACTCAGCAGTGTATTTCTCCTTCCAGTTACAATGCAGAACTTTGTTATCTACTATAAACTATTTCAAAGTTTCAATCGGGTCACATGAGTAATTATAAATTCTTTGCCATTGTTAAATCCATGATTGTTGTTCTGACAGAAATAAAAATGGAGCCGACAGTTCTCCCGTGCTTCTAGCTCTTAGAAAACTTTGCAGTATTTTGTGTTTTTGTGTTATTTCGTTAGCTCTAGCAACACAAGCATTTCGCTACACCCGCAATAACATCTGCTAAACACGTGTATGTGACAAATTTGATTTGATATAGACCTATTTTTTCGCTTGAACTGAGTGACAGTGTCTCTTTTTTTAAAGCTTCTATTGATCATTGATTTTTCAGATGACCTAGAAATCAGCCTCAGATAAATGTAGTGTTTATCTTATTCAGAGATGCCTTTAAATCTCCAAGGACAGTCTAAGTGGGACATACCAATGTAAACCTTCATTGTAAACATGTAACAAAGCATGCTCATCAAATTGTTCATTTTTATGTTAATATCCCATTATCTTTTCTATTAGTTATAATAGTTATCTGCTTTTACTGTTACATGAAATGGTACAGAAAATGGAATACTAGCTAAGTTCTTCAAAAAAAGTGATTATAGGAAAAACAGTGATACTAGGGCAAGAGACTTGCTATGAATTATACTGTATCTGTTGTTATCAGTGAGTCTGATATCTTTCTTGATAGGATGCTTATCTCTTGTACTGTTGTACTTATCACAGTGTGTCCTTACCATCACCTTTCCAGTGTGTCCAGTGTTTTCCCAAGGCCACTTCTTTCTCCTTACTGGAGAAATACTGAAAGAGCACATTTTTTACTTCACTTGTTGGTATGTAGGACTGCAGTTTGAACGGCTAGTTCAGGGCTTCTGTTCTTTTCTATAACCAGTACGGAACACAATATATGGTCTATACTTGGCATGTAGGTTTCTCACTTACTGTATGAGTGGCACAAATTGCGATATGGGGGTGGGGAATGAGAGGGGCTATGCAAAATAAATACTGTAGTATTTGCTATAGTTAAAGTGTAATGTTTTTGCAGACTGTAGTATTTACTAGTGTTTTTATGCAGATAATACTGTAGTATTTACTATAGTATTCTGCAATATACTATAACATTCTATAATAAGTACTACACATAATCGAAGGAGACTACAGTGTGTAGTATAGTATACTATAGTTTATTACATTCTGTAGTAAGTACTGTTGTATTCTATAGTAAACTAGTATTTTTTCATTTGGTTATTGAGTCTACAGACAGATTTGTATTAAGGCAAATATGTTTGACAGTTTTTCTCAATCACATTTAAGCATTTCTTGGAACAATGTTATCGATTTTCAAAGTTATCAATGTTGGAGATGATCAAATCAAATCAAATTTTATTGGTCACATACACATGGTTAGCAGATGTTAATGCGAGTGTAGCGAAATGCTTGTACTTAGGAGTAACCCAACTTTTAAAAAGATATCACAGAAATTAGGCAGTCCTCATTGCCTAGATATTTCCCTATATTGTACATGGTATGAATGATGGGATGATTTCAGACCTTTGTGCACAGTAGTTACAGAATGCTGTAAACAATTGCACACATTTATCTTCTAATGAAAACAATGTGTTAATATTCTGTGAAGAAAGCACTTATCAGTGAATTTTGTATTCACTCATGACATTTGAATTTAGTTTTGCAAAAGGGGGCGTTAGATATTCAACTCGGGTACAAAGGCAAGAAAATTATCAGAAGTTCTGTAAATGTATTTGAGCATTTGATCATTGCTGTTTCGCTATAGAGACGTTTTAACACAGATCCAAAAAATGGTTGTACAAAATTTCCCATAAGGTCTGCCCGGCGAAGGAAAGGCGCCCTGTGAGAAAAGTTATATGAGAAACAGTGACACTTTCTGAATGTCCTGAAATGATAAATCCCAACCCAAGCTGTACTGTGCAAGTAGGCACATTGCATATTATTTTTCAGGTTTTCACTCTTAGTCACACTTTTTAATAGAAAAACAACATTAGATGTTCTAAGTCCATAACAATGTTTAAACCACATCCAGAGACCACTTTTGTGGTCTGGGGAAAATGTATGAACTGTAGAGTGTAGTTACCCTTTAATTCAAGTGTGGTGTTTTTGTAAAATTGAGTTTGCAAAACGAATGGCCACTGGATTGATGCAAATAATCATGATATCATTCTATCAGGTAGGCATAGGCTAGTTTGTAGCTAGTTTCCATTTCATTGAGAAGGTTTTTGGGAAAGCCTTTCCATCTACCAGAAGACGGCTAGGATTGCTATATATTTTTTGTTCTTTAATTGTTTGAAACCTGGACTTTTTTCTTTATATTATGAGGCATGTCTTAACTTGCTTCAAAGTAGCCTATAGAGGAAATTATTTTATAAAGACTTCCTCGGATGCGTTCTATTGGTTTTCTGTTAACTTACTTTCATTGTCTAGCAGCCAAAGGCATTATCCTATTATCCTAGTCACATTAGCAACCCATGATAGTTGATGCATCTTTAGATCTTCCCTCTTTCTACATTTCTAATGATATTTCCATCTCTGTCCATGAAACCGTTTGCATGTGTGGTGCACATTTTAAAATGGTGTTTTCCTGCAAATAGCTTTTTGGAATATTTGCATGTAGGCCTACCGCCGTGTGCACATTGCTGCGCCTAAAATGTAAAGAAATGTATAGTTTATCAACATTTTAAGCTAAACATTCTGATCTGTTCCATCAACCTTAATAATTTATATGGTGTATGCCTCCACTACACTACTTTGATATGCATCATGGGGATTAAGAAGTGAGTATACGCAATGGACGCAAAAAAAGAAGTGGGTTTATGACGTAAACTTGCGTATACCCTCCACTACACCACTGAGAAAAACTGTATTAGAGAGAGTAATGTCTCCCTCAAGCAAAACATGAATTGGTTCTGAATGCCACATGGTGAATTTACACAGATCGATTCCACACGGGAATTTACAGTGAACGAGCATCATCATCGTTAGTTCATATGGACTTTCCTTAATTTCTCAAGGAAAGATACAGTACATTAAACACAACCAGATACCAAGTATCAAACAAAGATCACTTCTTCAAACCTGGAATGTAATTTCCCTTGTATTATCCCCTAAGTGCCAACTGAGCATCTGACTTCATGCATTATTAAGGCTGGAATAAAGAGCAAATGTTAGTCTGAACAGAGCAGTGTCCTTCAGAGGGTGTTATCGCTTTTACTGAGGTCTGGTTCTCCACTACCATCCCTAATGACAGCGTCATTTCCTCCGCCTGCACCCCGACATGCAAACTGAAAACATGTGACTATAGTTTATAGACACTGACTCCTCTCATCACTTTGAATTTGGAGAATGTATACACTTTTCGTCATGTTTGAACCCAACTCCAAGCCAAAATCCAACAGCATGCCTAAAACCTCTGCTGAGTTCAAATGGTAGAGTTAAATATAATGTAGGTTACTGTATATCAAGCATGAGTGGGAGATTATGTGAAAAATGGGTTCACCGTATCAGCGGGCATAGGAGTGGACACCCATTCTGTTTGTAAACATGGAGGAACAGGAGCTAATAAAAATAGAGGCTGTCTCCAGTACAGACCAAAATAATTTGTGGTCATTAAATAATTGGCCAGTGTTATCTCTATGGCAACCCATGACTAGAGCTCCATTCTCACTCATACGACATCTTTGTTGGCCAATAAGCCAAACTTTGATAAAGCTTCATTCCCCAATATACATTCAGTACACTCCCAAACATGCATTCCCCATGCTGAGATATTGGGGTCAGCCAAATACCCCCAGACATCCGATGACTGCATGGCCCCAGACAACAGAATCAGAAATATTATTGGCATATTTAGTCTTAGAGTTTGACTAATTCTGTAATCTGGTTTTGGAAACAGCAAAATCTCATGATTAGACAGAGGACTACAGACAAACAAGAGAAGGAACGAGAGAAGGTCAAACGGGTTATTAACAATTGGTGGTTCGTCCTTGAATGAATCATCTCAATCCATTAAGTCAATGCAGCCCACCCAAAGCCTGCTTAGTGTTTACTATGACTACCCTTGCTTTGCTAGTAAGAGGTTAGCGTAGCCCTATAACTAATAGGTGGGGACTTGATTATTGGAGCTCATTGGCCTTGGTCTGCTAATCTCAAACACTGAGGTCGATACAAAAAGTGTTTTTAGCAGCTTTGGTTTGACATGTATGGGCATAACATTCCCGGCACATGGCTAGCTAACAAGAAACTTTGCCCCCATCCAGTGACCTGTGACCATCCTATCAAGGGAGACAACAGGCATGATCCTTCCTCCTGTTTATCTCCTATCTGCCCGTGCAAAGAGACAGGCGACACTGGTTGATACTGGTTAGAGGCAGGATAGTCTCTACTCACAGCCCCTGTGGAGGCAGGCGAACAACAACTAGAACTCACACAGGTGACATGTGATGAAGATACACATGACATGAAGATATAGGCCAAATACCTGGAAGTCAATTCATAGGCTTCCTAGAGATTCAATATATCTTTGAAACGTTTCAGAAAATCTCTCACAAAGATTCAGATTTAGAAATGAATGTGATGCACCCTGTTTACTGTATAGTACATAACTACATAACTATTATGACTATTGAATTCACAAGTGAATCCCCTGTGTGTTGCAGCTGGTGAAGACAGCAGACTTGGACCCCGGGAAGAACTACATCCTTGGTTTCCATCCCCATGGGGTGCTGGTGGCTGGAGCCTTCATTAACTTCTGTACGTACGCTACAGGTTTCAGGAAGCTGTTCACTGGCCTTGACAGCTTCCTGCTGATGTTGCCTCTCTGGTTCAGAGCCCCCTTCTTCAGAGACTACATCATGATGGCAGGTTAGTGGGGTTGGGTTTAGGTCAAGGCCGGGTTACTGTGAAACACTTTGACATACAGTATACAAAACATTAAGAACTCTTTCCATGACATAGACTGACCAGGTGAATCCAAGTGAAAAGCTATCATCCCTTATTGATGTCACTTGTTAAATCCACTTTAATCAGTGTAGATGAAGGGAAGGAGACCAGTTAAAGAAGGATTTTTAAGCCTTTAGACAATTGAGACATGGATTTTGTATGTGTGCCATTCAGAGGGTGTTCTGAATGTTTGGTATACTCAGTGTATGTTGTTGTAAAGACAAGAGGGTAATATAAATACATCGGATTCACTAGTTGATTGATTGATTGGGGACAACCAGCATGATGCAAATTAACATCTTTGAGTTTGATCATCGTTCGACAGTGAAGAATAGTGTTCCAAACTTTCCCCCCACTGTTACGAACACCTGACCTGTGTGTCTAATGTGTTTCCCAGGTCTGATTCCCTCGGACAAGGAGAGTGCCAGCTATCTGTTACGTCGACAGGGAGGTGGGAATGCTGTTGTTATAGCAGTGGGAGGAGCCCCCGAGGCCCTGGACGCACGCCCTGGCGCTTTCACCATTCTCTTGGCCAATAAGAAAGGTTTTGTCAAACTGGCAATGGAACATGGGTAAGACCAGTGCCAGAGGGGAAGGAGGACATTTTATTATCTTTGTCTCTGATGAAATCTTATAACTACTCTCATGGTTGCACAAGTGACTTCAATTGTATCAATCACTTCATCATAGTTTGATATGAATATGTACAGTGTGTACTTGTGGGCAGCTTCCTGAAATAGTGACTTGTGTAAGCCCTTTGGGAATTTCTATTGGGTGCGTGCAAGCACTGTATGACATGCAGAGGGACGAGTCAAGTGACACCAGTGTTACACAATTCAGTTTTCCCTTGACTTTGCTGGTTATACAGCAAGTCCAGCTACAGTAGCTCATAACTTATTTTGTGGGATACACAAAGCTTGCTCAAATCACATGTTTTACATGACTGCTTATGAATTTCATAAATAGTAGAATAGTTTAGGAATAACTTCAACACCTAGTAGTGAAATGGAAACTGCATGGGTCTGCGTTCTACAAATATACTGTACCTTACAAACTCATAGAGATGACCGTAACAAAACTGAAGGCCAAACTTCTGTCTCACCTCACCTCTCTACCACCCCTCTCCGCTCTCCTCATCTCCTCTCCTCCACCTATTCCCTCTATAGTGCCCATCTGGTGCCAGTCTTCTCCTTTGGAGAGAACGAGTTGTTTGACCAGGTGGAGAACCCTCGAGGCACCTGTCTCCGCTGGATTCAGGACAAGCTGCAGAGCATCATGGGTATCTCTCTGCCCCTCTTCCATGCGCGGGGCATCTTCCAGTACAGCTTTGGTATCATGCCCTACAGGAAGCCCATCAACACTGTGGGTGAGTCACTGTCTGATCTTCACTGTCACTCTAAATTACTGCCTAGGACAATGTTCCAATTTCATAGTTAAGTAGACCAGATAACTCTAAGCAAGGTTTTAGAAATGTTGGGCCTTGCCAGTTGAAGCCAGAGGGGTTATCAGTAGCTGTCCACTATATCTACCCAATTTATTTATCCTTTTCTCTAGCTTAAAGGCACTATGTTGCAAAGGCAATTATTGTTTTTGGCAGTAAACTATCTGGCAGAGAGGGACACATTTGCCCATTGGATATATTTGACTTGCTAGATAGTTTGATTGTGTCAGTTGGCTGCAACCTCTCAGCAACAGTGGCTGGCACTGTGTACATCTATTTGGCAATCCCCACTTGAAAATGCCATCATATTATGTTAAACAAATACCTTCAATAAAAATCATATCCAAAAAGCAAATACATTTTTGTGCGTTATGCACTACTACAGCAACCTATATTTGAACGGGATATCATCATGCATACCCTTTGACCTCTACACAGTGGGACGGCCAATCAGAGTGGAGAAGAATGAAAAGCCCACAGTGGAGGAGCTGGATGCCCTCCATCAGCTCTACACAGAAGAACTCAGCCAGCTGTTTGAGGAGCACAAGGGCAAGTACGGAGTGCCAGAGGACCAACACCTTAGCTTCGTCTGAGCAGAACTCACAACCAGGAGAGAGAGAGAGAGGGTAGAGGGAGAGAAAATAGAGGGGAGGAGAAGGAGAGGAAAGAGAGGCGAGAGAGGCTTCCAAACCACCTTTGGTGTTGCACCACCAAATCCTCTCACTTGACTTTCCTCAAACAGATAAACCTTTACTGCCATAACCAACTGAAGGATCCAGACCAAACTACAGAAGACAAGCAAACCAATGAATTGATATGGACATGTAATATGATATGGATATGGATATTTCCCTTCATGTAAACCACTGTATTGAGTATGTGCCCATCCCACACTTATTTACTTATTTCCCATCTTAAGAAAAATGTAATGCCTGCAGATATTTTACAAAATATAAAAAAATCTGTGTTTTTTAAAAATGCATAAATGTACACTGTTTAAGCGCTCAATATGTCCAATTCTTTCAGATGGTAGCCTACATGCATTTTCCATTCCTCAGGACAAGGTAACAGGGGACTAGTATAATTATCCGAGAGCCACATTTCTTCACTTATTCCCGAGACATCTGTCAAGAGGATTTGAAGTGACATCTGTCAAGGAGATTTGAGACTTGTGTAAGGGTTATTTCCATGTAAAAGGACCCATGAGCACCAACATGTGCAGTTTATAGGAGGAGCATATCAAATTGTCAAATGAAAGCTAAGAGCCACTACTTATTTTAAAATAAAATAAAATATTTCACCTTTATTCAACCAGGTAGGCTAGTTGAGAACAAGTTCTCATTTACAACTGCGACCTGGCCAAGATAAAGCAAAGCAGTTTGACACATACAACAACACAGAGTTACACATGGAATAAACAAACACAGTCAATAATACAGTAGAAAAAGCCTATGTACAGTGTGTGCAAATGAGGTAAGATAAGGGAGGTAAGGCAATAAATAGGCCATGGTGGCGAAGTAATTACAATATAGCAATTAAACACTGGAGTGATAGATGTGCAAAAGATGAATGTGCAAGTAGAGATACTGGGGTGCAAAGGAGCAAGATAAATAAATAAATACAGTATGGGGATGAGGTAGTTGGATGGGCTATTTACAGATGGGCTATGTACAGGTGCAGTGATCAGTGATCAGTGAGCTGCTCTGACAGCTGGTGCTTAAAGTTAGTGAGGAAGATATGAGTCTCCAGCTTCAGTGATTTTTGCAGTTCGTTCCAGTCATTGGCAGCAGAGAACTGGAAGGAAAGGTGGCCAAAGGAGGAATTGGCTTTGGGGGTGACCAGTGAAATATACCTGCTGGAGCGAGTGCTACGGGTGGGTGCTGCTATGGTGACCAGTGAGCTGAGATAAGGCGGGGATTTACCTAGCAAAGACTTGTAGATGACCTGGAGCCAGTGGGTTTGGCGACGAGTATGAAGCGAAGGCCAGCCAACGAGAGCATACAGGTCGCAGTGGTGGGTAGTATATGGGGCTTTGGTGACAAAACGGATGGCACTATGATAGACTGAATCCAGTTTGTTGAGTAGAGTGTTGTAGGCTATTATGTAAATGACATCGCCGAAATCGAGGATCGGTAGGATGGTCAGTTTTACAAGGGTATGTTTGGCAGCGTGAGTGAAGGATGCCTTGTTAGGAAATAGGAAGTCGATTCTAGATTTACTTTTGGATTGGAGATGCTTATTGTGAGTCTGGAAGGAGAGTTTACAGTCTAACCAGACACCTAGGTATTTGTAGTTGTCCACATATTCTAAGTCAGAACCGTCCAGAGTAGTGGTGCTGGACGGGCGAGCAGGTGCGGGGAGCGATCGGTTGAAGAGCATGCATTTAGTTTAACTTGCATTTAAGAGCAGTTGGAGGCCACGTAAGGAGAGTTGTATGGCATTGAAGCTCGTCTGGAGGTTAGTTAACAACGTGTCCATAGAAGAGCCAGAAGTATACAGAATGGTGTCTTCTGCGTAGAGGTGGAATTGGAGAATCACCAGCAGCAAGAGCGACATCATTGATGTATACAGAGAAGAGAGTCGGCCCGAGAATTGAACCCTGTGGCACCCCCATAGAGACTGCCAGAGGTCCGGACAACAGGCCCTCCGATTTGACATACTGAACTCTATTAGAGAAGTAGTTGGTGAAGCAGGCGAGGCAGTCATTTGAGAAAACGAGGCTGTTGAATCTGCCGATAAGAGTGTGGTGATTGACAGAGTTGAAAGCCTTGGCCAGGTCGATGAAAACGGCTGCACAGTATTGTCTCTTATCGATGGTGGTTATGATATCATTTAGGACCTTGGGCGTGGCTGAGATGCACCCATGACGAGCTCTGAAACCAGATTGCATAGCGGAGAAGGTACGGTGGGATTCGAAATGGTCGGTAATCTGTTTGTTAACTTGGCTTTCGAAGACCTTAGAAAGGCAGGGTAGGATAGATATAGGTCTGTAGCAGTTTGGGTCTAGTGTGTCTCCCCCTTTGAAGAGGGCTATGATCGCGGCAGCTTTCCAATCTTTGGAAATCTCAGATGATACGAAAGAGAGGTTGAACAGGCTAGTAATAGGGGTTACAACAATTTCGGTGCTCTAATTCTCCATGGACTTTACAGTGTCCCAGAACCTTTTTAAGTTTGTGCTACAGGATGCAAATTTGAAAAAGCTAGCCTTAGCTTTCCTAACTGCCTGTGTATATTGGTTCCTAACTTCCCTGAAAAGTTGCATATCACGGGGGCTATTCGATGCTAATGCAGTATGCCACAGGATGTTTTCGTGGTCTGGAGTAAACCAAAGGCTATATCTGTTCCTGGTCCTACATTTTTTGAATGGGTCATGCTTATATAAGATGGTGAGGAAGGCACTTTTAAAGAATAACTAGGCATCCTCTACTGACGGGATGAGGTCAATATCCTTCCAGGATACCCGGGCCAGGTCGATTAGAAAGGCCTGCTCGCTGAAGTGTTTTAGGGAGCGTTTGACAGTGATGAGGGGTGGACGTTTGACCGCGGACCCATTATGGATACAGGCAATGAGGCAGTGATCGCTGAGATCTTGGTTGAAAACAGCAGAGATGTATTTGGAGGGCAAGTTGGTTAGGATGATATCTATGAGGGTGCCCGTGTTTACGGATTTGGGGTTGTACCTGGGAGGTTCATTGATAATTTGTGTGAGATTGAGGGCATCAAGCTTAGATTGTAGGATGGCTGGGGTGTTAAGCATGTCCCAGTTTAGGTCACCTAGCAGCACGAGCTCTGAAGATAGATGGGGGGCAATCAATTCACATATGGTGTCCAGTGCACAGCCAGGGGCAGAGGGTGGTCTATAGCAGGCGGGAACAGTGAGAGACTTATTTCTGGAAAGGTGGATTTTTAAAAGTAGAAGCTCGAATTGTTTGGGTACAGGCCTGGATAGTAAGACAGAACTCTGCAGCCTATCTCTGCAGTAGATTGCAACTCCGCCCCCTTTGGCAGTTCTATCTAGTCGGAAAATGGTATAGTTAGGAATGGACATTTCTGGGGTTTTGGTGGTCTTCCTAAGCCAGGATTCAGACACGGCTAGGACATCCGGGTTGGCAGAGTGTGATAAAGCAGTGAATAAAACAAACTTAGGGAGGAGGATTCTAATGTTAACATGCATGAAACCAAGGCTTTTACGGTTACAGAAGTCAACAAATGAGAGCACCTGGGGAATAGGAGTGGAGTTAGGCACTGCAGGGCCTGGATTAACCTCTACATCACCAGAGGAACAGAGGAGGAGTAGGATAAGGGTACGGCTAAAGGCTATCAGAACTGGTCGTCTAGTACGTTCGGAACAGAGAGTAAAAGGAGCAGGTTTCTGGGCGCGATAGAATAGATTCAAGGCATAATGTACAGACAAAGGTATGGTAGGATGTGAATACAGTGGAGGTAAACCTAGGCATTGAGTGATGATGAGAGAGATATTGTCTCTAGAAACATAATTTAAACCAGGTGATGTCACCGCATGTGTGGGAGGTGGAACTAGAGGGTTAGCTAAGGCATATTGAGCAGGGCTAGAGGCTCTACAGTGAAATAAGACAATAATCACTAACCAGAACAGCAATGGACAAGGCATATTGACATTAGGGAGAGGCATGCGTAGCCGAGTGATCATAGGGGTCCAGTGAGTAGTTAGGCTGGCTAGAGACACGGCAATTCAGACAGCTAGCGGGCCGGGGATAGCAAGCTAGCAGAAGGGCCTTAGAGGACGTCGCGACGGAAGAAGTCTGTTATAGCCTCCTTGTGCGGAGCCTCCTTGTGCGGTTACGTCAGAAGACCAGTCGTGATGGGTTAGTAGGGTTCCGTGTAGTAAAGGGATCCAGTCCAATTGGCAAAATAGGTATAGTGGCCCAAGAAATTAGCCGATGGATCTCTTCAGCTAACAGTCCAATATGCTCTAGACAGCTAGTGGGCCATGGCTAGCAGGCTAGCAGATGGGCATTCAGGGGATGTCGCGACGTTGTAGCCAGTTGAAGAACCCCCTCGTGAAGGATGGGTGGGGCTCCGAACCGGCAGTAAAAGGGCTCCAGGCCAATTGGCTAAATAGGTATTGTAGCCCAGGAGTGGCTGATGGACCTCTTCAGCTAGCCGGGAGATGGACTTACCAATCAGTTAGTGTTTTCACTGATAACAATTTTGTTTATGAATTATAACGTGTCACTCTGTTACCAAATCGGTAACAGAGTGACCAAAAAATCAGTAACAGAATGACTGCAATAATTCTCACCAACAGTTGCAGTAGAGCACAGTACAGTAAAGAAAAGTAGAGTGGAGTAGAGTATAGTTTAGTAAAGAAAAGTAGAGTACAGTATAGTACAGTACAATCTACTGGACTGTACTGTGCTCTATTTGTTCTTGTTTGGAGGCGGAGCTCATTAGTATAATAGCCAGTGTGTAGGATAATACCCAAACATGCAAAGGAGGATATTACATTTTTCTACCTTTGTGTACCTATTTAGGATACATCACCATGAAGAGAATGACATGAACAATTATGCATTTCTGTATAGTACAAATCAAGGACCCGTTATGTCATTCTGTTACCATCATTCTGTTACCGGGTGTTGATCCACTTCATGTACTGTAGTTCAATAACCAAAATAGATTTTTTCAAATTCAAAGTGTCATATCATAGCTGACACCCGATTCCTTCTGCAGGAAGTTTTTGGAAAACGTGGTGACATAAAAAACGTAAGGAGATTTTGCTGTCATTTAACCAAACTTTGCATCTGCACTGTTCCTCAAGTAAATGTGTTTTAGTAAAATGTTCAGTGGCAATTGTTAAAAGTAGACTTTTGAATATAGGTGTATGGTTTGTTAAACTTTTCAATCAATGGTTTTTGCTTGGCATACACGTTCAGTGAAAAGGTGAGTCTCAGCTGTGGAATTGCCCTAAGGTTGAATGTCCTATCACATATCGTCAGAGGTTGAATTTGTAGGGAGATGTCATGTAATGGGGTGGTGCACTGTATCCTCACTTATGAGGCCTCTAGATTCCTATATAAAAGACTATACACACTGTTTTACATAATGGTAGTATATCTGATTTAATAAGTTTCCATTTATATAAAATCCCAATGTCTCTGTCTCAACAGAAGGGTCATATATTAATTTATTTTAATATTGTAAAATAAAATCTGTTAAAATAACTGATGCCATTTTTGTCACTAAGATTGTACATTTGTATTATAATACCAGTTAATTTATTTTAATAAAGGTGTTTTCAAGTCTCATTCACTGGATAAACTTTGCACACAGCTGTCATCCAGTTCTGATTAATTAATCAAGGGTCAGTGACAGCTTAGAGTTAGATCTGGTCCATCAGCGATAAGGCTGTCTGTGAACTTTCGCAACACGTTTTTTATGACTGCAATGGCAAGGGTAAAATGTTTCCAAACGGGCAGCAGACTGGCAGCTGGTCACATTAGTGTGACTTGGACCGTATCCAGGCACTTTCAACAGAGACCAATGACCCTCAGGCCAGGAAAGAGAAGAAAGAAAAGCACAGGCAGAGACAGAGAAAAGACTACAATAATCTACACACTGGGCAAAAATTGGTACATCATTTCAACAAAAAATAAAGGAGATGACGTTTAATCAACGTGGGGAAATTATTGGATTTACAAAAAGTAATCAATGTAAGGGAATTTCGTCTGTTTTTTACCCAACTTTTAACCTTAATCCAATCCATTTTTTGTTGATTTCACATTTAATTCACGTTAGTTGACAACTCAACCAAATTGAAATCAAAACTAAACGTTGAACTGATGTCTATGCCCAGTGGGTAGAATGAAAATGACAGGGGAAAGAAGGATGGAGAGAATGAGAGCGTGAATACAAAAAAGAGACACAGAAAGGAAGACGGTAAAGTAGCAGGTGATAGATATCAAACTAAATCTTTTTTTTTTTTGATGAGCCATTATTTAATGCTAATACTGATTTCCAAACATCTTCAAGTTCAGCATGACGTGGTGTGGGAGTGTGAGGGGTGTGTGACAATGACCTGCATAGAAAGATGGTCTGGCTCCCCTGGCAAAGTGGCAGGATTGGCAGACTGGCAAGATGACAGTATTTGGAGAGTTTCCTGCCCTGTGATAACATTTGACACCAACAGGAGTATAGAGTGGCCTGTAGAGTACTCCAAGTAACTCAATCCATAATCAAATCCACAATTACTTTTGGGGGGTAGGCATTGTGTATAACAACAGGGCTACAGCCTGGTCGCTAGCCCCCAACTGCATTATCTGACGTGTCCAATGGGGTTATACCTGGTTAAATCAATGTGAAATCAGATTACAACATCCTTTTTTTAAATATCAATGCCTTTTTCAAAATGTATATTTCCTGCACCGTTATTCTTGTCTCCTCAAGTCTCAAATATACAGTGAGCTCCAAAGTATTTGGACAGTGACACATGCTTTGTTGTTTTGGCTCTGTACTCCAGCACTGGATTTGAAATGACACAATGACTATGACATTAATGTGCAGACTGTCAGCTTCAATTGAGGGTATTTTCCTCCGTATCGGGTGAACTGTTCGAAATGTTGACAAATTCATAAAAAATGAAAGGTCTTGAGTCAATAAGTATTCAACCCCTTGTTATAGCAAGCCTAAATAAGTTCAGTTAAAAATGTACATAATAAGTTGCATGGGTTCACTCTGTGTGCAATAATAGTGTTTAACATAATTTTTTAATCACTACTTAATCTCTGTACCCTACACATACAATTATCTGTAAGATCCACTCAGTCGAGCAGTGAATTTCAAACACAGATTCAACCACAAAGACCAGGGAGGTTTTCCAATGCCTTGCAAAGAAGGGCACCTATTGATAGATGGGTAAACAAAAAACAGCAGACATTGAATAGACATTGAGCATGGTGAAGTTATTAATTACACTTTGGATGGTGTATCAATACACTCCTTCCCAACTCAGTTGCCGGAGAGGAAGGAAACAGCTCAGGGATTTCACCATGATGCCAATGGTGACTTTAAACCAGTTACAGAGTGTGATAACAACAACATTGGATCAACAACATTGAAGTTACTCCACAATACTAACCTAATTGACAGAGTGAAAAGAAGGAAGCCCTGTACAGAATAAAAACATTCCAAAGCATGCATACTGTTTGCAACAAGGCACTAAAGTAATACTGCAAAATTGTTGTGTTTGGGGCAAATCCAATACAACACATTGCTGAGTACCACTCCCCATTTTTTCAAGCATAGTGGTGGCTGCGTCATGTTATGAGTATGCTTGTAATCGTTAAGGACTGGGTAGTTTTACAGGATAAAAAAGAAACAGAATGGATCTAAGCACAGGCGAAATCCTAGAGGAAAACCTGGTTCAGTCTGCTTTCCACCAGACACTGGGAGAGGAATTCACCTTTTAGCAGGACGATAACATAAAACACAAGGCCAAATCTACACTGGACCTGCTTACCAAGAAGACAGTGAATGTTCCTAAGTGGCCGAGTTACAGTGTTGACTTAAATCTACTTGAAAATCTATGGCAAGATCTGAAAATGGTTGTCTAGCAATGACCAACAACCAATTTGACTGAGCTTGAAGAATTTGGAAAAGAATAATTGGCAAATGTTGCACAATCCAGGTGTGGCAAGCTCTTAGAGACTTACCCAGAAAGACTCACAGCTGTAATCACTGCCAAAGGTGCTTCTACAAAGTATTGACTCAAGGGTGTGAATACTTACAGTATGTAAAGGAGATATTTCTGTATTTCATTTTCAATACATTTGCAAACATTTCTACAAATATGTTCTCACTTTGTCATTATGGGGTATTGTGTGAGAAAAATACATGTTTAATCCATTTTAAATTCAGGCTGTAACACAACAAAATGTGGAATAAGCGAAGGGGTATGAATACTTTCTGGTGACCACAAGTATTGGGACAAATTCAATTATATGTGTATTAAAGTAGTAAACAATGTTAAGTATTTGGTCCCATATTCATAGCACACAATGACTACATTAAGCTTGTGACTCTACACATCTGTTGGATGCATATGCTGTTGTTCTGGTTGTGTTTCAGATCATTTTTTGCCAAATAGAAATGAATGGTAAATAATTTATTGTGTCATTTTGGAGTCACTTTTATTGTAAATAAGAATACAATATGTTTCTAAAAACTTCTACATTAATCCTGAATGAATCGTGAATAATGACGAGTGAGAAAAATACAGACACACTAATATCATACCCCCAAGACATTCTAACCTCTCACCATTACACTAACAAGGGAGGTAAATGATGGAGGACCAGTATAAAAAGTGTGAAAATGTGTGCACTCATTACTGTAAGTTGCTCTGGATATGAGTGTCTACTAAAATGGAAAAGGAATGAATAGACCATTTAAGATTTCACATAGAAATAAGTTGCGTTTGCAAAGTATTTCAAGAAACTGGAAAACATATATCAAGCAAGTATTTTCATATTCCTCAAGTATTATCAGATTAACTGTTTTGTACAGATAATTATCAGACTCAAGTTACAAATGCTGGTAAACACTCAAATACAATCCTTTACTAGTCCTGTATTAGTGGACCAATATAGACGTCTTCAGCGCTGGCAAAATATTTTTTCACAGCACCCCCAAACTACTTCCTGTGGTTATGACTGAAACCCTACCAGTGCATCATAACAGATCGTGACACCTATGAGGGTGTCATAAAGGCATATAACACTTTCAAATAAACTGGAACACCACCCAGATGGGTTGTAATGAGTTGATGCCAAAATAAAAATGCTCAAGGGTCAACGACAGTACAGTAGATATCAGCCAAATGCACTTTTGATTCTGATCCCATTTGATTTCTGTGTGTCTAGACTGTGGCCATTACCCCATCTCTGTTGGCATTGCCTGATCAACTCTTTGGACCTTAATGAATCAGGGGCATGATAAAGTTACATGTACTTGCAATATCTGAGAAGAGCATGTACTGTAGGCCTACTGTACAGAAAATATCTTAGATGGCTTAGTATGTGTCCACAGTGGGCAGTGTCAAATCTTGTCGAGTGGTTTCCGTTCTATGTGTTCTTTCTATGTGTTCTGTGTGTTTGCCAGGCTTGGCAACGAGGTAGTGGTTGAAAGGCAGTACTTCTGGAGTCTCTGCCAGAAACTGAAACACCCAGGGGAGGGCACTGAACTGACCAGGGCCTTGCACAATATACTGTCGACAGTTGCCCATCTGCACACTGACCAACTGAAAAGCCAGGGGGACATTTCTATGCCATTGCTCAATGTGCTATTAAATCAAATTGAACAACAGCTTGATGGATTCCTTGATTTGTTTCTGAACATGTTGGTATTACCTTCTCCATACAATAAAGTCACACTCTGAGAAAAAATATAATACCATACTCAAGAGCAGTGAAAGGCTGTCTCTTTACCAACATGCATCTCATGTCCTCTTTTCTGTTCCTTAGGCTCACTGAAGGACCCACAACCCGTGTGAGAATTCTAACTTGCCCAACAAAAATATGTTAAAGTGATTGGAGACATTTACCCTTGTTTCCTCAGCCTGACTGCTCATGTCAATTATTCTACCAGATAGGCTAAAAGTCTCTTGCGTGGCCATCTCTCTAATCCTGTCTCGTAGAGTAGCCAAAACAACTAGGCATTGGCTAACCATAGTGACCTGTTAAGCATGTTTGACATGTTCAGCTTTAATGCCCTTACGAAAAAAGATTGCAGTCAGAGTGCACTATAACTGCAGTTCAACTGCAGTACACTGTAGTTATTCTGCGATTACTGCGTCCAAAATACCACAGACGCCTGCAGTTACTGCACTATTACTACAGTTTAAATACTGCAATCTTTTTTGTAAGGGTGGTGCTAAAAGTAAAAAATCTATAAGAATTTCATAGCGGGGCGGGCTGTCAGATATGATGGAAATGGTAAAAACACAACCGTTGATCGCTGCCGACATCACGTGACTGTCCAGTAAATACACACGGTGAGATAGTGACAGTGCCCGTTCAGTGTTAACCGTGCCTGCCTCCTTCAGGCCCAAGTGTTAGTTAGACAGTGCCAAATTCGCATCCACTTAGGTTATTTTCCAGGAGCGCATCGGTTTGTAAATAAAAATACACCTCCCACCGCCTCCCATACTGACTGTGACTGGCTCCTCCCATACCGGTTAAATGCGCGCTCGGTGCTTCAATTCAGTACAGTGGAAGGCAGTCATGTTAGAGGAGCTGTAGAGTTTACAAACTTTAAAGCAGCAAGTATTTCCAAGTCTTGTAATCTGTTTAGTCCCGGAGCCACAGTTATGAAGACCATACTTGCTGCCTACTCCGGTGCCCTAAAAGGTAAGATATGCACCCTCTTTCAAAATTCACTGCAAACAAATTGCACACAGACTTCAGTCATCTTATCAAGCGGCAGTCATTTGATAATTGGATCATCTCCACTATATTCCAAATCCTGTGTTGGCGTGTAATCAGCTTTCGTGAGATGAAGAAGCAGCTTGCAAAACATTCAACTATGACAGAACTATGACAGCCCAAAACATAATCAGAAGTTTGTTGGGATGCTGTTTGTTGTGGATGCAATACGTCATTGTCATGTAAGCCATTTGTTCTGAAAGACATCAGATAAGCCAACACATTGGTGTGTGGTGAAGAGTGTATTTGGGCACAGTAGTTTTCATACATGTTGCTTGTGTATTTTTTTTTAGGGGTCTGATCTGTGAAGGGAGAGAAGTAAAAAAGTGTACACCAGGGCCAATTTCAGTTGGCAAATGTGAATGTTGAAGATATACAGTACATATCATGAATAGGGCTGACAAGTTCATTTATTCTACATGCCAGAGAGGCTCAAGTTTGTTCAACATAATATATGTATATCAGCAACTTTCCACAACGTTGTGCCCTGCTGAAAGCTGCCCGGTAAGGGGAAAGATGTGAGGTCAGTGACTGATTCACTGTGTAGTATTACTAGTCTACATGAAATCTTTGACCCCCTGAGGCTGATACTGCCCAGTAGCCCTGATTTTGAAAGCATTATTGACTTAATTATGCAGGTGTGGGCCAGAGTGCAGAACGGATAGTGTTTTGTTTGACAGCACGACGCAGTGTTATTTAGTCCATTAAGATAGGTTTACGTGGTTGTGTTGTCCCGTGGCATGGGAAAGATCTGCTGATGAGGCACTATGAACTTGAGTAGATTAAGAAGTGTCCCCTCAGTGGCTCGTTCTTGTTCTGGTCTGTCACTATATACATCAGTGGAGGTTCCTCAGGAGGAAGTGGAGGACTATCCTCAGTGAATTTCATAAAAAATAGTGAGACATTAAAATGATTATTTTTAGATAAATAATTTGATGATATGTTTATTATAGTTATTAAAACACACTGTGTTGCTATGAAGGTCTACAGTAGCCTCAACGGCACTCTGTAGGGTAGCACCATGGTGTAGCCGGAGGACAGCTAGTTTCCGTCCTCTGGGTACATTGACTTCAATACAAAACCTAGGAGGCTCAAGGTTTTCAGCCCCTTCCATAGACTTACACAGTAATTATGACAAGTTATGGAGGACATCCTCCAACCTGTCAGAGCTCTTGCAGCAGGAACTGACATGTTGTCCACCCAATCAAAGGATCAAAGAATAAATCTAGTACTGGAAGCATAAGCTACAGCTAGCTAGTACTGCAGTGCATAAAATGTGGTGAGTAGTTGACTCCTAGAGAAAGACTAAAGTTGAACAGTTTTGAGCAAATTAATGTCTTCAAAAATTAAGGAGAAGTGAGAGAGGGCTAGCAATTTCCTTTGTATTTATTTCACTTACTTGGCTAACAAATGCAGGTAGCTAGTTCAGCCTACTCAAACAGAGATGGATGCTATGTTAGCTAGCTGGCTATGGCTATCCAATACTGGAACTCTTCCAAGTCAAGGTAAGCTTTTGGTTTTATAAATGTATTGCCATTGGGCCCGCCGGTGTAACTTCCATACTGCTTGCTGACTGAACATTGTACTGCATAATTGTAGCATTTTTACTAACCCGTTAGGTCTAGTAGCTATGTTGACTATGACGTTAGATAATATGGTGACAAAGATGTAGGCTGTGTGTAACATTTATGATGTATGAAGCTTTGGCTTGGAAAGTTTTTTTCCGCCTGGTCACAGACAGCTGATGTATTGTGCACTGAAGTCCACAAGCGAAGGTGAAAAGGTGAGAGGAAGAGAGTGCGTATATGCGAGAAAGAATACAACAAGCAAAGTGATCATGCTGCTTGAATGGGGCTGCTATGAAAGGGAACTGTGCTTGTGTGTGATCAGAGGTGTATTCATTCCGCCTATACTTTGGAGAAAAACATTTCTTAAATGGAATGAAACTGGGATAAATAAATCTGAATTTGTCCAATAGAAATGCTCTTTTGCAACTGTTAGACTAATGATTATGCCCTAGATGCAGGCAAGACTGCAAGGCGGTATTGAATGTGTCAGTCTGTCACCCTGATTACTAAAAAAAATGTCTCTCGACCTGTGCACCTACATAATAAACTTTAATTCATAGGCTAGGTTGTACAGTAGCAACCTCATGATGGGTATGGGAAAAAATAAAGTATCATGGGTAGTAACCTAAACCTATCGATGTTACATTGAGCTGGGTGAATGGAATATGAATGACAGTCATCCAATATGCTGTAATGGAAATAAGGCCATGCTCATTAAACGGCACTGACCACCACTGATATACAGTACCAGTCAAAAGTTTGGACACCAACTCATTCAAGGGTTTTTCTTTATTTGTACTATTTTCTACATTGTAGAATAATAGTGAAGACCATTAAAACTATGAAATAACACATAGAATCATGTTGTAATCAAAAATATTTTAGATTCAAAGTAGCCACCCATTGCCTTGATGACAGCTTTGCACACACTTGGCATTCTCTCAACCAGCTTCACCTGGAATGCTTTTCCAACAGTCTTGAAGGAGTTCCCACATATGCTGAGCACTTATTGGCTGTTTTTCTTTACTCTGCGGTCCGACTCATCCCTAACCATTTCAATTGGGTTGAGGTCGGGTGATTGTGGAGGCCAGGTCATCTGATGCAGCACTCCATCATTCTCCTTCTTGGTCAAATAGCCCTCTCACACCTTGGAGGTGTGTTGGGTCATTGTCCTGTTGAAAAACAAATGATAGTCCCACTAAGCGCAAACCATTTGGGATGGCATATCGCTGCAGAATGCTGTGGTAGCCATGCTGGTTAAGTGTGCCTTGAATTCTAAATAAATCGCAGACAGTGTCACCAGCAAAGCACCATCACACTGCCTCCTCCATAATTCACGGTGGGAACTACACATGCGGAGATCATCCGTTCACCTACTCTGCGTGTCACAAAGACATGGCAGTTGGAACCAAAAATCTAAATTTGGACTCATCAGACCAAATTACAGATTTCCACCGGTCTAATGTCCATTGCTTGTGTTTCTTGGCCTAAGCAAGTCTCTTCTCATTGGTGTCCTTTAGTAGTGGTTTCTTTGCAGCAATTTGACCATGAAGGCCTGATTCACACAGTCTCCCCTGAACAGTTGATGTTGAGATGTGTCTGTTACTTGAACTTTGTGAAGCATTTATTTGGGCTGCAATTTCTGAGGCTGGTAACTCTAATGAACTGATCCTCTGTAGCAGAGATAACTCTGGGTCTTCCTTTGCTATGGCGGTCCTCATGTGAGCCAGTGTCATCATAGCACTTGAAGAAACTTTTGAAAAGTTCTTGAAATTGTCTGTATTGACTGACCTTCATGTCTTAAAGTAATGATGAACTGTCGTTTCTCTTTGCTTATTTGAGCTGTTCTTGTCATAATATGGACATGGTATTTTACCAAATAGGGCTGTCTACTGTACCTTGTCACAACCCAACTGATTGGCTCAAACACATTAAGAAGGAAAGAAATTCCACAAATTAACTTTTAACCATGCACACCTGTTAATTGAAATGCATTCCAGGTGACTACCTCATGAAGCTGGTTGAGAGAATGCCAAGAGTGTACAAAGCTGTCATCAAAGCAAAGGGTGACTACTTTGAAGAATCTCAAATATAAAATATATTTTGATTTGTTTAACACTTTTTTTTTGTGTTATTTCATAGTTTTGATGTCTTCACTATTATTTTACAATGTAGAAAATAGCCCAAATAAAGAAAAAACATGGAATGAGTAGGTGTCCAAACTTTTGACTGGTACTGTATAAAACATTAACCAGTTAAACTCTGAGCAGTTGTTTTGGGCCATGTACAGGGCCCGGTGTGACATATCATTTGAAGCTACAGGCCATGTCTTTTTTATTTAATCGAACCCCATAAAGGCTATAAATCATGCGCTATGGGACATATTTATATAGTATGCAATGTAGGTCAAGTCACCAAAAGTGCAACCATTTAGTATGCATGGAAAGGGTCCACCCTGATGGTCATTGTAAAGAATTGCATTTCCTTCTCCATCCACATTGCCTTGTATGCATCCTCCACATGCGCCTTTTTGCTTGCTCATTGTTTTCAATAGGAAAAGTGAATGGGAAAAGTCGTTTTGAAGTTTCTTCACCTGTCTATCTTATTTAAAAACTCCGGAACCTCAAAGCCCTGATTGCTAAGTTCATTTAAAGGCTTACAAATCCATTCAGCTATTTTGGCACAGTGACTCACTACACAAACCAGACCCAAGTAGCCAAGAGACATGATGTGGCCTCCTACTGCTGTCTAGTGGATGAACTGGGAATCAGACATATATTTACATCAATGGATAGATATACTTCAGATTTCACTTCATATGTATATCATTCCTATAAGACAAAGTTTTGTATTGTTTGCTGCATCAGGCTCTGTAGTAGTCACATTGTTTCTGACACGTGTATCTGAATCCCATAGTTCTTACCTTTTTCTAACAGTACTAAGCATGTGTTTTTAAGACTAATAATTTTGGAACCGAAATGTACATTGAGGGTATTATACAATATTTTGCGTCATTTAGAAAATGCCACCAGAGGGGTGGTCAGAGTTTAATAGGTTTTAAGGACACTTGCTCGTTCCAAGACAGACTGACCAGGTGAATCCAGATGAAAGAAGCTATGATCCCTTATTGATGTCACTTGTTAAATCAACTTCAACCAGTGTAGATTTGTATTTATTATGGATCCCTAGGCAGCAGCTACTCTTCCTGGGGTCCAGTAAAAACTAAGGCAGTAAGATGCATACATTAAAATAAATTTTACAACAGATTTCACAATACATTAAGTGTGTGCCCTCTGGCCACTACTCTACTACGCCACACAATCCAGGTGTACGTGTGTGTTTATACCTGTGTGTGTAACTCTTCACAGTCCTCGCTGTTCCATAAGGTGTATTTTTATCTGCTTTTTAAATCAGATTTTACTGCTTGTGTGAGTTACTTGATGTTGAATAAAGTTCCATGTAGCCATGGCTCTATGCAGTACTGTGCACCTCCCATAGTCTTTTCTGGACTTGAAGACGGGGTTTGCATGGGTGTCCGAGCTGTGTGCTAGTAGTTTAAACACAGCTCGGCGCATTCAACATTATTACAAAAACAAGTAGTGATGACGTCAATCTCTCTTCTACTTTGAGCGATTGACATGCATATTATTAATTTTAGCTCTACGTGTACATTTTAAGGGGCAGTTCCCTCTTTGTGGCACCTGACCACACGACTGGGAAGTAGTCCAGGTGCGACAACTAGGACCTGCCTTGTTGTTAAGAAGGCAGAGCAGTGCTTTATTATGGGGAGAGGGCTTCCCATCTTACAGGTAACTCTCAATCCACAATATAGCATGGGGTGTAAAGTCATAATGAAGGTCAAGAGACAGGTTAAAGAAGCATTTTTAATCCTTGAGACAATTGAGACATGGATTGTGTATGTGCGCCATTGAGAGTGACTGGGCAAGATACAAGATTTGCCAAGTGCACTGGTTTGAGTGTGTCAAGAACTGAAAACTGCTGGATATTTCACACTCAACAGCTTCCCCTGTGTATCAAGAATAGTCCACCACCCAAAGGACATCCAGCAAACTTGACACAACTGTGGGAAGCATTGGCGTCAACATGGGCCAGCATCCCTGATGAATGCTTTCGACACCTCATTGAGTCCATGGCCCGACTAATTGAGGCTGTTCTGAGGGCAAAAGGGGCGGTGCAACTCAATATTAGGAAGGTGTCCCTAATATTTTGTACACTAAGTGTACATGTAGATGTCAGGACTGTGGCTCTGCTCTTTATGAGTAGTGATCAGACCATGGTGGTAAGTTGCTCTGTTTCTATAGCAATTGCAGTGGCATGAGGAATTTGACGTGATGTTTATTGCTTGTGGTCTGTTTGATCACGGAGCTTTGTAAGGGATGAACATTTTGTTCATTTTCTCTCTAGTGTCTAATCTAATGTCCCTTGTGTATTTGACATACTTTGAGAACCTGGAAAAGGATTGACAGTTTATTTTCATATTCTAGTCTTCTCACTGACTGCAACTGTGACCTTAATCGATTGATGTGGATGTACTGTACAGTATTGACTCATTTATGACCCTGTCTATCTTCTCTAGGCACAGGCTATAGCATCCTCTTGTCCCTGCAGGACCTGCCCTCCCCTCCATGGCCTGCCCTTCGATCCAAGCTGGAGAAACACCTTCAGGTCATCGCAGTTCTTCAGTGGGTCATCTCCTTCCTCGCCATGGGTGAGAATGTGACTGGATCTCTGTGTGGCTCTAACTACACTAAACAAAAATATAAACACAACATGTCAAGTGTTGGTCCCATGTTTTATGAGCTGAAATAAAAGATTGAAATGTTCCATACGCACAAAAAGCTTTTTTCTCTCAAATGTTGTGCACAGATTTGTTTAAATCCCTGTTAGTGAGCATTTCTCTTTTGCCAATGTAATCCATCCACCTAACAGGTGTGGCATATCAAGAAGCTGATTAAACAGCATGATCATTACACAGGTGCACCTTGTGCTGGGGACAATAAAAGGCCACTGAAATGTGCAGTTTTGTCACAACATAATGCCACAGATGACCCAAGTTTTGAGGGAGTGTGCAATTGGCATGCTGACTGCAGGAATGTCCACCATAGCTGTTGCCAGATAATTGAATGTTCAATTCTCTCCATAAGCCGCCTCCAATGTCGTTTAGAGAATTTGGCAGTAAGTCCAACTGGCCTCACAACCGCAGACCACGTGTAACCACGCCAGCCCAGGACCTCCACATCCGGCTACTTCACCTGCAGGAATGTCTGAGACCAGCCACCCGGATAGCTGATGAAACCGTGGGTTTGCACAACCAAAGAATTTCTGCACAAACTGTCAGAAACCGTCTCGGGGAAGCTGATCTGCGTGCTCGTCGTCCTTACCGGGGTCTTGACCTGACTGCAGTTCAGTTTCATAACCGACTTCAGTAGCCAAATGCTCACCTTTGATGGCCACTGGCATGCTGCAGAAGTGTGCTCTTAACGGATAAATCCCAGTTCAACTGTACTGGGCAGACGGCGTGTGTGGGCGAGCGATTTGCTAATGTCAACGTTGTGAACAGAGTGTCCCATGGTGGGGTTATGGTATGGGCAGGCATAAGCTATTGACAATGAACACAGTTGCATTTTATCAATGGCAATTTGAATGCACAGAGATACTGTAATGAGATCCTGAGGCCCATTGTTGTGCCATTCATCTACCACCAACACCTCAAGTTTCAGCCTGATAATGCACTGCCCCATGTCACAATAACTGGAAGCTAAAAATGTCTCAGTTCCTAGTGGCCTGCATACTTGACAGTACAGTGCAGGTGCTGAATAGCTGTTCCTCTGCTCTCTCTCCTATCCTATCCGACCACATAGGCATCAGCTGCACTGTGCTGTTAATCTACATGTTCTGCACAGACCTCTGGGTGATCGCTGCCATGTACACTACCTGGCTAATCTTCGACTGGAACACCCCCAAACAAGGCAAGTACCACGGTCACTCAAACCGGCTCTTAATAATGGTCAGGTTGAGAGGGTTTTTCCCTGTCAGTCCTGGGATTTGAACTGGCAACCTTTCGGTTCCTTACTTAACCTAATGGCTGCCGTTGCCCTATTGTGGTTAAATTGTGCCCTTCTATACAGTGCTTTCAAAGTATTCAGACCCCTTGACTTTTTCCACATTCTGTTAGGTTATAGCCTTATTATAAAATGTATTGCATTGTGTTTTCCCTAAATCTACACACAATACCCCATAATGACGAAGCAAAAACATGTTTAGAAATTTTTGGAAATATCACATTTTTAAATAAGTATTCAGACTCTTTACTCAGTACTTTGTTGAAGCACCTTTGGCAGCGATTACAGCCTCGAGTCTTCTTGGGTATGACGCTACAAGCTTGGCACACCTGTATTTTGAAGTTTCTCCCATTCTTCTATGCAGATCCTCCCAAGCTCTGTCAGGTTGGTGGCGGAGCGTTGCTGCACAGCTATTTTCAGGTCTCTCCAGAGATGTTCAAGTCCAGGCTCTGGCTGGGCCACTCAAGGACATTCAGAAACTTGCTCTGGAGCAGGTTTTAATCAAGGATCTCTGTACTTTGCTCTGTTTACCTTTGTCTGAATCCTGACTAGTCTCCCAATCCCTGCCGCTGAAAAAACATCCCCACAGCATGATGCTGCCACCACCATGCACCATCCCTACGGTGTAGCCAGGTTTCCTCCAGACGGGATGCTTGGCATTCAGGCCAAAGAGTTAAACCTTGGTTTCATCAGACCAGAGAATCTTGGGTCTCATGGTCTCAGTCTTCAGGTGCCTTTTGGCAAACTCCAAGCGGGCTGTCATGTGTCTTTTACTGAGTGGCTTCTGTCTGGCCACTCTAGCATAAAGGCCTGATTGGTGGAGTTCTGCAGAGATGGTTGTCATTCTGGAAGGTTCTCCCATCTCCACAGAGGAACTCTAGAGCTCTGTCAGTGACCATCGGGTTCTTGGTCACCTCCTTGACCAAGGTCTCTTTCTTTAGATTTTTCCCATGATGTCAAGCAAAGAGGCACTGAGTTTGACGGTAGGCCTTGAAATGCATCCACAGGTACACCTCCAATTGACTCGGGCTAATTGACATCATTTATCAGAAGCTTATAAAGCCATGACATAATTTTCTGCAATTTTCCAAGCTGTTTAAGGCACAGTCAACTTAGTGTATGTAAACTTCTGAACCACTGGAATTGTGATACAGTGAAATAATCTGTCTGTAAACAATTGTTGGAAAAATTACTTGTGTCATGCACAAAGTAGATGTCCTAACCAACTTGCCAAAACTATAGTTTGTTAACAAGAAATTTGTGGAGGGTCATGTCAGGATGAGCCTGCAGGAAGGGTACGAAATGAGGGAGGAGGATGTCTTACCTGTAACGCACAGCGTTGAGATTGCCTGCAATGACAACAAGCTCAGTTCGATGAAGCTGTGACACACTGCCCCAGACCATGACGGACCCTCCACCTCCAATTTGATCCCGCTCCAGAGTACAGGCCCCGGTGTAACATTCATTCTTTTGACGATAACCGCGAATCCGACCATCACCCCCAGTGAGACAAAACCACGACTCGTCAGTGAAGAGCACTTTTTGCCAGTCCTGTCTGGTCCATAGGTGACGTTGTTGCTGGTGATGTCTGGTGAGGACCTACCTTACAACAGGCCTACAAGCCCTCAGTCCAGCCTCTCTCAGCCTATTGCGGACAGTCTGAACACTGATGGAGGGATTGTGCGTTCCTGGTTTAATACGGGCAGTTGTTGCCATCCTGTACCTGTCCCGTGGTGTGATGTTCGGATGTACCGATCCTGTGCAGGTGTTTGTTACATGTGGTCTGCCACTGCGAGGGCGATCAGCTGTCCATCCTGTCTCCCTGTAGAGCTGTCTTAGGCGTCTCACAGTACGGACATTGCAATTTTATTCCCCTGGCCACGTGCAGTCCTCATGCCTCCTTGCAGCATGCCTAAGGCACGTTCACGCAGATGAACGTGTTTTTCAGAGTCCGTATAAAGGCCTATTTAGTGTCCTAAGTTTTCATAACTGTGACCTTAATTGCCTACCGTCTGTAAGCTGTTAGTGTCTTAACGACCATTCCACAGGTGCATGTTCATTAATTGTTTATGGTTCATTGAACAAGCATGGGAAACAGTGTTTAAACCCTTTACAATGAAGATCTGTGAAGTTATTTGGATTTTTATGAATAGTTATTTTGCTGAGTTTATATACATACACTACCGTTCAAAAGTTTTGGGTCACTTAGAAGCATCCTTGTTTTTGAAAGAAAAGCTAATTATTTGGTCCATTTAAAATCACATCAAATTGATCAGAAATACAGGTTACATTGTTATTGTTGTAAATTACTATTGTAGCTGGAAACGGCAGATTATTTTATTTATTTTTTGTATGACTATATAGTTATTCCACTAAAAATCAGCAGTTTCCAGCAACAATAGTCATTTGCAACATTAACAATGTCTACACTGTATTTCTGATCAATTTGATGTTATTTTAAATGGACAAAAAAGTTGCTTTTCTTTCAAAAACAAGGACATTTCTAAGTGGCCCCAAACTTTTGAACGTGTGTGTATGACACACCTACTCATTCAAGAGTTTTTCTTTAGTTTCACTATTTTCTACATTGTAGAATAATAGTGACGACATCAATACTATGAAATGTAGTAACCAAAAAAGTGTTAAACAAATCTAAATAATATTTAAGATTCTTCAAAGTAGCCACACTTTGCCTTGATGACAGCTTTGCACAATCTTGGCATTCTCTCAACCAGCTTCACCTGGAATGTTTTTCCAACAGTCTTGAAGGTCCCACATATGCTGAGCACTTGTTGGCTGCTTTTCCTTCACTCTGCGGTCCAACTCATCCCAAACCATCTCAATTGGGTTGAGGTTGGGTGATTGTGGAGGCAAGGTCGTCTGATGCAGCACTCCATCACTCTCATACTAAGCACAAACTAGATGGGATGGCGTATCGCTGCAGAATGCTGTGGTAGCTATGCTGCTTAAGTGTGCCTTGAATTTTAAATAAATCACTGATTGTGTCACCAGCAAAGCACCATCACACCTCCTCCATGCTTCACGGTGGGAACCACACATGCGGAGAACATCCGCTCACCTACCCTGCGTCTCACAAAGACACGGCAGTTGGAACCAAAAATCCATCAGACCATATTACAGATTTCCACCGGTCTAATGTCCATTGCTTGTGTTTCTTGGCCTAAGCAAGTCTCTTCTTATTATTGGTGTCCTTTAGTAGTGTTTTTTTTGCAGCAAGTCAACCATGAAGGCCTGATTCACGCAGTCTCCTCTGAACAGTTGAGATGTGTCTGTTACTTGAACTCTGTAGCATTTATTTGGGCTGCAATCTGAATGTGCAGTTATTCTAATGAACATATCCTCTGCAGCAGAGGTAACTCTGGGTCTTCCTTTCCTGTGGCGGTCCTCATGACAGCCAGTTTCATCATAGCGCTTGATGGTTTTTGTGACTGCATTTGAAGAAACTTTCAAAGTTCTTGAAATGTTCTGTATTGACTGACCTTCATGTCTTAAAGTAATGATGGACTGTCATTTCTCTTTGCTTATTTTAGCTCTTCTTGCCATAACCCTATTTGGTAAAAGACCAAGTCCATATTATCTTCTGTTTACCACCCCTACCTTGTCACCACAGAACTGATTGGCTTAAACGCATTAAGAAGGAAAGAAATTCCACAAACTAACTTTAAAACAAGGCACACCTGTTAATTGCAATTCATTCCAGGTGACTACCTCATGAAGCTGGTTGAGAGAAAGCCTTGCACACTTTTGGCAGTCATCAAGGCAAAGGGTGGCTACTTGTATTCTTCAAACATATTTTGATTTGTTTAATACTATTTTGGTTACTACATGATTCCATATGTTTATTTCACAGTTTTGATGTCTTTACTATTATTCTACAATGTGTAAAACTAAAGAAAAACACTTGAATGAGTAGGTGTGTCCAAACTTTTGACTGGTAATGTGTGTGTGAAACTGGTGTCATTTCAGAAGCAGTGGTTTGTGTCTGTGACCATAAGGAGCTGTGCTGGGAAATTGAGTTAATTGGCACTATGTTACTGTTTATTTACATTAATCATTATGTGGGTTACATGATTCATTATTCAGTATTATTCTGACTGGAGATCTATCCATTACCTCGGTTTTCTCAGGTGGCAGGAGGTCCTCTTGGGTGAGGAACTGGACTGTGTGGACTTACTTCAGAGATTACTTTCCCATCAGGGTGAGTGGAAAAGAATAGGCCTAACATTTTTAAAGGTATAATGTGTGAACTTACGGGTGTGTGTGGAATGTGTGATTCGGGAATGGGCCATTCAGTGCTATGTAGCATCTTGACCTCTTATATTGGAGGATGTATAAACAAATAAAAGTGGGATGGTTTTCACTTGTCAGTGTGTATGCGTTGTCATAAGGCCAGATAATTAGGTTTGCTATCAAACTGGAAATTTGATGGAATACAACATGGATATGCCTGCCTGTACAGATGATAAAATGTGCTTTTTCTGGTCAGATACAAAGTTAAAGAGCATCAATGTTTTTATTGATTATGGTGTGCTGTAGCACAAGCTTGACGATAACCTTATCTGTGACTGTATCCAGTATCAGCTGCTGGTTCCTGTTCCCTGATGATGCTATAAGGAGTTGACGTCGGTTGAAAGGATAGGCTTTGCCCCGCCTGATAGGCGACAGCTCATCGCTGAGTTTTTTCCCAATTTGTATTATTTCGCTCCTCCGCATCTGGAGATTGTTGGGAGACACGTTCTCTTGGTATCCTAACAGCAATACATTTTTTGCCTTCACATTTTTTGGCAAGTTCCTCTTGTGCTTTCTCTCGCTGCCCTGCTGACCAAGGGTTGAATTAGCTGAGTTGTTTGTATGCCTTCACACTCCTCATGAATATCAATGAACCAACGGCATTCAAATTACATCTGCTATGTTTACTTGTCCTTCAGTTCAGCTATTTGATTTAAGTGTTTAAAATGGAGCATTTTAGAAACATTACCCTACAATAAATGTTTTACCATACAATCTCTTTCACTCATACATAGAAAGTATAGTCAAAGGCTCTTAAAGCGAAGCCAGATCTTGGATATGGTCACCGAATAAAGGTAGTCTTAACCAAAATTACTAAATTATTGACAGTTAACAGCCAGGAGGGATTCAGGTGTGTGTGTGTGTGTGTGTTGCCTCTGGAGCTTGAACTTTGGCCCTGCTTGTGATCCATACTTTGAGAACTGACTGTTTCTGTCTGAGTGGCTTGATGATCACTTATTTGCATCAAGTAGCTCTGATGCAAACTGAATAAAATGGCTGTGTTTGATAACATGTCTCTGCATCGATTAGAGACTTAAAGTATTGTGTTTTTTGGGGTTGGTAACTAGGATGATGTTTACTGCTGTTTGTGATGTGGAGTTAAGGGGCTTCAATTGTAGGGTTTTCTGGCTCAAAGACGCACTGTATGCCAGGTATTGGTGGGGCTTAAGACACATTAGATACTTCACATGTCAACATCCTGTTTCAGATGAATGGTTGCTTAACTTGTTTTAGCTTGTGCAACTAATGCAGTTGGATGCCAGCTGGTAGCCACCTGGCTGGTGGCAGTGTGAGTGTGTCAGTGCATGCAGGGACAGTGGCTTACATCTTGCAGTGCCAGCAAGGTCTCCTTCTCTCTTCCACTCACTGCATGTATATTATCAAATACAGCGGTGGCCGGTTATTGGCTGAATGCCCGGGGCACAAGGTGGTTGGAGTGGTCAACAAAGCAGCATGGCAGAAATATAATCGCAAGTTTTCAAACTTAAAAAAAATGTATTTATTAAAAATCAAACATTCTCAAGTGATTTTGTGCATTTGAGCAACAGCATAAGTACACCTATTTTACTTTTGCATATCAAACTGAATAACCACTGCTACACATGCTGACACTGTTTTTGAACAGATAGATTATACTATTTAGAACGAGCAGTCAGCTCACAAAAGATCGAGTGCACCAGGATGGCTAGCTAACAATGTCACAAAGCATGATGCGCTAGCCAGTTAACTTTCATTCTGAAATAACTTCATATTTCTGAGTTCGTCAGATATTAGTTTAGAAAGACTTAAAATTGGCATTGGAGCTAGCTGGCTAGCTGCTTATCAAAGGTACACTGTGGCCACCTGCTCATCAAACATCTCATTCCAAAATCATGGACATTAATATGGAGTTGGCCCCCCTTCTGCTGCAATAACAGCCTTCACTCTTCTGGGAAGGCCTTCCACTAGAAGTTGGATATTGTTGCAGGGACTTGCTTCCATTCAGCCACGAGCATTAGTGAGGTCGGGCACTAATGTTGGTCGATTAGTCTTGGCCCGCTGTCGGCATTTCAATTCATCCCAAAGGCGGTTGATGGGGTTGAGGTAAGGGCTCTGTGCATGCCAGTCAAGTTCTTCCACACTGATCTTGACAAAGCATTTCTGTATGGGCCTCTTTGTGCACATGGGCAATTTGGAAGCACAGAATCATCTAGAATGTCATCGTATGCTGTAGCGTTAAGATTTCCCTTCACTGGAATTAAGGGGACTTGCCGAAACCATGAAAAACAGCCCCAGACCATTATTCCTCCTCCACCAAACTTTACAGTTGACACTATGCATTGGGGCAGGTCGCTTTCTCCTGGCATCCGCCATATCCAGGTTCGTCTGTCAGATGGTGAAGTGTGATTCATCACTCCAGGGAAGGCGTTTCCACTGGTCCAGAGTCCAATGGCGGTGAGCTTTACACCCCTCCAGCTGACGCTTGGAATTGCGCACGGTGAGTTTAGGCTTGTGTGTGGCTGCTCGGCCATGGAAACCCATTTAATTTCATGAAGCTCACGGCAAACAGTTTTTGTGGTGACGTTGCTTCCAGAGGCAGTTTGGAACTCGGTAGTGAGTGTTGCAACCGAAGACAGACAATTTTTACACGCTTCAGCACTCTGCGGTCACGTTCTGTGAGCTTGTGTGGCCTACCACTTTGTGGCTGAGCCATTGTCGCTCCAAGAGAATTCTCATCGGTTATTGTCACTGCCGTGTATATTCCACCCCAAGCGGATATCACGACGGCCCTCAAGGAACTTCACTGGACTCTATGTAAACTGGAAACCATATATCCCGAGGCTGCATTTATTGTAGCTGGGGATTTTAACGAAGCAAATTTGAGAACGAGGCTACCTAAAGTTTGTAAGCATATTGATTGTAGCACTCATGCGGGCAATACACTGGATCACTGCTACTCTAACTTCCGCGATGCATCCAAGGCCCTCCCCCGCCCTCCCTTCGGAAAATCCGACCACGACTCCATTTTGCTCCTACCGTCCTATAGGCAGAAAATCAAACAGTAAGTACCCGTGACAAGAACCATTCAACGCTGGTCTGACCAATCGGAATCTACGCTTCAAGATTGTTTTGATCACACGGACTGGGAAAGGTTCCGGGCAGCCTCGGAGAATAACATTGATTTATTCGGTGAGTGAGTTTATAAGGAAATGCATTGGAGATGTTGTACCCACTGACTATTAAAACCTACCCTAACCAGAAACCGTGGATAGATGACGGCATTCACACAACAAAGCGTGAACCACCACATTTAACCATGAAAAGATGACTGGGAATATGGCCATATATAAACTAGGCAATGAAACAAGCGAAATGTCAGTATAGGGACAAAGTGGAGTTGCAATTCAACAGCTCAGACACAAGACGTATGTGGCAGGGTCTACAGACAATTACGGACTACAAAAAGAAAACCAGCCACGTCACAAACGCCGCCGTTTTGCTTCCAGACAAACTAAGCGCCTTCTTTGCCCGCTTTGAGGATAATACTGTGCCATCGACGCGGCCCACTACCAAGAACTGTGGGGCCCCCCCTCCTTCTCCGTGGTCAACGTGAGTAAGACATTTAAACGTGTTAACCCTCGCAAGGCTGCTGGCCCAGACGACATCCCTAGCCACGTCCTCAGAGCATGTGCAGACCAGCAGTCTGGTGTGTTTTAGACATATTCAATCACTCCCTGTCCCAAGAAGGCAAAGATAACTAAATGACTATCGCCCCGTAGCACTCACTTCTGTCATCATGAAGTGCTTTGAGAGACTAGTCATGGATCATATCACCTCCACCTTACCTGCCACCCTAGACCTACTTCAGTTCGCATACCGCCCCAACAGGTCCACAGACGATGCAATCACCATCACACTGCACACTGCCCTATACCATCTGGACAAGAGGAATACCTATGTAAGAATGCTGGTTAACTCTAGCTCAGCATTCAACACCATGGTACCTTCCAAGCTCATCATTAACCTTGAGGCCCTGGGTCTCAACCCCGCCCTATGCAATTGGGTCCTGGACTTTCTGACGGGCTGCCGCCAGGTGGTGAATGTAGGAAACAACACCTCCGCTTTGCTGATCCTCAACACTGGGGCCCCACAAGGGTGCGTGCTCAGCCCCCTCCTGTACTCCCTGTTCACTCACGACCTCGTGGCCATGCACGCCTCCAACTCAATCAAAGTTTGCAGACGACACAAAAGTAGTGGGCTTGATTGCCAACAACGACGAGACAGTTTACAGGGAGGAGGTGAGAGCACTCGGAGTGTGGTGTCAGGAAAACAACCTCTCACTCAACGGCAATAAAACAAAGGAGATGATCGTGGACTTCAGGAAACAGCAGAGGGAGCACCTCCCTATTCACATTGACGGGACAGCAGTGAAGAAGGTGGAACGTTTTAAGTTCCTCTGCGAACACATCACAGACAAACTGAAATGGTCCACCCACACAGACAGTGTGGTGAAGAAGGCGTAACATCGCCTCTTCAACCTCAGGAGGCTAAAGAAATTTGGCTTGTCACCTAAAACCCTCAAACTTTTACAGATGCACAATTGAGAGCATCCTGTCGGGTTGTATCACCGCCTGGTACGGCAATTGCACCGCCCTGAACCGCAAGGCTCTCCAGAGGGTGGTGCGGTCTGCACAACGCATCACCGGGGGCAAACTACCTGCCCTCCAGGACACCTACAGCACCCGATGTCACAGGAAGGCCAAAAAGACAATCAAGGACAAGAACCACCTGAGCCACTGCGAGGTCAGTACAGGTGCATCAAAGCTGGCCCATCAGACTGTTAAACAGTCATCACTAACACAGAGGCTGCTGCCTACATACAGACTCGAATCATTGGCCACTTTAATAAATGGATCACTAGTCACAGTAAATAATGCCACTGTAATAATGTTTACATATCTTACATTACTCATCTCATATGTGTATATACTGCATTTTATACCATCTATTGCATCTTGCCTATGCCGCTCGATCATCGCTCATCCATATGAGCGACGACTCATGAATATGTACATATATTCCCAATACTGTATTTTATTAATTTATCTTGCTCCTTGGCATCCCAGTATTTCTACTTGCACATTCATCTTCTGCGCATCTACCATTCCAGTGTTTAATTGCTATATTGTAATTACTTCGCCACCATGGCCTATTTATTGTCTTAACTTCCTTGTCTTACCTCATTTGCACTCAATGTATATAGACTTTTTGTTTTATTTTTTCTACTGTATTATTGACTGTTTTGTTTATTCCATGTGTAACTCTGTTGTACGTGTCGAATTGCTATGCTTTATCTTGGCCAGGTCGCAGTTACAAATGAGAACTTGTTCTCAATTAGCCTACCTGGTTAAATAAACATTTTTATTCCATCCCTTTTAGATTTGTGTGATTAGGTAGTCATTGTGGAATTGTTAGATATTACTGCACTGTCGGAACTAGAAGCACAAGCATTTCGCTACACTCCAATTAACATCTGCTAACCATTTTGTATGTGTCCAATAAAATGTTACTTGATTTACACCTTTACAATAACAGCATTTACAGTTGACCGGGGCCGCTCTAGCAGGGCAGTATTGCATCTCATTGTGAACAGTAGTTTCATTACATTCTGCCCAAACTCCATCGACTACCTCCTCTCTCAGAATGGAACTGGCTTCTACACCTGCATTGTTTGGTGTTTTATATCAGCTGATGTAAGAAGGGCTATATAAATACATTTTATTTAGTGGAAACGTGCAGGTAAACATCCCAGACACACAGCACATTTTGCCTTATTTGCCTGTAAATTTACTTTATTACTTGAGTGCAAAAGATGCATCATATCAGGGCTAAAATGATAAGCTGTTCCAATTTCAGGACATTAGTCTTAACACATCCTCTAAACCTCCTCTCCTCTGAGACTGGTGTGATAGTACAGTCTAATCATGTCTCTTTTGTCATCTTTTTTTCCAGCTCATCAAGACACATAACCTGCTGCCCAGCCGAAACTACATCTTTGGGTACCACCCCCATGGGATCTTCTCTTTCGGAGCCTTCTGTAACTTTGGGACTGAGGCCACTGGATTCTCCAAGAAGTTCCCGGGTATCAAGCCTTCTCTTGCCACCCTGGCTGGAAACTTCCGGATGCCAGTCCTTAGAGACTATCTCATGTCTGGGGGTGAGATGGTTTCTGGGAGTTTTGTCCCTCTGAAGAGGCTGCCTCTTCTCTCTTTAAACTGCTGATAACAGCCCTTTATCTACAGACTGTAATTTGGCAGAACTCTGAGATTTGTCCTATTGCGCAGCCAGGATGAAACAGCCAGCCTCTGTCTACCAACCTGTATTTGCTGATCTCGCTATTGTAGGGAGCTGCTTCTGTCAAAAGCTAACAGTGCAGGTTATCTTAATTTGGTCATTTAGAGTAGTATTGCAGTGTAATGTAAAATGTACAGCAATAATATGTGTCTGTGCTCAACCAGTATGTATTTTCTCTTAAATAATGTCTACTGAAAACAGACTTTATGGTTTGGTCTTTGGGCTCATGTGTGATTGCTGAGCCTAACCCCATTCTCTCCCGTGCGTCAGGTATCTGCCCAGTGAATCGTAACTCCATCGACTACCTCCTCTCTCAGAATGGAACTGGCAACGCAGTGGTCATCGTTGTCGGGGGAGCAGCAGAATCTCTGGACTGTGCTCCAGGCATAAATTCTGTCACCCTGAATAACCGCAAGGGCTTTGTGAGGCTGGCCCTCCAGCAAGGGTGAGAGTAGAGCACAAACATTCTGCCATACACAAATCCTGGCCACACACGTACACTACATGAGCAATAATATGTGGTCACCTGCTCGTCGAACATCCCATTCCAAAATCATGGCCATTAATATGGAGTTGGTCCACCCTTTTGTTGGTTTAACAGCCGCCACTCTTCTGGGAAGGCTTTCCACTAGATGTTGGAACATTGCTGCATGGACTTTCTTCCATTCAGAGCATTAGTGAGGTCAGGCACTGATGTTGGGCAATTAGGCCTGGGAAGTCGGCGTTCCAATTCATCCTAAAGGTGTTCGATGGGGTTGAGGTCAGGGCTCTTTGCAGGCCAGTTAAGTTCTTCCATACCGATCTCGACAAATCATTTCTGTATGAACCTCACTTTGGCCATGGGGGTATTGTCATGCTGAAACTGTTGCCACAAAGTTGGAAGCATTGAATCGTTTAGAATGTCATTGTATGCTGTAGCTTTAAGATTTCCCTTCACTGGAACTAACTAGTCCGAACCATAAAAATAAAAAAAACAGCCACAGACCATTATTCCTCTTCCACCAAACTTTACAGTTGGCACTATACATTGGGGCAGGTAGCATTCTCCTCGTATCCGCCAAACCCAGATTCGTCCGTCGGACTGCCAGACGGTCAAGTGTGGCGATTCACTCCCGAGAACGCGTTTCCACTGCTTCAGAGTCCAATGGCAGCGCTCTTTACACCACTCCAGCCAATGCTGGAAGGTTGATGCTGAAATAGCCAAATCCACTAATTTGAAGGGGTGTCCACATACTTATTTGTACATAGTGTACCTCTCTGTTACACACATCAATTGATCTGACTACATGGTGTTTGTTTTTATGTAAGACATCTCATCGGGCCAGCACAGAAAAACACATCTAGTCTGCCTATGTGAACATCTAGTCTGCCTATGTGAACGTATTGATGTTAGGTATTGCACAAAACAGCCCTGGAGTATTCCTACCTTAGTGGACTTTGTCTACGTTTGTCCTCAACACTAGTTTTTGAAATATTAGACCGTAAATCTAATGTCATTATGACCAATTGGATTGAATCGAGAGAATTGGCTCAACAATAGGATTGGCACCAGGGTTGGGTTAAGTCTAAAAATTATATTCTAATTCAATTCCCCCCTCCCTGAAAATTATATTTAATTCAAATTCCAGGTCAGTCTTTGAATTCAGACATTCATTTCCTCTCAATTCCAATGTTAGGTCAATTCCAAGGATTCAATCTCTAATGCAATATTATCTCCGAAAATTCAAATTTCTTCAGGCTGATCATGTCATTGTTCAGACAACCTAGCTATATTGAAATTATTTAAATTGCAGTCAATTTGTTATACGAAGTTCATTAACTGTGAAATTTACAAATATTGAATTCTAATTAAATTCAAAGTCAGAACGGTCTAATTTCAAGATTGTTGAAATTATATTGAATTCAATGTAAATTCTCCACTTCATGAGTGAATTTAATTGGAATTTTAAATTGGAATTGACCACAACCCTGATTGGCACAAAACACTTACTCGTGTGGTAATTGGTCCTCAATTGCTCAGAGCTCCTCCTGGCATACAGTACACAGGCACCTGGGTCAAGGCCAAAGGATGGACTCCATCAGATTGTGACTCCTGAGAACACTGTTTCGGCACACTGAGTGAGCTGGCGTAGACCAGATCAGACTAACTGGGAATCCCACTCTACTCCAGACCCATTAGGCTGCCATTTTGACTTGCTCAACTTATCCAAACAAGCCCACTTCAGTGATAAATATTGTTTGATGGTTGATTGTAGATACGCTGGTTAATGGTGTCTTAGAGGTTGTATAAAATGTTATGTAGAGTAGACCCTCATTCACAACAACCTTCGATAACATGCATGATTGCTAATTTCCCCTGGCATGTACAGTACGTTTCTGGGTCACTGGCTCATATTTCTAGGATCTCTAAGACAAGTGGCATGTAGGCCTATGTTACCTTGGTTAAATGCTTCCCAAAGGTTCCTTTTCTAAATTCCTCATAATGCGTTTTCATGACAGATGTTGAAATGGAGCAGGGAAGCACCAAAACAAGTCATCATCATTCAGAGATCAGGTGATATCCATTATGCCCTATGAGTAACTTCTGGAGACTAATGTAAACCCTTGCTCTCTGTCAGGTCTGACCTGGTGCCGGTCTACTCCTTTGGGGAGAACAATGTGTACAAGCAGGTGATCTTTGAGGAGGGAACCTGGTGTCGGCTAGCTCAGAAGCGGCTGCAGAAGATTCTGGGCTTTGCTCCCTGTCTGTTCCATGGCTGTGGCCTCTTCTCCGACTCCTGGGGAATGGTGCCTTACAATAAACCCATCACCACCATTGGTGAGAAACCCTCTCCAAGACCACACTGAAAGTGTCTCACAGGCATTTAGTGCTGGATGACTTAGTTTCTGGTAGTGATCCAGGCCATGTGTTTGATGCTATTCACTCTGTTCTGCCCATTATTATGAGCCATCCTCCCCTCAGCAGCCTCCTGTTATCCATCTATCTTATTGATCTTATCTATCAAAATATATGCTCAACTCAAATTGTTCTGTCAGCCAGGATCTGTAGATTATAGTCCATCTGTAAAAATCTTAAGTAATTACAATGCTAGGTCAGGTTATGGTTACTACCAAGCAGTTCAAGGGCAACTCTAGCTCCTCTGTGTTAACAGAACCAACCACACAGTCAACATTTTCTCTTCCCTGCATCAAGGCCATGTTCATGTTAAACGTTGCAGTTCGTCAAACCAAAAAGTAAAATGTCAAAGTTGATTTTGCGGATATTGATTTTTACCCCCTTCTCTTAGTGGGTGAACCGATCACGGTACCAAAAGTTGAGGAGCCTACTCGGGATATGGTGGAACTGTACCATGCCATGTACATCAAGTCCCTCAGGAGCCTCTTTGACAAGTATAAGACCCGCTTCGGATTGAAAGAGAGTGACATCCTGCACATCCAATGAGGAAAGAGTGAGTGGGACCCCCTCGGAACCTTGTTCAGCCTCGACACCCCATTCACGTGCATGGCTCTGATTGATTGTCTCTGGAATTCAATCGATATACATAAAGTTGTGGGAATAAATCCACAGCTCTCTCATCCTCGTCCAGTATACAAGGCTCACGTCCCTACTCCACTCAGAGTGAAAATGGCAGGTTTTAGGTTGCCTTACTATTGTCCTTGACCTAGTCCTTGCCAATAGCAAAGTTGACTAACTTAAATGTCTCCAAATGGAGTCTCTTCAGCGTATGCCACATTTATAGATATGTTCCATGACAGAAGAGATGAGGGAGTATAGTTTGATAAGATACGATCACTTGCAGTGTGGAACTCCCACTAGGTGGCACTAGAAGGTTATACACACAAGCACCATGTTTGTTTCCCCCATGCATCCATGTAGCTGTCACATATTAGGGCCTAAAAAAAGTTCAATATCAGATGTTTTGAGGCCTTTATTTATTTTTTGCTAAATGCACAAACTATGCAATTGTAATGGTATGTCCTCACCTAGAAGTTAATATAGTGTGGTAATTGAGCCAAAGAGCTGACGGGTGTCCCCTCCCAGCACACGCATACTTTATTGAAACTGGAAGGTGAAGTAATTCTAATGGATTTAGATTGTGATTATATGATGCCACTAAGTATTGTATTATGTAAATAAGAAAAAAACCTGTCCTCCCTTGTCGAACGGAACAATTTAAAAAAACGTTTTTAAATTAATATATTGATGCACTTTTTGTATTTGTTACAACCCTCTGAGGTACTTCTCTAAAATGTGCCATTATTGAAAAATTCCTGTCACATTTTTATTGACTGGGCTGCTTAGTGTTTCGTGCCTTGATGCCCCATGTACTGTAGTTGTTGACGATTTTGATGATGTAAGAACAGTTCTTCCTCCACACAGAGGGCAGATCAGTGATGAATGTCATGAAAAGAAAGGGATTGTAAAGCATGTGCCTTGTAGAAATAAAATACACTTATTGTGGGGTTCTACTCAATTGAGTAAAATGGCAAATGTACAGTATAAGGGTTTTTCTATCACACATTTGGATTAGAGTTAAAAGTCAAACTCCCCTGGTAATTACCAACAAGTGTTTGAGAAATTACTGGGCATATCAAGTCTATCGTCCTGCCAATTATCTTAGGTGCAGGACTGTTTGTATATTATGCAAGATGAAAAGACTACAATTATTTTGCCATGTGGTGAAATGTTGAGGTTGGTGATGAGTGCTAAATAGAAGTGTCATTTGAAATGTAAATTTTTCTAGCTTCAACATTAACTCTTGTAAAGAGCAGTAAACATTTCACTCTCTTAATTCATGTGCAATAAACAGCAGCCAATGCCTTTATGTTGTGAATGAATAGCTTGAGCAAAATCCGTCTCCTTAAATGAAACTTTTTATGTTTTTAGAATAAAACTTAACATGTCTTCGTAAATGTTTTTTTTCCTGTCATCACACCATAGAAACAACATTGCATCTTTTTAGTGTTTTGTATTTTATTAGGATCCCCTGAAGCAGCAGCTACTCTTCCTGGGGTCCACACAAAACATAAAACATGACATAATGCAGAACATCATTAGACAGGAACAGCTCAAGGACAGAACTAAAGACATTTAAAATAAGGACAATAGAAACAAAAAGGTCCTAAGGACAGTTGCATGCATGCATTAGTACAAATACACTGAACAGAAATATAAACTCAATATGCAACTACTTCAAAGATTTTACGAGTTAGAGTTACTGTTCATAATAGCAAATCAGTCAATTGAAATAAATTCATTAGTCACTAATCTATGGATTTCACATGACTGGGAATACAGATCATCCGCTGGTCACAGGTACTTTAAAAGAAAGGTAGGGGCGTGGCTCAGTAAACCAGGCAGTATCTGGTGTGATCACCATTTGCCTCATGCAGCACAACACATCTTCTTCATATAGAGTTGATCAGGCTGTTAATTGTGGCCTGTGGAATGTTGTCCCACTCCACAGGAGGTTGGTGGCACCTTAATTGGGGAGGACTCGCTCGTTCTAATGACTGGAGTGGAATTGGTGGAATGGTAACAAATACATGGGCTCCCGAGTGGCGCGGCGGTCTAAGGCACTACATCTCAGTGCTAGAGGCGTCGCTACAGACCCTGGTTCAATTACAGGCTGTATCACAACCGGCTGTGATTGGAGTCCCATAGGGCGGCACACAATTGACCCAGCATCGTGCGGGTTAGGGTTTGACCAGGGTAGGCCGTGGTAAATAAGAATTTGTTCTTAACTGACTTGCCTAGTTAAATAAACATCAAACACATGATGGTGTTTAATGCCATTCCATTAGCTCCGTTCCGGCCATTATTATGAACTGCATCCTGTGTCCCACTCTTCTTCAATGGCTGTGCGAAGTTGTTGGATAATGGCGGGAACTGGAACACACACGTCGATCTAGAGCATCCCAAACATACTCAATGGGTGACATGTCTGGTGAGTATGCAGGCCATGGAAGAACTGGGAAATTGTCAGCTTCCAGAAATTGTGTACAGATCCTTGCGACACGGGGCCATGCATTACCATGAGGTGATTGTGGCGGATGAATGGCACAACAATGGGCCTCAGGATCTCGTCACGTTATCTCTGTGCATTCAACTTGCCATTGTTAAAATGCAATTATGTTCGTTGTCCGTAGCTTATACCTACCCATACCATAGCTCCACTGCCACAATGGGGAACTCTGTTCACAACATCAAATCAAATCAAATTAAGCTTTATACAGCCCATATCAGACATGGAATGTAACACAACGTGCGTTACAGGAAAAAAACATAAAAAACAATGAAAATAAAAGCTGAAATATTTACTACACAACAAACATAAAATAAAAAACAAAATAATGACTCAAACTGAACAACTAAAAAGCACCGTAAGGAAAAGCAAAGCAAAAAATATGTGTTTTAAGATCGCTTTTAAATATGTCCACAGTTTCAGCCCCCCCAGGTTCTCTGGCAGGCTATTCCAGAGGCGGGGGGCATAATAACTAAAGGCTGCCTCTTCATGCCTCATGGTCCTAGGCTTTGGGATAGTTAAAAGGCCAGTGCCAGAGGACCTGAAGGCCCTACTGGGTACATAACTTAAAAGCATGTCTGACATGTATAGGGCTGCACAATTGTGGATTGATTTAAAAACCAATCTTAAAATGAATTCTAAAACTCACAGGCAGCCAGTGCAGAGACCTTAAAATGGGTGTAATGTGTGCTCTCCATCTGGTCTTGGTCAGTAGCCGTGCTGCAGCATTCTGTATGTTTTTCAGTTGACCAATGGCTTTCTTGGATAGACCAGACAGGAGAGAATTACAGTAGTCAAGTCTGCTTGTAATAAAAGCATGGATGAGTCACTCTGTATCAGGCTGAGAGAGAAACGACCACACGTGTCAATGTTCCTCAGGTGGTAAAAAGCTATTTTGGTCACATTCCTAATGTGTGATAAAAAAAAATGTTCAGAATCTAAAATAACACCTAGGTTTTTTTACCTGGTGTTTTACCTTTATTACCCGTGAATTAAAATGTGTAGCTAGATTTTCTCACTGTGCTTTGGCTCCAACAATAAGTACCTCGGTCTTGTCTTGATTTAGCTGGAGGAAGTTGTGAGTCATCCAAGTATTTAAATCACTAATATAGTCTAATAATTTATCTGTGGAGCTAAAATCATCTGGTGATACAGAAATGGAAGGTTGTGTATCGTCTGTGTAGCAGTGAAAATCAATGCTGTGGTTTCTGATAACGCTGCCAAGGGGTAACATATATAAACTGAACAGTCCCGGACGCAAAATCGAACATTGTGGAACGCAACATGTGATATGTATTTTTTCTCAGTTATGTTCACCAAGGTTGACAAAAAACTCTCAACCGGTTAAATAGGTCCTAAACCAATTTAGAACCGGACTGGAGAGGCCAACCCACCTCTCCAGTCTGTCCAGAAGGACATCATGGTCAACAGTGTCGAATGCAGCACTTAAATTTAAGAGTACAAGGACAGAGAGCTGTTTTGCATCTGGGTTGTCTCTAAGATAATTTAACACTTTAACTAAGGATGTCTCTGTGCTGTGGTGGACACGAAAACCAGATTGTAATTTTTCTAAAATACAGTTGGCACTTAAAAAATCATTAAGCTGTTTGAACACCAATTTCTCCAGAATTTTGCTTAAGAATGGAAGGTTGGAGAATCCCTGAAAATTGCTAAGAGCTGAAGAATCTAGATAATTTTTCTTCAGAAGGGCTTTCACCATTGCAGTTTTTAGTGCAGTGGAGAAAGTGCCTGTGAACAGGGAGTGATTAATAATAGCTTGCACTTCTTCAGATATGCAATTAAAAACATAGGATCGACAAGGCAGGTAGAAGGCTTAAGTTGTGATATCACTTTCCTGAGCATATCTGTGTCAACCAGGGAAAATAATTCCATAGTGTCTTTGCGTGGTAGGCTAGGGCACATATCATCAAACTTCTCATCAGGTCTTGCTTGACTGATACCCAGCCTAATGTTGGTTATCTTATCTCTGAAATATGCAGCAAACTCATTACATTTAGAAAGTTCACATAGGTCTGCGTGAGTAGGATTTATCAGGCCATCAATGGTCGAGAAGAGCACTCTCAAATTATTCTGATTAAAAGTTAGAAAAATTTGCCCGTCTGGCTAAATGCCTTGTTATATATACCAAATTGCTCTCTCAGAATATCATAATGGACCTGAAACTTTGACATTCTCCACTTCCGATCTGCTTTTCTGCAATTTCTCTTTAATTGATTTGTTTCCTACTCATCCAAGGGGCTCTCCGTTTGGATGTGCCCTTTTTCAACTTCATTTGCTATTAAATTTATCAACTAAATCATCACAAGAGGAAGGCAGAATAGGTGGTGGAGTATTGTTCATACACTCAATCAAATATGTAGCAACTTCAGAGGTAAGATAGCGTTTCTTAATAATGCATTCAGTATTACCCTGTGCTATGGGCAACAAGGTTGTAAAAAATTCACAGTGGTGACCTGATAAAGCAACATCAACTATAGAGGGTATGTCAATAGAAAGCCTCTTGGTAATAACTAGGTCCAGAGTATGGCCTTATGGGTGGGCCCAGTAACATGTTGGATAAAGTCCATGGAGCTCAAAAGATTAATACATTCAATGGCCTTGGAGTCAGTCTCTTTGTCAACATGAATATTACAATCGCCCAACACAATTATTTTATCCAAGTTCTCAAGGAAAATAGACAATAGTTCAGATAGATCAGTAAAGAATGTGGGTCAGTGCTTTGGTGGCCTATACAGGGTTATGGCCAGCACTGGTGGCTGACATTATAGCTGAGAGCATTAGTAAAAAATAGATGCTGTCCCCCCACCCTTTTCCCCTTTTCTGATAGAGTGTGAAACGCTGTAGTCAATAAGAGCGGCACTACAGTCTGATGACAGCCATGTTTTAGTGAGAAACATGCAATCAACTTTGCGCTGAGTAATGAGGTCATTCACGAGAAAGGTTTTACTTGAGATTGCTCTAACATTTAAAAGCGCCATATTCAATGAGTGTGGGCCACTCTGCCCCTGGAGCATCTGCCTCAAGGTAACCATTAGAATAACAACCAAATTATGAACGGTACAACCGTAGTCTCCAATCTATCAGATTGGTAGGAGATGACAGTTTGTATTAACTCACTAGAAGGCGGAGTTAAAGGAACATACATTAGGTTACTCACAATAACCATAGTGCCATTTATACAGGAGTTGATATGCTTTCCATGTCCTCTGTTGCTTATTCTGACAGGGAGAACTGGAGCACAACCAAACCCTGTCTGTCAGTCTCTAAAAACAGTTTGCGATGTTGCTGGAAATAATAATGGAACCCCTGCGGTTAGGGTAAATCCAGTCTCTTTTAAAAAGTGCTGGTTGCTCCCACAGCAAATCAAAGTTGTCACAAAAAGAGACATTCCTGTCGTTGCAAGACTAATTCAAGACCATGATTGTAATTTTGTCAAATCGCCACCATAATAACAGTTCAAAAGTATTTCTGTGTTCATATTTCAGAAGAACATTTGTATTCATATGGACATTCAGAATGGTGAAAAAATGCATGCTGAAGGCAAATAGAGCCACATTACAAATTATTACTAACCCAAACACAGTGGGGAACAATTTGGGCCTTCTACGCTTTCAGAGAAAAGCTAAGGATTTATAAAATAATACAAATAGTAATAATTATATTATTATTTTCAATTATGTTCTGATTTAATCGCTCCTGTGTTTGTTAGAAAGGAAAGGGTTAACACTGAAGAGAAAGAAATATCCAATCAGGATTTTTCTTTGGCGGTCTCTAGGGAGATAAATCTAGCTATCTAAGTCAGCCATTGGCTAGGCCAGCAGACGCATCTGCCATTCAACTGTATCAGGGCAAAATGTTGGAGTGAGAGTGGAATCAACCAATCACATTGACTTGTAATGGGTGAGACCGTTTTTACAAAAATAGCGAGCAGTAGTTTTCCCATGGTCTAGCTAGCTAGCTTTTGTTGTAGACTAGTTTGTAGCGGCTGCAGCAGGTTTTATCGAGGATGTTGTAGTAGGATGTCCCTTGGGGGTATCCGTACCTATGTATGAAATAGGCAGACTAGGCTAGTAACATGCTGAAGCTAGAACATCGTTGTCGTGCCTCCTTATTTTAGATAATACTACATGGTGTCAGAGGTGGTTTAAATAATCACATAAACGTGAAGGACATACCAAATAAATCATATATTCAGGCTGACAGACTGTTTCAAAGCTGGGACGGCACAGTGTTGGAAATTAACAGCGGAGATCATTATTGTGCTAGCTAATGAGCAGGGACTAAGTTACTGCTAAGCAACATGTTGCAAGAGGAAGAAACTGGCGGGATTTCAGGGTTTGCGACTCCAAGTTCAACAGGCTCTGGCGCAAACACGGACAGGCCAGTTGTTAGTGCTGACGGATTTCACATTAGTCCCTCGGGGAGAATTTTGATTATATGGACATTCAAAACTGGCCGAAATGGATCGGGCGCTTTGAAAGGTACAGAGTAGCATCAGGCTTAAACGTGAAAAATCTGGCATTTCAAGTTAAATTAATACACTGATCTAATCTATGGGTGATGAAGCCGAGGATATATTAAATGCTTCACCATTGACTGAGGAAGAGAAACTTAACTACAGTGCCATTAAAAACTGTTTTGAAATGCATTTTGTAGGGAGACACAACATTATATTTGAGAGAGCTAGGTTTAATGTGCGCGAGCAGGGTGAAACATCCGACAGTTTTATTACAGCTGTTCACAAGCTAGCAGAACATTGTCCGTTTATTGTCCGTTTGGCGCACTCAGGGAAGAGCTGATCCGAGATCGGATTGTAGTGGGAATAAGAAATATATCACTTTCTTAAAAGTTACAGTTTGATTCCCAGCTTACCTTGTCCAAAGCTGTAAACCAGGTTAGGCAGAGTGGGACAGTATAAAGACAGCAGATGATGTTGCACGGCAGCAGCTTCTTGCAGAGTGAAGAGAGTGAGGAAATAAATGCATTTTCATACCGAGCTAAAAACAAATGGAGGGGAACACAGAACAGAGACAGACGTGGAGAAAACAATCACAGACAGCACCAGTAGCTAGGTCAAGTGCTTGTGCAAACGGGGAATTCCCCTTTCCACAGCTGGAAAGATTGCCCAGCAAAGTATATGGAATGCAGGAAATGTCACAGGAGAGGACACTTTTCAGTTGTTTGTCGATTAAAGCAAATGCATGAGGTCTCAGAGGAGGTACAGTAGGACAGCATCTTTCTGGGAGAAGTAAGGGGAAACAATGCTGGCTGTCTTTCAGACATTAAACTCAATGGGGAGGTTGTGTCATTTAAACTAGACACGGGCAGCAGTGACAGCAATAACCAACTAGCCTGTATAGCTATAGTAGAGATGGCCCTTTGCTCTCTACAAACAAAACACTGTACGGGCCAAGTAATAAGATATTACCAGTGGTAGGGCAGTTGGGGATTAAACTGGAGAGTAAAGACAAAAGTGCCATCCAGCCTGTCTTCGTCATTGACTCTCCGGCCAGACCGTTGCTGGGGCTGCCAGCAATTGAAGCATTGCAACTCATTGAGAGAGTGAGCGAACTGGAGGACCCAGGTGAGGTTTTCAAAAAGAAATTCCCAAAAGTGTTTTCTGGCCTAGGAAGGAAGGTGACTACAAAATCCACGTGAAAGAGGATGCAGCCCCCTATGCCCTTACCACCCCCTGCTGTCTGCCTATCCCTTTATTGGCCAGAGTAAAGGAAGAGTTGGGGAGGACGGAAGAAATTGTGGCGGTGTCTAAAATAGAGAGTCCCACTGACTGGTGTGCAGGGATGGTGGTGGTCCGAAAAGCCAATGGGGACATAAGGATCTGTGTGGACATGACTAACTTGAATGAGGCACTCTGCAGAGAGAGACACATTTTACAATCAGTGGAGCAGTCACAGTTGGCTGGCTCACAAGTCTTCACATAGCTGGCAGATACCGCTGTCACCAGAGAGTAAGGCGCTCACAACGTTTATAACACCGCTTGGCCGGTACTGTTTTAATGTTTTTCCATTTGGAATCGCTTCCAGTCCTGAGCATTTCCAAAGCTGCATGTCTCAGCTGTTCGATGGTCTGAGTGGTGTCATAGTCCACGTGGATGACATGCTCGTGTGTGGATGGGACAGAGCAGAACATGATGTAAGGCTCACAGCAGTTCTGACCAGACTCCAGGAGACTGGCCTGACACTCAATGAAAATGCACTTTTGCACAGTCAGAGGTCTTGTTCTTGGGACACAAAATCAGTGCAACTGGAATTTAGCCAGACCCGGAGAAGATCAGCGCCATCACAGATATGCCCATCCCCTAGAACGTGGCTGAAGTCAGGACCTTCTTAGGCATGGCCACATATGTGGGTAAGTTCCTCCCATAGTTTTCAGATACAACCAAACCCCTGAGAGACTTACTAGCCAAAGAGAATGACTGGTCATGGGGTCACGTGCTACAGGTTGCGTTTGACAAAATCAAAGGAGACCTGGCCTCACAGAGAGTGCTGGCCCAGTACTGTCCCCACGCTAAGACAAAGGTATCAGCAGATGCATCATCCTTTGGGCTAGGGGCAGTCCTCACACAGATGCAGGACAACATGGAGTGGCGTCCAATAGCATACATTTCCCAAAGCTTATCTGACATGGAACAAAGGTATGCACAAGTGGAGGAGGCGTTGGCTATCACATGGACATGTGAACGGCTTGTTCTCGCAGTTTACAGCAGAGACCGACTACAAACCACTGTTGACTGTTAGGGACAAAAGCACTGGACGACTTGCCTCCCAGAGTTCTGCGCTTCCGCCTCAGATTACTGAGGTTCACCTACAAGATGGTGTATGTGCCAGGGAAGGCACTGATCACAGCAGACGCACTCTCCAGGGCCCCAATTAAACGCCCATTATCAGAGGAGGAGCAATGTCTAGAGGGTGAGGTACAGGTGTCCATTAATGCAGTAAGAGACAGCCTACCTGCATCTCAGACCAAACTGCAGCAGATTGCAAAGGAGCAACAACGAGACCCCATCTGTCAACAGATAGTGCAGCAGTGAAAAAAGGGATGGCCCAGGCAGGAGGAACTGCCTCAGCTGCTGAAGCTCTATTGGGTGCACCAAAGTGACTTCCACTGTAATGGAGACCTTCTCATGAAAGGACAACAGATAGTTATTCCAGAGACTCTACAACCAGAAGTGCTAGACAGAGTGCATGAGGGACACATGGGGATAACCAAATGCAGACTGAGGGCTCAACAGTTGGTGTGGTGGCTTGGTCTGAGTAATCCCACCCACCCACTTTACCAAAGCACAGCCCCCACACCACTAGAGGGACATCTTCAACCACCAACTTACCATCCTGAGACAAGGCCGAGTATAGCCCACAAAGATCTCCGCCACGGCACAACCTAATAAGGGGGGGCGCCAACCCAGACAGGAAGACCACGTCAGTGACTCAACCCACTCAAGTGACGCACCCCTCCTAGGGACGGCATGGAAGAGCACCAGTAAGCCAGTGACTCAGCCCCTGTAATAGGGTTAGAGGCAGAGAATCCCAGTGGAGAGAGGGGAACTGGCCAGGCAGAGACAGCAAGGGCGGTTCGTTGCTTCAGAGCCTTTCTGTTCACCTTCACACTCCTGGGCCAGACTACACTCAATCATATGACCTACTGAAGAGATGAGTCTTCAGTAAAGACTTAAAGGTTGAGACCGAGTCTGCGTCTCTCACATGGGTAGGCAGACCATTCCATAAAAATGGAGCTCTATAGGAGAAAGCCCTGCCTCCAGCTTTTTGCTCTGAAATTCTAGGTACAATTAGGAGGCCTGCGTCTTGTGACCGTAGCGTACGTGTAGGTATGTACGACAGGACCAAATCGGAAAGATAGGTAGGAGCAAGCCCATGTAATGCTTTGTAGGTTAGCAGTAAAACCTTGAAATCAGCCCTTGCCTTAACAGGAAGCCAGTGTAGAGAGGCTAGCACTGGAGTAGTATGATCACATTTTTTGGTTCTAGTCAGGATTCTAGCAGCCGTATTTAGCACTAACTGAAGTTTATTAAGTGCTTTATCCGGGTAGCCGGGAAGTAGAGCATTGCAGTAGTCTAACCTGGAAGTTACAAAAGCATGGATACATTTTTCTGCATCATTTTTGGACAGAAAGTTTCTGATTTTTGCAATGTTACGTAGATGGAAAAAGCTGTCCTTGAAACAGTCTTGATATGTTCATCAAAAGAGAGATCAGGGTCCAGAGTAACGCCGAGGTCCTTCACAGTTTTATTTATACACAGATCCATACAGGGCTCTGTTAGCTTACAGAGTTACACCACTGCATCATGGGCCGTCGCCTGTCGAGCTCCTGTTGTGCAGGAGGCTGCGCTCCCCATTGCCTGTCTCGCCGGCTCAGCTTAAACCCCAATAGCCTAACAGGAAGGACTTCGCTGAGAGGGACAAACGGCTGAAACAAACTCAAACTGGAGACTTTAATCGGAGACACCGTGCTACGGAGAGACGGGAGCTGGCAGAAGGAAGAGAGAATGCCCACAGAGCTACAAGCTCTCCCAAAAAGGGATGTGAAGCCACCAGAGTGGCTGAAAGACTGTTACGTGAAGAGAATACATACTGTTTGGGACCATACCAAGCAAAACAGAGACTGTACCTAAGTTCATACTGTGTAATTTAATGCTTTCATACTATTTTAGGATGTGAAGTAGCATGCTAGAGAATAATACTGGTTTCCAAATTGCATATCAGTTATGCTTCAGTGGTTATGCATGTTGAGTTCTTGTTCATTGGAGAGGGGAAGATGTAGTAGGATGTCCCTTGGCGGTATCCGTACCTATGTATGACATGCGCAGACTAGGCTAGTAAACATGCTGAAGCTAGAACCTCATTGCCGTGCCTCCTTATTTTAGTTAATACAACAGATGTTGTTGCTAATTTGTTAGCTTTTAGCTTTTCAAGAATAACTTTCAAATTATTATCATCTCGTGAGTGGAACTGTGTTTTTTATTGCAGTGCGCATGCTGTTGTTAGCCATCTATTTTAAAATAACTTTTGTGTATGTGTGAAACATTGTTGCATTTAAACTTTAGGTTACTTTGTGTGCTAAACGTGAAATGTTTTTTGCAATGGGAAGTAATAGTTGTACATTTCGATAAGGAAATGCTTAGCCTAAAGGTTGTGTTTTTGTATTCTTATGATTGGGACCTACTGGCTTATTTTGTCCAATTGAATGGACTGCTTATCCTTTAATTAACATCATTCTGTGTGTGATTGCTGTCTTTCCATCGGCCCTATGCAGTGGTGTAGTGGTGCCTGGAGAAGTGGGTCCTGTGTGAAGGAAAGGTGCCCTGTGTGAAAAATCCTATGTTTTCCTAGAGACTTTTCAGATGTCATTCTCAAACCCCCACCCCCAAAAAGTTCTAAGTTCACAACAATCCTTAAACCATATCAGAAGACCATGTTTGAGATCTGGGAAAAACTAAAAAAATATATTTTCGGAGGGTGTAGTCACATTTTAATTCAATTGAGTAATACAAATGCCCTCCCCATTCATACAAATCAGTATTATAACTTTGTCAGGTACGCCTAAAAGTGCGGTCAACATTTAATTGGGAAGGTTTTTTGGGAAAGTCATTAAATATTAATGCAAAAAGTGTATGATTACTAAATTGCGCATCGCAAATAGCCTACTAACCAACACTACGGACCAAACATTTTCAATATCTGTTTTGCATACCCGTTGTTGCCTTAGTTATAATTTACTGGTAGATATGTTAATGGTCTCCTACTTAAAAACTCTCCACCCCCAAGGGCTTAATGAGGAATAGGACCTTGTATGTTTCTTGTAGTGTTGTCTACTAACACTAGGAGTCCCTCCCCATCCCCAAACTGTTGTCTATTCCCAATTATATGTGACATATGAATGGTCAATTTTTGAAACCCTTCTATATATTCCTTGTTAATATGCATTGACTCCCTATTTTCCAGTCTCTAATTAACTATCTGCTTGCACAGGTTGCGCCTATTACGCACAGCAGGTGTTTTAAGCACAGTACCTGTCAAAAGTTTGGAAACACCTACTCATTCCAGAGTTGTTCTTTCTTTTTACTATTTTCTACATTGTAGAAGAATAGTGAAGACATCAAACTATTAAATAACACATATGGAATCATGTATTAACCAAAAAAGCGTTGGAGAGTGATGGAATGCTGCATCAGATGACCTGGCCTCCACAATCACCCAACCTCAACCCAATTGAGATGGTTTGGGATGAGTTGGACAGCAGAGTGAAGGAAAAGCAGCCAACAAGTGCTCAGCATATGTGGGAACTCTTTCAAGACTGTTGGAAAAGCATTCCAGGTGAAGCTGGTTGAGAGAATGCCAAGAGTGTGCAAAGCTGTTATCAAGGCAAAGGGTGGATACTTGGAAGAATCTAAAATCTAAAATATATTTTGATTTGTTGAACACTTTTTTGGTTACTACATGATTCCATATGTGTTATTTCATTGTTTTGATGTCTTTACTATAATTCTACAATGTAGAAATAAAGAAAAACTTTTAAATGAGTAGGTGTGTCCAAACTTTTGACTAGTACTGTATGTGTTCTTAATATGTTTGTACAGCGCTGATGAAGGCATAAGTCCGAAACATACCATATGCCCTGTTTCTTTTTATTAGCACCTTGCACTTTCACTTTTTGTATTATTTTGAGCATGGATTGAATTAATTATATTATTTTTGCATCTCAGCCTCCCTGGGTTATTCCTCTTCACGGTTTTGAGTGTGACTACTTTAAAAAAAAAATCTACAGATATAAGCTGAAACATCTTTCCCTACCTACCAGCTATCGATGCCATTCTTCTGTGAGCTGCTCCATGAGACAACCAGTTGAGAGCTGCACACTCTTGCTGCCTGCAGATGATTTTCTACTGAAACTAGGCTATGTGTGCTGCACGCATGTTTATATACACTATATATACACAAAAGTGTGTGGACACCAATTCAAATTAGTGCACTCTCTGACCTATATGAGTGCTCTGATATTAGGGTTGCTGTCCTTTCAGTATCACAAGCCTGTCACACACTGAAGGCCCAATAGGCTCGACACTGCGCAAACATGTCTATAATAAATATAGACTGTTACAATTTCCCCGGTCTCCCCTTAGTAATAATGAGCGTGCAAAAGGTTTCAATAGGCAATAACATAGGCTATTGATGTTTCAAGAAAGGAGTGTATATATTTGGCCTGGTGAAGCGTTTTTTTTTGCACTGACTTAATGGAAGCGGATAATTATGAGATTTTTTACTCTGCTGGTCTCTGGAAGAAATTACGAGTCCTCACTGTCCAAGACCGAGTCAAGACCAAGTAAAAATGTATCCGACACCGAGACAAGACCGAGACACTCAATATGTGGTGTGTCTGCCGAACTCCTTCGGTAGCACGGGAGGGGACCAGAGATAATTATTATCTTCCCTGTTCCCTAGCGAGGCTGTTTAAAAAATGTTTGGAGTTCTCCCTCAGATCGCCTAAAATGAAGGTCGTTAAAACCTACGGTGAGTGACGATGGTGTCAATATTGGATTAGTTGGCCAGAACCATGGGCAGGAGGGAGTTGATGTCATGGACACGGGCTCCTGGGTGACAGTGGACCTTGGTCGGTCAACAGATCGAGCTGCCAACAATGATGGTAGTCGTGATGGAATCCGATGGGGAAGCGACCTGCTGAACTTCAGTTGCTGTGGGGGAGGGTGCCACTGGGCGGCCGCCTGCTGGGACAAAACTGCACATTTTAGAGTGGTCTTTTGTTGTCCCCAGCACAAGGTGTAATGATCATGCCGTTTAATCAGCTTTTTGATATGCCATACCTGTCAAGTGTATGGATTATCTTAGCAAAATAAAAATGCTCACAAACAGGGATGTAATTAATATTGTGCACAAAATTGGTTAGAAATTAACTTTTTGTATATATGTAACATGTCTGGGATCTTTTATTTCAACTCATGAAACATGGGACCTACACTTTACATGTTGTGTTTATATTTTTGTTCCTTGTACATTTGATGTATGGACACATAGGCCAAGTATGTATTGATTTGGCTTGATTGATGTGAAAATATTTACAAGTTTGTTGTAAATATGTTTGGCCTTGACCCATGTAATATGATTGTGTTCTTAACTTCAGTTGACAAAGTTGATAAATTAAATGTTCTATCACCATTCAGTTAATTAGCCAATTAGGAAATCAAATGCCTAGGACACTGACAAAAACAGTCCTCACCAATTACTCTCCACTACCGTACTTGAGTGAATTGTCACCATCAGGTCACGCGATAGATAAATACATGCAGAAACATTCACTTCCTCATATTTGGAGGAAGTCTTTCCACAAGATAGCACAGCCACAAAGTCAAAATTGTCCATGTTGTAAAAATTTATGAAAACAAAATAGCCTTTTGGTCCTAATTTAAGGTTAGGCACACGGTTAGCAGTGTGAATAAGGTTAGAGTTAAGGTTCGGTTTTAAATCACATTTTAAGAGTATACATAAAGATTTTGTCAAATTAACGATTTTGTCAAATTCTTTTTATTTTGGGGGAATTTTAGCTAACCCTAACCCTTCTCCTAACTTTAACCTAATTATCCTAACCTGCTACATTAATACTCCTAACCTGCTGTGAAAGGTCAAATCTGGCATTTGTCGTAAAGATGCAAATAGTCTATATCGTAAAAATGCAAGAAAACAAAAGGTGACTTTTTGGTGTTGATTTAAGGTTAGGCATACGATTGGCTGTGTGGTTAGGTTAAAAATAAAAATGTAAGAAGATAAATCGGTCTCCCGAATGGTGCAGCGGCAATTTGAGTTTATGTTTTCCTTAAACTTCTTCATATAGTGGTTGGCAGGATAATATTTATGAATCATTTTAAAGGAAACCTCCTTAATTTTGTTAACAAGTAGGTATGTGTGTGGCAACATCCAAACTTTTTTCCAACAGATATTATCAATAAATCCATTCCAATAAGGCATGACATAAGGTATAGATACAACATCCTGCTGAAACAAGGTTCGTATCGCTCTGTTGTTGAATGGGCCAAAAGAGAAACAAATCTTTCCTACTGATGAGTCAACAGGGTCAATAGAAGGTAGGCTCTGAGGGTCAGGTCTTGGCACGTTCCTGAATAACAGAGCAACCTTGCAAAGAGATAATAATTCCTTATAACTGAGTAAAACACCCTCTGCATTTACCAGTTGGCTCACCAATAGGATATTATTTCGGAACCAATATTCTAAAAACAAAGTATTTTTATACAATATATCCCGATTATTCCATATATAATATCTGTGTTGTGAATAATTGTGTTTATAAATTAAGGACCATGACAAGAAAAACTGCCGATGAAAAGCAGAAAGTTTCACTGGAATTTTGTCAATATTATAATTGCACAACAACATGAAGTTAAGGCCACCAAAAGTAGAGAAGAGCGGCCTAAGGCACTGCATCTCAGTGCAAGAGGCGTCATTACAGTCCCTGTTTCGAATCCAGGCTGTATCAAATCCGGCCGTGATTGGGAGTCCCATAGGGCGGCGCACAATTGGCCCAGCGTCGTCAGGGTTTGGCCGGGGTAGGCCGTAATTGTAAATAACCGTAATTGTAAATAAGAATTTGTTCTTAACTGACTTGGACAGTTAAATAAATGTAACATTTAAAAAATATATATACATTGTATGAATAGGCGGGGTTTATGACTTTGTGTTTGTGCTAACTAGTGACGAGTCCCCATATTAGTTTTTTTCAGTAGAAACGGAAGTTAGGTTGAAAACCGGAAACATCCGCGTTGTCTCGACTCCGCGTAGAGTGCTCTTTGACAGACGGATGATAGCTTCCTGAGCAAGTCCTACTTTGTTTATGTCACGTAGCTAGCTAGCTTGCTTGCTAACTGACGGCTACAAAAGTGCTTTGTTTTCTTATTAAGCGGATTACTGCACTGATACATACATTTCTGGCGTAGAAGGTGAATCTAGATTTACATGACCCGGGGTTGTTTGGTACGAACGCCTCTGGTGCCGTTAGGAGAATGAACTCCATCACCGGTCGGGATCACCCTGTACCCGCCTCCTCTGTCAACTCTGGAGCCTCATCTTCTCGAGGCTTGCACGTAGAACTCACATCTCAGCAGGTAAGGACATGGACCCTCAGCTCGGTGGAATGTTTTTTGATTGACTCTCATTCTGTAATAATGCTGTGTGTCACATGTCAAAACTGCAAGATGAATACAGCAGGCCTATTACAGCTCTCTTGGGTAGCGAGACAGTTATACGTTGTCTATAATAGCTAGTTAGATACCTGTGCAAATGTTAGATATCATTGTTAGATATTTAGTTTGCAAGTAACAGAGACGAATATGCTAGCTAGCCAGCTTAGTTAGCCCTAGTCTTGTCGCAAACACTACTGGAAGCCTGGGGAAGTTCCATGGCAGAAATCAGCTAAAGGGGTTGGAAGTCGGTGCAAATCAGTGATGCCTCACAACACGTCAAACCAATCAAATGCCTTGTTATGGCGGGGCTTTTCTTTCAAAGACAATCATTTCTAAGTGACCCCAAACGTGTGTGTAAGGGTTGAATGTGTTGGTAGTCAGTGCAAATCATTTCTAAATTGCATATAGTCTTTAAGGTGCATGTTTTCAAATCTGGAATTATTGAATTTGCCTTTACTGGCTGCTGAGATATACATTACTTCCTGCTTATTATCATATTTTTAAACAACATCCTACATTGCTACTTTGGGAAGAAACTGTCTTTATGAATGACTTGACAGGTGTCACAGCACAGGTCTGCCTGAACACTGAGCAGTATTGTTGGGAGGTAACTAGCTGTGCTGGGAAACACCCAGTGTCAAGGACTCATTAACTCAGAATATGAGCAGAATATGGCTTGTGAATCTCTTATCATTGCAGGCTTGTTAAAGTTTCACAAGATTCAAAAGTGACTGCGGAAAGTAGGCCTTGTTAGAGAATCACTGTTAACCAGCCCTCTCACCTAATGTGCACAGACCGACACCGGACAGCCATGGACGTTGAAAAGTAGTTGAAATTTGACTTCTATTTCCTAAGTTTGGACAGTACAGCACAGTATAGAGCAGTAGTGTAGAGTACAGTATAATATACTCTATTGTTCTGTACTGAACTATACTATGTGGTACTGTACTCTACTATATTGTATTCTACTATATTGTACTTTGCTGTACTGTGCTGTACTGTGATTTGGTCTATGATTTGTACAGATGTGGTCCGGACCAACCAAAGTTGGTCTTGTTTGGGGGTAGAGCTCATTAGAATAATAGCCAGCATTATTTTGGTTATGACTTTTCAAGCTTGGAAAGTAGATTTCAGTGGAAAAGGACAAAGAAGCATATTATATACCTGGTTGTATTGATAGCATGCAATTTGGTGGAGGCCTATATGATCAACTACTCTCCTTTACTAGATAAGATTGAATCCAATGTTCAGAGATGGAAAACTTTACTTATTTCTATGTTAGGAGGGTCAACATAATCAAAATTAATATATTACCATGGTTGATGTATTTATTCTAAGTTTGACCAGTTTCAATTCCATTCAACTTCTTTAAGAATAAATTACCTACTCTCCAACTTTATTTGGAATGGAAAGCCTTTAAGAGTCAAATTGAATGTTTTACACTTACCTTATGAAGCTGGACAATAACAACACCGTTAAGTCCTGGTTCCAAAGTGGCATCATTCATTTTTAGCATATGTATTATAATGGCTCTCTACTGCCATTCAATTAATTACAAGAAAAATGTGGGTTATCCAAAACCAATTTCTTTAAATTCTTATAACTCAGAAATCTTATTCAATCGCTTCAATAGAATCTGGATGAATCTAAAGCTTCTAGCTTTGATTGAATTTCTACCTAATAGCACAGAACTTTTATAAAGGAAAAATGGGAAACAGATCTCTAAGAAAATGTATGAGACTATTGGTCACAGATATGTAAAAATGTTCATATTTTCTCCTACAACCTTAGATGTAAATTATTGCAATTCAAGATAATCCTTTGGATTTACTACACTCCTGCCAGGATGCATGTTATGCTCCCAGAAATGTTGGAGAAAAGGAACCCTATTACATATGCTGTGGTCCTGTGACAAACTGACACCATTTTGGGATAATGTCTGTGATATCATATTATTGTGTTTAGGAATTTCTGTCTATCGCCACGATTTATGTCTATTGGGAAATGTAAATATTGATGAACAATATCAGAGTTTCTTTTAACCTAGGTATAATTGCTGCAATTTTTTTTAGAGCTATCAATTGGAAAGCATCATACTCACCATCAATAACGAACTGGAGGACTGAACTATGTAGTTACATTTCTTTAGGATGTGTTTTATGAAATTTAAGCAAAAGAAAGGACATGGTTGATCAAATCTGGAAACTTTACATTGACCATCTTGAGGAGTGTGACTTTTCCCAACAGACATAATTGTGTTTGAATTTCACATGTACATTTATATGTGTATTGAAAGGGGAGGCTGCTGTGTGTTCATGTACAGGTGTGGGCATGTTGTAGTGTGTATTGGGTGTGGTGCTTGTTTTTATAGAAAAATATACAATATAAGTCAAAAGTTTAGACACACGTACTCATTCAAGGGTTTTTATTTATTTGTTTTACTATTTTCTACATTGTAGAATAATAGTGAAGACATCAAAACTATGAAATAAAGGGCCTCCCGGGTGGTGCAGTGGTCTAGGGCACTGCATCGCAGCACTAGCTGTGCCATGAGGTCCGGGAGGTCCGTGGGGCGAAGCACAATTGGCCTAGCGTCGTCCGGGTTTGGCCGGTAGGGATATCCTTGTCTCATCGCGCACCAGCGACTCCTGTGGCGGGCCGGGCGCAGTGGTGTGGCTGGCTTCCGGGTTGGAGGCACGTTGTGTTAAGAAGCAGTGCGGCTTGGTTGGGTTGTGTTTCGGAGGACGCATGGCTTAGGACCTTCGTCTCTCCCGAGTTGTAGCGATGAGACAAGATAGTAATTACTAACAATTGGATACCACGAAATTGGGGAGAAAAGGGGGTAAAATTAAAAAATAAAAATACAAAAAAAACTATGAAATAACACATGGAATCATATTGTAACCAAAAAAGTGTTAAACTTATTAAATATATTTTATATTTGAGATTCTTCAAAGTAGCCGCCTTGATGACAGCTTTGCACACTCTTGGCGTTCTCTCAACCAGCTTCATGAGGTAGTCACCGGGAATGCATTTCAATTAACAGGTGTGCCTTGTTAATTTGTGGAATTTCTTTCCTTAATGTGTTTGAGCAATCAGTTGTGTTGTGACAAGGTAGGAGTGGTATACAGAAGATAGCCCTATTTGTTAAAAGACCATGTCCATATTATGGCAAGAACAGCTCAAATAAGCAAAGAGAAACGACAGTCCATCATTACTTTAAGACATGAAGGCCAGTCAAAGCAGAACATTTCAAGAACTTTGTAGGTTTCTTCAAGTGCAGTCGCAAAAACCATCAAGCGCTATGATGAAACTGGCTCTCCTGAGGACCGCCACAGGAAAGGAAGACCCTGAGTTACCTCTGCTGCAGAGGATAAGTTCATTAGAGTTACCAGCCTCAGAAATTGCAGCCCAAATAAATGCTTCAGAGTTCAAGAAACAGACACATCTCAACATCAACTGTTCAGAGGAGACCGCATGAATCAGGCCTTCATGGTTGAATTGCTGCAAAGAAACCACTACTAAAGGACACCAATAAAAGGAAGATACTTGCTTGGGCCAAGAAACATGAGCAATGGAAATAAGACTGGTGGAAAGATGTCCTTTGGTCTGATGAATCCAAATTTGAGATTTTTGGTTTCAACCGCCGTGTCCTTGTGAGAAGCAGAGTAGGTGAACGGATGATCTCCGCATGTGTGATTCCAACAGTGAAGCATGCTTTGCTGGTGACACTGTCGGTGATTTATTTAGAATTCAAGGCACGCTTAACCAGTATGGCTACCACCACATTCTGCAGCGATACGCCATCCCATCTGGTTTGCGCTTAGTTAAATCAAATTTGATTTGTCACATGCGCCGAATACAATAGGTGTACAGTAGACCTTACAGTGAAATGCTTACTTACAAGCCCTTAACCAACAATAAGTAAAAATCGATAAGTAACAAAGTGAAATATAAATAATGAAAAAGGGGTACTGGTACTGAGCTGGTGGGACTTTCATTTGTTTTTTTAACAGGACAATTATTATTTATTTATTTATTTAACTAGGCAAGTCAGTTAAGAACAAATTCTTATTTTCAATAATGGTGTATGAACAACTGCCTTGTTCAGGGGCAGAATGACAGATTTTTACCTTGTCAGCTCGGGGATTCAATCTTGCAACCTTCCAGTTACTAGTCCAACGCTCTAACCACTAGGCTACCTGTCACCCCCAATGACCCAAAACACACCTCCAGGCTGTGATGGTGTGCTGCATCAGATGACCTGGCCTCCACAATCACCCGACCTCAACCCAATTGAGATGGTTTGGGATGAGTTGGACCGGAGAAAATTCAGCTGACCTTTTCTGTGGGGGGGTTGCTGAACAAGCTGGGTTTTTGTTTCCGAGCAACCTTAATCTTATAGGGAATCCCATGACTTAGATTTATCCCTAATGCCTGTGGTGGTGGAAGCTCAGTGTGGGCTGCTGGAGTTTGAAGAATGCAGATCAGGTGAGGGACTTGGCCTGCCGTTGACATAGATAGTCCTACTGCTGCTCTGACACTGCTGCCCCTGAGGGGTGACCTCATTCAATGGCCCCTCTTTTCACAGGTCTCATGTCATGTCCCATTGTCATTCTCTTGACTTATCCCCCCCCCCCCATAAATTTTGAGGCTTTTTCTTTGGAGCCATTATCTTTTTTTATAAATGCAGTCCTCTGTAAAATAAAGTCTTCTTCAGTTAGTCTACTCTTTTTTTGATTGGCTATAACTGAGCCTTTCTCTTCAAGCAGGTTCCTTTTTATTTTAGACTACTTCTCAATTTATTTGAAAGGTGGACTTCTGACTGATGTCCAACCTTGGTTATGTTCTGTCAGTGGTGTGGAACAAATTTTATAGAGCTGAGGAATCAGGGCTTTTCTACTCTGAGACGTACTGTACAAATGCTTTTTGTGTGTCATTGGCATGCTGGCTTGGACTGTAGTTGATGAAACTGTGGCGGTCCTGTATGCAGAGCTTTTGTGAGGGAAACACAGTTAAGTCAACACATGAATGAACTCCGCTTTCAAATGAAACGCTTGTCTGCAAATTGTATTATTTTTGGACAAATGTTGATAGTAGATGACGTGTGACTAACCAGATACTAGGGTCTGGACGATAACAGTATCGCAATACTCGTTAGTGTCGTGGCAAGGAAACAAAACACGAAGCGGCTTTAACTTCTTTAGGAAAACTACCCTAATGTCAATTGTTGTCATCTTGTCACTTGTTTTCTTTCTCAAGCTATAGCACACAATATGTTACAAATACAGCATGTTTTTAAAGGACCAAAGAGTTTTTGTCTGCTTCGTGTTTTCATTTTTGCCATGAAAAAAATATTGCGATACTGGTATCATCCCAGCCCTACCAGATACGCCAAGTTCTCTCCAACCGAGCTACTATATTCTAAAAGGACAGTTTATTTTTAACATGAGGATGTACTTGAGCCTAATTACTTTGCTATCTGAAATTGTGACTTCTGGTTGACTGCATTGTTTACTCCTGTGTGAATTAGACTAGCTCATTGGGTAACAGTCTTGTAAGTCGATTTGGATTGTGTAACAGGATGAAACTCTTGAAATCGATAATACAATTGTAAAAGGCATTGAAGCTGACCCAGACAAGTACAAGCTGCATTGTACGTAATTTAGACTTAGGCTACCTCTGGTTGTGGGCAGTTCATTAGGCTAAATGCTGTCTCCTGCTCCCTGTCTCTGCTCCTGCTTCTATTTCTCGTCTTTTTCCCCCGACTATCTCACCATCTGCCTCTCTCTCCCTAACAGAGGCGGTTACGTCATCTCAGAAGCATCGCAGCCCGCAACATCGTCAACAAGAATGGCTCTCCACTGTTGGACACATATTTTACCCTTCATCTCTGCTTAGAGGACTGGATATCCAGAGGTCAGTACAGTAACCCTGTTTCAGCTGTCTCGGTATCACAGTGTTCCCGGGCCACTGCACTAATACCCCTTTCACACTACTGAGCCCAGGCAGTCCACACTACAAACATGTCTAGGCCTGAATCTTAACTTGAGATCTGTGCACATAACTTGACAACAATGCAGGATTTACGCAAAAGTCATGGAAAGATGCAGACATCTTAATTACGATTCAGCCCTTAGTGCCAGAGCCCACTTAGGACTAAATGTTCAGCACCAATGTGTACTGCATTAGGCTACTCTCACAAGTGGAAGAAATGTCAGAGTCCCATTACAAAGTGTAGTTAAATGCACAAGGGCTTGGTTTGTTAGGGGACGCTGATGCTCCAGTAAATGAGGTCTTTCACTTTTGGTTTAAGGGAAAATCATTTCATTTTAAGTTAATATACAAAAATGGCCCAGATTGAGACAAAACCTCAGGGCCGTGGCTTGCTGTTGTCAGGTAATCCTGACAGGTGTTGAATCTTCACAAGTGTAGTTTAAGCTTTTGTGTGTGTGTGTTTATTCAATGTCTGTTTGAGAAAGCTTTAAAGTGAATTTAACCTGTTTTTTTGCCTTCCCTTGCAGACTTTTACAAGAGTGAAGTCATCCGAGATTCATTGGTGAGTGTCATTTTTTTCAAAAGAACAAACATGTGTTGGACAGATTCTACATTAATTTGCCAAAGAAGGCTGCCTGGCCTCACACAAAATGACTATAGCACCAGCTATGGAATGTCATAGCAATCCATTTTGTGTGGATTTTGTTGTATGATTTGTCTGCTCACATCTGTGGAAGCACACTACCGGTTATATGCTTAGTTCCATTCAGAGGGCACAAGAATAGAAACGAGTGACAGCACGGCCAGCCTATAGGCTTATCACTACCCCTGTCCAGGTTTACGCACTCCGCCACGCCCACAACGTGTTTGTGTGTGTGTACATGTGAGAGTGAACAGTGGGCACTTTCTCCAGTGCTGCTGTGTGGAAAGAGGGCATGCTTCCTCCATTTCCCCATTACGGAGGACTAGTGTCTGCCAGCCAATACATGGACTCAGGTCAGCTGCCTTGGTGTTTGTTTCTAACACAATCAAGTCAAGTAGCCTACCTTTCACTTCCTCTCATCTGTCAAAACAGTTGCTGAAAGAACACCTAATATTACCTAAAGTAACTCGACCAAAAAAAGCACTTGTTCGGTTGAATTCAGAATTGGATGTATCGACATTGCACAGGTTGGCCACACCAGGATGGTGTTGTGACCCTGAATCTGACTGCTTTAAATGGGAGTCATCACTGATACACACAGTGTCAGCCAGCTCCCATCTCCTTGTCTCCATAGCTTCACAGAGGGCTAAGCACAGGGGTTTACTGTACTGTATGGTCTCTTATTGACAGTTGCGTATGTGCAATAAGGCCAAGAACAACAGAAAACAGACAACGTCTCTGTTCTTGGCCTGCACTAATCTCTTTCTTCATGTTGTACCCCAGTCATATAAACAACAGACAGGAAGGTGGAAAGCAGCCTTGCAGCAACACACTGTATGAGTCAAGGGGAAACAAACAGGCTTACATCATCAACATACTGTATGGATAAAGTATGCACAAGCTTTCATTGTACTATTTCTCGCTCTCTTTCTCTCTAAACGTGTTCATAGCATGTCTGTCATTGTGTTCTGCAAGACGCCATTCAGTAAAATCAGATATTGCCTTCTCAGCTATGGCTCTATCAACACAACGTCCTTGGATTCAGTCGGAAGTTTCCATATTTTTATTTTCCTCGTTTGCAGGGAAACGATTGTCCTCACTGACAGTTGTTAGATTTGGTCCTACACCCTACGTGGCTTAGCAGCTGCTACGCGCTCCCTTCTCTGCATGGAGTCTGTGATGAATGCAGCCAAGTAGAGCAGCACACCATTGCTAACATGCCAAATGTAGAATCATGAGCTGGCCTAAGCTCTTTTCCAAGCCTACCTTTCCTTTACTTTCCACGGCCCTAGTCTGAAATGTACTGCAGATTAAGCTCAGGATTGTGTCTGGCAGAGATCTGAAATCTGCCTTTGTATTGAAAACGTCAGCATTCCTCCATGACCTTTGTTTGTTCTCTAGTGTTTTTGTCTGTTTCCCCGTTGTCTTCTCTAGTCTGTCAAAGGAGCCTGCCTAATTAATGCAGGCCTAATTAATGCGAATTAATTACTTAAAAATCATACAATGTGATTTTCTGGATTTTTGTTTTAAATTCCGTCTCTCACAGTTGAAGTGTACCTATGATAAAAATTACAGACCTCTACATGCTTTGTAAGTAGGAAAACCTGCAAAATCGGCAGTGTATCAAATACTTGTTCTCCCCACTGTATATTGGCACGGTTAACACCGGCCTTCGACCAACAACACCCATGCCAATATATCCTCCAAACACCAGCTTTTCGTGCATTATCACTATATTATGACAGGTTATGACATGGTTATGATGTCAAGTAAAGTTTTACCTATGTTTTCTTTAAATAAGCTTTGTTGTACAATTTAAAAGTCAAATACACTGCATTTCTAACAGTCAACAATAACCGAGTGAATTCAGGCCTTGTGAAATTATACCTAGGCTAAATATAAGCTTTCCACAACCATAAGACCCACAAATAATGTAATTGTTTTATCAAAATAGTTTAACCTGCTTTTTTGCAATGATCTGTATTTCAAGTCTGTCTATGAAAATGCCCTTTTTGTTACACATTTAATGAGAACCATGCGTAATGCACATTCACTGATAATGTCTACCTTCTTGTAGCAGGCATTATTTGTGAGACTTGCTAACACCGGTCTCCTGAACAATCTCTGAAGCACAAGCCCATGTGCTAGTGAGTAGCCAGCTAGTCTTTTAAATTTCATGTTTAGCCAACATGGATTTATTTGCTAGCTAACAAGGTTGGTAGAACAGTTGAATTGTTATGATCACACCTTTCTGTCCATCTCCAACTGTTTGAACATAATGCTAGCCTCTCTACTTTAAGATGTTGAAATCAAGTGGCCTACCTTGTTTCTCAGAATGAGAACGAGTTGCCAATTCCTTATATAATTGTGTTTTATGCTTATTGCATATTTATAAAACAGACTAGACGGCTAGTGTAACAGTATTTGGCTAAAATGCTGCTAGCGGTACATGGTCCCACAATAACATGTGCAACAAACTGAGCATTCATTTTCCAGAACCAATGTTCATTGATACTACCATTTTTATTAGTGTCTGTTCTATGTGCAATTTGAGGAGTTAACCTTTAACTTCTCTATTACAGTAAAATAATGTCTCAATGTGTTTTGGTGTCCATGTGAATGATTTCTGTTGTACCAAACCTCAAATGCAAATAGTGAATTGAAACCGCTTGTCAGAGAGGAAGAAGTGATCTCTCATCTTTGTGAGTGGAAGGGGCTTGGGGGGAGTGTCTGTGAGAGAGAAATGGAAAGGTGCACAGAAGGAGCGAAGGAGACGACTAAAAAGACCACTCTCATGAAAAAAAAAATGTCTTCATGAAACTGATTTTTGCTATACAGGCATTTGGAATGTCGTGCTAAAACATACATTTGAATTAATTCGATATATCGCCGGCTCTAGGTTAGAGCAACCTAGAGTTCCGTCTGAAACCCTAGGTGATATGGTGTTTTGTTGAAGCCAAGCCTTTATGATGACAAATCGCCTTGGGATATTGATGTTGGATTTGTAAATATTTGTCCAGACTTTTGTAAGTGGGACAACAGTTAAATGAACATCCTGGTTCAGCACCCTTTTGTGTGCTCAAGTCACTTTCACACATACTACTGACACACATTAGGATTTGTCATTTGAACAAATTAAACACTTGGAACAAATTAACACTTGGTTGTTTTCATATGCAATATTACTTGAACTGATCAAAATGTTCCATCCCAGTGGGATCATTCATTCAGCTGCATAATCCCTTGTCTTGGCCTGTCTGTCAGAATCCAACATGGCGGAGCCTGGACTTTGGCATGCTGCCGGACCTCCTTGACACATCTGTGTCCTGCTTCGTGGTGAGGATCTGGGGCGGTTGGGAGGAACAGTTCACACTCCTCATAGAGTGGAAGGTCAACCTGGATGGGCTCAGATACACAGGGCAGCAGGTCAGTGTGTAAACACGCACGCTCATAAAATGTAGGCTACTTTGGGATGTATGCTGACTAGCATCCATGCAGTCATCTAGACAATAACAGCCTTTCTCTTGTTTTAATACAGACATACTAAATGCCACTGCTTTGTTCCTCCACAGATCCGCTCCAGGAATCCAAATGAAATCATATTTGGATTGAATGATGGCTACTATGCAAGTGACTTTGATCATAAGGTACTGCTGACTTTGATCCAGGAATTATGTCCCTAATATAGACCATAGACATTCTATAATTTGTTTTTCTATGTTTGGTTTTGTTATTGTAAGGTTGAAATGTGCCTGTTTCAGGACCACTCTGAAAGGAAGAAGAACAGTTTACTCCTTGTGGACCAGAGTTCAGTGAGGAACTCCTACAGTGTCTTCTCTCTGCTGAGGTGAAACAGACCACACCCACCAAAACACTCACACACAAGACGCTGGACACTTAACAGCATCTCCCATAGGACAATGTGTCCAGCTAGTATGGAGCAATTTCAGTGCCAACAGAAATTGTATTTGAATTCCATAATTTTGAATTGGTGTTATGATATTGAATTTAAATTTCATATTTTTTTGTTTGTAACGCACAAATTGAATCATTTAATTAATAAATTGTATTTCATGATTTGAAACTAAATTTAATGAATTTTTAATTAATTAATATATTCAATTAGCATAGAGCCCCAGAGTGGAGATGTCATAATACCCATAAAACCTAGCGGTCAAGTAAGGAAATCGTTCCAATTGTTTTTCCATAATTATTTTTTTCCATAAGGGATTTTATAAACACTTAAAATAAGGGCGGTGTTTAATGTAGGCTTACCCTGGCTTGACATTTTGATAACCATGTAAATCTGTTAAAAAAGCTATATCAAAATATTAATCTCTATTTACTCTCAGATTTGAAAATGGAAATTAGCATAAAAGTAGACATGCAAAACTACAAATCCTTGCAAGGTCCTGTATGTCATCTCTAGTTAACAGGTGTTGTGTCAATTGAAAACTTGCACAAGACAGTTCACAGAATTGTCAATTTAAGAAATTTAGACAATATGTTCATTATTGCATTTAACTAACATTTGATAGTTAATCCAGAGATAATGCCGAATTGAGGTAAAGATAATTATCGTCCAGATCATTGCATTTGTAGTTCTTTATGATAGCCACATTAGCAGCTAATTAGCATGTCATTTTTGGGGGGTAAATACAGGTGAATACAGTGCCTTCGGAAAGTATTCAGACCCCTTGACTTTTTCCACATTTTGTCACTTTACAGCCTTATTCTAAAATGGATAAAATGAATCCCTCAGCAATCTACACACAATACTCCATAATAACAAAGCAAAAACAGGTTTTTAGAAATGTTTGAAAATTTATTAGAAATAAAAAAACAGACCTTATTTACATACAGTTGAAGTCGGAAGTTTACATACATTTAAACTCAGTTTTTCACAATTCCTGACATTTAATCCTAGTAAAAATTCCCTGTTTTAGGTCAGTTAGGATCACCACTTTATTTTAAGAATGTGAAATGTCAGAATAATAGTAGAGAGAATGGTTTATTTCAGCTTTTATTTCTTTCATCAAATTCCCAGAAGTTTACATACACTCAATTAGTATTTGGGAGTATTGCCTTTAAATTGTTTAACTTAAATCAAACGTTTCGGGAAGCCATTCACAAGCTTCCCACAATAAATTGGGTGAATTTTGGCCCATTCCTCCTGACAGAGCTGGTGTACCTGAATCAGGTTTGTAGGCCTCCTTGCTCGCACATGCTTTTTCAGTTCTGCCCAAATTTTTTATATGGGATTGAGGTCAGGGCTTTGTGATGGCCACTCCAATACCTTGACTTTGTTGTCATTAAGCCATCTTTCCACGACTTTGGAAGTATCCTTGGGATCATTGTCCGTTTGGAAGACCCATTTGCGACCAAGCTTTAACTTCCTGACTGATGTCTTGAGATGTTGCGTCAATATATCCACATAATTTTCCATCCTCATGATGCCATCTATTTTGTGAAGTGCACCAGTCCCTCCTGCAGGAAAAGCACCCCCACAACATGATGCTGCCACCCCCGTGCTTCACGGTTGGGATGGTGTCATTCGGCTTGCAAGCCTCCCCCTTTTTCCTCCAAACATAACGATGGTCATTATGGCCAAAGAGTCCTATTGTTGTTTCATCAGACCAGAGGACATTTCTCCAAAAAGTATCATTTTTTGTTCCCATGTGCAGTTGCAAACCGTAGTCTGGCTTTTTTATGGCGGTTTTGGAGCAGTGGCTTCTTCCTTGCTGAGCGGCCTTTCAGGTTTTGTCGATATAGGACTCGTTTTACTGTGGATATAGATACTTTTGTACCTGTTACCTCCAGCATCTTCACAAGGCCCTTGGCTGTTGGTCTGGGATTGATTTGCACTTTTCGCACCAAAGTGCGTTCATCTCTAGGAGACAGAACGTGTCTCCTTCCTGAGCGGTATGATGGCTGCGTGGTCCCATGGTGTTTATACTTGCGTACTATTGTTTGTACAGATGAACGTGGTGCTTTCAGGCATTTGGAAATTGCTCCCAAGGATGAACCAGACTTGTGGAGGTCTACAATTTTTTTTCTGAGGTCTTGGCTGATTTCTTTTGATTTTCCCATGATGTCAAGCAAAGAGGCACTGAGTTTGAAGTTAGGCCTTGAAATACATCCACAGGTACACCTCCAATTGACTCAAATTATGTCAATTAGCCTATCAGAAGCTTCTAAAGCCATGACATAATTTTCTGGAAAATGTTCCAAGCTGTTTAAAGGCACAGTCAATTTAGTGTATGTAAACTTCTGACCCACTGGAATTGTGATATAGTGAATTATAAGTGAAATAATCTGTCTGTAAACAATTGTTGGAAAAATTACTTGTGTCATGCACAAAGTAGATGTCCTAACAGACTTGCCAAAACTACAAGAATTTTGCGGAGTGGTTGAAAAACGAGTTTTAATGACTCCTATCTAAGTGTATGTAAACTTCCCACTTCAACTGTAGGTATTCAGACCCTTTGCTATGAGTTTCTAAATTGAGCTAAGGTGCATCCTGTTTACATTCATCATCCTTGAGATGTTTCTACAACTTGATTTAGGTCCACCTGTGGTAAATTCTATATAAGGTCCTACAGTTGACAGTGCATGTCAGAGCAAAAACCAAGCCACGAGGTCGAAGGAATTGTCTATAGAGCTCCAAGACAGGATTGTGTCGAGGGACAGTTTCTGGGAAGGGTACCAAAACATTTCTCCAGCATTGAAGGTCCCCAAGAACACAGTGGTCTCCATCATTCTTAAATGGAAGAAGTTTGGAACCACCAAGACTCTTCGTAGAGCTGGCCGCCCTGCCAAACTGAGTAATTGGGGGAGAAGGGCCATGGTCAGAGAGGTTACCAAGAACCCGATGGTCACTCTGACAGAGCTTCAGAGTTCCTCTGTGGAGATGGGAGAACCTTCCAGAAGGACAACCAGCACTCCACCAATCAGGCCTTTATGGTAGAGTGGCCAGACGGAAGCCATTCCTCAGTAAAAGGCACATGACAGCCCGCTTGGAGTTTTCCAAAAGGCACCTAAAGACTTTCAGACCATGAAAAACAATATTCTCTGGTCTGATGAAACCAAGGTTGAACTCTTTGGCCTCAATGACAAGCATCACATCTGGAGGGAAACTGGCACCATCCCTACTGTGAAGTATGGTGGTGGCAGCATCATATTGTGGGGATGTTTTTCAGTGGCAGGGATTGGGAGACTAGTCAGAATCGAGGCAAAGATGAACGGAGCAAAGTACAGAGAGATCCTTAATGAAAACCTGCTCCAGAGCGCTCAGGTCCTCAGACTGGGTCGAAGGGTTCACCTTTCAACAGGACAACGACCCTAAGCACACTGCCAAGACAACGCAGGAGTGGCTTCAGGACAAGTCTCTGAATGTTCTTGAGTGGCCCAGCCAGAGCTCGGACTTGAGAGGATCTGCATAGAAGAATGGGAGAACCTTCCCAAATACATGTGTGCCAAGCTTGTAGTGTCATACGCAAGAATTGAATTGAATTTATTTTCTTCCAATGAATTTGGCTCTAGCATTTGAACTGTTTTGGCTATGAGCTATTATGAATATATTAAACTTTGATTAACTTAATAATGGTTTGTTAACTTGATACACAGACAATTAATGCAATATTTACCTTTTAAATATTACATTTTACTTTTACATTTTGAAACTGAATGCAATACTAATTCAATTCAGTTTCAAATCATGAAATACAAGTTCAATTTATGAGTTCAATGATTCAATTTGTGCATTAAACATTCCAAAATATTACATTCAAATTCAATATCCTAATTCAAAATTATTAAATTCAAATGCAATTTCTGTTGGCACTGAAATCGCTCCATACGCTAGCCTCTTGGCAAGTACGCTGTTTGACTGCCCTACCAAGAGCATACTCTGCCTGTCTACAGGCCAGGGGCACAACTTCCTTTAGCTAACTGAAAGGATTTTAATTGCAAAATATACTTATGGAAGCAAGAGGATACAAAACAGAAAATATCCTCAACACTGTCTGACCCCACTCATTACTTACTCATCGACATTCTTCTCTCAGTAACTAGCACAACACTCCCTTTCAATTGCAGATTTGTTTTTGCATTTTTTTGTATTTCACCTTTATTTAACCAGGTAGGCTAGTTGAGAACAAGTTCTCATTTGCAACTGCGACCTGGCCAAGATAAAGCAAAGCAGTTCGACACATACAACAACACAGAGTTACACATGGAATAAGCAAACATACAATCAATAATACAGTAGAAAAATCTATATACAGCATGTGCAAATGAGGTAGGATAAGAGAGATAAGGCAATAAATAGGCCATGGTGGCGAAGTATGACTTGTGGAGATGACTTGCAACCAGCTTTGCTGTTTTATCTAATTGTCACTCTCAACATTCCTCAGACTTTCTGTCATTATATATATTCCCCACATTGTCCATAAAATGGCACCAGGAAACTGCCTCAAACGCCTTTATTATTATAGTCTGTTTTTGCTCCCAAGTCACTGAGAGCTGCCAAAAGTCCTGTCTTTAAAAGGACATGCGTATTGAAAGCTATAATCAAGTTAGTTAAATAAAGGAACCTTGTCATCATAATAAAGTAACAGATGGATAATTCCATTAGAATTATTGGGTTTTAATATTGGAGATTAGTGGCCATTTTTACTAATTCATTCCACAAGGGGGTGCCAAACTATCACTTTCTGAGTTGGGAAAACACCAGGCAGTTTAGTAAGGACTAGGGAGGCATGGTTCCAATTGCTGTTTTCTCTATGTTGCAAAAACACAGCTCTGTTCTATATTTGAATGTGGGGTAATGTTAACACTACTTACAGGGTTTGAGTAGGGCTTGCCTTGGTGAACACCACAGTTAATTAGAAGTTGGATTAAGCTACATTTAATTACACTTTTGCACTGCACTGTAAGGGGCACAATGTTTTGGACTGTTTATGACAAGTTCCTATAGTTAGGCTACATTCGTTAGTGGAGTATCTGTCCTCTTCCTCAAGTTTTTACTCTTTTTCTTGAGTCAGAGGATTCAAGAATAAGATATATGCATTTCTTTATGTTATGCATCACTCCTGGCCCCAGCTTGAGGTGAGCTGTACAGTGTCAGGGTGAAGATTCCTCGAGCCCTAGGGGCTTCCTCTGGCCGATTACTGTTTTGTGTCTTCACCTGACTTGGGAATAGAAAATGGCCTCCAGGGTGCGTGAGTGATCTTCACATACCAAAGTTTCACATCAATGCTGGGCCAACAACACACACCATACATTCTTTTTTAATATCACTCACTCAGAATTTGTGCACAGGCTTTTTTTTGTTATTTAAGAGAAAATGGTGTCCCTACAGATTTGAGAGGGTTGAATCCTATTGCTTTATGGGCTCTGCTCAGTGCTGTTGAGTCCTACATACCTAAACTCCTTCCCCTGCTCTCTCCATCCCGGTGGGGCTCTGAGGAATTTAAAGCAACTCCATTGTACCCCTCCCTCTCATCTCCTTCCTGAGCCTGAGGCTTTTCTGCAGGCCTGTAGCCAGGCTGATAGACGCTGATGTGATGTGGCTCGTTGACTCTAACATGGCCTAGGTGTCTCTCTCTGCTCCCCTCTATTTCTCTCTAGGGTAGACCTGGACAGGCTCTGGGTTGTGTCTTGGCTTCAGGCCGCGATGTGCTCACTGTTTAGGGCCTAGAGATCCTTTTAACAGTGATTCATCAGATACACCCCTATGTATGTATGTATGTATGTATGTATGTATGTATGTATGTATGTATGTATGTAGACCAAAACCCCACCTCCATAGCATGGGATTGCATAGACACTTCTGGGTAGTTTTGAGTATGTTCATTTCTCTAAACTCTCGTGTTCTGAGTTCTCACTGTGATGTCTGGACTGGAGAGATGCCACAGGATTTCGTTAGTTCAGGTGCATAGATAGATGTGTGTACATAGCTGTTAATATGTACAGTATCAGTCAAAAGTTTGGACACATACTTGTTCCAGGGTTTTTATTTATTTTTTACTTTTTAGTGAAGACATCTCAACTATGAAATAACACACATGGAATCATGTAGTAACCAAGTAGCCACCATTTGCCTTGATGACAGCCTTTCACACTCTTGGCATCCTCTCAACCAGTTTCATGAGGTAGTCACCTGGAATGCATTTCAATTAACAGGTGTGCCTTGTTCATTTGTGGAATTTCTTTCTTTCTTAATGCGTTTAAGCCAATCAGTTGTTGTGATAACTGACAGTCCATCATTACTTTAAGACATGAAGGTCAGTCAATCCAGAACAGTGCAGTCGCAAAAACCTTCAAGCCCTATGATGAAAGGAAGACCCAGAGTTACCCCTGCTGCAGTGGATAAGTTCATTAGAATTACCAGCCTCAGAAATTACAGCCCAAATAAATTCTTCACAGAGTTCCAAGTAATAGACACATATCAACATCAACTGTTCAGAGGAGACCGCGTGAATCAGGCCTTCATGGTCGAATTGCTGAAAAGAAACCACTACTAAAGTACACCAATAATAAGAAGAGACTTGCTTGGGCTAAGAAACACAAGCAATGCACATCAGACCAGTGGAAATCTGTCCTTTGGCCTGTTGAGTCCAAATGTGAGATTTTTTTGGTTCCAACCGCCGTGTCTTTGTGAGATGCAGAGTAGGTGAACGGATGATCTCTGCATGTGTAGTTCCCACCATGAAGCATGGAGGTGTGGTGGTGCTTTGCTGGTGACACTGTCAGTGATTTTATTTAGAATTCAAGGCACAATTAACCAGCATGGCTACCACAGCATTCTGCAGCAATACGCCATCCCATCTGGTTTGCGCTTAGTGGGACTATCATTTATTTTTCAACAGGACAATGACCCAACACACCTCCAGGCTGTGTGAGGGCTATTTGACCAAGAAGGAGAGTAATGGGAGCGCTGCATCAGATGACCTGGCCTCCACAATCACCTGACCTCAACCCAATTGAGATGGTCAGGGATGAGAGTTGGACCGCAGTGAAGGAAAAGCAACCAACAAGTGCTCAGCATATGTGGAACTCCTTCAAGACTGTTGGAAAAGCATTCCAGGTGAACCTGGTTGAGATAATGCCAAGAGTGTACAAAGTTGTCATCAAGGCAAAGTGTGGCTACTTCGAATAATCTCAAATGTATTTTGATTTGGGTAACACTTTTTTTGGTTACTAAATATATAATATATATATATATATAATAAATAAACAATCCCTGAATGAGTAGGTGTGCCCAAATTTTCGACTGGTACTGTATGTATCATGCATCTGAGCTTTTATGTAGTGCTATATGGGTGATAAACCTTTTTATTCAAGTGTTTGGCATGGAAAATACTGTAAAAATACTGTAAATAACCTATATAAACAGTTACTGCTGTTGTGCTCATCATAGATTTAGTGAGGTAGAAATTATGTTTGTCAGTACATATATAATAGGAGCATTGAAGCAGTGTGCAAGTGCTGTACACAACAAGTATCCCTGCTGTTCCCAGTTAGCTATATATTTTCTCCAGAGTATATATACCAGACCCGTATACATCGTCCTCTGAAATAGTGATACACATACAGTCACAAAGGATCAACAACATTCGCAACAAATACTGTAACTTGCCTCACCCATTTTGTCTCAGCGTGAGAGCTGCTCAGAACCTGGCTATGACCGGAATGGCTCTGATTCCCCTTTCCAAGAACACTTGATTGATGATGCAAATTTGTCAGCGAGCGATTCACTGTCGACTTGGCCCCGGTTTGACGAGACCCCTAAGCCTAGGGAGTGTGAAAAACACAACATGGAATAGGGAACACGAGTTTGGATGGGCTGGCAGACGGAGGAGGCCTTACATAGAGTAAGATTTACTGAGAGGAGGGATGATATAGTGTACTGAGCCACTTCCAGTGTTTTCCGTAAGTACGTGGAGTACGCAGCCAAATAGAAAAAATAGCCAGCCAGGGAGTTCTGGGCCTCCTCCACACACACACTCAAAAATGCAGAGCAAGCTCTCTTTTGGTGGCCTCTGGTACATTCTAATGCCTTGATTCCATCTAAATGCAGCTAAATGATTTAATACTTTAATGACTTTACCTCCCAGATTGGTAATATTAGTTTTAGTATTGAATAGAAAGACATGACTTTACGATTAAAATGACTTCAAATGTATGAATTCAGTGTGCTAGTTGTTTTAGATAACGCCTAGGGCTGTTACAGTGACTGTATTACCTCCACACCGGCGGTCACGAGTCATAAAGGCAGTCAAATTACACTTGACTGTTTAGTCACGGTAATTAGGCTTCTCCAAATTCTGATGCTGCTGACGGTCATTAGTAGTCTACCAAACTTGCTAACTGCTTGGTACCAGCACTCTATTGTCCCTCTAATTACTCTGACATCAATGCAAATGTAATTGAAAATCTACTCAAACACTTCATGAGAGCCCATGAGCTCATGTTGTGCAACATTTCTATAGGCTATGCAATGGCGCGAGAACAGAGTGATGGCCTCTATTAAAAAGATCTAAACTTTCCTAATATTAAGCACATGGAGTATAGCCTACCTGGCTGGCATGGAAATAGCGTCCTCTATTTCCTATTTAAGTACATAGATGACATGTATTTTTTCCCCCCGCTGCCCATGTTTTAAGACCGCTGCATGATAATGGTCCATTCTAAATCAAAATAAATTGTATATGTAAAGACAAGATTAAATCAAGAATAGTGAAAGATTAGTGGAATCTGTGTGTGTAGCTGGACAGGTAGGATGACTGACAGTGAAGGTGAACAGGTGGTCACAGGTCAGGTGACAGAGGAATGGATGAGACTGAGGCAGGAATTCCTTTAACCATAAAGTGGTATATTTACTGAGTAGTATGTGCTGCATAACAAAGGAAACAGAATAAAGTGTATCCAATCAAATTCATAATCACAAAGATCAAATCATAACAATCATTCATTATTAACATAATTAGGGAATTCAGCAATCCAGTTCATTACGAAGTCAATAGGGATCATCCTTGAGTCATTTAGGCTCGTAACTATTTATCATGAGAAGAATAATACAAACAGTGATCGGTTATTCAATCTATAATCCCCATTAGTTTGATATCAGAATCGATCACTTCAGCAAACAATGATGTTTCATATTTCACCCTTTCAAGTGTCTTCATATGTACATGTAATTTCATTACATATTAACCGTATATCGATGGCATAATTGGCCTTTGATGATCCGTAGGGCTGTGATCATTGAACATTCACATTACACAATAGGTTTGAAACGTGCGCTCCAAGCCGCGCTCCAAGCCGCGCTCCGCGGTGATAACTATAAACAATAACTGATGGCCCACTCTCCCGATCGCAACAGATAGTTCAGCTGAAAGGTAACAGATTCGGTGGATTTACGTGGATTCATGGACGCACAAAACGTCTGGATTAGACGGAGTTAAGGAAGAGAAAACAGCGAGATCAGGCGATGGCGATTTCCTCCTTTTATGGAGTTGAGATCTGTCGGACATTTCCACCTGACCTAATTAAAGCGCCCCTGGCCCAGCTGAGCAAGTGGCCATGAATTAAAGGATTCTTCCACCAACTCCATGGCCCTTTTCTACAAATAGGCTAATATTGTCACCCATCAGACTATCACTTGTGAATTATCACTTGTCCCTCAGCAGCAGACATATGGTGAGCAATATGTTTGGAACATCGAATGGCAATCGAATCTCAATACATATAGAATCGGAATACGTACAAGTATTGTGATATTATCGTGTATTGAGGTCCTTGGCAGTTCCCAGCTCTGCCTTCCAGTATGCAAATTAGGGAGCCAAATCAGGTTCGCGAACAACCATCACTAGGCTACACTGACGAGTCACTTTAGCGGTCTCTGACAAGTCTCGACATGGGCTTTGAATCGTAGGAAAATACAAACAAGATCTTTGGTCTACTTGTCCCGATGCGATACCCTAGACATATAACTACGTTGTATGATTTATGATTATCAAAGGGATATAGGAGACTGACTTTATTCAGTCAGATTGACATCTTTTATAAACTAGTCAACACTTGCTGTTCGGTCATCAATAAAAGCACAGTAAATATGCCCCCAACTCCGTGACTGTATAGGCCTATGAAACAAGCAAAAGAAAATAAGTATATGTGCCACAAAACAATAATTAAATGGGTTTTCAACTCATGATTACCACTTACATGGGACGTGTACATTTACTCACAGGAGATAATGAAGAAGCATCATGTTCTCCCTCTGTGAAAATAAATTTGACTGCAGCCAACCACAGCGTACAAAAATAACACCGGTACCGAGAGGTGGGACAGACAGCAGACAGACAAACTAAGTTTCCCTGTCATCGTTCGCTTTGTGACTGTCCTATCAATAGATCACTAGAAGATACATATCTTTCGTTCTAGCGGGAGAAGGCTATACAGACTTTTCTGACTAGCGAATTGAAACTTTTAAATTAAAAGAAGCCTAGTTCATTTATTAAGTGGATAAAGTAGCCGGCCCTACAATAAGTCCGTTATCGGCTATTAAGCCGGCGGCCGGCGCTTATGGAAAACACTGCACTTCCTCTGAAGAGCTGGGCCTGGGGGAGCAGATGGAGTGGAAAGCCAAGGGAGAACAGTCAAGATGCACCATGGCCTGTGGGGCAATACCTGCTCTGTTCCTTTCAAAATAACTTGAAATAACAGGCAAGGTGATCCCATCTCACCTCTGCTATTTTTGTCTATGATGCCCCTGGCACAGGCAATTTGACAATCGAATGAAATTACACCGATATCTCTCAATTCTACCGATCACCGTCTTATTATATGCCAACGATATCTCACTTTATCGGAAAAATGTATCTCAATCACTCCCAAAAGTTTTGAAGATAGACAAATTCAGCTCTCTCAAGTTAAAAAATACATCTAACCAAATCTGCCATACTGCTTCTCAAGACCCCGATGGAGGACTTAATCTCTACTTATGAAATCCCAATCCTTTCCCATTTTAAATATTTGTGAATAGATATACAGTATTTACTTCCTTCGATAAAACCATTTCCAGAAATTAACAGAATGCTCAGATCAATTCAACCTCAGTAGATGGACTAATATCCCAGTTGCTTTAACCAGACAAATAAACTCAGCAAAAAAAGAAACGTCCTCTTACTGCCAACTGCGTTTATTTTCAGCAAACTTAACATGTGTAAATATTTGTATGAATATAACAAGATTCAACAACTGAGACAAACTGAACACGTTCCACAGACATGTGACGGAATAATGTGTCCCTGAACAAAGAGGGTGTCAAAATCAAAAGTAACAGTCAGTATCTGGTGTGGCCAACAGCTGAATTAAGTACTGCAGTGCATCTCCTCCTCATAGACTGCACCAGATTTGCCAGTTCTTGCTCTGAGATGTTACCTCACTCTTCCACCAAGGCACCTGCAAGTTCCTGTAATGGCTCTAGCCCTCACTCTCCAATCCAACAGGTCCCAGACGTGCTCAATGGGATTGAGATCCGGGCTCTTCGCTGGCCATGGCAGAACACTGACATTCCTGTCTTGCAGGAAATCACGCACAGAACGAGCAGTATGGCTGGTGGCATTGTCATGCTGTAGGGTCATGTCAGGATGAGCCTGCAGGAAGGGTACCACATGAGGGAGGAGGATGTCTTCCCTGTAACGCACAGCGTTGAATTGCCTGATGATGCTGTTACACACCGCCCCAGACCATGATGGACCCTCCACCTCCAAATTGATCCCGCTCCAGAGTACAGGCCTCGGTGTAACGCTCATTCCTTCGACGATAAACGCGAATCTGACCATCATCCTTGGTGAGACAAAACCACGACTCGTCAGTGAAAAGTACTTTTTGCCAGTCCTGTCTTGTCCAGCAATGGTGGGTTTGTGCCCATAGGCAGCGTTGTTGCCGGTGATGTAAGGCAGGTCTTCACCAGACAACAGGCCTACAAGCCCTCAGTCCAGCCTCTCTCAGCCTATTGCGGACAGTCTGAGCACTGATGGAGGGATTGTGCATTCCTGGTGTAACTCGGGGAGTTGTTGTTGTATTGCCATCCTGTACCTGTCCCACAGGTGTGATGTTCGGATGTACCGATCCTTTGCAGGTGTTGTTATTGTTACATGTGGTCTGCCACGGCGAGGGACGATCAGCTGTCCGTCCTATCTCCCTGTAGCGCTGTCTTAGGCGTCTCACAGTACGGACATTGCAATTTATTGCCCTGGCCACATCTGCTGTCCTCATGCCTCCTTGCAGCATGCCTAAGGCACGTCTACGCAGATGAGCAGGGACCCTGGGCATCTTTCTTTTGGTGTTTTTCAGAGTCAGTAGAAAGGCCTCTTTAGTGTCCTAAGTTTTCATAACTGTGACCTTAATTGCCTACTGTCTGTAAGCTGTTAGTGTCTTAATGACCGTTCCACAGGTGCATGTTCATTAATTGTTTATGGTTCATTGAACAAGCATGGGAAACAGTGTTTAAACCCTTTACAATGAAGATCTGTGAAGTTATTTGGATTTCTACGAATTCTTTTGAAAGACAGGGTCCTGAAAAAGGGACTTATTTTTTTGCTGAGTTTATTTATTGTCAAAATGAATATATTGCAACAGCTGAATTTCTGTAGTTCAATGCTTCTCTTGTCTCCCCCTTCTAGCTATTGGGATAAAATCCATAGTGCGGTTTCAAATATGGCAAGGTAAAGTTAACTTGCTTAGAGGGAGAGACGTAGCAGAACTATTCGTACCAAACATTTCAATTGTATTTCCAGGGATTTGCATTTCATCCTAAATTGGTTTTGACATTATTATTCTGCCCCCTGGCTTAGTATAGAGATAAATATGGTGTCTCCTATTGCCTTGGAAGAGGTGGTCTTCACTGATACATCCCTTAAACATTATAAACTACACTTTGGTCCTATTGTTGTGCACACCATTTCTATTTGGCGCAAAATTGAAAAACAATGCAACTGGGAATCAAAATTACATGGCAATACTCCAATATTTCACAATAACTCCCTGCTATATTGCAACCCTCAATGGTCTAAACGTTGAATCCGTACCCTTGCCGATATCATGGACAGTAGTGGTTTGAGAAAATTCAAAGATTTGAAAAACAAATACTCATTACAGTGCAAATCTTTTTTTCTATATTTAAAACTTAGGAGTTCCTTGGGAAACCAAACTACCGAACCATCCAATGATGGGATTTATAAATGAATTATTTGGGCTCCCGAAAGGACTGATCTCTAAAATATATAAACAACTTTTGGAAAGCTTATGTTCTGAGTTTGAACAACTCTTTAACTGGAACAGAATATGAACAAATATGACCTTGGCATCCCATAATCCAAATCATCAACTTAAATATTATAAGTTTGTTCACAGACTGTATTAAACACCAATAAAATGTTTTACGATGAGATTGGCCCCAACGGTTCACTGTGTTCCCTAAATCAGGTTGGCACATTCCTCCATATGATGTGGAAGTGGGCGCAATCTTAGTTGCTAGGGGGTGTGCGAAGGGGTGGTAAACATGGTTTCCAGGGGTGGGTGGTTTGGATGGAGACATGTTGGTTGGAGGAATGGGAGGTTGGTGGTGGAGGCCCAATTCTATTTTTTGTTTGATTTTCCTGAATGTATTATTAATTATTAAACTGTATATATTTCTTACTGTTTTTTTCTTTTGAGCGGCAGCCTACGGGTACAGGTTTTTATAAACGTATAATTTGAAATGGATAATGTACCTTAGACTGGAAATGTAGGCCTAGTACTCGAGTGGCTCCAGGAATCTTATTCACAGTTGTAAAACGAAAGCGAATTACATCTGTGTCTGCGCTGTAACTCTATGAATCATTTTAGCACAGGGTATATACAGTGAGGGAAAAAGTATTTGATCCCCTGCTGATTTTGTACGTTTGCCCACTGACAAAGAAATTATCAGTCTATAATTTTAATGGTAGGTTTATTTGAACAGTGAGAGACAGAATAACAACAAAAATATCCAGAAAAATGCATGTCAAAAATGTTATACATTGATTTGCATTTTAATGAGGGAAATAAGTATTTGACCCCTTCTCAATCAAAAAGATTTCTGGCTCCCAGGTGTCTTTCATACAGGTAACGAACGGAGATTAGGAGCACACTCTTAAAGGGAGTGCTCCTAATCTCAGTTTCTTACCTGTATAAAAGATACCTGTCCACAGAAGCAATCAATCAATCAGATTCCAAACTCTCCACCATGGCCAAGACCAAAGAGCTCTCCAAGGATGTCAGGGACAAGATTGTAGACCTACACAAGGCTGGAATGGGCTACAAGACCATCGCCAAGCAGCTTGGTGAGAAGGTGACAACAGTTTCTGTGATTATTCGCAAATGGAAGAAACACAAAAGAACTGTCAATCTCCCTCAGCCTGGGGCTCCATGCAAGATCTCACCTCGTGGAGTTGCAATGATCATGAGAACGGTGAGGAATCAGCCCAGAACTACACAGGAGGATCTTGTCAATGATCTCAAGGCAGCTGGGACCATAGTCATCAAGAAAACAATTGGTAACACACTATGCCGTGAAGGACTGGAATCCTGCAGCGCCCGCAAGGTCCCCCTGCTCAAGAAAGCACATATACATGCCCGTCTGAAGTTTGCCAATGAACATCTGAATGATTCAGAGGACAACTGGGTGAACGTGTTGTGGTCAGATGAGACCAAAATGGAGTTCTTTGGCATCAACCCAACTTGCCGTGTTTGGAGGAGGAGGAATGCTGCCTATGACCCCAAGAAACCATCCCCACCGTCAAACATGGAGGTGGAAACATTATGCTTTGGGGGTGTTTTTCTGCTAAAGGGACAGGACAACTTCACCGCATCAAAGGGACGATGGACGGGGCCATGTACCGTCAAATCTTGGGTGAAAACCTCCTTCCCTCAGCCAGGGTATTGAAAATGGGTCGTGGATGGGTATTCCAGCATGACAATGACCCAAAACACACGGCCAAGGCAACAAAGGAGTGGCTCAAGAAGAAGCACATTAAGGTCCTGGAGTGGCCTAGCCAGTCTCCAGACCTTAATCCCATAGAAAATCTGTGGAGGGAGCTGAAGGTTCGAGTTGCCAAACGTCAGCCTCGAAACCTTAATGACTTGAAGAAGATCTGCAAAGAGGAGTGGGACAAAATCCCTCCTGAGATGTGTGCAAACCTGGTGGCCAACTACAAGAAACGTCTGACCTCTGTGATTGCCAACAAGGGTTTTGCCACCAAGTACTAAGTCATGTTTTGCAGAGGGGTCAAATACTTATTTCCCTCATTAAAATGCAAATCAATTCATAACATTTTTGACATGCGTTTTTCTGGATTTTTTTGTTGATATTCTGTCTCTCACTGTTCAAATAAACCTACCATTAAAATTATAGACTGATCATTTCTTTGTCAGTGGGCAAACGTACAAAATCAGCAGGGGATCAAATACTTTTTTCCCTCACTGTACACTGTGGGCAGTTTATTCGATACACCACCCCGTTCACGAAAATGGTTCGCTCCTACAGATAGTCACATAGCTTAATATATAAAGCAGACAGACAGGCATTGAGGCATTCAGTTACTGTTTGATTGAACGTGAGAATGGGAAAAAGCGACTTTGAGCATGGTATGATCATCGGTGCCAGGCGTGCCCGTTCCAGTATCTGAGAAACGTCCATCCTCCTGAGCTTTTCTTGTATGACAGTGTCTAGGTTTTACCGAGAATAGAATGACAAACAAAAACATCCGGTCATCGGCAGTCCTGTGGCCGAAAACAGCTAGTTGATGAGTGGTCGAAAGAAAATGGCAAGAATCGTGCAAGCTAAGCTAACAGCCACGTTGTTCTTTCTCTGTATTCTCAGATTATTTATTTTACTGACCTCCCTCCTGTGTGTGTGTGTGTTTGTGTCTGTTCAGTGTGTGAAAACGGAGGCAGTGTTCCACTGTGAAGGCTAGAGGGGGTCTGCCCTGACCCAGTGTCTAGGGGAGGTGATAAGCCTTTCCTGTAGTTAGTGCCTTGCCTCATAGCAGTCCTGTGGGTCGCCTGCCTGCTCTCAGCCACAGGATATTGTTCTGGGCCGGATTAAGGGGACCCATTTAAACAGCTGGCCCACTCCAGGCCCAGAGAGCTGACCCCCAGGGTCCCAACGCCACCATTCAGACTACAGAAAACAAACTGGCTACTAAACCCCAAATCACTGTGCATAATATGGACGTATCTATGCTATTTTGCTATCACACCTCAGGAGTATACTTGGGCGGTATCAAAACAAGCCCAGTAGGTGCTGAGGGACTCCTGTTGTAAGAGGTGGTCCTCTGGGCCATTTTTTTGCAGCTATTCACCCTAACATTCCTCTGAGCTCCAAACTTAGTGTGGAAATCTCTTTTTCTTCGCTATCCCTAAAATCATGCGTTAGGCTACTATTTCATGTGTTCTATGAGTTAGTTACATTCTCACGTTTAGTATATTACAGTTATGTCAAGACATTATAGACATGTTTTTTGTCTGTTTTTTTATTTTCAAGGTGTTTCAAATGGGAGAAACTAAGAGTCTCACACGCCATGCCAGTAGCCTGCATTCTTTGTTTGTTTCCAGCCACTAGGCCCATGTAGACTCCTGGGTCTTGTTAATTTGCTACGGTGTGCACTAATTAATTAACAAAAATCACGCTTTTCTATTTGGACAGTTTCATGTAGTTCCTCTCTAATTCGTTCTGTTTGGTGCCCATGTAGACTGAGTGTTCCTGCTCCTGGTTGTTTAGGCTATATCTCTTTCTTTCTTCCGGGGCCAACACCGCTCGCTGGCGGTCAGCGAACACTGCTGTCAGTGGAGTAGGCATGCTAGGCCCTAACTTTGATCCTAATTGATGTAACAGTGGTGGTAAAAGGCAAGTCTTCGTGCGGTAAGGATATTAGTTGTTTATTGTTGGGTTCATTACCCCCGGCAGCTTTATTGACCTAGAAGGACACTTTGGGTTTAGGCTGAGGTGAGGGGGGTTTCTCTGGTGGCAGGGGAGGAGGTGGGAACCTCTAGTCTGTAATCAAGTGGGAGGGGCCTGGCCTCTCTGTGACCCTAGAAGACTAAAGTATCCTTTCTCAGGGTTGCTCATGGGGTTTCCCAGCATGCATTTCTCTCAAGTTGCCATGTATTGTAAACCAAGCTTGTTGACTTACAACATCTTGGAGGAAGTCAATAATGAGGCATCCATCCATCCATCCACAGAGAGCAGGCGCACCAAAATATTTTCTGTGGGGGGACAATCTTATCTCCCCCTCCATGTACAATGGTGAAATTTGAGGTGAATAGCGACAGGGTAAAATGTGTTGACATTCTCTGCCCTGCTGTTGAGGTCCAGGTATGCGGCAGAATGGAAGGTGTTTATTTGGTTTTCCAACTATGTCACCCCTCTGCCTCTTTTCCCCTTCCTTTTTATTGTTTGGCCGTTGTTGGGTACCTGTTACATATTTGTGTTATCTGTAAAACATACACTCTATTTTTGTGTTTATTTTATTTCTAAGATACAAATGACTAAGGGTGTGAATGTATTCTATTGGTTTAATTTGTAAGATCAAACAGTCTCAATTATTTTATGATTGATTTAATCGATATGCTCCGATGAGTAGTTTTGAACTATTAGTCCATTCAGTAAAAGTACATGTCTGATCTAGTTGTCTCTCTTCCAGCCTATGTTCCAGGCCTGTCTGTAAGGTGTTTGTGTCTTTCTGTGTGTATGACCTATATCTGTAGACCGAGGAAGTGGAAGCGGAGGTGGAGAGGGGCCAAAAACATAAACAAGGGCCCCAATCTCTTGTCACCTGATATAAGAACATTTCAGAAATGAAGCCCATCGTATCACACAGCAAAAGAAAAGTGTTTTGTCAACCTCCTCCCCTCCCCCCTCTTATGTTTTCTTAGATACCAACTGCACCTCGCTTCCTCGCTTTTTCTCTCTAACACAAAAGATCCACAAAAAGTTTCCATGCCTGCGACGTCAAGCGGTCTCTCAAAACAAAAAGCACAGTGTCGGAACGATATGAGGGGGGGATGAAAAATGCATGATAACGAACAAAAACCCGAGAACCGCTACAAGCCATTGTGGAAAAATGGAATAGACCCAGGCGTTAAGCTATCTCATCAACTGCTTTGTGATTGAGGAGAGCAAGACCCCAACCCCCAATGCTATATAAGGCAATGAAATGTGTTTTGTTTCGATGTGCCCCTACTCTATTCTCCAGAGGGACAGAGGATGGGATATTTTTTCTTCTTCTTTCAATTTAAAAGGTTTTATCGGCATGGGAAACATATGTTTCAATTGCCAAAGCAAAATAAATGGACAATAAACAAAAGTGTAATAAACAATAAAACTAACAGTAAACATTACACTCATGGTATATTATGGCAATGTACAGTGTTGTAAAAATGTGCAAATAGTTGAAGTACAAAATGGAAAATAAAGAATCCGTTAATACGGGTTGTATTTGCAATGGTGTTTGTACTTCACTGATTGCCCTTGATCTCTTTCTCTCTTTTTCTCTCTATATTTCTCTCTTTTCTTTTTCTCTCTTTTCCCCTAGTTGTTTTCCTACCTTTATCTCTGTAAGCCAGATGATACATCTGCCTTTGCTGTTGCTCGGCACTGATTGTGAGATTGGGTTTGCTGGCCTGTTGCTCTATGTATAAACCATGGTAAATATTTATTTGGAGCTCATTAGTTGGGTAAATGAATCCATGAATGGTACAGGCCATCAGAACCAGTGCTTTGGGGAGGCCACTCTGCAAGGAGTTACTACGTACTGGATGTGTATGAGGTTAGAAAGTCAATGCCATTTTGTATTTATTACAATGTTCATTGATTTTGCACCTCATAAACCCATCAACCCTTACTTCTTTCCTCCTTTATTCTGTGAGACGCAGCATCGCAAACAACAATTCTTTAAAGATGGCTTCCAAGCAGCTGTCTGTTTAGGGCAAATGTTCCATTTGAGAGTTCAGAAATGTTGTTGTAATCAACATGCTTTTATCAGGCATTCACCCACCAACTGATTTAAGGTTTTAAGCCAACAGATGTTATTATTTTTTAGATGCATATAGATCTTAAGTCAAGGACTGAATGTCCTTTTGAAGCACATCTGAAATGCGTACTTATTTGAATTGTAACTCCAAGTAATCCCTAGTTGTCATTTTCACTAGTCCTGTTGTAGAAAATGGAAAGTTGTTTATCGTTCAGTGGGTTTTCTGGAGGGGTGTGTGCCAGCCTGTCGGTTGTACTTCCCCAGTGAGGGCATAGTTGCCTGGGACTTGTTCACCCCCCTCCCCCCTGTGGTCCAGGGGCCCTGGCCCTCCTAGCCTCAGACTGGTAGAGCTGATAAGGGTTTCAGACATGCGTGAAGGACTGGGGAGATAACAGCACTCACCTAGGGGAAGTGGCCATATCAGATTCCTCCATCGCAATCACCTCGGACTGATAAAGCTGTCAAAATGGCTTTGCTCTGACGTTTCCTAGGACTATCTCCAACGGCTATCGTTGTCTTCCCAGGCAGGTTGAAATGGGAAGAAAAGTGAATGATTGTAGTAGAGATTTTTTTCCCTCCCTCCGTTCTTAAAGTGTGAAATCATTAGAAGTTAGTGTCTGACCCCACTTACTGAAGATACAGGAGTGATGAATGTTGGGCTGGGCTCCGTCCTCCTACCACACACAGTAATATCCTGAGGTGTCTGAGGAACAGCGTTTTAATGAAAAAACATGGAGGGGGCTGGAGGCACCCTAGATCTGTGGAAATATCTCAGAGCTGGATTAGTGTAAACCAATTTTATGGAGGGTCAGGCATAAAACCCACTAAAAGAGGCAGTTCCAAGAAGGCTCTGAGGGACTGCATACCTAAGCAAAACCCCTTTTCTCAACAGTCCTGTAAAGTTACTAAAATTCCCCACTTCCACTTCTTCCATGACCACAGGCCACATTCTCACTCTGCCATAACCACGTTCCCCACTGCAACCACTATGAACTCAACCACAAGTGGTTGTTGCATCATGAGAGGCGAGTGTATATAGTCTATGGACTAATACCCAGAGCTGCTGCTCACACATGGACCACATTCAAGCGCAAGCAGTGGGAAAGAGCTGCACCCGAGTACCTCCCCCTTCACCACCCGACCCCAAAAGGCCCATGATGTATGTAGCCTAGATGACTTATTGGCAGACAACTAGCTGCCTTGTTCAGCATGGATAGAGGAATGGAGTTTTTAGCCTCACTGATTTAGCCAATTACCTAATTTAAGAAAATTGAGGAACGAAAGCAACGGATATGGGATACGTGAGTGAAAAGAGGGACGTTTATCTGAAAAGGCTGTGGCTCCACGCCACCCTGCTTAATGTAACCTTTACTGAGAGAGAGAGGCATGTGTGGACCCAGCTGGTTGCAGTCACGTAGTGAAGAAAGATGTACGTAGTCACAGAGACCAATTTTGTTAAATGTTTTTGATCAATTTTGAGATTGTGGTAAATTGGGAAAGACCTAAAGGCTTCTTTTCAGATTCGTGCTCCGAAGTAAGGTGTTGAGAATGATTCAGAATTCCTAAGAAAGAAGCATAGTAGGAATTTTAGAAGAAAGTTGTGGTTGAATATTCCCATTATGTTAAAGTACTAGAGGAAGGGGAAACCACCAGCCCTCAGTTTACCTGGACCCTGATGACAGTTTAAAAGGCCCCAGAAGTGGAGTATGAAAGATCGCAGAGTGTTTTGGCACCAGTACAGGATTATCCACAATCCTGGGCCCTTAAAATAGTCTTTGTGGCTTCCACCAAGTCAACTGATTCAGCCAAAAGCTGAAGAACTGCACTGGTTTTGGTGCATTGATTGACTGAAGACTATGCATAGTGGTTTGGGGCGGGAATCTGCCTTAGCATTATCTAGGTTAAGTGCTGCGATATTACTATTAAACACAGGCCAGGCGGCACGTTCTTAGATCATCCTCAGGGTTCACTAGTAGCGAACAACAGACAGAAGGAGGGATTGTAGGATGGAGATGTGAGGAACAGCCTGCTTCAGAAAGAGGTGGAATGATGTGACTGGAAGAATGGTGGGTTGGAAAGTTGGGGCAGGGGGGCTGAAAGATAACTACATCTCTCCATCGGTAGCCCCCAGACCAGATGGTAGAACCATTCATACTGTAGATGAGAGAGAATTGGTCAGAAAATGCCAGCCACACTGCCACATCTAACGCTTACCTCCCATTGAGCGTGTCTGTAAATTAGACAGAACAAGGATGATCTCGAGTCTCTCTGACAATATTATTGCTAATGGCTGCCCTCCTGCGTGTGAGGAAGACCCTCATATCTCAGCCCGGTGTGATGGTTGTCTGTTCCTATTAGACGTGTCCCTGGGGCAGCTCTGTTGTGGGGAGCATCTCAGTCTCCCTCTCTCCCTCCCTCCCCATGAGGCCTGGAGCTGTTGAAAGCATACTTGGAGAGTTAATCAAGTCTGTGATTGATAGCTGCAATAACGTTTATGCTTGTCTTTTGGTATTGTTGTTATTGTTCCCTCTCCAGAGAGGACAATGAATGAATGACTTCAGTACCCAAAAGTTTTGGGAATGTCTTCCATGTTTGTGGTGAGGGTTTATTAAATGGCCCGTTGAGGTTTCTCTCAGTGGTCTGGATTTAGTATGTTTAGGTCCATAGGGCAACATTGAAGCCTTAAATTGTGGTTAGATATATTAGAAAATAAAAGTGATTAAAATACTGGTGGGTTATTTGTGGTTCTTGGGTATTTGAGAACCTGATATGTCCCCTGAATCTATAACTACATCTTAAGAGTCATTTTAATTAACTTTGTTCTTTCGACGTTCTCAAAACCTGCTTTGTCCTTTGTTAATTTGGAACTTTCATTAACTTGAGACATTTGGAGACAACACAGCACAACAATATAGATTAAACCCCAGTAAATTAGGAAAAGAAACAATGAGGGGAAACAAACTCTCGCCACAAATTAAGGACACACATGTGGTCCATCATAACTCAGACCTCCTCCCTCTGTCCTCCAAACAAACCTATATAACATTAACAAATAGCGCAATTAACAAGATGGCTGACATTATGCTGCCCGGAGAGGAGAGTCTGACCTCTGTTCTTCTGTATAGTTATTTATTTACTCTCCTGCAGTTGTATTGTAAATCTGTCAGCATCACATATAAGCATCCTCTATTATACAGTACATGTCTGTTGAGTTCCTGTGGTAGAGAGCCTTTTGATTAATAACCTGATTTTCTTCCTCCCTGTACTTTCTAGGCTCCACACAGCACAGAGAGCCATCAAGCAGACCCAGGTGACGGTGCAGAAGATCGGGAAGGAGATTGAGGAGAAGCTGAGGACGACAGCGGCCTGCAACGAGCGGGTGAGTCAGCCAGCCACATACAGATCCTCCACTGATCTCTGCTCATCCACAACTCATCCTCTTGCAAACCCATTATCTATGTTGTGCCAATATCATGTGCTTACTATAATGATCAGTTTGTCAGATTAGACCTGGCTAGGAGAACTGAAGTCTTTGTTCTTTTTTTATTTGACCAAAGATGATTGTGCTCGTCCAGATGAGTAGCACTAGCAGCTACTCCTGTAGTCAGCCAAAACAACCACCTGGGATCATCCAGCAATAATAATCTGTGGACGGCACCAAGCTAGCACTAGGCTAAATGCTCAGCACATTGTAGATAGTGTATTACACAGATCCTTATAAATATGTAATTAGACCCTCAGGCTTTTATCGTATAATCTATTTGGACAGATTAAGCTGTCACCCTCTCGCCCTCAAACTCTGGACAGGGTTGGGGAGTAACGGATTACATGTAATCTGTTACATGTAACGGATAAATGTAGTAATCAGATTACAGATACTTTTGAAAAACTAGATGATTACTTCTAGGATGACTTTTAAATTCATAAAGGATGTTTTGTGCAAAAAATATTTAACACCTTTCTGTTTTCTCAATGACATTAAAATCAGCATTGAAAAAAGGCTCAAGTTTTTAAGTTTGTTCAACCTGTGCGAGTCTGATTACAAGTCAGAGAACACTATGATGACACACCAGATGCATTTGATGGATTGCGGGAAAAAAGCAGGAATAGGTTTTTGTAGTCCAAGCTAAGTCTTCCAAAGATAATGCTGTCGGCATTTTCCAACTTGAATAAACACTTGGAGGTAAGGATGACAGCAGTGGTGTAGCCTATGGGCAATACGGGTATCACTTATTATTGATATCTAGGCTGCATAGCGCATTGATGTGATTCACACTGCTGCTCTCATTTAGCTATTTGCGCCTTATGCATTGTAGATTTTTTGAATGTGGATGGCTGTTCACAAATGTATGTGTTTTTTACCCCAATAATGGTTTAATTGAAGAAGTTTAACTGCCTATCAATCATTGTTTTGGCGACCAGGGGTATATTCATTAAGGAAACCGTTTACTGTTTAAGAACCAAATGGAAGCAAACAGAGTAAAACGAGAGTTTCTCTTGGACAAATTCAGATGACTCTCTCCGTTTCGTTCCATTTGCTTCCGTTTCAGAAAGGTTTTGCAACAGAATCGGCATAATGAGTATGCCCCAGTGGTCAGCCAGTATAAAATGCGCTCTTGCAACTAGAGGTCGACCGATTATGATTTTTCAACGCCGATACTGATTATTGGAGGACCAAAAAAAGCCGATACCGATTAACCGGCCAATTTAAAAATAATAAAATAAAATAATAATAATAATAATAATAAAAAAATAAAAAAGAATTAAAAAAATGTAAACATAAGAAAATATATACAGTGGGGAGAACAAGTATTTGATACACTGCCGATTTTGCAGGTTTTCCTACTTACAAAGCATGTAGAGGTCTGTAATTTTTATCATAGGTACACTTCAACTGTGAGAGACGGAATCTAAAACAAAAATCCAGAAAATCACATTGTATGATTTTTAAGTAATTAATTTGCATTTTATTGCATGACATAAGTATTTGATCACCTACCAACCAGTAAGAATTCCGGCTCTCACAGACCTGTTAGTTTTTCTTTAAGAAGCCCTCCTGTTCTCCACTCATTACCTGTATTAACTGCACCTGTTTGAACTCGTTACCTGTATAAAAGACACCTGTCCACACACTCAATCAAACAGACTCCAACCTCTCCACAATGGCCAAGACCAGAGAGCTGTGTAAGGACATCAGGGATAAAATTGTAGACCTGCACAAGGCTGGGATGGGCTACAGGACAATAGGCAAGCAGCTTGGTGAGAAGGCAACAACTGTTGGGGCAATTATTAGAAAATAGAAGAAAATAGAAGAAGTTCAAGATGATGGTCAATCACCCTCGGTCTGGGGCTCCATGCAAGATCTCACCTCGTGGGGCATCAATGATCATGAGGAAGGTGAGGGATCAGCCCAGAACTACACGGCAGGACCTGGTCAATGACCTGAAGAGAGCTGGGACCACAGTCTCAAAGAAAACCATTAGTAACACACTACGCCGTCATGGATTAAAATCCTGCAGCGCACACAAGGTCCCCCTGCTCAAGCAGGCGCATGTCCAGGCCCGTCTGAAGTTTGCCAATGACCATCTGGATGATCCAGAGGAGGAATGGGAGAAGGTCATGTGGTCTGATGATTCAAAAATAGAGCTTTTTGGTCTAAACTCCACTCGCCGTGTTTGGAGGAAGAAGAAGGATGAGTACAACCCCAAGAACACCATCCCAACCGTGAAGCATGGAGGTGGAAACATCATTCTTTGGGGATGCTTTTCTGCAAAGGGGACAGGACGACTGCACCGTATTGAGGGGAGGATGGATGGGGCCATGTATTGCGAGATCTTAGCCAACAACCTCCTTCCCTCAGTAAGAGCATTGATGATGGGTCGTGGCTGGGTCTTCCAGCATGACAACGACCCGAAACACACAGCCAGGGCAACTAAGGAGTGGCTCCGTAAGAAGTATCTCAAGGTCCTGGAGTGGCCTAGCCAGTCTCCAGACCTGAACCCAATAGAAAATCTTTGGAGGGAGCTGAAAGTCCGTATTGCCCAGCGACAGCCCCGAAACCTGAAGGATCTGGAGAAGGTCTGTATGGAGGAGTGGGCCAAAATCCCTGCTGCAGTGTGTGCAAACCTGGTCAAGAACTACAGGAAACGTATGATCTCTGTAATTGCAAACAAAGGATTCTGTACCAAATATTAAGTTCTGCTTTTCTGATGTATCAAATACTTATGTCATGCAATAAAATGCGAATTAATTACTTAAAAATCATACAATGTGATTTTCGGGATTTTTGTTTTAGATTCCGTCTCTCACAGTTGAAGTGTACCTATGATAAAAATTACAGACCTCTACATGCTTTGTAAGTAGGAAAATCGGCAAAATCGGCAGTGTATCAAATACTTGTTCTCCCCACTGTATGTATATTTATATATATATATTAGTTGTAATAATGACAATTACAACAATACTGAATGAACACTTATTTTAACTTAATATAACACATCAATAAAATCAATTTAGCCTCGAATAAATAATGAAACATGTTCAATTTGGTTTAAATAATGCAAAAACAAAATGTTGGAGAAGAAAGTAAAAGTGCAATATGTGCCATGTAAGAAAGCTAACGTTTAAGTTCCTTGCTCAGAACATGAGAACATATGAAAGCTGGTGGTTCCTTTTAACATGAGTCTTCAATATTTCCAGGTAAGTAGTTTTAGGTTGTAGTTATTATAGGACTATTTCTCTCTCTACCATTTGTATTTCATATACCTTTGACTAGTAGATGTTCTAATAGGTACTTTAGTATTGCAAGCCTAATCTCGGGAGTTGATAGGCTTGAAGTCATAAACAGCGCAATGCTTGAAGCATTGCGAAGAGCTGCAGGCAGACGCAGTAAAGTGCTGTTTGAATGAATGCTTACGAGCCTGCTGCTGCCTTCCACCGCTCAGTCAGACTGCTCTATCAAATCATAGACTTCATTATAATATAATAACACACAGAAATACGAGCCTTAGATCATTAATGTGGTCAAATCCGGAAACTATCATTTCGAAAACAAAACATTTATTCTTTCAGTGAAATACGGAACCGTCCCGTATTTTATCTAACGGGTGGCATCCATAAGTCTAAATATTTCTGTTACATTGCACAGCCTTCAATGTTATGTCATAATTACGTAAAATTCTTGCAAATTAGTTCGCAACGAGCCAGGTGGCCCAAACTGTTGCATATACCCTGACTCTGCGTGCAATGAACGCAAGAGAAGTGACACAATTTCCCTAGTTTAATATTGCCTGCTAACATGAATTTCTTTTAAATAAATATGCAGGTTTTAAAAAATGTACTTCTGTGTATTGATTTTAAGAAAGGCATTGATATTTATGGTTAGGTAAAATTCGTGCAACAATTGTGCTTTTTTCGCAAATGCGCTTTTGTTAAATCATCCCCCGTTTGGCAAAGTTGGCTGTCTTTGTTAGGAAGAAATGGTCTTCACACAGTTCGCAACGAGCCAGGCGGTCCAAACTGCTGCATATACCCTGACTCTGTTGCACAGAACACAAGAGAAGTGACACAATTTCCCTAGTTAAAAGAAATTCGTGTTAGCAGGCAATATTAACTAAATATGCAGGTTTAAAAATATATACTGTGTATTGATTTTAAGAAAGGCGTTGATGTTTATGGTTAGGTACACATTGGTGCAACGACAGTGCTTTTTTCGCAAATGCGCTTGTTAAATCACCCGTTTGGCGAAGTAGGCTGTGATTCATTGATAAATTAACAGGCACCGCATCGATTATATGCAACGCAGGACAAGCTAGATAAACTAGTAATATCATTAACCATGTGTAGTTAACTAGTGATTATGATTGATTGATTGTTTTTTATAAGATAAGTTTAATGCTAGCTAGCACCTTACCTTGGCTCCTTGCTGCACTCGCATAACAGGTAGTCAGCCTGCCACGCAGTCTCCTCGTGGAGTGCATTGTAATCGGCCATGATCGGTGTCCAAAAATGCAGATTACCGATTGTTATGAAAACTTGAAATCGGCCCTAATTAATCAGCCATTCCGATTAATCGGTCGACCTCTACTTGCAACAGTTGCATAGTGCGGATCCCAACCTATGGAATTAAAGTTTCAGCGAGTTTCTCCCTTCTAAACTCACCCATGGTATTGTGCTCCATACTGTCAAAAACAAGTTTCATTTAAGAAGACCATGAATGGGGCTTTTATTGCTCAAAAACGGACACATGCTCAAACCCACACACTTTTTATAGACTTAAACAGCTGCAAATTATCAAGTTATCAAAGTGTCACCAACAAATGTAAAAAATAGGCGTCTTTAGCAAATGCACTATATGGGGTTAATTTTTCAAATGCAAATAGCGCTTTTCGGTAGTGCTCGAAGCATGCCATTCCGAGAGCAGCATTTCTTCTTCAACTTAAAGAAATGAGCCCAATCAGTCCTCCATGACAACAACATCATCAACAACATAGTAGGCTAAATAGTTCTTGGTTTTGGGCTGATGCTCAGGTAAAACAATTTGGCTAATCTATAGTTCCCAAGTCCTAATCTTGAAAATCAGGTGTTATTAAATTAATTGGAATGGCTGGAAAGATGTAAAGATAATCATATTATTATCTGTAGTAGAAAGCAACCCATAAAGTAAAATGCAACATCCAAACTCTAACATTGATTTATCCTGCAATGGATGTTGTTCAATTGGTAATATTCATTTTTGTCTTCTTCTAATGCCTCTTAAGCAGGTTGACATTGGCGATATTGTTCAAATGAATGAAAACAAAATTTAGCTTTTTGGTCTTAATTGAAGGTTAGGGTTAGGCATTAGAGGTTAGCAGTGTGGTTAACGTTAGGGTTAAGGTTAGATTTACGTTTAAAACCAGATTTTATGACTTTGTGGCTGTAATCCAATTACTTTACTGAGTTTGGGTAATCCAAAAGTTACGTTACTGATTTACAATTTTGGACAGGTAACTAGTAACTGTAACGCTACATTTAGAAAGAGACCTACCCAACCCTGACTCTGGACTTCAAAACCAGTGCCACTGCATTTTTTTATTGTTCCCCTCTAACCAGGGACTGATTTAGACGGGTGCAATTAATAATCAGGTAGAACAGAAATCCAGCCGGCTCTGGACCTCAAGTAACTTTATTTCCACCCTCAAATCAAAACCAATAAAAAGAAAGCATATTTAAAAATGTTGGAATTGGCTTCCAAACAGCTGTGAAAACGGAGCGGTAATCCTAGGTTTTAAATGTTGTGTTTATTGTAAACGTACACTTCAAAAGCTCCTGTTAAAAAAGCCCTGGGGGTCTGACACTTTCATGTTTTGGGGCTCAAGGTATAGGCTACACTGTTAAGTTAAAAGCTGATTTTTGCACATAAGCTTTAGCCGCCCTCCCCCCTTTGTGTTCCTACAGTGCCTTCAGAAAGTATTCACACCCATTTGACTTTTTCCACATTTTGTTTTGTTACAGCCAGAATTTTAAATTAAATTGAGATTGTTGTCGCTGGCCTACACATAATACACTATAATGTCAGTGGAGTTATGTTTTTGAAAAATTTAACAAATTCATTAAAAATGAAAGCTGAAATGTCTTCAGTCAATAAGTAGTCAACCACTTTTGTTATGGCAAGCCTAAATAAGTTCAGGAGTAAAAATGTGCTTAACAAGTCACATAATAAGTTGTGTGTGCATGTGCAATAATCGTGTTAAACAGGGTTTTTGAATGACTACCTCATCTCTGTACCCCACAGATACAATTTCAAACACACATTCAACCACACAGACCAGGGAGGTTTTCCAATGCCTCGCAAAGAAGTGCGCCTATTTGTAGATGGGTAACAATAAACCTAAAAGAATATCCCTTTGAGCAATGTGGAATTATTAATTACACTTTGGATGGTGTATCAATACACTCAGTCACTACAAAGATACAGGCGTCCTTCCTAACTCCGTTGCCTTAGAGAATGAAGCCGCTCAGGGATTTCACCATGAGGCCAACGGTGACTTTAAAACAGTTACAGTTTAATGGCTGTGATAGAAGTAAACTGAGGATGGCTCAACAACATTGTAGTTACTCCACAATACTAAGCCACTTGACAGAGTGAAAAGAAGGAAGCCTGCACAGAATAAAAACATTTTACAAAACATGCATCCTGTTTGCAACAAGGCATTAAAGTAGTACTGCAAAGAAATGAACTGGATGTCCTGAATACAAAGTGTTATCTTTATCTTATCTTATCTCACTCTCCATATCTTTATCTTATCTCACTCTCCATATTTGAAAGCATAGTGGTGGCTGCATGATGTTATGGGTATGCTTGTAATTGTTCATTTTTTCAGGGGTATTTCATGTTAAAAAAATGAAACAATTTGACAGAGCTTGAATAATTTTGAACAGAATAATGGGCAAATATTGTACAATCGCTGCCAAATGTGATTCTAACATGTATTGACTCAGGGGTGGGAATACTTATGTAAATTAGATGTTTCTGTTTTTCATTTTCAAATAATGTGCAAACATTTCTAAGAATATGTTTTCACTTTGTCATTATGGTGTATTGTGTGTAGAAGGGTGAGAGGAAAAAAGAATACGGCTGTAACACAACAAAATGGAATAAGTCCAGGGTTATGAAGACTTTCTGAAGGCACCGTATGTATGAGTGTGTTTGACTATGAATGTGTGTGCTCATGTATTCGTGTGTGTGTGTGCATGTGCGTGCGTGGCTGTCATCACGGACACCCTGTCTGTAGGATATGAGTGTAGAGGCAGTCAGAGGAGACTGCTCCAACACTTTCTTGTTGTTGTTCACCTACATACCTCAGTTAGTTGTCCCCTTCTCTCTCAGCCTGTTGCTATCTGAGTGCTGTGTTCTTTACCACTGAACTAAACTGACTACTTACTAGCACCTCAGTCAATCAGATGATGAAGACACACACACACACACACACACTACAGCACAATGTTCCCATTGAAAAGGCCTTTTGGCTGATACTTCCCCTCAATGAAACATTCCAAAGCCTTTTAGAGTTCACCTCAGCTAATAAATCATGTTCTATCTCCTTTAGATCAGCCACCGCTGCTCTCTCTGTGTACTGTAGCTGAGACAGATCCTTTTAAAATGATCCCACTGAGTTATTGGTTTCGAAAGAGGGGAGCATTGTGTGTGTCTTACTCTGGGTCTCCCCTCTCTGTTTAGGAGTGCTCTCCCTGTTAGTATCTCTCTCTCCCTCAGTCTGCCCACCCCACCTCACGTCTGTGTGGGATCAAAGGGTGTGGAGTGGAGCCCACCACCACGGCCCAGCGTGGCCCTTTCACCCTCTCACCCACACTCTGCCATTGATCTCCAGGGTTACGGCCAGGTTATGCCTCTGTCGCTGTTGACTCAGCTGACCAACTGGCTGTTTGATGTCCGGGGACCTTCAGACAAGCAATACACAGCGCTGTGGCTGTAAGGCACACACACATGCACACGCGCACAGACACACCCACGCATGCATGCACGCAAACACACGCACCCGCGCAAGCACTACATACATCACACACACCGGCCACAGCCTACCTGTCAACTCTGGCATTTGGCAAAAGGCTAGAGGAGGGCTGTAGTTGGTGGTGGTTAACACGCGAGCTGCAGCATTCCTGCACTACATATGGGCTCTGACACTCCGGGAGATGGGGGCTCTATCTAGCCTGTCTGAGTGACTGACACTCTCTGTTTTCCTAAAAAAAAGCCTCAGAAGACCTTGATAAGAGGCGTATCAGCATTAACTGATCCTGGCTGCGATCGCCATCTGTGTGTGTCCGTCCGTGTGCGTGCCTGCATTTGTGCCTGCGTGCGTGTACGTGTCTGCCTGTGTGTGTGATGATACCACACACAGCTGCAGGCAACTGGCAAAATAAATGCTCTCTCTAAATAACAAGGTTAAAATTCCTGGTGGGTCAGAGGATAGAAGAATGCAGGACTGACTGGGATGATCATATCAAGCAGCCAGACTGGAAGAGGAGGGAGATGCTCAGTCAGCTTACTCTCTCTCTGGTCTTCATTAGCCTCCTTCTTGGCGGTGGATTATGATACTGATCAGAGGAATCAAAATGGGTTTGAGTTGGAGGACAAGCTCTATCTCTCCATTCTTCCATCCCTCTTTCTCCTCTAATCCTTCCAACTTTGTGCCCTGCGAAAGAGCAAGTGCTGTTCTTCATTTGGGGGGCTGGAGGGGGCCTCCCAACAGGCCTTAAGTGAACCCCAGATAGAGTGAGATGTTAGGGGATTGTGTTGGGGCCTGATAGGGAGGCACCCTGTGGTGGCTGGAGATGTTGACTAATGACTTGCATATACTAATGGCTCTATCCAGGTATACCCAGGCGACGGGGCATGTGGTGAGCTAGATGTCATCTGGTGTTGATGTTAGCCCTGTGTGTGTGACCCTGCACCACCTTCTCCCCACCCCTAAAGGTTGCTATGCTGATGCTGTACTATTTCTGACATGGTAGCACATTTATCTTGTCACCCCCACACTAGTTTGAGAACCTCCAGTCCTCGCGTCTCTCATGATCATTTCTCATATGCCCCTTCCTCCCCCTCTCCAAGCGAGACCATTTGGAAGCCATCTGGACACACACACACCTAAACACACAGCTCAGCTTCTCTCCTACTGCTCTGACAGTCTGAAGTGTTTGATATGGTGATAAACTGTGACTTCAGGCTGTGTGGTGAATACCACAGCAGGATTCAGTCTCTCTGTCCACTCCGATGTAATCAGAATCTAATGTTTCACTGGCGCAGCCCCCTCCGTCACCCCTGTGCCCCGCAGTCCCATGATCAATCTATAGCCAGCTGTCTGCCAGCCAGGGAAGAGAAGTGTTTGGTTCAGTTCAGCACTCATCATGGACTCATCGTCATCTACCTGGCCTGGCCTTGGATAGTTAGGACTGCAATATAATGACTAACTCTACGCCCCCCCTCCCCCACCAACTCCATTGGCTCGTCTGCAGCTTATAAATTAGTGAACAGGTGATGTTGGTGCTCTCTCATCTTCTCCTCGTACAGTACAGTACATGTTTGCCAAAACATGGATAACCTTTGTTTAACCAGCTAAATAGCTGCTATTAGCAAAAATGTGTTTTGAGTTCCCTTTTTCAGATAATAGGCTATGTTAGTGTTTACACTTCCTCTTCCAATTACAATGTAGGGAGGTCAAAATAATGAAAATTATCTACCAAATCTAATCATTTAAAATGTTGATTACTTCTCCCTGCAATTATTATTAATTTAATGACAAGACAAGACGTGTGAACATATGATGGGGGTCCGTGGGTCTCCAGTTTGCCTGGGTGGAGGTCCATGGGCAAGGTTGAAGACCCCTGGTCTGAGAGAAAAGGTTGAAGACCCCTGGTCTGAGAGAAAAGGGCAGAAGTGAGGAAGGTCCAGTCAAGACAAGGCAGCTAAAGGCCCGGCCTCTCCTCTCCTGGCTGTAGTGGGCCCCGCTCCAGGCCTTAGAGGGTTCAGCCACAATGTCAGTCCCAGAATGAACCCGTCACAAAGCCCACCCACTTCTATCAGATAACACACGGGTCCTTTACGCCAGTTAGTGCGGCGTTCTCTCTCTCGCTTGGCAGTGACCTCAAACCCATTCACGTCCTTGAACTATATTTAGTACAATATCAAAATGCACCACAGGACAAATTCCATATGGTGTAATTGCATGACATTGGTGTCAACATAGTAGGTTAGTCCAATGTCTACACAGGCCACATTGAAGATTTTAAGATTGACACTGGAAGTATGATAGATAATGACAATCTAAGTTGGGATTTTGAGAAAATGTATAATTTTTTTTGGTAAATGTGATCGACTGCCTTGGTTCTTTCTGTCTTATGTAGCAAAATTTGAAAGTGTTTTTTTTACATTGGATAAAGAGCTACAAAATGGTATATAATACACTGCATTTGAGAAAGTTGATAAACTTGTAACCTCACTTTTGAGAAAATGGCCTTTGAATGTTTTGGTACCTACTGGGGAGCTCTTCTTTGTCTACACCCATTCAGCATCGTTCACACCCTCTTAAGCTTTAGCCCCACCCATCTCTTTAAGAGTTTATCTGAGCGTACTGTCTAAACAACAACAGTCAAGCACCCAAGCTAACTGATTAACGTTGGCAAGCTTGCTAGCTACTTCCAGACACAAATGAAAGAACAGCTCACTGACCATTTTCTCGCCCTAGCAGAGTTGGTTAGGCTGTTTTTATGTTATCCCGTGCGTTGGTGACTGCAACTGTGCTGCTGGCAACAATTTACTCTTTTTTTGGCAACGTTTACTGACACCGGCCATATTCAGCGGGTGTTGAGCGTTAATTTGTCAGTTAAGAAGAGAGTGCTCTGAAATCGGAGTAGAGCAAATTTACCAGCTACGTCTATCAACAGTTGTCGCAGTGACATTCTATTGAAAAGGATACTTGCATAGTGGTCTTTTGGTAAGACATGTAGCTAGCTAGGTAAACAATGAACCATAATCCCAACTCATGACACTACTACCCTGCATGAATATGCAGGTAGCTAACCAACCAGGTTCAATGTTAGCTAGCTAAAATTAGGATATAACTAGCAAAGCAAATGGCTCTGAGATACAAATAATAAGATCATACACGTAATATTAGCTAGCTAGCTAACAGTACACTTTAACTTGAAATTAAAACGACTCTCTGTCAAAATTAGAAAAGTGTAATATCTGAAAATGTAGCGAGCTAGACTATCTTACATCACAGATGGACGCTTCTTCCTATCACGGATGCCATGGTTGTCCTTAGTTTGAAGATGTAATCTGGAGTCAGGTGTTTTCTCCATCTCCTTAGCTATCATACTGTAATTCCACTGATTTCAAAACTCGGTCCTCCAGAAAGTAGAGAGCAACACTTACACAGTTCTACTACACGATACATAAAAAAAAAAAAGCTGCATTAGACAGGATTACCTACACTTACTGACCAGCTCAAAGAGACAGAAGCGTGCTATATGGCAGACCAATCCGTACTCATCTCTCATGTCCAGCCCACTCATTATCTCAGCCAATCATGGCTAGCGGGAAGGTTGCTGACCTTTTCTGTGGCTAAACCAACTAGGCTCGTAATTTAACAATTGTATTCGTATTTACAGATGTCATACAGGTCTGTTATTAAGGCACATGAAAGTTCACATGTTCCAGAAGGGATTTCTGCCACTACTGTGAAGTAGTGACCTGCGACATACACCTAGTTTCCTGAAACGAGTCACATATGTATTTTGAAATGCATTTCAGAAATAAATTGTTTAAAAGCATATAGTATTGTTATTTGACCTGTTTCTGTATCGTACTATATTTAGTCTTTGGACACATTTCATGAATCAAGTCATGTGAATACTTGTTCAAATGATATATACAAAGAAATCCACACATTCTCTTTCACACACTCACCCCTAGACTACATGCAGTATAAGCAAATGCAAGTCAATGGAGACTGGAGTGTGAGTAATTTCAGAGTTTTCCCTCTTTCTCATATCTTAAACATGTTCAAATCTTAATAATTGTTGATATATACACTACCATTCAAAAGTTTGAGGTCACTTAGAAATGTCCTTGTTTTTGAAAGGAAAGGGAAAAGTTTTTGTCCATTTAAAATAACATCAAATTGATCAGAAATACAGTGTAGACATTATTAATGTTGTAAATGACTACTGTAGCTGGAAACGGCAGATTTATAAAAAAAAAAAAAGGAAAATCTACAGAGGCCCATTATCAGCAACCAGCACTCCTGTGTTCCAATGGCACGTTGTGTTAGCCTTTTTAAAATGATAAACTTGGATTAGCTAATTGATCATTAGAAAACCCTTTTGCAATTATGTTATGTGAAAACTGTTGTCCTGATTAAAGAAGCAATACAACTGGCCTTCTTTAGACTAGTTGAGTATCTGGAGCATCAGCATTTGTGGGTTCAATTACAGGCTCAAAGTGGCCAGAAACAAATAACTTTTTTCTGAAACTCGTCAATCTATTCTTGTTCTGAGAAATGAAAGCTATTCCATGCGAGAAATTGCCAAGAAACCGAAGATCTCGTACAACGCTGTGTACTACTCCCTTCACAGAACAGGGCAAACTGGCTCTATCTAGAATAGAAAGAGGAGTGGGAGGCCCCAGTGCACAACTGAGCAAGAGGACAAGTACATTAGAGTGTCTAGTTTGAGAAACAGACGCCTCACAAGTCCACTACTGGCAGCTTCATTAAATAGTACCCTCAAAACACCAGTCTCAACGTCAACAGTGAAGAGGCAACTCCGAGATGCTGGCCTTCTAGACAGAGTTGCAAAGAAAAAGCCATATCAGACTGGCCAAAAAAATACAAGATTAAGATGGGCAAAAGAACACAGACATTGGACAGAGGAACTCTGTCTAGAAGCGCACATAAGTCATTTACACGGCCCTCCACCCCAGTCTGAGGTCCTGAGCGCTCTGGAGCAGGTTTTCATCAAGCATCTCTCTGTACTTTGCTCTGTTCATCTTTCCCTCGATCCTGACGAGTCTCCCTGTCGCTGAAAAACATCCCCACAGCATGATGCTGCCACCACCATGCTTCACCGTAGGGATGGTGCCAGGTTTCCTCCAGACGTGACGCTTGGCATTCAGGCCAAAGAGTTCAATCTTGGTTTCATCAGACCAGAGAATCTTGTTTCTCATGGACTGTGGGTCCTTTAGATGCCTTTTGGCAACTCCAAGCGGGTGGTCATGTTCCATTTACTTAGGAGTGGCTTCCGTCTGGCCACTCTACCATAAAGGCCTGATTGGTGGCGTGCTGCAGAGATGGTTGTCCTTCTGGAAGGTTCCCCCATCTCTACAGAGGAACTCTGGAGCTCTGTCAGATCGACCATCGAGTTCTTGGTCACCTCCCTGACCAAGGCCCTTCTCCCCCGATTGCTCAGTTTGGCCGGGCGGCCAGCTCCAGGAAGAGTCTTAGTGGTTCCAAACTTCTTCAATTTAAGGATTAAGAAGGCCACTGTGTTCCTGGGACCTTCAATGCTGCAGAAATGTTTTGGTACCCTTCCCCAGATCTGTGCCTTAACACAATCCTGTCTCTGAGCTCTATTGACAATTCCTTCGATCTCATAGCTTGATTTTTGCTCTTGCACTGTCTTGCACTGTCAACTGTGGGACCTTGTATGGACAAGTGTGTGCCTTTCCAAATCATGTCCAATCAATTGAATTTGCCACAGGTGGACCCCAATCAAATTGTGGAAACATCTCAAGGATGATCAATAGAAACAGGATGCACCTGAGCTCAATTTCAAGTCTCATAGCAGAGGTTCTGAATACTTATGTAAATCTGGTGTTTTTATTTTTAATACATTTTGCAAAAATGTATATATTGAAATTTTGGTCCAGGCAATATATATACCATAAATTAAGATCTGAACATGTTTAAGGTGAGAGAGAATTTTGTAAAATTACTCTCTCTCCAGTCTCTATTGACTTTTTTGCTTATTTGCTTATACCGCATATTCTCTAGTGGTGTGTGTGTGAGAGACAGTGTGTGTGGATTTATTTAGATATTGTTGATATATACACTACCGGTCAAAAGTTTTTAGAACACCTACCCATTCAAGGGTTTTTCTTTATTTTTACTATTTTCTACATTGTAGAATAATAGTGAAGACATCAAAACTATGAAATAACACATGGGATTATGTAGTAGCCAAAAAAGTGTTAAACAAATCAAAATATATTTTAGATTTGAGATTCTTCAAGTAGCCACCCTTTGCCCTGATGACAGCTTTGCACACTCTTGGCATACTCTCAACAAGCTTCACCTGGAATGTCTTTCCAACAGTCTTGAAGGAGTTCCCATATATGCTAAGCACTTGTTGGCTGCTTTTCCTTCACTCTGCGGTCCAACTCATCCCAAACCATCTCAATTGGGTTGAGGTCGGATGATTGTGGAGGCCAGGTGATCTGATGCAGCACTCCATCACTCTCTTTCTTGGTCAAATAGCCCTTACACAGCCTGGAGGTGTGTTGGGTCATTGTCCTGTTGAAAAACAAATGATATTCCCACTAAGCGCAAGCCAGGTGTGATGGCATATCGCTGCAGAATGCTGTGGTAGCCATGCTGGTTAATTGTGCCTTGAATTCTTACAAACAGTGTCACCAGCAAAGCACCCCCACACCATAACACCTTCTTCATGCTTCATTGTGGGAATCACACATGCGGAGATCATCCATTCACCAGCTCTGTGTCTGACAAAGACACTGTGGTTAGAACCAAAAATCGCAAATTTGGACTAATCAGACCAAAGGACAGATTTCCACTGGTCTAATGTCCATTGCTTATGTTTCTTGGCCCAAGCAAGTCTGTTCTTTTTATTGGTGTCCTTTAGTAGTGGTTTCTTTGCAGCAGTTCGACCATGAAGGACTGATTCACAGTCTCTGAGCAGTTGATGTTGAGATGTGTCTGTTACTTGAACTCTGAAGCATTTATTTGGGCTGCAATTTCTGAGGTGCAGTTAACTGTAACTGCAGCAGAGGTAACTCTGGGTCTTCCTTTCCTGTGGCGGTCCTCATTACAGCCAGTTTCATCATAGCGCTTGATGGTTTTTGCGACTGAACTTTCTAAGGTCTTGATATTTTCTGTATTGACTGACCTTCATGTCTTAAAGTAATAATGGACTGTTGTTTCTCTTTGCTTATTTGAGCTGTTCTTGCCATAATATGGACTTGGTCTGTTACCAAATAGGGCTATCTTCTGTATACCAACCCTACCTTGTCACAACACAACTGATTGGCTTAAACGCATTCAGAAGGAAAGAGGAAAGAAATTCCACAAATTAACCTTTAACAAGGCACATCTGTTCATTGAAATGCATTCAAGGTGACTACCTCATGAATCTGGTTGAGAGAATTCCATGAGCGTGCAAAGCAAAGGGAGGCTACTTTGAAGAATCTCATCTCAAATATAAAAATATATTTTGATTTGTTTAACAGTTTTTTGGTTACTACATGATTCCATATGTGTTTTTTCATAGTTTTGATGCGCATGCATCCCCCCCCCACACACACACACACACACACAAACATACACAATACATGATCAGAAGTATGTGGACTCCTGCTCGTCGAACATCTCATTCCAAAATCATGGGCGTTAATATGGAGTTGGTCCCCCACTCTACTGGGAAGGCTTTCCACTGGATGTTGGAACATTGCAGTGGGGACTTCCATTCAGCCACAAGCATTAGTTAGGTCGGGCACTGATGTTGGGCGATTAGGCCTGGCTCGCAGTCGGCGTTCTGATTCATCCCAAAGGTGTTCGATTGGGATGAGGTCAGTGCACTGTGCAGGCCAGTCAAGTTCCTCCACACCGATCTTGACAAATAGTTTCTAGATGGACCTCGCTTTGTGCATGGGGGCATTGTCTTGCTGAAACAAGAAAGGGCCTTCCGCAAACTGTTGCTACACGGTTGGAAGCACAGAATCGCTAAAATGTAATTGTATGCTAGTGCATTAAGATTTCCCTTCACTGGAACTAAGGGCCCATCCCAAACCATGAAAAACACCCCTAGACCATTATTCCTCCTCCACCAAACTTTACAGTTGCCACAATGCATTGCGGCAGATAGCGTTCTCCTGGCATCCGCCAAACCCAGATTCACTCGTCGGACTGCCAGATGGTGAAGCGTGATTAATCACCCCAGAGAAAGCGTTGCCAAGTTCAATGGCGGCGAGTTTTACACCACTCCAGCTGACACTTGGCATTGTGCATGGTGATCTTAGGTTTGTGTGTCGCTGGAAACCCATTTCATGAAGCTCCTGACGAACAGTTCTTGTGCTGACATTGCTTCCAGTGGCAGTTTGGAACTTGGTATTGAGTGGTGCAACCGAGGACAGATGATTTTTACGCGCTTCAGCACTCGGTGGTCCCGTTCTGTGAGCTTGTGTGGCCTACCACTTCGCGGCTGAGCAGTTGTTGCTCCTATACGTTTCCACCTCACAATAACAGCACTTACAGTTGACTGGGGTAGCTCTGCAGGGCTGAAATCTGACGAACTGACTTGATGGAAAGGTGGCATCCTATGACGGTACCACTTTGAAAGTCACTGAGCTCTTCAGTAAGGCCATTCTACTGCCAATGTTTGTCTATGGAGATGTCTATGTGCTCGATTTTATACACCTGTCAGCAACGGGTGTGGCTGAAATAGCCAAATCCACAAATTTTGAAGGGGTGTCCACGTACTTTTGTGTTTTTACCACAAATGATTAAGATCTGATCATTTGAACATGTATTCACATGACTTGATTCATAAAATATGTCCAAAGACTAAATATAGTACAGTATCAAAAACTTGTATTGTAGACAAACATTTGGCCAATTGAAGAATCGTTTTTTCCTGATTTGTCCATCAGTTAGCTCAGAGAACAAGTGTACCAAAGGAAATTATACATTTCCGTTATGGACATGAAGGGGTTAACTCGATTTTGCCCTCTGTATGAGGATCTCCAATTTCTCTCGTGAGGGCTTTTGAAGGGGTTCTTTTGAAAGACCTTGTTTGAGGCCCCACTTGTCTTCATCCATCCAGTATTGACAGTGTATAATGGGTTATGAGAGGCGTATTGAATGAGTTTGTTATGGGATTGGCCCTAGATTGTGTGGCTTGTTCTGAGAGACCAAATGGGGATATGGTGTTGAGCTGGAATAATGAAAAGCACTTGCTGTGGTGAAGCATATATACTCTCTTTCTTTTTCTTTCTTTCTCACTCTCTCTCTGTTTATTTTTCATTTTCTCCTCTCCACATCTCTCTCCTTTCTTCGCTCTCTCTCTGCAGAAGAAGGAGCGGGAGTGTATGCAGCTGCGTCTCGGGATGCTACGAGGTGAGCTGGAGAGACAGAGGAAGGTGCTGGGCCGGGAGACAGACCTGCGGCAGAAGGAGAGAGCACAGCTTCAGAAGAAAGGTAAGGGGTATTTGGAGTTGACTGGCATTTCCAAGCCACGAGAAATTACAATTTCAAATTGCGTATAGTGTGGGGACTGGGGTCCATATGGGATTGTACTCCTGTTATGTACCTTACACTGGGGTTGGCCTAAACGGCACCCTAGTATTGTGTGTAGTGCACTACCTCTGATAGATCCTACGACACTGGTATGCTGAAGGTCAGCCAACTGCTGTTCTTTGACTACTTATTTTACTGCATGTTCCACTCCAGACCATTACAGTACAGTAGAGTACAGTACAGCACCTCACACACAGGAAACCTCTTTCACTGTTGACTGGCTGGAGTCTCTGAGTCACTCCACTACAGTGACAGTTTTCCCCCTGGCTGTGCGACACTCTCAGACAGAGACTTTTCTGTGCCGGCCAGCCAAGTTGTTCTACCAGGGCCGGTAATGTAACCCGTTAGCGTTTAATGGCGTCGTTGAGTCAATTATATGGGTTCAATAACAGAATTACTGCCGGCTGTATCATGTCTGGGATGGGTGGGTTTGTTTTACTGGCATGTTTACTGCTCCATATTCGTTATGTCCGCAGGGAAATAAAAGTTCATATTCAACACCACCACCATGATGGGCACGCACAGAGTCTCTGCACACGCACAGAACAGTACATATATACTTGTATGGCATTGATATTAATGTCTTGGCTCATATACTGTAGATATATGGGATTATCCAGGTGGCTTAGATCATTTAGTTAAGTTAATCACATCTTGTAAGTATGTACACAGCTGTCCTGTACGTAGTATATGCATTCATACATTTTGTGACTGTGAGGTGTGTTATCAACCTTTCATATAAAATGGCACCTGCTAGTCATAGGAGGAATATGAGCAATTAGGGAAGGCACATCGAATGAGCTTCCATTTTTTTTTTGAGAGGTCGTGTCTCTGATGGACCTGGGGCCAGATCATGTTGACCCTTCACTCCTTGTGGCCGAGTGACTTTCAAAGCTTTCACTTCTGGCAGACCCATCCGTGTCCCTCTCTCCGTCTCCCTCCTTCGTCCCCTGTTTTGTCTGACCAGACTGTTATTGTATTTGTTTAACAGCAGGGTATGGTAGGGTGTGTTCAAAGAGGACTGGGGGGACTAAGTCTCTGATGGATCCAGGTTCTGTGTTTGGCCAAAGGGCAGGAAGCCATGGTGGTTTGGTTCTCTCTAAAATGACTTGTGTTATTGATGTGACTGGTTGTCTGCACTGCAGCCCAGCATCCCTGCACATGCTGTGTTCATAACCTCCAGGCTCACACACACACACACACACACACACACACACACACACACACACACACACACACACACACACACACACACACACACACACACACACACACACACACACACACACACACTACTAGGAGGGGTCAGGGTATGGTTGTCTTTGTGTCCCTGTCCTGACAAATGGCCCTTAATCCTCTGTCAACACTCAGACCACTGCTGGATGGAATTCTTGCAGGCTCAGATTAAGAATGTCTTTTTATTTTACCTTTATTTAACTAGGCAAGTCAGTTAAGAACAAATTCTTATTTTCAATGACAGCCTAGGAACGGTGGGTTAACTGCCTTGTTCAGGGGCAGAACGACAGATTTGCAGACCATGTCAGCTCGGGGATTCGATCTTGCAACCTTTCGGTTACTAGTCCAACGCTCTAATCACTAGGCTACGCTGCCGCCCCTTTTGTGCTAAGAGGACATGTGTTTATTTAAAGAGAGAAGGAAAGGTACCTGGTAGTGGACAAGATTAGGTTAGATATGTATGGTTTCCATAGTAAGAGACCTGGTCACCTGACTCACCTCAGTGAACAAGGAGGACCAGAGTCTCTGATCTCTTCCCACGTCCCCCCATGCTGCCCACTAGGCTAGCCCACTAGGCTATTTTATTTCACCTTTATTTATTTCACCTTTATTTAACCAGGTAGGCAAGTTGAGAACACGTTCTCATTTACAATTGCGACCTGGCCAAGATAAAGCAAAGCAGTTCGACACATACAACAACACAAAGTTACACATGGAGTAAAACAAACATACAGTCAATAATACAGTAGAAAAATAAGTCTATATACAATGTGAGCAAGTGAGGTGAGATAAGGGAGGTAAAGGCAATAAATAGGCCATGGTGGCGAAGTAAATACAATATAGCAAGTAAAACACTGGAATGGTTGATTTGCAGTGGAAGAATGTGCAAAGTAGAGATAGAAATAATGGGGTGCAAAGGAGCAAAATAAATAAATACAAAAGGAAAAGAGGTAGTTGTTTGGGCTAAATTATAGATGGGCTATGTACAGGTGCAGTAATCTAGTGTGTGACCTTCAGGCTGATAGGACAGCACCGGGGCCAGGGATCATCTTGATGACAGGTTAACGACTGGCTGTCCAATGGCCGCTCATTTTCTATGATGGTGGACTGCATCCCTGGCCCACACACTGTGTTGGTTGTGTGTGTATGGATGTTTGTGTGTGTATGCATATTCATGTGAATGCCTGTGTTTGTGTAAGAGGCTTGAGGAGAGCTGTGATTCTTCACCGAGACAAAGCCCAGAGAAGACGGAGCATTATTTTAACCTCAACCCCCACAGCCTTCTGCTTAATGTACAGTCATGGCGTCAACACTACTCTTCCTCTGGTTCGCTTTTTTCTTCTCACAGTTTCCTCTCACCTAATATTCCCCTCTACCACCTTGAGCAGACGTTATAAATTAGGGCAGTAAAAAGTCTTCATCGTGGTTATTTTCACTCTCTGCCTCCCCACCGAGGCGACTGAAGGCCAATAAACGTCAGTGGCGGAGTTAGTAACCCAGAGTTAAGAGTCAAGGTTTTTTAACGTGGCGAGAGATGTGGGGGTGTCAATCACATCAACACACTGGACTTAGCTCAGCACTCTGGTCCCCACACTAAACCTAGCACCATTACACCCACAATCACCAGCTCCCTCAGCTGCACAGTGGCCATGTTGAGTGAATGAGGGTAACTATCATACTAATGTGTGATAGAGTGGTATAACTGGACCTGGGCCTAGAGGAGATATAATAGGACCAACCAGAGAGACCTTTCTCACTGTCATTCATTGTCTTTCTCCCTCTACCCTCTCTCAATTATTTTTCCTCTCTTCAACTGCAGTACTCCTCTCTCTCTCTCTCTCTCTCTCTCTCTCTTCTCTCTTCTCTCTTCTCTCTCTCTCGCTCTTCCCCCCCACATCTTATTAAAGGGCAGACATCCTATGATGTTTCATGGCTATCTGTCTCGTACCAACACGGGTCACAGTTCAGTCACTTCCTCCATCGTTACACAGTAACACAACCTGTCCTTGTTTCATGCTTTTATCCCCTTGTCTTCAGCTTTCCTTTGCTCTCTCTCCCTCCCTTCCACTTTCTCTCTTTACTCTCTCTCCCTCTACACACACACACACACACACACACACACACACACACACACACACACACACACACACACACACACACACACGTTCCTCTCACTCATTCTCTCTATTTCGCTTTCCTTTCTACTGAGATGGAAAGAGGTAGCTCCTTATATTAGGACATGTGGGCATTTTCCTGCTTGTGACATGGAGGTAGTGAAGGTGGATATGATTATTTTGTCTCTGAGGAGAGAACACAACAACATTGGAGGGCGGTGAAAGAATAACATCTCTAAAGCTGTGTGACGTAGCTAAACATGGCACCATAGCCTTCTACACACCCACACACACATTTTTACACACACGTGTCTCCATTTGTTTTAGTTTGGCGGCAGAGACTTTGATGCGTTGGCGACAGGGATGGAGGGATGGGGGTGGGGGGGTTAGTAGTGGCGGTTACATAAAAGCCTAGGAGAGCTCAGGGCCTATGCAGGCGAAGGGGGACCCAACCTTTTGAACACTGTTTTCGAGACATCGTTTAAACCAAACGGGCTGACTAATCTGCCCAATCCCAAACAGTATCTTTCTTGTCATCCCTAATCTGATGAAGATTTGGCCCTGGCACCCGAACCTCCCCTTCTGTCTTTCTCCTTGCAACCCCCATCTATCCTCCCCTCCACCTCTTTGGACTTTCTGTCTGGGCAGACCAGCTTTGACAGGTAACATGCAGGGGAAGAGAGGTTCATTTGAACCAGCTGGGTTTTAAAACGTGTGTAAAGACGAGTGTGTATTGGAGCCTCTCTTATCCATTCTCCATTCAGCCTGTCAACAGCAAGGTACATGAGATGGGATGGTTGGGAGAAGTTGGGTTGGTACTGATGTCTGATAGCCAGATCATATTTGTTCAGGTGGAGATGTTTATGCCATGTGGCACTGCACATGCTGTACCAAAGTTAAGTGTTTTCTATTAACACACAAAACCATGCTTTAGTCCAAAACTCTTTGTCCCATCATACATTGTCCCAGGTGCAGAGTTTGGACTGTGGTTTTAATATGCCTAGGTTCATCCGTATCGCTGTTAAATCTGCAATCACTCTTCCTTATCTAAATGCTTTTATTTATTTGACTTTATTTGACTACAAAAGTCAAACATCCTACTATCATTATTCATGTGTAGTGGTTTTATGTGATGTGTGTCGGAAGGAAATGTTTTTTTCCTGACCAAAGTAACCGTGTGATGTTTCCAGTGTTTAATGTGGAAGGCATTAAATCAAGAAACACGCCCAGACACCTGTGTAAATTTACCAGAACAGAACACACCTGGTAATTTACCACCTGATTTTCTCTTTCTTTCTCTCTCTCCCTCTTACTTTCATGTCTCGCTATCACTCTCTTTCTCGATCATATTCATCTCTCCCTTTCTTTCTATCTCTCTGTCTTCTCATATTCCTCTCTCTCTCTCTCTCTCTCTCTTTCTTTTCTCTCTCTCTCTCTCTCATCCCCCTTATCTCTCCCTAGAGGAAGCGTTCTCCACCAAACACCACAGTCTGGGGATGGAGAGGGAGTCGTTAACAGAGCAGCAGAAAGAATGCACTGCCAAAAGGTACGTGTCAACCTGTAATTGAAGCATTTATTTATCCATGCACACACTCGTGCACACACACAGACACACACACTCGCACCCGCACTCCATCCCGTTGGTTCACCACGCCATCTGCTAGAAATTACCTAGGCCCCACAGAATGGTGTGTTCTAATATGCTGTCAATTGTTCTAAATGCTGTGGGGAGATTACATTCTGCTTACAAAGAGGGGGTGTTGGCTCGGCGCTGCCTATTTGTGTTTTTAGCCCTAGAGAGAATAAGCAGATTGTGTCAAAGACCAGTCTGATGTGTTTGCCTTGGCCTGCAAGGGTGCACCCTGGATACAGAGTTTGTTTGGCTGGGTACCTGGCAGTGATGGGGCCAAGGCAGAGCAGAAGCAACAGCACTGCTACAGTAAACACACTAGTTATAGCTGGCCGGGCAAAGAAACCCACCAACGCATCATGTAACCAAGGAAATTTATTTTGACACTCATGCATCTGCCTAACGTCCACCCCTGGAAAAAAAGTGTATTTAAAGTTCATTGGGTGAAAAAGAAGTGTTTGTTAGGGAAAGTTGCTGAGTTCATGTAATAACCAGGTTTCTGGAAATGTGTCTGTGTTTGATGGTTTGGGTTTGATGTGGGAATTGAGGGTCTTGCATCTGGGCTTAACCAGAACAGATAAGAGAAAGCCTGCTGGACTGAGATGTGAGGTTTCTATGAAGGAAGGATCAAATGATTAACATGGTAATCATCTGGATCTTCTGAATCTACAAAGCCACCACAGTAAGACCAGGGATTTTCAACTGTGTAATGGTGAGGGCCAAGGCAGGAGGCCGACCACAGGCAGAGCAGCATATCCAATGATCATTTTCTCCCAACACCTTTTCATCTGTCTGAATTGATGGTCCATTATCCACAAAACTCTACTCCCCCAAGTACTGGTTTAAATTGTTGAATGGGGGACACACACATAGTCACACATGTTCACACACAATGTACACATAGGCCATACTGTATATATTTACACACACACACACACACACACACACACACACACACACACACACACACTTTTGAGTTCTCTGACTTGTCTGAAGTCAGACTCCAGTAGCTGTCAAGAGGTGGACATAAGAAAGCAAACATTATTCCAGACGTTTCCTCTTCTCACCTAGGCAGGTCAGGCTCATGAGTTGTCCCCCCCGCCAAGTCTGCTAATGGAACAGCCCAGGGCTGGTCTAAGGGGCCTGTGGTGATTTTTGGACCTGTCCCAGGGGGGGAAAAGAGTGGCTGGTAATTTGGCAGTTATGATAATTGAGTTGCTATTACAATTACTGTGGAGATGATTCAGAGCTGAGCCATTAGGTCTCCTCATCCAGGTCTGGGCCAAGACAAACACACCCTTGCTGTTCTCTTCAACCTCAGTTTCCAATTAACACACCGTCACCCCTCATTACTAACTGACACCCTAGCTACCCTCCATCCATCCCTCACCCCACCTCCCTATCCCCCTACCTGCACCCTTATTCTCTCCCTCTCTCCCCCTCTCCCTCCCAAGCTTTACTGAGATGTCAGGTCTCGCCTCACATCTTTCCCCATCCACACTCTTGTTGTTTTTCTCTCTCATATTATTCATATAGACTGAGTATACCAAACATTAAGAACACCTTCCTTGAGTTGCACCCCTTTCGCCCTTGAACAGCCTCAGTTCGTCGGGGCATGGACTCTACTAGGCGTCAAGCGTTCCACAGGGATGCTGGCCCATGTTGACTCCAATGCTTCCCGCAGTTGTCAAGTTGGCTGGATGTCCTTTGAGTGGTGGACTATTTTTGAAAAAGACGGGAAAACCCAGCAGCGTTGCAGTTCTTGACACACTCAAACCGGTTTACCTGGCACCTACCTGTCTTGCCCATTCAGCCTCTGAGTGGCACACATACTGTACACAATCCATGTCTCAATTGTGTTAAGGCTTAAAAATCCATAATTAACCTGTCTCCTCCCGTTCATCTACACTGATTTGAAGTGGATTTAACAAGTGACAATAAGGGATCATATTGTAGCTTTCACCTGGATTCACCTGGTCATTCTATGTCATGGAAAGAGCATGTGTTCCTAATGTTTGATACACTCAGTGTATATTACTGTATTGTACAGTACCTTCTCCCTCTCTCTCCCCATCCCCCCCTTCCCCTCTTCATCACCTCATCCGTCCCGCCTCGTCCCGCCTCTCTCATCCTCCCGCCTCTCTATATCCCTGTCTATTTGATCCAGTTGCTTCTCTTCTCTGTCCCCAGTCCTCCCACTGTTCTCTTCCTCCTCCTCTGTTACTGTCCTCTTTGTGTTGATCAGTAAGGCAGTGAGTCTGACTGAGTCATCAAGTGACTGTCTCTGTGTCTGTCTTCCCAGAGAGCTGTTCCTCAAGTCCAACGCTCAGCTCACCTTCCGCTGTCGTCAGCTCCTCTCTGAGCTGTCCTACATCTACCCCATCGACGTGGTCACCACGGCAGTGAGTAACCTCCTCCTGAGTAATGCTAGAAATGAGCCTGGTCCCATATACTACACAGTATAGGCTGTAGTCAGCCCTATGGCATGACAACGATGGCGAACAAGAGAGAGAACCTTGAGTGAGAGAAGAGAAAAGCTTGGGGAGAAATGTTTTCTCAGCCCTTATTAGTCTTTGGAGTGGCCAACCACTTACATTCCCTGTGTTTTGAAATCGGTTAAAGTTTCAATCTGAAATGTTCTGCGACGGAGCTGAACAGCTTAAATACTCAGTGGTCATTAAAATACAATTTCTAAGGAGAGGGCCCTTTTTGCTCCCGAAGCGTTTCCCTTTCCTCTCTCTCTGTTTTCTCTGTTGTTTTCTGAATATGGAATTGTTGGTTCTTGGATTCTCATTCTCATAAAACTTGTTTAATTTCCCTTCAGGCTAATCAATCCGATTATGTCATCTGTGGAGTGAAGCTGCCCAACTCTGAGGATTTCCAAGGTAACGTATCTATTTCAACGGGAAACGGAAGGGTTTAGAGTGACACAGAGAACTCATAAAACAGGGTGCATCTGCTTCCTTTTATTGAAGGTTCAAACTTCTGACCTCTCTTTTGGTTCCACATCACCATCTACATGTAGTAAATGTGAGCCAGTACTCCGTCTGAGGTTTGTGTGATATCAGTGGTTCCATGGATCCGTTTAAGCTGATGCTCTGATCCTCTCCTGTAATTGGGACACTATAGTTGAGTCCCAAATGGCACCCTATTCTCTATGTATTGTGCACTATCATTTTTGGGGGGCACTACAGTATATAGGGAATGGGGATAGAGTGCAAGTTGGGACACAGAACAATATCTGCTCTGAGGTACAATGACAAGTGTTTTAGAAGTAGTGGCTGGTGGAGGAAACTCTGTGCAAGACAGCTGTGTTGTATGGGCTAGATGTAATACCTTGATACAGAGTCAGAGTAGTTACACCGGAAAGGTTTCGCCATACTCCCTGGTAGCAACCTTTTGTTAATGGAGCCAGGCCCAGGACCCACAGAGTGCTCCCCATCATCCAAGAATGTGGAAATTGCTTCCTGTGTATTTGACCTCTGGAGTCTGAATTCTGCTGCCCAGCTACTTTATAAGGACCGGACCCATGGGTGAGAGGGACTGGGAGGTAGTGGAGGGATGAGACTGAAAAAGGGACTCTCTCTCTGAGTTTGTCACACCACTCTGCTGGTCTGTAAGTTCAGCCCACCATTTCTGCGTATTTATGAATACTGAGTAGTATAATCTGCAAAGTACTGTATGTCGTAAGTCTGTCTCATTTACTGCGGGTGTTTAAAGGCAGCAGATTAGGATTTGGTATTGTGTTTGTGCACGTTTACACGGCAGAGGTCTGAATAAGATGATGATTCAAGAGGGGCTTACGTTTGGAAAATGTTATTCATCTAATTCCCTCCATGTCGCACCCGTATGTGTTGTGGAAAATCTGATTTGACTTTCTCAGCCAGGGAAGCATGACTTCAAAGACATGATGGAGGGGGAAGTGGAGTTGAGGGGGTTGAGGCAGGGAGACTAATGAGAGCCAGGTTTCACCAGTGTGCCTTCTTTTAATACCCCTTCATTGCTATCCCCCGACCTACCCCAACGCTGCCTCGATCTCCAGCCCCCCATTTCCTTGGATGCAGCAGCCTCCCCCTCTTCCCCATCCTGATGGCTCGTCGTTTGTATTTGCAGAGGTGAGTGGCTTCCCATCCCCTGTGGAGGTGTGCGGCTGCCTCACCCCGCGGGGGTGGTAGATATCTAGTGAGTAAACCACGCAGCATGTGCTGTGGCAGTGCAGTAGGAGATGGTGAGGCCTACAGGGGGAGTCCTAACCCACTCACAACCTCCCTCCAACCCGTCCTGTCCTCCCTTCCCTCTCAGCCTTGAGGGAGTATGCATGTGGTGTGGCTGTGTAGTAGAACAGAGAGTGAGGGGGACAGAGGCCTATAGGAGGTGAGGAGGAATGGTCTACCTGGTCAGACGTTCCTGTCTAACACCACCTTAACCACTACACCTATACAGCAGCCCAGCCTGAAACTACCCCATCATAGATGCCTCACCTTTGACACTTCACCTCTGCTCTGATTTCTGTGGGGCCCTCCCTGAGAGCTGGGCCAGCCCAGTATTAAGCCGATCATGTCTGGAACTGTGTTGTTGCTGGGTGACAGACAGGGGAGGGCTGCCTGCAGGGTAGGATGTGGTAGATTAGTGAGCCACTGGGGTCAGGGCTGCACAGCCTAATCCAACCAGCCCTGCCTGGGGAGACTGAGGAGAGAAGGTAGAGGGGTGACGCTGGAGGAGACTGGGGACAGGAGATGGGAGAGGCTGGATAAGGTGAGGGGGGAGAAGAGAGAGGATAGGTTGGATGAGAGACTGGAGGAGAGTAGAGAAGGGAGGGGAGGCTGGTGAAGGTGAGGGTAGAGGGGACTTGCTGCTAAGAAGAAGGGGTCATGGGGTGGAAACAAGCCCCCCAGTGCTTTCTCTCTCTCGGAGGTAACTAAGCCCTCATCTAAGGCTACCTGACTTTGGATTTAAAAGGTTCTCCATTTGCCCCAGTACATGTCAGTTAGACTTATGATTCCTTTATCTGACATTCCTGTTGGATAGAACTAGTTTTATGGAAATTATTGGCATTATAAAAGGTAGTCCACTTCATGGCCTCTGCTGGTATCAGAGGTGCAGACACAAGAATTGTATAATTCAGGGTCTTCGAGTTATACACCAAAGAGCTCCTAGTCAACTATTCACTGAGGCAGCGGTCTGTTATTCCAAAGCGTTAAGACAAAAGCACTATGATTTGGGGATTTGGAAAGTATAAGCACTTTGCCCAGAGCAATGTCCTGTTGCTCGGCAGTTGAGAACTTGAAACAACTTAATGTGCTGTCAAAGAAAGCCGTTCCTTGACTTCAGCGAGGCGGTGGACCTGTTTTCTAGTCAGAAATGTTAATGAAACCGTAACCGTCTAATTTTCCCCTAAAATGCAATTGAGCCCCGCAGGGATAGTTTTACGTGACGCTTTTGCTTTTCACGCACATTTCTGAAATAAATGAAGTATTTTTAAGTAAATTAGGTATTCCACAGCAGTTGAAGTTTTCTTGCGTGTTGCGTCGCCAAAAACCCACTCTCTATCATTTCAAAAACACCTTGCCCATGTAAATGTGCCTGCTTTTCATTGGTGTGATTACTTGGTTACCAAAGTTTTCCCCAGTCTGTGACGTCTTTATTATATTACCACGTACGAATTATATTGCCACGTTACGATTTGATCTTTCATTTCAATGTAATGAACTTATATGAAACACGTATGAAATACATGAGTATTGCAGTCAGACTGTTACTGATCACTTGCTTTCAAGTGGAGCTTCATGAAGCATTAAGGAAATTATGAAACACAGACTGCTTAGCTCGTTGTTGCCGTTTTGACCAACTTTAGTTTCTAGTCGTAGCATTAAAATGTGTTGGATTAATAACCCATTAAAACACAGCCATTGAAGTGATTAACAGGCATGGCATTTCATTATCAGATCCGTTCAACAATGTTTCTTACTTTATAAAACCTATGAGACCATTTCACAGTAAACCTGTCCAACAGAGACTGACTGACCTCTGTGTTGTGTTTTGTCCTACAGCGAAGGATGATGGGAGCGTTGCGGTTGCCCTGGGTTACACGGCCCACTTGGTGCTGATGATCAGTTGCTTCCTGCAGATCCCTCTCAGGTATCCTGTCATCCACAAAGGCTCCCGCTCCTCCATCAAGGACACCATCACAGACAAGCTCAGTGAGAAGGAGCGAGAGTAAGGACCCTACACTCTGGTTATTTTCTTTCTTTTTCTTTCTTTTGTAGATACACATTTTTTCATTGTTACTGTACAACAGTACAGGTTGAATTTCCTTTGTGATGATTAGCCACCACGTCAGTACTCCAATAGAGTAACTCTGTTATATAATGATCAACATAATAGACCTTGGGAGACGATATACTGTGATCCTGGTCATAAGAAAGGGCTTACAGGGGCCAAATAATGACAGTAGCTAAGCCTGCTGTAACCAGGTGATGGATGCCAAGGATTCCTAGTAGCCAATGATTTAGTGGTAGAGTAGAGAGAAACTCTAAATTTCAACGACTGCAGAGCTCATGGTGATCCTGGTCATAAGAAGAGCCAAATAAGGTCAACGTGTGTGTTCTCTAGTTTACTGTACTGTAGTTCATTTGTGCAGAGGATTCCTAGTCACCCATGAAAGTGAGGATCAGAGGGAAGCATGTGACCTATCACACAACAACCCTTCCCTCCAATCCAGATCTGTTTGGACAGGTTAAGCCCACTGTAATGCAGCATATCAAATCGTGTGAGGTTCACTCACAGGTCTTTCTTTACAGTCCTCTTTACCATTCCATAATCACAAACCCCAGACAGTTTTATTTTTCATAATGACCAAGCAAATTGTTGGAAATTCCTCTAAAGCAGCCAGTGTGTTTTACCCACCCTGGCCTGTGTTGTAGACAGTATTAATTTTGTACCCGGGGGCTAACCTAGGCACTGTTCTATCAACACTGTATTTAGACAGATGTACATGAATGGAGAGAGGTATTTAAGATGTAGGGATATGTATGATAATATTGTTGCCATGGACACAAGGAGAGGATAACACTCTTGGGGCCACGCCTCTGAGCTCTACCAGCCTGCTTGTTTAAATCCAATTTAAAGTGTACTGGGCACAACAATTACAGTGTAAGGACACTATATTAAAATTATTATTTGGATCTGTTTGGATCCGGTAACTATGCATCAAGCTTCCAACAAAACTCCTGTTGCCTTGTGATAATTGCATGTTTGGGAATGCACACGCATGCTCCCAGGTATGCGATCGTGTATTACTTTATATTCCAGTACATTCCGTGCACATTCCTGTACATTCCCCCTCAATCAGGAAAAATAAAGAATGGGTATCAAAATTAATAATTGATAGGATTTTCTAAAACCCAAAGACACTTTGAAAATAGGTATAATCAGACACTGTAGTGATGGGTATGATACGGATGTGGGCATATTTGATCCCTTTGGTGTTAGATTGATTAATAATAAATGTAAGTGCCAACTGCTAAGAAGGTAAAAAGTCTGTCTGGATTGCTTCTTGCCACGCTACATACAGTACAGTTGTAACCTGTGATCTCTGGTTCTGCACAGCGTGCTCACATTTAACTGCCTCTAGTCTCTCCACCGTGGCAGGAAGGCTCTCACCTGTTCATATCAGCAAAATACTTTGGTTTCACCCCTCATATTCCATTGAGTGATATTCTTTGCTTGTAGCAGATGGAGATTGCCAGCGTTCCATAGACACACAATATTATACGATGTGTGGTGTTCCCCTTACGAGGCCTCCTGTATAAGGAGCAGCTGTGAGTCCCGTGTTAGTGGTTGTTAATGGCCAGAGTGAGATGGGTAGAGAGTTGCAGTGTGTTTTCTGCTCTGCTGTTCAGGTGGTTGAGGGGGTAGCAGGCAGACTGGCCTTTGAAACGCTAATGCATGCAGCCTCGTTATAGTCAATGAAGGAATAAGAAAGAGAGAAGGGCCAGACCCGAGACCCCTTTATTAACTCATAGTAACTAACAGTTCCCTAGACAGGCAGCAAGCCCCTTGGACCCCAATTAGTACCTCAGTAACCCAGTAAGCCCTGACCAACGCTTCATCTAACTCTGTTGGCTGTTCTGGGCTTAAACTGTATCACCCTGTCAGGGTGAGATGTTCCCATGTGTTTATCTCTCCTCTCTTTCTCTCATACTTTCTCACACACACACATATGGATGCTGCCCATCATTGTGTTAGTCAGACACAGGGGAAGTCATGTCAACAAATACATACATTCCTCCACACACGCATCCATATGGCATACATCCAAACCATTGAACGTAAACAGGCAGATGGTGAGAGTGCGTGGCAGTATCAGAGACCACTACAGCTGGCAGCGACCTATCTCTTCTTCTTCTCCTCTGAGTGATGTCATCATGGCAGCTGGAGGGGCTCACTGGGGGTCTCTCCTCCCCCGCTCTCCATCCAGCTCTACTCTCCCACTATGTCTACCTCTGTGGAGGGCCTGACTGCACTGTACGCATTTCCATTCCCAGGGCTTTAAAGCAGGATATTTACACCAGGCCCATCAGAGAAAATAAACCAGAGGAGGGATGGAGGGAGGACCCAGCCCGGCCTCACAGCCCCACCACATCACCCTCGGGTGTCCCTGAGCAGGGCCGAACGCTCCTTTCACTTTGACCTTTCATCCCCCCTACCTCCTCCTCCCCATGTTTACGAGCCTGCCGGTCCCAGAGGGCCCTACACACGGGGCCAAACGACGTGTGGGAAGATGGAAAGTAACCTGTCTGAGGCTGTGAGTGTACAAAACGAGTGATTAAAGTGTCGGAAAGGGGCAGTGAATGGAGATAAGTGAGGTGGTACCTGAGCGGTACCTTTAAAGCATGGCAGAATTAGCAGGTGGGTTTGCGATCGATCATTGCTGAAGGCACGCGTATAGAAACCCTCTGTTGTGATGATGATGGAGGAGCAGGTATGCAGGCAGCACACCAGCCATGCTCCTGGAGGGTCTGGGAAACGTTACTAGTCCACCACTCACTGTGCATCTCTGGTCCCCAGTTGGCTCTTGTGGTGTGTGACGTTCTCTCTCTGTGTATTACTCTCTATGAGTGGTGTGTTCCAGATGCTAGTGACGTCTCAGCACAGCTTGTTCCCAGCTAGATGGAGCGGAGTGTCCCCACTGTGGAGTTGGGCTGTGACTGATTCCTCTGTGGAGGCCAAACATGTGGTGTGTGGTGGATCTCACATCGCACCCTGCCAGTCTAGTTAAAAATGTGAAAATTTAGCACCACCTACAGTTCATCATATAGTAGAGTAAGACATGTTTTTCCTATCCCTGGATATATATATATTTTTTTGTGCTTGTTAATTGGAGTCTAACAACCATTTAGGTTCTCCTGACTGTGCCAGCCATATATAAATGTGTCTGACCTGTAGAATGAGGGCATTGCTGTTATATTCCACTCCACGTCGCGGTGGACCTGCGGTCTCAGATAATGACGACCTTGGCTTTTATGTAGGCGGCCATTTTGCCACAGCAAGAGCAGGCAGACCTGTGTACAGCTGAACTGGAGTGCCCTCTAGAGACCTCTCAGTCAGTGTGGAATGAATGAATGGGGCCGCTTGGGGACTGCAAGGAGTTTTTAGGGAAAGGTGGTGAACGACGATGACTCCACTTTGCCTGTTTGTTGGCACTAGGCCTACCTTGAACGCACCATTATTTGGAATCTCGGAAGCTTTCACCCCCTAAAAACATTCTCAGAATGCAATGTGCTGTAACGACACGTTGCACCCACATTGTGGAGAGCAGCAGCAGGGAGAACCCAGCATCAGCTCCATAGCTCTAGTGTGTCTGATTGCATGGGGGAGAATGGGGAGATGCGATCCAGATGTCCACTGACTGTATGATTGAGACCAGAGCCCGGCCGTTAAAAATCTAAGCGCTGCCTCATACAGCCTTTTTACTAGGACTATTAAGAGGGAATCCATTTTTTTTGTCTGAGTTTCGTTATGAAAGTGAAGGCTTAAGAAAGAAAAAAAAACGTCTAAGAAGGGATTGACACATCAATGCGTGGCTCAAGTATAGTGTTGTGTGGCTGGGTGGAACTATGACTGCCAGTGAATGGAGGGAGGGAGGGATTCTAAGAGAGGGCCCCGGCTCGGCAGGACCTGCAGCTCAAAAGAAGAAGGTTATTGTTACGGGGTTTCAACGCTTTCACGTCCCTTAACATGGACCATGTGGGACCAGGGGAAGGGGTGGCTGAACCTCCCTCAGTTTCACATAGCAGCCACAGGACAGGAGAGAGAGGAGGGAGGGGGTAGAATAGTTGCTCAATGACAGGACTAGAGACTAGAGACAGGCAGACTTTCACACGACAGACACCCAATCACGCAAATACTTTCTCACACTCTTTTACCCCCTCAAAGATCTAGTACAATATAATGGGAAATACTGTAAAGGGTTAGTGAGTTTTGGATAGCCCAGGGGAAAGGGAAGGATTGTCTTGTGTGCCAGACTGGTCAGTTGCATAAGTGGTTGACTGGCCCTGCTACTCTGTAAAACCTTCCTGTGATCCAGAGAAGATGGGTTGAGTGGGCCAGTGAGACCAGGCTGCTCCCCATCCTCAGTGGTCCAATGCCCTGATGCCTCAGGCACCCACCCAGCCAGCCTTACTCTACTCTACCATCACTCTGTTAATGCCTCAGCCATTAGGATACATTCCCTTCTATGTTTAGCCCATTTAACAACCAATTGACAAATTTGTCTTTTTCATGTAAAGCTGTTAATAATAAACATCTGCCTTAGTTGAACGCCTTTCAAAGTCATAACTATGATCGTTAACTCAAAGGAGTGGCTTAGTTGGCTCGGTTCATCTGTACATTATATTTTACACTGCTTTTTCATCGATGGGTAACCATTGGCCTGACTTGTGTTGTCTTAATGCCAATAGTGGCCGGGTCTCACTCTACATTTACATTTTAGTCATTTAGCAGACGCTCTTGTCCAGAGCGACTTACAGTTAGTGCATTCATCTTAACAACCACATATCACAGTCGTAGGAAGTACATTTTTCCTCGATAAAGAAGTTAGCAGTAAAGTCAGTGCTCTCTCTCACTCTCTCACTCTCTCACACACTCTCACATACATACACATACATACACATATTAAGACTCATGGGAGTAGTTAGCTGTATATGGCCTGTTGACTCCCTGCCACAAGATTGGGAACACAAATTAGAAATACCGTTCCATGTGTCCGTTTCACTTCAGGTCAGCATCTGGGAGGAAGTTTAGATTCCCCGTGATAAATAAAGAGGCACTTCTGCAGAGGGAGATCACCTAGCTAGCCCCATAGAGAAACCTGCTTAGATCCTGTCCTCTGGGTCCAGCTCTCTGGTTCTAATTAAAAGAATAGGAGGAAGGGAGAAAGAGGGAGGGAGGGAGAGGGGTGGGAAGAAAGAGGGAGGGGAGGGGCAGGGGAGGGATGGGGGGAGGGAGGGAGAGGGGTGGGGAGAAAGAGGGAGAGGGGTGGGGAGGCAGGGAGAGGGGTGGGGAGAAAGAGGGAGATGGGTGGGGAGAAAGAGGGAGAGGGTTGGGGAGGGAGAGGGGTGGGGAGAAAGAGGGAGAGGGGGGGGGAGAAAGAGGGAGAGGGGTGGGGAGGCAGGGAGAGGGGTGGGGAGAAAGCGGGAGATGGGTGGGGAGAAAGAGGGAGAGGGGTGGGTAGAGGGAGGGAGAGGGGTGGGGAGATGGTGGGAGAGGGGTGGGAAGAAAGAGGGAGGGAGGGATGGGGCAGGAGGGAGGGAGAGGGGTGGGGAGAAAGAGGGAGAGGGGTGGGGAGAAAGAGGGAGGGGGGTGGGGAGAAAGAGGGAGAGGGGTGTGGAGAAAGAGGGAGAGGGGTGGGGAGGCAGGGAGAGGGGTGGGGAGAAAGAGGGAGAGGGGTGGGGAGAAAGAGGGAGATGGGTGGGGAGAAAGAGGGAGAGGGTTGGGGAGGGAGAGGGGTGGGGAGAAAGAGGGAGAGGGGTGGGGAGAAAGAGGGAGGGGGGTGGGGAGAAAGAGGGAGAGGGGTGTGGAGAAAGAGGGAGAGGGGTGGGGAGGCAGGGAGAGGGGTGGGGAGAAAGAGGGAGAGGGGTGGGGAGAAAGAGGGAGATGGGTGGGGAGAAAGAGGGAGAGGGTTGGGGAGGGAGAGGGGTGGGGAGAAAGAGGGAGAGGGGTGGGGAGAAAGAGGGAGAGGGGTGGGGAGAAAGAGGGAGAGGGTTGGGGAGGGAGAGGGGTGGGGAGAAAGAGGGAGAGGGGTGGGGAGAAAGAGGGAGAGGGGTGGGGAGGCAGGGAGAGGGGTGGGGAGAAAGAGGGAGAGGGGTGGGGAGAAAGAGGGAGATGGGTGGGGAGAAAGAGGGAGAGGGTTGGGGAGGGAGAGGGGTGGGGAGAAAGAGGGAGAGGGGTGGGGAGAAAGAGGGAGGGGGGTGGGGAGAAAGAGGGAGAGGGGTGTGGAGAAAGAGGGAGAGGGGTGGGGAGGCAGGGAGAGGGGTGGGGAGAAAGAGGGAGAGGGGTGGGGAGAAAGAGGGAGATGGGTGGGGAGAAAGAGGGAGAGGGTTGGGGAGGGAGAGGGGTGGGGAGAAAGAGGGAGAGGGGTGGGGAGAAAGAGGGAGAGGGGTGGGGAGAAAGAGGGAGAGGGTTGGGGAGGGAGAGGGGTGGGGAGAAAGAGGGAGAGGGGTGGGGAGAAAGAGGGAGAGGGGTGGGGAGGCAGGGAGAGGGGTGGGGAGAAAGAGGGAGAGGGGTGGGGAGAAAGAGGGAGATGGGTGGGGAGAAAGAGGGAGAGGGTTGGGGAGGGAGAGGGGTGGGGAGAAAGAGGGAGAGGGGTGGGTAGAGGGAGGGAGAGGGGTGGGGAGATGGTGGGAGAGGGGTGGGAAGAAAGAGGGAGGGAGGGATGGGGCAGGAGGGAGGGAGAGGGGTGGGGAGAAAGAGGGAGAGGGGTGGGGAGAAAGAGGGAGAGGGGTGGGGAGAAAGAGGGAGGGGGGTGGGGAGAAAGAGGGAGAGGGGTGGGGAGAAAGAGGGAGAGGGGTGGGGAGAAAGAGGGAGATGGGTGGGGAGAAAGAGGGAGATGGGTGGGGAGAAAGAGGGAGAGGGTTGGGGAGGGAGAGGGGTGGGGAGAAAGAGGGAGAGGGGTGGGTAGAGGGAGGGAGAGGGGTGGGGAGATGGTGGGAGAGGGGTGGGAAGAAAGAGGGAGGGAGGGATGGGGCAGGAGGGAGGGAGAGGGGTGGGGAGAAAGATGGAGAGGGGTGGGGAGAAAGAGGGAGAGGGGTGGGGAGAAAGAGGGAGATGGGTGGGGAGAAAGAGGGAGAGGGTTGGGGAGGGAGAGGGGTGGGGAGAAAGAGGGAGAGGGGTGGGTAGAGGGAGGGAGAGGGGTGGGGAGATGGTGGGAGAGGGGTGGGAAGAAAGAGGGAGGGAGGGATGGGGTGGGGAGAAAGAGGGAGAGGGGTGGGGAGAAAGAGGGAGAGGGGTGGGGAGAAAGAGGGAGAGGGTTGGGGAGGGAGAGGGGTGGGGAGAAAGAGGGAGAGGGGTGGGGAGAAAGAGGGAGAGGGGTGGGGAGGCAGGGGAGAGGGGTGGGGAGAAAGAGGGAGAGGGGTGGGGAGAAAGAGGGAGATGGGTGGGGAGAAAGAGGGAGAGGGTTGGGGAGGGAGAGGGGTGGGGAGAAAGAGGGAGAGGGGTGGGTAGAGGGAGGGAGAGGGGTGGGGAGATGGTGGGAGAGGGGTGGGAAGAAAGAGGGAGGGAGGGATGGGGCAGGAGGGAGGGAGAGGGGTGGGGAGAAAGAGGGAGAGGGGTGGGGAGAAAGAGGGAGAGGGGTGGGGAGAAAGAGGGAGGGGGGTGGGGAGAAAGAGGGAGAGGGGTGGGGAGAAAGAGGGAGAGGGGTGGGGAGAAAGAGGGAGATGGGTGGGGAGAAAGAGGGAGATGGGTGGGGAGAAAGAGGGAGAGGGTTGGGGAGGGAGAGGGGTGGGGAGAAAGAGGGAGAGGGGTGGGTAGAGGGAGGGAGAGGGGTGGGGAGATGGTGGGAGAGGGGTGGGAAGAAAGAGGGAGGGAGGGATGGGGCAGGAGGGAGGGAGAGGGGTGGGGAGAAAGATGGAGAGGGGTGGGGAGAAAGAGGGAGAGGGGTGGGGAGAAAGAGGGAGAGGGGTGGGGAGAAAGAGGGAGAGGGTTGGGGAGGGAGAGGGGTGGGGAGAAAGAGGGAGAGGGGTGGGTAGAGGGAGGGAGAGGGGTGGGGAGATGGTGGGAGAGGGGTGGGAAGAAAGAGGGAGGGAGGGATGGGGCAGGAGGGAGGGAGAGGGGTGGGGAGAAAGAGGGAGAGGGGTGGGGAGAAAGAGGGAGAGGGGTGGGGAGAAAGAGGGAGGGGGGTGGGGAGAAAGAGGGAGAGGGGTGGGGAGAAAGAGGGAGAGGGGTGGGGAGAAAGAGGGAGAGGGGTGGGGAGAAAGAGGGAGATGGGTGGGGAGAAAGAGGGAGAGGGTTGGGGAGGGAGAGGGGTGGGGAGAAAGAGGGAGAGGGGTGGGTAGAGGGAGGGAGAGGGGTGGGGAGATGGTGGGAGAGGGGTGGGAAGAAAGAGGGAGGGAGGGATGGGGCAGGAGGGAGGGAGAGGGGTGGGGAGAAAGATGGAGAGGGGTGGGGAGAAAGAGGGAGGGGGGTGGGGAGAAAGAGGGAGAGGGGTGGGGAGAAAGAGGGAGATGGGTGGGGAGAAAGAGGGAGAGGGTTGGGGAGGGAGAGGGGTGGGGAGGGAGAGGGGTGGGTAGAGGGAGGGAGAGGGGTGGGGAGATGGTGGGAGAGGGGTGGGAAGAAAGAGGGAGGGAGGGATGGGGCAGGAGGGAGGGAGAGGGGTGGGGAGAAAGAGGGAGAGGGGTGGGGAGAAAGAGGGAGGGGGGTGGGGAGAAAGAGGGAGAGGGGTGGGGAGAAAGAGGGAGAGGGGTGGGGAGAAAGAGGGAGATGGGTGGGGAGAAAGAGGGAGAGGGTTGGGGAGGGAGAGGGGTGGGGTGGGGAGAAAGAGGGAGAGGGGTGGGTAGAGGGAGGGAGAGGGGTGGGGAGATGGTGGGAGAGGGGTGGGAAGAAAGAGGGAGGGAGGGATGGGGCAGGAGGGAGGGAGAGGGGTGGGGAGAAAGAGGGAGAGGGGTGGGGAGAAAGAGGGAGAGGGGTGGGGAGGGAGAGGGGTGGGGAGAAAGAGGGAGAGGGGTGGGGAGAAAGAGGGAGATGGGTGGGGAGAAAGAGGGAGAGGGTTGGGGAGGGAGAGGGGTGGGGAGAAAGAGGGAGAGGGGTGGGGAGAAAGAGGGAGAGGGGTGGGGAGGCAGGGAGAGGGGTGGGGAGAAAGAGGGAGATGGGTGGGGAGAAAGAGGGAGAGGGGTGGGTAGAGGGAGGGAGAGGGGTGGGGAGATGGTGGGAGAGGGGTGGGAAGAAAGAGGGAGGGAGGGATGGGGCAGGAGGGAGGGAGAGGGGTGGGGAGAAAGAGGGAGAGGGGTGGGGAGAAAGAGGGAGGGGGGTGGGGAGAAAGAGGGAGAGGGGTGGGGAGAAAGAGGGAGAGGGGTGGGGAGAAAGAGGGAGAGGGGTGGGGAGAAAGAGGGAGATGGGTGGGGAGAAAGAGGGAGAGGGTTGGGGAGGGAGAGGGGTGGGGTGGGGGAGAAAGAGGGAGAGGGGTGGGGAGAAAGAGGGAGAGGGGTGGGGAGAAAGAGGGAGAGGGGTGGGGAGGCGAGGGAGAGGGGTGGGGAGAAAGAGGGAGAGGGGTGGGGAGAAAGAGGGAGAGGGGTGGGGAGAAAGAGGGAGAGGGGTGGGGAGAAAGAGGGAGATGGGTGGGGAGAAAGAGGGAGAGGGGTGGGTAGAGGGAGGGAGAGGGGTGGGGAGATGGTGGGAGAGGGGTGGGAAGAAAGAGGGAGGGAGGGATGGGGCAGGAGGGAGGGAGAGGGGTGGGGAGAAAGAGGGAGAGGGGTGGGGAGAAAGAGGGAGGGGGGTGGGGAGAAAGAGGGAGAGGGGTGGGGAGAAAGAGGGAGAGGGGTGGGGAGAAAGAGGGAGAGGGGTGGGGAGAAAGAGGGAGATGGGTGGGGAGAAAGAGGGAGAGGGTTGGGGAGGGAGAGGGGTGGGGTGGGGAGAAAGAGGGAGAGGGGTGGGTAGAGGGAGGGAGAGGGGTGGGGAGATGGTGGGAGAGGGGTGGGAAGAAAGAGGGAGGGAGGGATGGGGCAGGAGGGAGGGAGAGGGGTGGGGAGAAAGAGGGAGAGGGGTGGGGAGAAAGAGGGAGAGGGGTGGGGAGAAACAGGGAGAGGGGTGGGGAGGGAGAGGGGTGGGGAGAAAGAGGGAGAGGGGTGGGGAGAAAGAGGGAGAGGGGTGGGGAGGGAGAGGGGTGGGGAGAAAGAGGGAGAGGGGTGGGGAGAAAGAGGGAGAGGGTTGGGGAGGGAGAGGGGTGGGGAGAAAGAGGGAGAGGGGTGTGGAGAAAGAGGGAGAGGGGTGTGGAGAAAGAGGGAGAGGGGTGGGGAGAAAGAGGGAGAGGGGTGGGGAGAAAGAGGGAGATGGGTGGGGAGAAAGAGGGAGAGGGTTGGGGAGGGAGAGGGGTGGGGAGAAAGAGGGAGAGGGGTGTGGAGAAAGAGGGAGAGGGGTGGGGAGGCAGGGAGAGGGGTGGGGAGAAAGAGGGAGAGGGGTGGGGAGAAAGAGGGAGATGGGTGGGGAGAAAGAGGGAGAGGGTTGGGGAGGGAGAGGGGTGGGGAGGAAGAGGGAGAGGGGTGGGGAGAAAGAGGGAGAGGGGTGGGGAGAAAGAGGGAGATGGGTGGGGAGAAAGAGGGAGAGGGTTGGGGAGGGAGAGGGGTGGGGAGAAAGAGGGAGAGGGGTGGGGAGAAAGAGGGAGAGGGGTGGGGAGGCAGGGAGAGGGGTGGGGAGAAAGAGGGAGAGGGGTGGGGAGAAAGAGGGAGATGGGTGGGGAGAAAGAGGGAGAGGGTTGGGGAGGGAGAGGGGTGGGGAGAAAGAGGGAGAGGGGTGGGTAGAGGGAGGGAGAGGGGTGGGGAGATGGTGGGAGAGGGGTGGGAAGAAAGAGGGAGGGAGGGATGGGGCAGGAGGGAGGGAGAGGGGTGGGGAGAAAGAGGGAGAGGGGTGGGGAGAAAGAGGGAGGGGGGTGGGGAGAAAGAGGGAGAGGGGTGGGGAGAAAGAGGGAGAGGGGTGGGGAGAAAGAGGGAGATGGGTGGGGAGAAAGAGGGAGAGGGGTGGGGAGAAAGAGGAAGATGGGTGGGGAGAAAGAGGGAGAGGGTTGGGGAGGGAGAGGGGTGGGGTGGGGAGAAAGAGGGAGAGGGGTGGGGAGATGGTGGGAGAGGGGTGGGAAGAAAGAGGGAGGGAGGGATGGGGCAGGAGGGAGGGAGAGGGGTGGGGAGAAAGAGGGAGAGGGGTGGGGAGAAAGAGGGAGAGGGGTGGGGAGAAACAGGGAGAGGGGTGGGGAGGGAGAGGGGTGGGGAGAAAGAGGGAGAGGGGTGGGTAGAGGGAGGGAGAGGGGTGGGGAGATGGTGGGAGAGGGGTGGGAAGAAAGAGGGAGGGAGGGATGGGGCAGGAGGGAGGGAGAGGGGTGGGGAGAAAGAGGGAGAGGGGTGGGGAGGCAGGGAGAGGGGTGGGGAGGCAGGGAGAGGGGTGGGGAGAAAGAGGGAGAGGGGTGGGGAGAAAGAGGGAGAGGGGTGGAGAGAAAGAGGGAGAGGGGTGGGGAGGCAGGGAGAGGGGTGGGGAGAAAGAGGGAGAGGGGTGGGGAGAAAGAGGGAGATGGGTGGGGAGAAAGAGGGAGAGGGTTGGGGAGGCAGGGAGAGGGGTGGGGAGGCAGGGAGAGGGGTGGGGAGAAAGAGGGAGAGGGGTGGGGAGAAAGAGGGAGAGGGGTGGAGAGAAAGAGGGAGAGGGGTGGGGAGGCAGGGAGAGGGGTGGGGAGAAAGAGGGAGATGGGTGGGGAGAAAGAGGGAGAGGGTTGGGGAGGGAGAGGGGTAGGGTTGGGGAGGGAGAGGGGTGGGGAGAAAGAGGGAGAGGGGTGGGGAGAAAGAGGGAGAGGGGTGGGGAGAAACAGGGAGAGGGGTGGGGAGGGAGAGGGGTGGGGAGAAAGAGGGAGAGGGGTGGGTAGAGGGAGGGAGAGGGGTGGGGAGATGGTGGGAGAGGGGTGGGAAGAAAGAGGGAGGGAGGGATGGGGCAGGAGGGAGGGAGAGGGGTGGGGAGAAAGAGGGAGAGGGGTGGGGAGGCAGGGAGAGGGGTGGGGAGGCAGGGAGAGGGGTGGGGAGAAAGAGGGAGAGGGGTGGAGAGAAAGAGGGAGAGGGGTGGGGAGGCAGGGAGAGGGGTGGGGAGGCAGGGAGAGGGGTGGGGAGAAAGAGGGAGAGGGGTGGGGAGAAAGAGGGAGATGGGTGGGGAGAAAGAGAGAGGGGTGGGGAGGCAGGGAGAGGGGTGGGGAGAAAGAGGGAGAGGGGTGGGGAGAAAGAGGGAGATGGGTGGGGAGAAAGAGAGAGGGGTGGGGAGACAGGGAGAGGGGTGGGGAGAAAGAGGGAGAGGGGTGGGGAGAGGGAGGGAGAGGGGTGGGGAGAAAGAGGGAGAGGGGTGGGGAGGCAGGGAGAGGGGTGGGGAGAAAGAGGGAGATGGGTGGGGAGAAAGAGGGAGAGGGTTGGGGAGGGAGAGGGGTAGGGTTGGGGAGGGAGAGGGGTGGGGAGAAAGAGGGAGAGGGGTGGGTAGAGGGAGGGAGAGGGGTGGGGAGATGGTGGGAGAGGGGGGGAAATGGAGGGGGAGAAGGAGGGACAGGGGGGAAATGGGGAGGGAGGGAGAGAGTCAAATCTTATTTTATTTATCATATGCTTCGTTAACAACAGGTGTAGACTAACAGTGAAATGCTTACTTACGGGACCTTCCCAACAATGCAGAGAGAGAAAACAGAGAAATAATACAAAGTAATAATAAATGCCCAATGAGTAAGATAACTTGGCTACATACACGGGGTACCAGTACTGAGTCGAGGGAGACATTTTTACAGCAGTGCGTTCGCTCCAAGATGGTTCGTTACCCGAGATGTAAGTGGAGCAGTGCGCAGTCATTAAAATAGCATTCACTGACATATGCTCAATGTAATCATTTCTCAGATATTGGAAATTACAGCTCGCTGTGATTTATATAGTAACCGGTGCCATTAGCCGTGACAGTTGCGAGGCAGCAGGTGTTTTTTAAAAAGCAGGCCTCACATCATTTATGGTCCTGGTGCGTTTGAAATCACACATTAAAGACGTTCTAGGGAACTTCTGGGGATTTTCCCCCCCCGTTTTTTATTTTCTTCGAGCCGGCTGCGCATAGCTAAGTGTAAGTAATGGTTACGAGTGGCTAACTCCCAACTCCACTATGTGAACCAGAACTGTTGATTTGCACATTTGGTGTATTCAGATAGCATACATTTAAATCTATTTATTAGATGTTAGAATGTTGAGTCAAGATGACTCCTCATTGGCCTGAAGGGAGGTCCAAAGAGGCCTGGCTTTTCTAGTGTTAAGGGGAAAGTAGTCAAAAAGTTACTGAAAGTAGTCAGATTATGCTAGTGAGTTTGGGTAATACAAAAGTTACGTTACTGATTACAATTTTGGACAGGTAACATACTTACTAAATGTATGACAGGTAATACAATTAGTAAGTAACCTACCCAACTGTGATTTTTTTTAAACATTTGATATATTTTTTTAAGGGTAGATCAGTTTTAATATTGCAGAAAGATTGTGGGTTCCATCAATGTAATTGTCTGCATCATTTCCAATCCCCAATATATTTATTTTGTAATTATATACATTACCCGTCAAAAGTTTGGACACACCTACTCATTCAAGGGTTTTTCTACATTGTAAAATAATAGTGAAGACATCAAAACTATTAAATAACAGATATGGACTCATTTAGTAACCAAAAAAGTAAGGATGCACCGATATGACATTGTTGGCCGATACCGATAACCGATATTTAACATTTTAGCTGCCTTTTATGCAGTCTAGTAAAGTTAAATAGTTAACACACACACACGGACGCTGCGGTCTAAGGCACTGCATCTCAGTGCAAGAGGCATTGCATCTCAGTGCAAGAGGCATCACTACAGTCCCTGGTTCGAATCCAGTCTGTATCACATCCGGCTGTGATTGGGAGTCCCATAGGGCGGCGCACAATTGGCTCAGCATCGTCCGAGTTTGGCCGTCATTGTAAATAAGAATTTGTTCTTAACTGACTTGCCGAGTTAAATAAAGGTTACACACACACAAACCACACCACACTGACCAAAAAGTTATTTTGTTGGCATTTACATACAGTTGAAGTCAGAAGTTTACATACACCTTAGCCAAATACATTTAAACTCAGTTTTTCACAATTCCTGACATTTAATCCTAGTAAAAATTCCCTTTCTTAGGTCAGTTAGGATCACCACTTTATTTTAAGAATGTGAAATGTCAGAATAATAGTAGAGAGAATTATTTATTTCAGCTTTCATCACATTCCCAGTGGGTCAGAAGTTTACATACACTCAATTAGTATTTGGTAGCATTGCCTTTAAATTGTTTAACTTGGGTCAAACGTTTCAGGTAGCCTTCCACAAGCTTCCCACAATACGTTGGGCGAATTTTGGCCCATTCCTCCTGACAGAGCTGGTGTAACTGAGTCAGGTTTGTAGGCCTCCTTGCTCGCGCATGCTTTTTCAGTTCTGCCCACACATGTTCTATAGGATTGAGGTCAGGGCTTTGTGATGGCCACTCCAATACCTTGACTTTGTTGTCCTAAAGCCATTTTGCCACAACTCTGGAAGTATGTTTGGGGTCATTGTCTATTTGGAAGACCCATTTATGACCAAGCTTTAACTTCCTCACTGATGTCTTGAGATGTTGCTTCAATATATCCAAATAATTTCCCTTCCTCACGATGCCATCTATTTTGTGAAGTGCACCTGACCCTCCTGCAGCAAAGCACCCCCACAACATGATGCTGCCACCCCGTGCTTCACGGTTGGGATGGTGTTCTTCGGCTTGCAAGCCTCCCCCTTTTTCCTCCAAACATGACGATGGTCATTTTGACCAAACAGTTCTATTTTTGTTTCATCAGACCAGAGGACATTTCTCCAAAAAGTACGATCTTTGTCCCCATGTGCAGTTGCAAACCATAGTCTGTTTTTTTTCTGGCGGTTTTGGAGCAGTGGCTTCTTCCTTGCTGTGTGGCCTTTCAGGTTATGTCGATATAGGACTCGTTTTACTGTGGATATAGATAATTTTGTACCTGTTTCCTCCAGCATCTTCACAAGGTCAATTGCTGTTGTTCTGGGATTGATTTGCACTTTTCGCACCAAAGTACGTTCATCTCAAGGAGACAGAATTTGTCTCCTTCCTCAGTGGTATGACGTCTCCCTGGTCCCACGGTGTTTATACTTGCGTACTATTGTTTGTACGTGGTACCTTCAGGCATTTGGAAATTGCTCCCAAAGATGAACCAGACTTGTGGAGGTCTACAATCTTTTTTCTGGGGTCTTGGCTGATTTCTTTTGATTTCCCCATGATGTCAAGCAAAGAGGCACTGAGTTTGAAGGTAGGCCTTGAAATACATCCACAGGTACACCTACAATTGACTCAAATTATGTCAATTAGCCTATTAGAAGCTTCTAAAGCCATGACATCATTTTCTGGAATTTTCCAAGCTGTTTAAAGGCACAGTCAACTTAGTGTATGTGAACTTCTGACCCACTGGAATTGTGATACTGTGAATTATAAGTGAAATAATCTGTCTATAAAATAATTGTTGGAAAAATGACTTGTGTCATGCACAAAGTAGATGTCCTAACCGACTTGCCAAAACTATAGTTTGTTAACAAGTAATTTGTGGAGTGGTTGAAAAACAAGTTTTAATGACTCCAACCTAAGTGTATGTAAACTTCCGACCTCAACTGTATGTCCCCATTACCTGTAAAACATCATCAAAACCTATTTATTTCACTTACTTGCTGTGCTGTTTCGTTGTTCATTTGTTCAGTCTCAACCAGGATTTCATCATACATGTCAAGCAGTGAAGTTTCAGCTCTTTCTGTCTGTGGCCTCTCTTCCTTGGTGCACAGTAACAGTCTGTTTCTCTCTTGTCCAGCTGTGTATGTAGCATTTCACATAAACGCTGTTTCTTGTCTGCATCGATGTAGCGGTCCTTGTACCTAGCATTGAGCATGGTGGACGACACAGTAAAGAGGCTCAGAGAGAATTCCACCGAATCGCTTGTTCGCCGCCTCGAGTACTTCAAAGTGTTTACTTTCAAATGGTACCAAGAATATGCATATCCTTGCTTCATGTCCTGAGCTACAGGCAGTTCGATTTGGGTATGTCATTTTAGGTGAAAATTAGGGGGGGGGGAATGGACAGATCCTTTAAGAAACGGTCAGTCAATCCGGAAAATTAAGAATTTGGCAGGTTTCTTCAAGTGCAGTTGCAAAAACCATCAAACGCTATGATGAAACTGGCTCTCATGAGGACCGTGACAGGAAAGGAAAAGAGTTACCTCTGCTGCAGAGGATGAGTTCATTAGAGTTACAAGCCCAATTGCAGCCCAAATAAATGCTTCAGAGTTTAAGTAACAGACACATCTCAACATCAACTGTTCAGAGGAGACTGCGTCAATCAGGCCTTCATGGTTGAATTGCTGCAAAGAAACCACTGCTAAAGAACACCAATAAGAAGAAGAGACTTGCTTGTGCCAAGAAACAAGAGCAATGGACATTAGACCAGTGGAAATTTGTCCTTTGAGATTTTTGGTTCCATCGCCTGTGTCTTTGTGAGACGCAGAGTAGGTGAACGGATTATCTCTGCATGTGTGGTTCCCACCGTGAAGCATGGAGGAGGTGGTGCTTTGCTGGTGACACTGTCAGATTTTATTTAGAATTCAAGTCACACTCAACCAGCATGGCTACCACAGCATTCTGCAGCGAAACGCCATCCCATCTGGTTTGCGCTTAGTGGGACTCTCATTTGTTTTTCAACAGGACGGTGACCCAACACACCTCCAGGCTGTGTAAGGGCTATTTGACCAAGAGGGAGAGTGATGGAGTGCTGCATTAGATGACCTGGCCTCCACAATCACCCAACCTCAACCCAATTGAGATGGTTAGGGATGAGTTGGACCGCAGAGTGAAGGAAGAGCAGCCAACAAGTGCTCAGCATATGTGGGAACTCCTTCAAGACTGTTGGAAAAGCATTCCAGGTGAAGCTGGTTGAGAGACTGCCAAGCGTGTGCAAAGCTGTCATCAAGGTAAAGGGTGGCTACTTTTAAGAATCTCAAATATAAGATATATTTTGATTTGTTGAACACTTTTTTGGTAACTACATGATTCCATATATGTTATTGGCTTCCTCTGCACTTCAGAGTATTTATTTATTTTCTCCTTTTTACGAGGGTCCCGTCCTGCTATCGTATTTTAGGGTTGTCTGTGAGGTAAAGGCCTGGTGGGCTGATGAAACCGAGGGCTGTGTAAATACTCTAACTCTTTAAAGTGAAGGGGATTTCTGTTAGAAGCTGCTTTTAAGACGTACCGAGTGTTCCCCACACCGCTCCTTATTAATTACATATCTCTACCCGGCCGTCCGCACGACTCGCAGACAGCTCAGCTTAGACACTACAGGTCCTCCACACAGATTGGCGTATGAGCTAGGGAGGGAATGAGAGTTTTTGATCACATTAAGTAGATGTCCGTGTGGATGACAGTGTTGATCATGGTGCCTGTCAGTGTCGTATTTAGTTTGCCAATTGAGTGTAAAGAGCTGCCAGAGATGGGGTGTGGGAGAGGGTCGGGACATGGTAGTAATAGAAGTACATCTATTTTAATGAAGGTGAGGGGCGGAAGGCTGTGGTGTGTGTGTGTGCATGTATGTCTTTGTGTGTTTGTCTGACGAGAAAGATATTATAATTGAAACCAGAAAGGAGAGCAACGAGTGTATGTGTGTATGTGTGTATGTGTGTATGTGTGTATGTGTGTATGTATGTATGTATGTATGTATGTATGTATGTATGTATGTATGTATGTATGTATGTATGTATGTCTGTGTTCTGGCTCTGGTCTGTGGATGGATGGAGGGCTCCTGTGGGCCTGAGAGCTGTTCCAAGGACGATTGTAATCTAGTTCAACCCGCTTGTGCAACAGATCATTTCAGCACAGACGCCAAGAGAAGACCGGCCGGCCAGCCCATTGGTAAAAATGACTGCTTTCCACTCCAACTCCCCCTCTTTTCTCTCTCCTTCCCTCTCTCTGTCAGTCCCTCTCACCTGTCTCTCTCTTCTTTTCTGTCTCTTCTATAACTGCTCTCTCTTCGTGTCTCTCACTCTCACATGTTGCACCCTCACTCTATTCTCTCTTCTCTCACTCCCATCCTCCCTCTCTCTCTATCCCTCTCCTGTCAGCTCTCTATCCCTCTCCTGTCCCCTTTCTCCTCCCCCCCCATCTCTTTGGGACCCCTGACTTCCTTTTCCCCTCCCTCCTGCTGGTGTGTAATAATATATTTAACTTTACTGGACGTTCCCGGGAGGAATTCCTGGTGTTTGGTGAACCGGAGTCCCTTCAGTGTGATTTCAGACGCACTGGACAGCACTCATTAATCACCTCACCGTGACGGCAAACCATGCGGGTGAGGGCGTGTGCACGTCTATGTATCTTCACATGTTCCTTTGCTTTTCTATATGTGTGCTTATGTGCGCGTGTCAGCCTCTCTCTCTGATTTCCCCTTCACCAGCAAACTAATCATATGTTGTCGGGAGAAAGTGATTGTTGGAATGTCTGCTATGAGACTGTGTGTGTTTGATGTGTTATTTCTCCCTCTGTTAGTTATTTCCTGGTCATGAGATATGACCTCTGGCATGCTGCTTCCTCTGGGGTTTGACTAGGCAGGGTATGTAGGAGTGAAACAAGTGTCTCAGGCTGTGTGGCCTATAGTGTTTCCCTCAGTCTGTGAAACCAACAGTGTTATTTGTCTACTTTATTTGGTAAAGAGTTTCTATGTAATGCACCTCACAAGAAACTGAATTAATTGTGTGTATGGATTGGGCCGAGGAGGAGAACTGCACTACAGTCTGTACTAAAGCGTTAAAGCGTTATACCTCATGTCCACCAGATGCATCAAACTCTTTGCGTTCCGGCGGGAACGTTGTTAATGGTGCTGTCCGCAACGCTACGTTGGAGATGCCGCACTAGGCTGCTGTGTGTTCTGGGTACAGCATGCGTTTAATATTTTCAACTCGTGCATTGCTTTACCGTGCCGTGGTACAAACAGAAGAACACACGCAGACTACAGCTTGCTAGCTTTTAGCTAGTTGAACAGCGAAGCACATGTGCATCAAGTATGGAAAATGCGGGCTAGACATCCGGCAAAACAAACACATATGCATCTGGTGGACATCAGGCATTATAGATAACAGAGCTGCAGTAGCTAGGCTGTATCAGTTGGGGCTACAGTCATTGCCTCATGCACCTTGCCTTGTAACAGTGATGTACAGTACCAGTGGTGTGACAAGAGGGCCTTCCCGACTCTTGCCCTGGGCCCCTCGCTCCTCGGCTCTGGGCCCCTGGCACCTGGGGGTCAGTTAGCGGGAAGAGGGCATGTCTCTTCTAACACAGGATTACCAGTAGAACCTGTCCTGGCTTCAGGGGCTCAGCCATGTCCACTGACAGGAAGGGGGTAGGGAGGAGGGGAGGGGAGGGGGAGGAGGGCCAGATGTTCACTCGCACCTCCTGACCTGACTGACCGCTGAGCCTGACAGTGGAGGAGTAGTCGTACATGCTTAACTCAAGCAGGGCTCTGTGCCTGTGCCTGTGTGTGCGTGTGTGTGCGCGTGTGTGCGTGTGTGCGTGTGTGTGTGTGTGTGTGTGTGAGCAGAGTAAGACCGTGCCCTGGGCTCATCTCTTCAGTACATCCTCTCAGTTGGGGAGCAGACATGAGCACATACTGACAGGGACTATCATAGGATAAGGCTGACTTGAGCCATAATGGGATGAGAGGAGAGCGTCGTTGTCACTAGGGGGTGACAGCAGGCTCGGCCTGGGGCAGTCTCTCCATCTCCACATGAATTAACACTTTCATCCAGGGGTTTTCAGCACTGTGTGTCTGCCTGCCCTGCCCTACTAGCTAGACATCTGACTGGCACCTGAATGCTGAATGGGGTTTTTCCACCGAGCCTCCATCTGTCTGTCTGTCTTTGATCCCTGAAATGTAAAAGGAGGTGTACAGGCTGTTTGATAGGCCTACAGTATGCAGCCTGTACAGTTTGGAGCTTGGCTGATATTTCAGTTCAGTGTTTCCCCTCTCAGCTTCTGCTAAGATGTTTTATCCACCAAACCCCAACATCTACAGACTACACTACAGTAATTCCTGGACTGTGACAACAGGGAAGCAATTTATTTCACAGCACTCAGTCTTGTTGGTGAATCTCTCAACGTTAAACCAACAAGGAATGAAAAACCAATTTCAAGCACCACATGGTTTATTCTTGCTATTTTCAATCGGCAATGTAGATATGTTATACAATTGAGGTATGTGTTAAATTGCACTCCTATTTTGTTATTACCCTCATATACAAGTCTGGTTATTACTTTATTTACTGTAGTTAGGGTTGCAAAGCTACCGGTAATTTACCAAAGTTACCGGAATACAGGTAATCTATGGCAATCTATGGTAACTTTGGTAAATTATACTTGAATTACTTTAAAAAATAAAGAAAATGTATTCATATATAGTATAATTTTTTTTATATATGTGCCCATATTGTCCATGACTTTCTATTGGATAGATCATATGGTTCAAGAGAAAATTGCATAATTAATGAAAAAATAATCTTATCAACAATGGCATTATCAACAATGGCATTATTTTCTCTTCCAACGATTGACTTTTTTCAAAACCACCACCAGTTTGGTGCCAAAACATTTACAACAAAGACATATTGACATAGTAAAAAATTAAATAAAAATGTTTTATTGTTACATAGGTGCAGAAATGTGTTTTACAGGGTCAACCATTGAATATTTTCTATATGATAAGGACACACAGACGGCCAGAGATACAAAAAGACACCTGTGATAATCGGAAGTACCCAAAAGGGCCTGTAGATGTCTTGTGATCAATTAAATTAAATCCTTGAAAGTTACAACAATTCTAGTAGTTTACTGGTAAACTTTCAAAGTATCTAGTAATATACCCTCCTTTTGCAACCCTAACTGTGGTATTGTTATTACTGTAGTAGAGTCCCATGTCTCTCTGAAGAGCCCAGGAATTGTTTTGATGTTAGAGAGTAGGGAGGGCCTCTGCGCTCTCAACTCCTCAATCTATCAGGATTAGGTTTCTCTCTGCTGTTACCCACAGACTAATCCATGTGTACCACCTACTCCAGTACTGTACACTCATTATCACTGCTCTTCCTTTTCTTCTCACACAGATTCCCACTTTACCCTCGAGGAGAGCGTTTTCAGTTTGAGTACGGAGTCTACCTGATCAACAAGAACATTGCCCAGGTAAGACCGTGGACCACTGTCTGACACATGTACACATATAATATATTTAATATATGCCATTTAGCAGACATTTTTATCCAAAGCGACTTAGTTATGCGTGTATACATTTTACATATGTGTGGTCACGGGAATCGAACCCACTACCCTGGTGTTACGTGCCACTACCCTGGTGTTAAGTGCCATGCTCTACCAACTGAGCTACAAAGCACCAGCATGTGTCGGGCCAACTCAGAAGGTCAGATGGTCTGATGGTGTTAGGTCACTGAAAGGTTTCTGTGTGGGGAACAGACATAGTGTTTGCAGTGGTCTGTTGGTTTTTATACATGTTTTGGATCGATCAAGTCATGTCCATTTGGACTGGAGCCTTGTTACTGTGTTCCACTGATCCTGTCGTTTTGAAAGACCTACAAACTCACAATAAATATGGAGAAACTAGGATGCATGCAAACAGACTGGACTAGAGTGAGGCCCCAGTGTACATACTGACCCTCTGTATGTAATGGCTCAGGATACTGTGAGGGAGAAGGACACACACACACACACACACACACACACACACACACACACACACACACACACACACACACACACACACACACATATACACACACATACATGCCCCCCTCCCTCCCTTAATCATTGAGCACCAAATATAACAATTTGCATTCCATTGTGAGAATGTGGAATGGGATCTCCAGTGTATTAAGCAGGGCAATTAACTGCAACAGGTGGCTGGGTTCAAATGACTGCACTTTGGGAGGTTTGGACTTTGACGCACTGCCGCTGCCGCAACCTGTTAGCTAGCTGCTATCCAAACTCCTGCCATCCTCTATCCGCCTTGGTCCAACAATGAGAGAGATGGAGGGGGGGGGAACTACACACTGCAAATTTAAAATAAGCTTGGACTGAAAACCCAAGGAGGTCAAGGGTGCATGTTATGATAGAGCAGGACCATTATTTGTTCTGTACAGTATGTATGGAGACCCAGAAAATAATGTTACGTGTTTCAAAATGATCGTATTCTGTTCTTTATGCAACTGAACTGAAATTGAGAGCTTTTTCTCCCAGTTTGTTTCATGTATTGTTAGGATTTTAATGATCTATGAGGGGTTCAGATAAGTAACATTTCCATGGGGTTCTTAGAATTATAGTCCAGTGACCTTTTTACTGTGGTGTGAGTTGCTCTAACATCAGATCTGATTTTCATTCCCTCACTTCTGCCTGTCCGCTCTGCCAGGTTTAGAGGTGAAATACTATCCTGGAAGAAGTGTTGAGGATGGTGTCATTTGATTGACTTTACTGTACTGTAGTAACTGTCAGGTAGAAAGGGATATGAGTGTCTGTGTGGGTCGAGAGCCTGATAATTCTCATCTCAGACATGTTCTTTTTATGACGTGGATCAACCTCTTAAATCCCCCATGCGGCCTTTAAATTGTTTTGTTTTGTTTTTTGTCATCACCGTATGTCTAATAAATCACTGTGTGTGTTTATTTCATGAAAATAACTTCTTTCCCTGGGCGGCTGGTAGAGCATTGCGCCAGTAACCAAAAAGTTGTCGGCTCAAGTATTCGAACCAGTAAGGTGAAACATTTGTCTCTGGACCCTGGCCGTGACCCCACTCCCCGCGGGTATCTCAGGAGCAGTTGGGATATGCAAGAAACACATTTCCATTACACATTTGTGTGTAACTGGACTAATATAAGCACCCCCAAAGTTATTATGAGCCTCCTTTTGCCATTGAAATTCTCAGTCTGATCACGTGGGTGTGTAGATACAAATTTAGATATATTTACATACACTACATGACCAAAATATGTGGACACCTGCTCATAGATCATGGGCATTAATATGGAGTTGGTCCCCCCCTTTGCTGCTATAACAGCATCCACTCTTCTGGGAAGGCTTTCCAGTAGATGTTGGAACATTGCTACAGGGACTTGCTTCCATTCAGCCACAAGCAATAGTGAGGTCGGGCACTGATGTTGGGCGATTAGCCCAGGCTCTCCGTCGGCGTTCCAATTCATCCCAAAAGTGTTAGATTGGGTTGAGGTCAGGGCTCTGTGCAGGCCAGTCAAGTTTTTCCACACCGATCTCAGCAAACCATTTCTGTATAGACCTCGATTTGCGCACGGGGGCATTGTCATGCTGAAATAGGAAAGGGCCTTTCCCAAATTGTTGCCACAATGTTGGAAGCACAGAATCGTCTAGAATGTAATTGTATGCTGTAGCATTAAGATTTTCTTTCACTGGAACTAAGGGGCCTAGCCCGAACCATGAAAAACAGCCCCAGACCATTATTCCTCCTCCACCAAACTTTACAGTTGGCACTATGCATTGGGGCATGTAGCGTTCTCCTGGCATCCGCCAAACCCAGATTTGTTTGTCGGATTGTCAGATGGTGAAGCGTGATTCATCACTCCAGAGAAGGCGTTTCCACTGGTCCATAGTACAATGGCGGCGAGATTTACACCACTCCAGGCGACGCATGGCATTGCTCATGGTGATCTTAGGCTTTTGCTCGGTCATGGAAACCCATTTCATGAAGCTCCCAACGAACAGTTATTGTGCTGACGTTGCTTCCAGAGGCCGTTTGGAACTCGGTAGTGAGTGTTGCAAATGAGGACAGGCAATTTTTTATCTGCTTTAGCACTCGGCGGTCCCGTTCTGTGAGCTTGTGTGGCCTACCACTTCACTGCTGAGCCGTTGTTGCTCCTAGACGTTTCCACTTCACAATAACAGCACTTACAGTTGACTGGGGCAGCTCTAGCAGGGCAGAAATTTTACAAACTGACTTGTTGGAAATGTGGCATCCTATGACAGTGCCACGTTGAAAGTAACTGAGCTCTTCAGTAAGACCATTCTAATGCCAGTGTTTGTCTATGGAGATTGCATGGACGTGTGCTCGATTTTATACACCTGTCAGCAATGTGTGGCTGAAATAGCCGAATCCACTAATTTGAAGGGGGGGGGGGGTCAACATACTTTTGTATATAAAGTGTATATTTAAATTTTGGCGGATAAGATTGTCTAGACTCTAGAGCCTAACCCGCTTCAAAGTAGTAGGATACATATGCAAATAAAACATGATTGGTCATTGGTCAGAATAATCAGATAATGATGTCATACTGTGGGCCAAAAACTCCATCCCACCTGATCAGGCAGAAATTCAAGGTGTTTTTTTCACTCCAAAAGCTCTAACACTAAAATAACATTATCATAATTTTTGCCATATCAGTGTTATTTCGACCTCATAGTGTGGAAACAGGAAATCATGTTTTTGACTGAACTGCCCCTTTAAAAACCTGGCAAGTGCACAGCATATAGGCTCAAACAGCAATATATAGAGTCCCAGTCTTTACCAAACGTTACATTTGTGGGACCCCACCCCACCCCCTGGAATAGCGTATGGCATGTGACTGTGTGTCGGTAAAAAGTCAAATCCTCAGGTTGACTTGCGGTGAATCCATCCGGAAATCTCTCTCTCGTCATTGTGCAAGACAGTCAACATACTGTGTCTGTGTCACTGAATTCTTTCAAGGTGAGCTCATGAGTTTTTATCAGTCTAGCATCTTATACATTCTATATGTGACTGGGGGGATATATCCATGTTGAAAATGATTTACTGGGCCGACTCAAAATCAACCTATGTGCACCGCATGGATCAGCTCCCCACAGCTGACAATGGTTGTGAAACGTTGTTGCAGCGCAAGTGGTAAACATTTCATAGTAGATGTAGCGGAACCCACCACAAAGACAGCTCCCCCACCATCTATGGGGAATTGCTGTACCTCGCATGAAACTGTGCATTCCTGTGTCTGATCACTCGGTTCCGCAGCCATCACATGTGTTCCAGTAGTTTGGGGGAATGCATAAAGCGACCGACGCAACACTGTCACGCTTCATTTCCTCCTTTTTACAGTCGATACGGGTTTTCCACAACTCTGGCCGTTTCAGACCACTTTATCTGGGAGACCTGGATTGCGTCCCAGTGATGTTTGAGTAGAGACTACGGTATGGTTCTTGTTAATACTATGAAGGCTTTATTAGGAAATGGCTGCTTCTATGACCCCCCCCCCCCCCCATACCGTATTAGAAACACTGAGCCTGGCTTTTCCACTCACTAGTATAATTGACCAATAGAGCCAGCGCTTTGCTTCACGGCCAGGTTGTTATTGTGTTTGTGTTTTGTTCTTTCTTTCGTGATTTTAATGCGATCCTTAGGTTGTACCCGGCTGGAGCTGGGCTGCCACGGTGTGTAGCGTCTTGCTGCTGACACAAAGCAGTGCTCTGGTTACACAGTGAAGTACACACTCATACTGGACCAGTGGTGGATGGAAGACATTATGCAGGTAACTGTCAACATAAAGGAAACACCAACATTGTCTTCAAAACTCGGACAGAACCCCATTTTCGCTCCTTTTTCCTTCCTTGTGCGCTCTGCAAATATCATGTTTCAACACAAACAACACCCAAATGGATCGTAGGATTGGAGTGGAGACATTTCCAAGTTCGTTAACATGCATCTTTGCACTCTGCTCCCCAGTTGTACCTCCGTGACACGATTTAAGCATTGCCACCCTCTGCTGGGTCGAAATCGACCGGATGCATCCGGTTTTCAGAGGAAAAGGAAAGAGCCTGTGACGCGACTTCCGCTTTTGGAAGGCAACAAACGCTGCTCAAGTGTTTCTTTTACTCCTATGTTAGGTTAAAGCTTTGCTAATGCCTTGTGCTTCTCACGGAGAGGCCTGTCCTATTCTAGCCCCTTGGAATGAGTGCACTACGTAGTGAAGTGCCGTCTGGCTGCTCCTTCCCTCCAGTTCAGGAGGCCACAGGTGAGGGTTTGTAACGGGCTGAAAGTCTCTGCAGAGGGCAGAAGAACTGAAGCCGCCAATCCTGCGTTTTAGCCAAGTTCGTGAGACTGGCTCTCAGGGAAATTGAACGTATGCTCTGGAGCTGAAGCTCTGCCATGCGCTCGCTCTCTCTCGCTCTCTAGATCTTCTTTATCCGTATGCTCATTGTGAAACAGGCATGTGAGCCTGATTAGATTGCAATAGACGCTAGATGTAGTTTTGAAGGGGGGAGGTGGGGGAGGGGTTGGGGGGCACAACAATTAGCAGTAGTGGGAAAGTACCCAATTGTTATACTTGAGTAGCAGGAAAGATACTTTGATAGAAAATTACTCAAGTGAAAGTCACCCAATAAAATACTACTTGAGTAAAAGTGTACAATTATTTTGTTTTAAATATATTTAAGTATCAAAAGTAAATGTAATTGATCAAATCTACTTAAGTTTCAAAAGTAAAAGTATAAATCATTTAAAATTCCTAATATTACGCAAACCAGACAGCACAATATTTTTTACATTTTTTATTTATGGATAGCCAGTGGCACACTAATTTACAAACAAAGAATTTGTGTTTAGTTATTCCACCAGATCAGAGGCTGTAGGGATGACCAGGGATGTTCTTTTGAAAAGTGTGTGAATTGGACCATTTTCCTGTCCTGCTAAGCATTCAAAATGTAACGAGCACTTTTGCGTGTCAGGGAAAATGTAAAAAGTACATTATTTTCTTTAGGAATGTACTGGAGTAAAACTACTTTAGTACTTTAAAGTATTTTTACTTAAGTATTTTACACCATTGACAATTAGCTCTGAATCGCTAAGCCGGGGGTATCGTATTTGCCTGGTCTGGGAGCACGAAGCTCAGTGTTGCACAGTTATTAAAGCAGGACCGACCCGGGGCTATCTAACTGAGGGAGGGGGAAGCAGAAGGCATGGGCACACCACCGTGCCTAGCTCCAAGGCCCACAGGGAAGCCATTTAGAGAGAATGTGGCAACTGTGGCTCCATAAAACCAAGCTATGACTCATGGGGGAGCCACTATGTTTAGTGGTTAGTGGAAGTGCCTGGCTGGGCTGCCAGCATACTGCGTATGGAACAGGAACAGGAGCTGGGACATAGCTAGCTATTATTGGTGGAGCTGAGCCTTAGGCGTGCTCTTATTGTTGGAGTCTAGCAGTTTGAGAGGCAGTACGTGCTCTTGCCTAATTGGCAAGAACACTGAATGATAATGAATGATAATCATGATAATAATGGAGGTAGTTGTTATTGGTGGAGCCCAGTGGTTAGAAAAGGAGGCAGAAGGTGTTCTAGCTTGGCTAGCATGATTTCTGATTGGAGAGTGATCTTAACCAATGAACGAGGATTATGAGAATGATGTGGAGATGCCGTCAGCTATTTTTGGTTGTTTATTTGTTTACGTGTCCTAGCCATCCATGTGTATAGTATGCACTAGTGTTACAACTGTCCCTTTCCCTTCCTCTCACCCTCTCTCTCTCCACCCTCCTCTTTCCGCCATCCTCTACACCCTCTATGTATGCTATGTATTGGCCATTGAGTTTTGAAGCCACCGGTCGGTCATATTGGCACTCCCCAGTAGGAGCAGTCCTCCATAGGAATGAATGGAATTCTACAGTGTTTCAATTACCAAATTACATATACAGTATTGAAGTAGTTTTGTTGTAGTGGGGACAGTAACATTAGTAATCTCAAAATTCAAATTTAAAGAAAATGTTTTTATATTTTATTTTTATGTTTCGCTCAGAATATAATTTAAGTATGCAGTAAGGTCTCTGTAAATGTGGCAAAAACGAATGTAGACATTAATAAATGCATTTCTATAGCTTGCAAAATATTTTGTACAATGATGGGGGAGTGCCAAGATGTAAGCGCTGTGGCTTTAACATAGCGTATATCAATGATTTATATACACACTCATTTACTGATAGGGGGTATTAGTCATTTAGTGTATATATAAATCATTGATAGAAACCATATGAGCCTGACTCAGGTTAGCGTGCTAAAGAGGTAGAACACTACCCAGCCCCCGTCCTCTATATCGCCTTCCGTCTCTTTGGAACCCAGCCTGACCTGAATAGCATGTGCACTGCCTGGGCACAGTGCAAGTCAATGTTCACAACGCCTCCATGAAAATGATCACCATATATTACCTTATTTCATTTGTCTGTTATTTTCTTTAATACGGACAGATCTCAGCCAGACCTACAATGGGGTTTTGTGACCAGAATAAGCTGGCAATGATTTATCACAGAGTTTATGAGGACAGAACAGGATGGGTTACATTTTTCGCACGTTTTGTCACTGTTTCCATGGATGCATGTTGGCATTTACCTAAACAGTTGTGTGTTTACCCATGGTCAGTCATCGTTCAACCCACAGGTCTCCAGAATAACTCCCTGTACACCACACTGTGTCATGTACTGTTTCATAGTTCATAGGCCTATATCATGTCCTGGCTCAGACTGTAATATGTAATGTCCTGTAATGGTAAATTGGACATCCTCCACCAATTTACTGAATGACATGGTGCTCCCTCACTTCCTTTCAATGTAATTAATCACTATATAGAACTGGAACTATAATCCTCCACTTCCACACTCTGATCCCAGAGCTGTTCCCATGCCTTCACCACTTTCATCTTATTTGAGTTCCTTCTGTAGGGGAAAGATCAACACAATATTGAATGAATGAATGAATGAGCTGCCTGTGATAACCATCATGGTGTTAGGTCATTTCCAGACAAAAATCCCAGGTTTAAGGATCCTGTTTACTCTTGTTTTAAATAGAAATCCTTGATCAGACGATGGGCCCAGCCCTCCTTGCCGAATCCCAACCTCTCCCAGGGCTGACAAAGATCTCCCATTCATTATTGAAACTAACAGTGTCCTTGAGCTGAAGGCAACGCATTGAGCAGAAAAGGGCTGACTGGCCATAGATGGTACTGCTATGTTTACCCTCCTTCAATTTAATTAAGATGAGGCAGGTAAATATGAGAGCGAGGAGCATTGGTTCCCCTGAGCCATTCTCGGCTCAACCTTTCAGTGGAGAGGAGTAGATTTAGAAGGAACTATTCCAGGTGTCCCCTAGAAAACCTCTCTCCCTGACAGTCTGTCCCGTCAGTGAAGGCTTGTGGTCAGTGACTCAACCCCACAGCGTGGTCCGGTCAGAGAGCATTCCTGAAAAAGCCATGTGATCACGTCACTCTGCATCGTCCCCTCTAAAACAACCAGTCTCCTTATTTTGTCCCGCCTGCCCCCCCCCCCCCCCCCCCTGCAAAACCTCATCTCAGTAAACAGGCTTCTGTGTCCTCTCAAACCCTAAAGGCTAATATGGATAATGTGGAGCTTCAAGTGCAGACAGACAGACAGACACAACAACATTCGTTTTCCATTTCACAGGGATTGATATGGTAAACCTGTGGCATAATGGCCGGGACAGACACGCCCAGAGATGTAGCCTCTCAATGTACTGTACTTTACTTTGCATTCCACCCTCTACCTCCTTACGTGGAGTGAGGGCAGGGAGGGAGGGAGGGAGGGAACAAGTAGAGTTCTCTTTGAGACCGCAGGACAGGTCATGAATATGTGTCTGGTTTTGTTTTAGCCCGGTGGTGAAGAATAGCAGCGAGCCTCAAAGCAAAGTGCCTGCATGCGGAAGAATAAATGGCTGGGTAATTGTCCCTTTACAGTACATCTAATAAGAGGCCCATTCCGCACCCCTGCCTCTGACAATGTGGTTTATATTGTAATGCCATTAAGGTGCCACTTTAAAGTCAATCTCTAACGTCTCAGACTGTAAAAGGCACTTCATTAGCCGACTTGATTTGTCACATTTCAAGCAAGAAATTGTTTTTGGCAGAGTGTAAGTGGGTTAAGTAAACGGTTAGGGGAGAGAGGAGTGATACTGCTGGATTGAGAGATTGTTAACAGTCTAGGAATAACAGGACCAGAGAGGGAGACAGCTCTGACAGCTGTCTAACCTTCTCTCACATGATTTATGAGCCAGAGAGAGGGGGAACTCACCAGACCTGGGTTCAAATAGGATTTGGTTTCTTTCAAACACGTTCAGCGTTTGATTGAGCCTGCCTGGAATCCCAAGACGGGTGGGATTTACACTTTTGGGGCTGTTCCATTGGTTTCATTGTGCTTGGCAAGCTTAATCAATTACAGGTATTTGAGTATTTGAAAGAAAACGGATACTATTTGAAACCAGAGTCACTCTGTTCTCAAAGAGCCCAGTCAGAGATTACATCTGTCAGTGTGTCAGACTCCAGTACCTCAGAGTGCTCTAGACATGCCAAGCCTTGTACAGTATGTCGTGCTCTTTTAAGTGTGTAAGTGCATGACTGTCCATGTCTTAGGAAATGTGCTCTTACTGTACTGTATGGGCAGACATAGAACTGTGGTGAGCTTGTAATTGAGTGGATAGCTGCTGTATTCTTGCTTGCAGTCATACCTCATATGTAAGGATGGTATCTTTCCTGCTGTATATTATACAGCAGCAGCAACACACTGTATATATCACATAGTTCTGTTTTCTCTATATGAACCAGCCACCCATGGAGCTGGAAGAAATCAGGCACTTGCATCAGGTCTTCTGTATCACACCGCTTCAGTATTTCATCAGTATTTCATAGTTTAAATAAATGAATAACGTTTTCTTTCCTCAGTGAGTATAGTGATGAATGTGTCCAGGCACAGAGAGTTATTGGGGGGGGAGTGGGGACAGGAACAACCAGGGTCTCCCCCAGCTTCCCTCCCTCCCAGAGTTTAGTTTACTGTTCTCTGGCCAAGTCTGAGAAGCAGGAGATGTTTTGGGAGGAGAAGAGGGGAGGCCTGAGCGGCTGGCTGCCCGTTTGCTCCTAGAGGGAGGGAGTGTGGCTACTTCTGCTGGGAAATCATGATGCTCTGGTCTGGATGGGCCTGGAGGTGGAAAAACATCCAGAAAGAAGCAGCAAGTAGCTCTGGCCTCTCAGGGCTGTGGGATGGTTCCCACTGGTCCTCTGCAGCAGCAGTCTAGGGCCTGGGTTCAAATAGTATTGGATATTTTTCAAATGCTTTAGCTGTGCCTTATTGAGCTTGTCTGGTGCAATGGAATAAATGGAGTAGCCCCAAAAGTGCAAACCCCACCCATTTGTCACTCCAGTGAGGCTCTAGTAAATGCACAGAATATTTGAAATATTTAAAATACTTTTTTAACCCAGGCTGTGTTGGAGCTAAATGCAGTGCAAAAACACACACCTCTCTCCCAGGGCTTTTCATAGCCTCTCATTGTGTGGTCTAGTCCCGTTTTCCATCACAAACATTGTTGCTAGCTACGGTCGGTATAAATCCAGAGCCACTTATTGGGTAGACTGGTTCTGTCTGTGGTAGAACCTTTTACGACCGGGACCAGATGCACCTGTTTCCCTTAACTCCCTAAAAACATACATTTAAATATTGGATTATAAATGTCACCCAGTGCAGAAATGAGTGGTGTATGGGTGGTAGTGTGCCCAATGTTACCGTCTTAAGTGTTATCTTTCTTCCCTGATATGGTGTTACATCAATTCACTTCATCATTTAAGGGAGTAGTGGCCCTCAAAGCTGACACAGGTTGCCCATACCACCTTTTATTTGTTGTTGTTTTTAGTGTCTGTTTGTTCGTCCGTCCAGCTGAGGCGGGGTAGCACCAGTCAGTGGTCTCTGTTAGCATGACAGCCAGGTCCAGACCCAGCCATATTATTTATTATTTAACTGGAACTGCAGTTATTGTGCCTTCAGAAAGTATTCACACCCCTTGACTTTTTCCACATTTTGTTGTGTTAGTCTGAATTTAAAATTGATTAAATTTAAGATTTTGTGTCACTGGCCTACACACAATACCCAGTAATGTCAAAGTGGAATTATGTTTTTTGAAATGTTTACAAATTAATAAAAAATGAAAAGCTGAAATGTCTTCAGTCAATAAGTATTCAACCCCTTTGTTAATGCAAGTCTAAATAAGATCAGGAGTAAAAATGTGCTTAACAAGTCACATAATAAGTTGCACGGACTCATTCTGTGTGCAATAATAGTGTTTATCATGATTTTTGAAAGACTACCTCATCTCTGTCTCGGTTTTCCAATGCCTCGCAAAGAAGGGCACGAAAACATGCATCCTATTTGCAATAAGGCACTAAAGTAAAACTGCAAAAAATGTGGTGAAGAAATTAACTTTGTCCTGAATACACAGCGTTAAGTTTGGGGCAAATCCAACAAAACACATCACTGAGTACCACTCTTCATATTTTCAAGCATGGTGGTGGCTGCATCATGTTATGGGTATGCTTGTGATTGGCAAGGACTATAAATAAACATAATAGAGCTAAGCACAGGCAAAGTCTTAGAGGAAAATCTGGTTCAGTCTGCTTCCCAACAGACACTGGAGACACATTGACCTTTCAGCAGGACAATAACCTAAGACCAAATATACACTGGAGTTGTTTACCAAGACGACATTGAATGTTCCTGAGTGGCCTAGTTACAGTTTTGAATAAAATTTGCTTAAAAATCTACAGCAAGACTAGAAAATGTCTGTCTAGCAATGATCAACTTGACAGAGCTTGAAGAATAAAATAAAAAAAATTGCAAATATTGTACATTCCAGATGTGCAAAGCTCTTAGACTTACCCAGAAAGACTTGCAGCTATAATAGCTGCCAAATGTGATTCTAACATGTATTGACTCAGGGGTGTGAATACTTGTGTATTTTAGATATTTCTGTATTTCATTTTCGTAACATTCGTTAAAATTCCAAGGCATGTTTTCACTTTGGGCTATTGTGTGTAGATGGGTGAGAATAATTTTTTTGAATTCAGACTGTAATACAACCGAATGCAGAATAAGTCAAGAGGTATGAATACTTTCTGAAGGCACTGTATACATATGTCACCGTCCTGTGGTTTCCAATTTAGAGCCTGTGAGGGGAGCGTGGGCCGTCAGCACGCTGTGATTATGCCTGGGCTGCCAGGTTTTTACAGGGATTCCTCTGGACAGCGTCCTATGGCTTTATGAAACACTTCAATTCCTCTTATTGCATTTCCACTGTTTGAGGTCAGTAGCTCAGGATCTGCCTATCACCGCAAAGAAGTGCCAGAGCAGCCCACTACACTTAATATATGGGTGGAAGAAGGCCTAATCATGCTTACTGTTTCCCCATAGACACTTTCTCTCTCTCTGTGTGTGTGTGTGTGTGTGTGCATGCGTGCGTGCTATTGTCTTTGCAAGGGAGACAGAAACTCAATTGTTGCAAACTGGAAGTTAAAGACATAGATAAGGACAAACGGATCAGTGGGGAGAGTTGGTTCCTAGTCAAGCTCTACTTTTCTTGCCAATTGGAATTCCTACATCAATGGGAATTTATTGATAGCGGTCTATTCACAATTGGCCTGAAAATGTGTCATAATCTGATGACACTGTTACAGTATGATGAGTTATGAAAGGTGTCATGTTGCATCCTCAGTGCAAAGCTGTAGTGAAATCATATCATTATCGAAGTGTTTAACTGTGTGCTTTTGAGGATCCCTCCTTTTCTGTCAGAATCTGGGCTGTGGGCTCTGCTCTGTCATTTAACTGAATAGTGGAATCTGGGCTGTGGGCTCTGCTCTGTCATTTAACTGAATAGTGTGGCTGAAGTTTCCAGCTGCTTGAGATTTGTAGCTGAGGGTCTTTGTTTGCTGGAGTCTTGCTCCAGAGATTCCTGGGTTCATATCGTTTTTAAACTCTTTAAAATGTTTTGAGCATTTGATTTAGCCTGCCCCGGACTGCCAGATGCGCTCGGTTTGCACTTTTTGGACTACTCTATTGGTTCCCTTTCACTAGATAAGCTCAATCAAGCACAGGTGAAATATTATAGGTATTCTAAATACTATTTGAACCCCAGCCGCTAGGCTACATGTTGGGCCCCTCTAAGCATACAGCCGTTTCAAAATGATAACTTCAACAACAACAAAAAACTCTCCCAGCCAGTTCCACATCAAAATGCATTTTCATAATATCGGAGGAATGATAGTGTGGTGGGGGGAGGGGCAGAGGGAACGTAATAATACAACTGTTTGATAAGTAGTAAAAGATGAAAAGACGTCACAGTCAGTGGCAATATTTTTTTCTCTGCGTCTGTTGTGATTAGATTGGTCATCTTATCAAAGCCATGTCATAACGTGTAAAACTGACCGGTCGTTTTTTCAGCCCAACATTATTTTTCATTACTTTTTTGGGGGAGTGAGGTCTTCAAAGCAAAAGAGATTCTGTACTCGTGGGTGTTTGGGCCGGCCAAGCACGAGGCTCGTGTTTCTCCCCCTCGTTGTGTGAATCGGTGAGGAGCTGAGACCAAGTATATTTTATGTCAGCAAGTTTAGAAAACGTGTTGTTCTAGTTAATTCATCAAACTGCTCTGTGCGCCTTGCCTTTATCGTGTGCGTTCTGGCTAAATGGCGTTCCTTCATCTACAAGGCCTATTCCACCTTAAAGAAATGAAACCGCTTTTGGAATAAAACAATGCTGGTCCCATCTGGTCAATATTTCAAAAAATTGTCAACCATCCTGGCTGGGTTGTGTCGAGCGTCTCTCTCTCTCTCTCTCTCACTCTCACTCTCACTCTCTCTCTCTCTCTCTCTCTCTCTCTCTCTCTCTCTCTCTCTCTCTCTCTCTCTCTCTCTCTCTCTCTCTCTCTCTCTCACTCTCTCACTCTCTCACTCACTCACTATTCACTCATCCTCTCTCTCTCTCACTCTCTCACTCTCTCACTCTCTCTCTCACTCACTCACTATTCACTCATCCTCTCTCTCTCTCTCTCTCTCTCTCTCTCTCTCTCTCTCTCTCTCTCTCTCACTCACTCACTATTCACTCATCCTCTCCATGTGGATCTCATTAAGGTCTTTCTTACCTCTTCTCTCCTCAGAGCGGCAGTCTTTCATCCGATTTAACAGATCTGCTCCTCAAACTCTACTCATTGTGAAGGAATGAACAAACCCCAGCAGAATCAGTCTGATTCTCTCTTCCTTGTCTCCCTTAAACATGTATCCCACAAACACAGGCATTGTGGGGATGTCAGACTCTCTCCACACTCCCCTCCCTCACTCTCCGTCAAATAAAATCCCACCCCATTAGAGAGACTCCCTTCCCAGCACCCCTGATGTCAGGCTGCATTACTCTGGATGGGAGAGTGAGGGTTATGGATAGTGTCAGTCGGCCAGGCCTTACTGTCATGTCATCCCTCCGTATTAAGCCAAACCCATTTCTCACTCTATTAATGAAGCGTCTGTGATGAACTGGGCTGTAGCTGGGGCAGAGGGCCCCTGACTGTCCCAGGGCCCACATAATAATTTCACAGTTGTTTGAGAAAGAGGAGTTAAGTGGCTAATGAAAGAGCCTGTTAAATAAACACTGCCTAACTTTAAAAGGGGTATAGAGGTACCACCCTCCCTCCTACACAACAATACTAATTGTTGTAGGCTGCCACTCAGGGTGCGGGCTGTAGGTCGCCATGGAAACGCCTCTTTGGTTTAAACATGTCTAAGCCTCGGTTGGTCGGTTGTTGGGCTCGCTATAGCTTGTCTGGGTGGAGAATAATTGTGCCCCTTGTCCCACGAGCTACGCGCAGCTACCCGCACTGTGCCCAAAGGTGCCACCCAGTAACAATACTTAACCAGACGTAGCTAAGTACAGTGTATTCAGACCCCTTGACTTTTCCCACATTTTGTTAAGTTACAGCCTTACTCTAAAATAGATTCAATTGTTTTTTCCCCTCTCATCAACCTACACACAAGACCCCATAATGACAAAGCAAAAACAGTTTTCTTATATCAAATGTATCAAATCTATATAAGTATTCAGACCCTTTACGCAGTACTTTGTTGAAGCACCTTTGGCAGCGATTAAAGCCTCTAGTCTTCTTGGGTATGACACTACAAGCTTGGCACACCTGTATTTGGGGAGTTTCTCCCATTCTTCTCTACAGATCCTCTCAAGCTCTGTCAGGATGGTTGGGGAGTGTCGCTGCACAGCTATTTTCAGGTCTCACGAGATGTTCGATCGGGTTTAAGTCCGGGCTCTGGCTGGGCCACTCAAGGACTTTGAGACTTGTCCTGAAGCCACTCCTGCGTTGTCTTGGCTGTGTGCGTAGGGTCTTTGTCCTGTTGGAAGGTGAACCTTCGCCCCAGTCTGAGATCCTGAGCGCTCTGGAGCAGGTTTTCATCAAAGATCTTTCTGTACTTTGCTCCGTTCATCATTCCCTCAATCCTGACTCGTCTCTCAGTCCCTGCCGCTGAAAAACATCCCCACAGCATGATGCTGCCACCACCATGCTTCACCGTAGGGATTGTGCCAGGTTTCTCCAGACGTGACGCTTGGCATTCAGGCCAAAGAGTTCAATCTTGGTTTCATCAGACCAGAGAATCTTTTTCTTTTGCAACTCTTCCTAGAAGGCCAGCATCCCGGAGTCGCCTCTTCACTGTTCACGTAAAGACTGGTGTTTTGCAGCTACTATTTAATGAAGCTGCCAGTTGAGGACTTGTGAGGTGTCTGTTTCTCAAGCTATACACTAATGTACTTGTCCTCTTGCTCAGTTGTGCACCGGGGTCTGGTTAGAGCCTGTTTGCACTGTTCTGTGAAGGGAGTAGTACACAGCGTTGTTCGAGATCTTCAGTTTCTTGGCAATTTCTCACATGGAAGAGCCTTCATTTTTCAGAACAAGAATAGACTGAAGAGTTTCAGAAAAAAGTTATTTGTTTCTGGCCATTTTGAGCCTGTAATCGAACCCACAAATGCTGATGCTCCAGATACTCAACTCGTCTAATGAAGGCCAGTTGTATTGCTTCTTTAATCAGGACAACAGTTTTCAGCTGTGCTAACATAATTGCAAAAGGGTTTTCTAATGATCAATTAGCCTTTTAAAAGGGATCAACTTGGATTAGCTAACACAACGTGCCATTGGAACACAGGAGTGATGGTTGCTGATAATGGGTCTCTGTACGCCTATGTAGATATTCCTTTTAAGAAATCTGCCGTTTCCAGCTACAATAGTAATTTACAACATTAACAATGTCTACACTGTATTTCTGATCAATTTGATGTTATTTTAATGGACCAAAAATGTGCTTTAATTTCAAAAACAAGGAAATTTCTAAGTGACCCCAAACTTTTGAACAGTACTGTATGTAAGTAAGGTATTTGTTTTTTATTTTTAATGCTTTTGCAAACATTTCTAAAAACCTGTTTTCACTTTGTAATTTTGGTGTATTGTGTAGATTGATGAGGGAAAATATTTTTTTTTAATACATTTTAAGATAAGGCTGTAACATAAGAAAATTTGGAAAAAGGGAAGGGGTCTGAATACTTTCTGAATGCACTGTATATACCTATTTACTTACTTTGTATGGAAAAATCACCTGCATACTTACACACTTTAAAAAAATATGAAATTAAAAGCCACATACTTTACTACAGTACTTAAAGGAAAACTCAACCCCAAAACTATATTTTGGTATTAGTTTCATTAGTCCATTGTTGATATAGTCCCAAAATGTTTTGCATGTCAGCAGTCAAGTTGTCAAGATATGTAACTTTCAAAATACAAAAGACTATATCAACAATGGACTAAGATAGTTTTGGGGTGGAGTTTTTGTTTATAGGAGTATGAAAGACTCTCGACCCTCGACCTCATTCTCTCTTCCCTCTATGAGAACAAATGGAACACACTGGAGAGGTTGGCCTCCAAAAAACATGCTGGATAATAGGTGAGGTTATCCTTAAGCAGTAAAGCATGAGAACCTGGGGATTATCGTGAGAATAACATCCGTCTAAGGGCTGTTCTTAGGTCCGACACGAAGCGGAGGGCCAGGTAAACAGGACTTAGGAGGGTGTTTTTCATGATAATCCCTGGGTTCAGGTGCCTTATTGCTTTTATGAAACGGTTGCCAAAATAAAATAAACTATTAACCACGTTTTCATTCAACTTTATTTGAATGAGGAATTTGTATTTTATTTCACCCTTCCACCAGACAACATACTCCAGGCAAAAACCAGTCATTAGTTCTGAGATTCTGAAGTTGCGAGCTGGTCGTCGACTCTATTGGCATGGTCGCTAGCCAAGCGATGTGTTGTCCGTTCCAAGCAAAAAAGGTTGTTATGGCAACTTCTCCTTTGCTTGCTAGCAAACTAAAGCTAATACGGATCAAGCAGCTGAAATGGCACAAACTATGTGCATTTTTGTTTGTTTTACATGTTTCTATTGCTATTTCTTTGCATATATCCATTATAATTATGTCCATTATAACTTATCCATTATAATGATCCTGATAAATGGTAAATTAATTTGCCTGGCTCAGAGAAGCTGTCCGTCTCATCCGGATATGTTCATTCTGTATGGCACGGTGGAGATGGCAAAAAAAAACTGCAACATTGTTGCACAGGTCAGAGAGGCAGGCAGCAAGGTTTAGACAAACCCCGTCTGTTGCAAACAAAATGCTAGGCTAGAAGCAAGGGGAAATAATGTCAAGACACTTTTTTCCAGGGGAGATGAAGTTTATGAATTGCCTGGCTGGGCTGTGGAACAGTAGACGTACATTGATAATTCAAATGGAACTGTTAACATTACCCAAGGATTGTCGTGATTAACCCTGCTATCAACCATTCAGGATCCACACAACCTGTTTTATCATTTGTTTTTTGGACTGAACAATACCGTTAAACAATCTTTTAATCATATATACAGTGGGGAGAACAAGTATTTGATACACTGCCGATTTTGCAGGTTTTCCTACTTACAAAGCATGTAGAGGTCTGTAATTTTTATCATAGGTACACTTTAACTGTGAGAGACGGAATCTAAAACAAAAATCCAGAAAATCACATTGTATGATTTTTAAGTAATTAATTTGCATTTTATTGCATGACATAAGTATTTGATCACCTACCAACCAGTAAGAATTCCGGCTCTCACAGACCTGTTAGTTTTTCTTTAAGAAGCCCTCCTGTTCTCCACTCATTACCTGTATTAACTGCAACTGTTTGAACTCGTTACCTGTATAAAAGACACCTGTCCACACACTCAATCAAACAGACTCCAACCTCTCCACAATGGCCAAGACCAGAGAGCTGTGTAAGGACATCAGGGATAAAATTGTAGACCTACACAAGGCTGGGATGGGCTACAGGACAATAGGCAAGCAGCTTGGTGAGAAGGCAACAACTGTTGGTGCAATTATTAGAAAATGGAAGAAGTTCAAGATGACGGTCAATCACCCTCGGTCTGGGGCTCCATGCAAGATCTCACCTCGTGGGGCATCAATGATCATGAGGAAGGTGAGTTATCAGCCCAGAATTACACGGCAGGACCTGGTCAATGACCTGAAGAGAGCTGGGACCACAGTCTCAAAGAAAACCATTAGTAACACACTACACCGTCATGGATTAAAATCCTGCAGCGCACGCAAGGTCCACCTGCTCAAGCCAGCGCATGTCCAGGCCCGTCTGAAGTTTGCCAATGACCATCTGGATGATCCAGAGGAGGAATGGGAGAAGGTCATGTGGTCTGATGAGACAAAAATAGAGCTTTTTGGTCTAAACTCCACTCGCCGTGTTTGGAGGAAGAAGAAGGATGAGTACAACCCCAAGAACACCATCCCAACCGTGAAGCATGGAGGTGGAAACATCATTCTTTGGGGATGCTTTTCTGCAAAGGGGACAGGACGACTCTACCGTATTGAGGGGAGGATGGATGGGGCCATGTATCGCGAGATCTTGGCCAACAACCTCCTTCCCTCAGTAAGAGCATTGAAGATGGGTCGTGGCTGGGTCTTCCAGCATGACAACGACTCGAAACAGACAGCCAGGGCAACTAAGGAGTGCCTCCGTAAGAAGCATCTCAAGGTCCTGGAGTGGCCTAGCCAGTCTCCAGACCTGAACCCAATAGAAAATCTTTGGAGGGAGCTGAAAGTCCGTATTGCCCAGCGACAGCCCCGAAACCTGAAAGATCTGGAGAAGGTCTGTATGGAGGAGTGGGCCAAAATCCCTGCTGCAGTGTGTGCAAACCTGGTCAAGAACTACAGGAAACGTATGATCTCTGTAATTGCAAACAAAGGTTTCTGTACCAAATATTAAGTTCTGCTTTTCTGATGTATCAAATACTTATGTCATGCAATAAAATGCAAATTAATTACTTAAAAATCATACAATGTGATTTTCTGGATTTTTGTTTTAGATTCCGACTCTCACAGTAGAAGTGTACCTATGATAAAAATGACAGACCTCTACGTGCTTTGTAAGTAGGAAAACCTGCAAAATCGGCAGTGTATCAAATACTTGTTCTCCCCACTGTATATATTTTTTTAAGTATCCCTCTTGAAGTTTTGGCCAGTAGCTCTGATAATGTTTTGCACCATTTGAAAGGCAGCCAGTTACCTTACATGAAAGGCCCAGACTTTCAACATTTGTGCTCTTCACTTATTTTCCAAAAGAGGACAGAGAGAGGGGGGAAAGATTCTAATACAAAACCCCATGTCTTTTCTCATAACATAATGTGCCTCCCTGCCAATTGGCAGGGAGTTGAATCGCACACAGGGATAATGTGGACGTTCACACACACACACACACACACACACACACACACACACACACACACACACACACACACACACACACACACACACACACACACGATCAATGGTGTGATCTTGGTGGGAGACATTATACCAGTACACATCTGATATTAAGTGTTTTGTGCCTGATTTTGGCCGGTGCGAATGAGAGTTGGCAGTGAGTGACTGGAGAGGAATTAGAGAGAGTGAATGTAATCGTTGTAGGATAGCTAGGCAAACAACTTAAAGTTATGAGTTATTACAAGTGGAGTCTAAAGGTTCAGAACAGGGTGAACTTTGGACAGGCTTTGATATAGAGCGAATATAATCAGTTTATTTGGATTTGCTCGTCTAGTCGAAGATTACTTCTCCCTTATCTGATATAAAACAAATAAGGCGGCAAACACAATTTTTTAGTTTAGCAACAAGAAATGTCTGCAGGGCCCTTGGCGTAAAATTTAATATTATTTGAGTTTGCCGCAGAGGAACATCTGTTTGGAATTGTTTGATGGAATGCTTTGGTGATTAGGCATAGCCCTCGATTCTTACAGTAGCGGTGAGTGGGTAAAATCACTGGGGAAGCCAGAAAAAATTATTGCGTTGTTTGCTCTATAACCTGGAAAATGACTGAGGATAATAGCAGATGATATTGCCACTACTATTTGCCATATCTTCAATTTAAGCCTACTAGAAAGTGTGTGACCTCAGGCCTGGAGGGAAGCAAGAGTTATTCTCCTACCTGAGGATAGTAAAGCCCCCTTTACTGGCTCAAATAGCCAACCAATCAGCCTGTTACCAACCCTTTGTTAACTGGTGTTTCACCAGAGGCAATGTTATTTTACAGTAAACAAATTGACAGCAGACTTTCAGCAGGCTTATAGGGAAGATCATTCAACAAGCACAGCACTTACACAAATGACTGATGATTGGCTGAGAGAAATTGATAATAAAAATATTGTGGGGGCGGGGCCTCCCGAGTGGCGCAGCAGTGTAAGGCACTGCATCGCAGTGCTAGAGGCATCACTGCAGATCCGGGTTCGATCCCGGGCTGTGTCGCAGCCGGCCGCAACCGGGAGACCCATGAGGCGGCGTACAATTGGCCCAGCATCGTCCGGGTTTGGGGAGGGTTTGGCTGCCCGGGATGTCCTTGTCCCATCACGCTCTAGCAACTCCTGTGGAGGGCCGGGCATGCACGCTGACACGGTCGCCAGTTGGACGGTGTTTCCTCCGACACATTGTTGCGGCTGGCTTCCGGGTTAAGCGGGCAGGGTGTCAAGAAGCTGTGCGGCATGGCTCTCCGAGTCCGTATAGGAGTTGCAGTGATTGGACAAGACTGTAACTACCAATTGGCTATCACGAAATTGGGGAGAAAAAGGGGTAAAACATAAAAATGAAAATGTGTTATTTTTTTATTTTATACAAAAATATAAGTTGTGGATGCTGTTTTTTTAAACTTCAGTGCGGCTTTTGACATTAACGATCATAGTCTGATGCTGGAAAAGCGTATGTGTTATGGCTTTACACTCCCTGCTATATTGTTGATAAAAAGTTGCCTGTCTAGCAGAACAGAGAGGGTGTTCGATAATTGAAGCCTCGCTAATCCAGGTAGAATCAGGAATTCCCCAGGGCAGCTGTCTAGTCCCCTTGCTTTTTTCAATCTTTACTAACGACATGCTACTGGCTTTGAGTAAAGCCAGTGCGTCTATGTATGCGGATGACTCAAAACTATACACGTCAGCTACCACAGCGACTGAAATGACTGCAATACTTAACAAAGAGCTGCAGTTAGTTTCAGAATGGGTGGCAAGGAATAAATTGGACTTAAATATTTCCAAAACGAAATGCATTGTATTTGGGACAAATCATTCACTAACCCTAAACCTCAACTAAATCGTGTAATGAATATTGTGGTGATTAAGCAAGTTGAGGAGACTAAACTGCTTGGAGTAACCCTAGATTGTAAACTGTCATGTCAAAACATATTGATACAACAGTAGCTATGATGGGGAGAAGTCTCCCCATAATAAAGTGCTGCTCTGCATTCTTAACAGCACTATCAACAAGGCAGGTCCTACAGACCCTAGTTTTGCCACACCTGGACTACTGTTCAGTCGTGTGGTCAGGTGCCACAAAGAGGGACTTAGGAAAATTGCAGTTGGCTCAGAAAAGGGCAGCATGGCTGGCCCTTAATGTACACAGAGAGCTAACATTAATAATATGTCAATCTTTCCTGGCTCAAAGTGGAGGAGAGATTGACTTCATTACTACTTGTATTTGTGCAAGGTATTGACATGTTAAATGCACTGAGCTGTCTGTTTGAACTACTGGCACACAGCTCGGACACCCATGCATACCCCACAAGACATGCCACCAGAGGTCTCTTCACAGTCCCCAAGTGCAGAACAGACTGTGGGAGGTGCACAGTACTACATAGAGCCATGACTACATGAAACTCTATTCCACATCAAGTTATTCATGCAAGCAGTAAAATTAGATTTTTTTTAAACAACATAAAAATACACCTTGTGGAGTAGCGGGGACTGTGAAGCAACACAAACAGGCACAGACGCATGCATACAAACACACAATAACATACACACTATACACACACGTACACATGGATTTTGTGTTGTGGATATGTGGTCGTAGAGTAAGGGCCTGATGGCACACACTTCACATGTTGTGAATGTATTGAAATGTTTTAAAAATGTATAACTGCCTTAATTTTGCTTGACCCCAGGAAGAGTAGCTGCTGCCTTGGCAGCAGATAATGGGGATCCATTACAAATACAAACCTGTTAGTTCATATGCCTTGCGACCGTGATATATAGGCCTAACGGCCCAGATAATAAGAAGAGACAGTGGCAGAATAAATTCAACCACACCTTTGTTTCATCACAAAACCAGAGAGCAACCTTTGTCTGGTGAAGTCCACAAAGCATATTGCATGTAACAAACCGTTACATGACCTACAGCATGGTCAACAAGTTCATGTTTCCGCCATTTTCAGACCACCAAACAACTATTGATAGAACCACCGCAAGTCGCAAAGAAAACAGGAGCTGCGCCCACTACTTCAATATTTCATCATCAAATCACCTATGCTTATTCTAATACAGTGACAACTAAAAGATACCAAAAACAATTTAGTTCAATCAACGTAAGCTAGATATGACGTGGCTGTCCATGGTTCTGATTTCTGTGCGTGCGCATTCGTGCAAGTAGAAAAAATGTTGACTCACCCCACTTGTAGAGAAACGCCAATGCCATCCTCTGCTCTTTCTTGTTGACGAAATGGTCTATCACTCTGTCATACTTTACACGCTTTTTTTTGTGCTTGCTTGCTAGTCTAACATCCTTTCATGTGCAACGTTAACTAGTTAACATTAGCCTTCTACATCTAGCTACATATTGAACTTTAATCCTATCAGGCCAGGGGCACAATCAATGGTTGGATCAGAATCGCCATTATAATCATTGGCCAGAACTGAGATTTAAGTAAAACCACAAGTCCAAATCCCTATCGCCATCCATGGCTAATTTAGAAAAGGGCCAATTTTAGCTAGCTGGCTAGTTAGCCACCGGAGGACAACAACACAACGAGATGCAACAATTCAGTGACGTATGTTCTCTGTGATTTGATAGGTCTGACGCCAAATCCAAACTGACTTCCATTGACACTTTCTTTTTTGGTGCGCCGGGACAATTCACAGTTGAACTCACTCAATTTAGCTCAATGCTGATTTGCTATTATTTTTTACTTTTTATTTTTTTATCAAGGGAGGCCAAATGCTCGCCGGCTTTCGCCGTATTCAATGCCACAGGCAGCAACAATGTCATACTCTTGGACCAGACAGTGTCAGATATATGGCCTACACATACAGAGACAGAGGGGAGCTGTTTTGCTCGCTCAGATTTTTAATCTTGTGAGATACATTCAGCCTCTTGCGAATTGAAGGCAAATTAAAATTAAGAACACCTATTCAGTCAAGGGTTTTTCTTTATTTTTGCTATTTTCTACATTGTAGAATAATAGTGAAGACATGAAAATTATGAAATAACACATATGGATTAATGTAGTAACCAAAAAAGTGTTAAACAAATCAAAATATATTTTATATTTGAGATTCTTCGAATAGCCACCCTTTGCCTTGATGACAGCATTGCGCACTGTTGACATTCTATCAACCAGCTTTATGAGGTAGTCACCTGGAATGCATTTCAATTAACAGGTGTTCCTTCTTAAAAGGTAATTTGTGGAATTTCTTTCCTTCATAATGTGTTTGAGCCAATCAGTTGTGTTGTGACAAGCTAGGTGGGTATACAGAAGATAGCCCTATTTGGTAAAAGACCAAGTCCATATTATGGCAAGAACAGCTCAAATAAGCAAAGAGAAATGACAGTCCATCATTACTTTAAGACATGAAGGTTAGTCAATATGGAATGTTTCAAGAGCTTTAAAAGTTTCTTCAAGTGCTGTCGTAAAAACCATATAGCACTATGATGAAACTGGCTCTCATGAGGACTGCCACAGGAATGGAAGACCCAGAGTTACCTCTGCTGCAGAGGATATGTTCGTAAGTTACCAGCCTCAGAAATTGCAGCCCAAAGAAATGCTTCACAGAGTTCAAGTAACAGATATACATTTCAACATCAGCTGTTCAGAGGAGACTGTGTGAATCAGGCCTTCATGGTTGAATTGCTGCAAAGAAATCACTACTAAAGGAAGAGACTTGCTTGGGCCAAGAAACACGAGCAATGGACATTAGATCGGTGGAAATGTGTTATTTTGTCTGGAGTCCAAGTGTCTTTGTGAGACGCGGTGTGGGTGAACAGATGATCTCTGCATTTGTATTTCCCACCGTAAAGCATGGAGGAGGTGTTATGGTGTGAGGGTGCTTTGCTGGTGACACTGTCTGTGATTTATTTAGAATTCAAGACACACTTAACCAGCATGGCTACCACAGCATTCTGCAGCGATATGCCATCCCATCTGATTTGGGCTTAGTGGGACTATCATTTGTTTTTCAACAGGACAATAACTCAACACACCTTTAGGCTATGTAAGGGCTATTTGACCAAGAAGGAGAGTGATGGAGTGCTGCATCAGATGACCTGGCCTCCACAATCACCCGACCTCAACCCAATTGAGATGGTTAGGGATGAGTTGGACCGCAGAGTGAAGGAAGAGCAGCCAACAAGTGCTCAGCATATGTGGGAACTCCTTCAAGACTGTTGGAAAAACATTCCAGGTGAAGCTTGAGAGTATGCCAAGAGTGTGCAAAGCTGTCAAGGCAAAGGGTGGCTTTTTGATTTGTTGAACACTTTTTTGGTCACTACATGATTGCATATGTGTTAATTCATTTTACATTTACATTTAAGTCATTTAGCAGACGCTCTTATCCAGAGCGACTTACAAATTGGAAAGTTCATACATATTCATCCTGGTCCCCCCGTGGGGAATGAACCCACAACCCTGGCGTTGCAAGCGCCATGCTCTACCAACTGAGCCACACGTGACCATAGTTTTGATGTTTTCACTGTTCTTCTACAATGTAGAAAATAGTAAAAATAAAGAAAAAACCTTGAATGAGTAGGTGTTCTAAAACTTTGGACCGGTAGTGTAAATACATATTTTCTTTTTCTTGGTACATTTTTTTTGGCATGCCTGGCTTCTCTTGGCATCCATGAATGCATATGTAATCACTGGATTCTTCTAGGATTATTCTTATAGGGTTGTATAATCCATTGTGAGAAATCACTCTTTGTTTAGACATATGTCTGCCTGGTCTTTGGTTTCCCTGTCTCTCCCCTAGCCATGGCAGTGTCGAGAGAGCTAATCCCTAATGTGGATTACATCTTTAACACTAGGCAGGGTAACTGTTGAAACAACCCAGGTGACGGGGGAATGTTCAGGACACTCCACATTAAATTGGACACTGGCCATACTCCTTTCCCTGACACTGCATGGTCTAATTTTGATACTCAGCAAAAGCCAATGGAAGAGAAAGCTGAAGGATTTTTTTCTTAATTATAGTTGGGGTTTGGATTTATTTCCTTTCAAACTGTTATTTCTCACCTTCTCTTATGGCTATTGGCGAAGAGGTTTATTCTTTACTCTCCATTACCCTCAATCCAGTATTCATCTACTTCTCTCTTTCTTTCTGTCTCTTTCGCCCTGCTGTCTCTCTCCCTCCGTTTTTCCTATTGTCTCGAGCTGCATTTGATCATTGTAAATTAAGGCGTGGGAAAATGGGATTTTAACTTGCAGTCCGGGATCTTAAGCACTTACAAATTCATAATGTATTGTACAAATTAGAATTGGTAACATATCACACAAATTGCAATTTGTGACATATACGAAATGGATGACGTAGTTCACAATTGTGCAACATTTTTTGGAACCATTTTGGCTCGTTAACACTTCAAAACAACGAATGTAGGATCTTAATTTGAGCCAGTTTGTTACAGCAGGAAAATAATCTTGCTGAACCAGGAAATGTGGATCATAATTAATGCAAATGTCTAACTTCAGAAGACTTTTTAAACCTTAAATACACTACAAGTTTTACATTTCCTACATTGCAGGAAAGTTCTCCTTCAACCGGGTGATCAAATTAAGATCCTGCATCTGTACTGGCTGAAATGATACAAAACCTTTTGGAGAATCACTTTAACACCGTATCCCTAGTATTCAACATTGTATCTGTGATGGTTGCTTAAGTTTGCTTCTCCACGGCCTGCCACTCTCTATCTACCACTGCTTTAGTGTATCCCAGTGTATAGCATCAATGGAGGTATTTACTGTGGTTGGCCACATAATAATTCAGACTTTTACTATTGCATTAGGCATAATTGTTGAGTTTGTCCATTTTGCACAGGAAAACATTGGAATGATATTCCTTTTCCCTATGTATACCTTCCTCTTCTTTTATTTCTGATATAAAAACCTCTGGTGGTGTTATTCTTTCCGAGGCATAGTGTGGACTTTGTCTGTTTCACTGCCTGCCTAGCCCTTCAGAAGATGACCACAATCTGAGGCTTTATGATACTGGAGCACAGGAGTGGTTTATCTTAGACAGCTTATGGCTTGAAGGCCTGCTAATACTTAATATGTTCACAACACTATCCTTTCGGTTCCATCCTGTCTCTTTCTCACACACACACACACACACACACACACACACACACACACACACACACACACACACACACACACACACACACACACACACACACACACTTCTTTATATAGAAGTTAGACTTAAATAAATCCTAAGGGAAGCACTGTGTTTAAGTGGGCGTGGCAAATGGCGACGAATATGAAGCGAGAAAGACATAACTAATTCAATGGGGTGCCCATGCCATGACATTTTTACAATTTTAGTTTCAATTCTAGTTTCTATTTTGGAAATTGTTAGTTCTCAAAGATGATCTTATTTAAAATTATATAGCTCCGTTATATTTTATTAATACTTTATATCTGGTTTTAGTCGTTTAAGGTTACACTGAAAACATTTGACCATCCAGAAAATGCAGCCGCTAAATTAATATAGGGGAAACACAACACGCACTCTCCCTTAATCCTACTTGGTGTCGACTTGTAGTCAGATATGTGAGAGAAAAATCACTTGTTTTTGAAGCGATTACCTTTTTACCTCACTGACCCAGATTCCTCCATGGAGGGGTTTGATACTGCATATTTTACACTTCTCGAGTAGGTAAAGGGATTTAGGGACATCATCGTAAAAGTGGCTGCTATTATGTCAGTACAAAGTAATAGATTGATGTTATCTAACTATAGGCTATACACACACACAGTTAAATAAATAAATATCACACCAGATAATTATGTAGGGTTGAATAATACACGTATACGGTACACAGTTGTAAACCTCTGTTTCTAAAGGAAAGCTCTAGCCAACTGTTGTCATCTAGTGTGTGAGAGAACTGGGCCCTTTCGCATTTCACTCGTTTTTATTTTTGGCATGGTAGACACACTAATGATAAGGAACATAGATCTTTGTTATAGCTTACTTATAGTTTACTTGTAGTTTTCTTCAACCTCAATTGTATGATCTTTCTATGACTTTCATCCATGAGATGCCATGACTGTTTTCATTTCTTCCTCTTTTCTTCACTCAACCACCGTAAATTGTTTGCTGGAATGGATTTCTATTATCTATACTCATTATTCTTAGTTTATTGTCTGAATCACATAGGTTTTATGTTGACAGCTTCACAAAAGACTGTCATAAATAAGGCTGTTTGACTATAGCTCTTAGCTCTCACCATCCATAACTTTGAGCGGCAAAAAATCCCAGGTCCCTCGTTACCATGGGAGACTGTGATGGAATGTGGTCGTTGTAACGAGACAGGTTTTCACTGTGACCCCTGACCTGTAGTAAGGACCAATACAAAAAACCCTGGTCATAAAGCCCTCCATTAATAAAAGAGAAAATAAAACAATTGACCCTTTGAGAGAGTCAGTGGAAGAGTATTAGAGGAGCTGTATTTAGCCAGCAGGGATAGGATGGGCACCTGACCACAGACCCACTGTATATTCTCCCAGCTGCATGGCGCACTGTTTTTACAGAGGCCCTGTGGAAACGCGCTACGGCCTAAAAAAGAAAGAAGTAAAATACCGCAACACTATTTCTCCCAAATAATTTTTTTTATGTGACCCAACCATACTAAAATTAAATGAATGTTTTAATGGTTATATTTGGCAGTGCCATATGAAAGGTGTACGCCACAACTGGGGGAAACGTTTGTTTTGTTTCTTGAGGAACAATTTCCTCCATTAATATATCTTTCCATGCTAAGCAGGAGACGAGACCCGTGGCGGCCAAAACTACCCACCCTTCCTCTTCATTTACCAGCCATACTTAGTGTGTTCCAAACCCGACCCCTGTTAGGTTCCATCTACCATTTAGCCTACAAAGGTTTGATGCTGCCCTCAAGGATGGATCAAGAATCTTTTAAAAGTGGAATGTACTGTGACTGGGAGGTCAGCTTCGTCAAACTGTTTAAGAAGTTCCTTCCGGAGTCACCATGAGAACTAGCCACCATATACTAAACAAGGAGGATAAATGACAGTCCTGCTAGTTTGCCTGCATTACTAACAGGAAGGTTTGACCCGTGTGTGTTCACTAAAAGGGGCAATGTGGGTGTTGGGTTTCCCTGCTCTACTGTAACCTGGATCTAGCATTAGTGGATGAGAGTTTACCACTCCTCATCAAGGCCAGACCAGACAGACCCCCACCACCATGGACAGACAGTGGCTCATCCAATAGGTGTCACTATAGCACAACATGTTGTTACTGTATAATAACAATCGGTTATTTCCACTAGTCTGCTTATTCATCCTCTCAAACACACACAAACAACCCCTTTAGGTACAGAGGCTCTCGCCATGGCTGTATTTATGGGTATAGATGAGGTCTTGCCCCCCTCATACCCTCCAGTGATTGGGTCAATGGGGAATAACCTAGGCCTCTTGTCACCGGTGGTTTCCTAACTGAATTTCCCATTCGTCTCACACAGCCTTTCCCGTAATTATGTAAATCTGTTGACTGAATTTGGCGGCAAACTCAATAAAGTGTAACAACAAGTAATGCGAGGGGAGAGCCGGGCTGGTTTGAATTAGAGCTCCATCGAAGAGCGAGAGAGAGAGGGAGGGGAGGGGGTGGCTCGGGCACTGCAGTGAACGCAGCACACCTGGGATGAATTAGCACAGGGAAGAGAGGGGAAAGTGGAGGAGACGGAGTGCAGGAGGAGGACAGATAATGTACATTTAGGACGGTAAAGGAAGTACAGAGGTGTACCCTATGGAATATTAAGTGCACTGTGTTCCTGGGGTTGTTTAAAAGGGCTATACGTACAGGAAATGCAAAAAATGCTTGGTCCAGGAGATGTTTAAAGGAATGCCTATGGCCAAGTTTTATTTTCATTTGGCTAGTTTCATGATCTTCTAACTAAAGTCACTGCCAACATCAGTCATTTCATTTGAATGCTCATAAGCTTTCAACCAGCCTCCCAGCACCAAATCTCTCACTATGTAACCGTGTGCCATGAGGGGCAACATAATCTTTACCATATTTACCAAGCTAATCAAACAGAGGTGTAGTGTCTATACAATTGATGGACCATGTGGAGTTAATATTTTATTTGTATTTAATCATCAAGGGAGCCCAATTGAGACCAGGGTCTCATTGTCAATGGTGCCCGAGACCACAAAGCAAAAGGTAACAAAAATATAACAAGAAAAAATGTGAAGTACACTACACCAGAACATCACCAACATCACAGCCATCATAAACAAGTTGCTAAATCAATCAATCAAAACAATTGCACACCTCAGTGAACTCATTTATCATCAGGGTTTTAAAATGCCCTAGTGGCACAAGGGAATCCAAATGTAAGTAAGTGTAAAAACTAAAAACGGATTTACCTAATTCCGTGGAGATCAGAGGTATCTGAAGAGTTAACCAACCCTGTGAACGGGTTTGGTATCTCACTCTTTTTTACGTTAGCAACGAAGTTAGGTAAGTTGGAAGCTTGTGTAGTAAGGCTATGTAAACGAAAAGGGAATAATGAATTGATCTACGGGACTTTAATGAGGACCAGCCAACCTTTTGATAAAGGATGCAGTGGTGAGTATTAAAACTGTCACCAGTGATAAAACGAATGGCGTTATGGTACACGGCATCCAAAGGTTTAAGAGTAGTGGCTGCTGCAATCTGGTATATTGTTTCACCAAAATCAATAACTATTTAGGGAGAGGCAAGATCTATTTATAAAAATAAGGCCTGGGGAAGAAGGAAGGATGGAATCTGGAATCTGACTCATCTTTAACCGCTACCATTGTTTTATCGTGGAATGAAGACAGCGGGAATTCTGGTAACTCTTGAAATGTGGAGTGCTATCTCTTAAACAGAAACACTTGTGTTGTGTGGTTTATGTGCTGTAAAACTTCACTCATTTTGTTGCGAGAATGTACCATCATAATGGTAATGGTATTTTCAACAGGACATCTTGTCTGATTTTAACAGAGCTTTTTATATATTCTCAGCTTGGAAGAGTACAGCGTTCCGTTTGGTTTAACCAAGCTAGGCTGACCCTCATCCTCCATCTAGTCTGCCATATATATATATAAAACAGCCAGACCTGGGTTCAAATAGTATTTGCTGTCTTTCATATACTTTGCGCATTTGATTTTGGAGTGCCAGAATATCAGCTTTGCACTTTTGTTACTATTCCATTGGTTCCAATTCACCAAGCAAGCTCAATCAAGCGCAGCTAAAGAATTTGAAAGGAAACGTATACTTTTTGAACCCCAGGTTTGATAATGTTCAGGGATACATATTTTTAGTCAGGAGAGAGCATTGCAGTCAGTCATGCTCTGTCGTCTGTAGTAGTGAAGCACATATTACAAGGCTCCACTGATAAATCAAGTGGGACTTCATATCCCATGGTGCCTCACAGTGATTGATGAGGCTGCTGATGCTTGAGCGCCTCATAAAAACATTTCTGGGTGAAAACCTGTCAGTCCTTCTTGCTTCATACAGGTGTATGGTTTGGTTCGCCTAGGGTACTATTTACGAAACCTCAGAAAATGGCAGACTAGATGGAGGCTGAGGGTTAGCCTAGCTTGGTTAAACCAAACTGAATGCTGTACTCTTCAGTCTGGTTTAACCATGCTAGAAGAAAGCTACTGCTGCTGTGTGAGAAAACATGTATAAAGAACACCAAACAGTATAAGGAGCTGAGTAGGCTATGTTGTCCCCTGCTGCTCCCATGGTGGTGGGCCGGTCCAGATGAGAGCTGGCACCGTGCCCTTGCCCTGAAGAATGACTGTCGGGCATCGCCTTGGCTAGAGCTCTGTTGGATTTTCAGATGTAATTAACTTGCCATCTCCGCCAGAGTGCTATTGACCGATGGCATGTGTTCACTAGAAGTGGCTGTAGTTTGGTTAGCGTGAGCCGACAGACCGGGATGTCACTGACCCAAAGGAATCTGGGGGCTGTCTACAGTACAAACAAGCTCCTTACAAGCTGAGAAATATATCCGCAATCGAGTAAATATTCTGTAGTCGATTGAGTGTGTTATTGTTCTTTGAAAAATGTTGTTGCCTTGGAGTACCTTAGGGTTTGGATGGTGAAATATATCTAAAACAGAAAGCCACACCAAATTGTCATCTGTGTGCTGTGATGGTTGGGAGTCAGTAGCATGACTTTGGTAGAAGCAGGCTCTGTTTCCAATGCATCATAAACCCTGCTTGGCCTATATACTGGAAGGTGCTATATATGTGATGGATGCCTAATGTAGCATAGTTTCTGCTGTAATAACCCATGGTTGTGTCTGGTTATTCACTTTTACATGAGCAGGTCCATTCTCGTGTGCCAAGCAGTCTGGCCTGCACCCGCACGTATTTGAGATAGGCCTTGGCAGCGTCAGCTGGAATCTAGAGGAAACGGGCTAATGATAGCGGTGGACACAGGCCCACTTATCAACACAACATGTGGACCTGATGTGGAGGAGGAGTTATAAGGCCTAAAGATTAAGGACACTAGGATAAACAGCTTACTCATCCAAGCCTTGTTTCTTAGCATCATTGGGGTCATGTGCTAAACAGTGAGTAGTGTAGTAAAGATTAAGACTAAACGTGGTAGTAGCCTACAATAAGGAAAAATTCCAGGTAATCAAAGTGTCCAGATAAAAATATTTTATAAATATTAGATGACGCGTACCCAGACACACTTGTCTAAATTGATGGATCATGTGAAAGAAATGCTATAATCCCCAGCCACATCCGGTGGTGGAAAAAGTAATGAATTGTTATATTTGAGTAAATGTAAAGATAGCTTAATAGAAAATGACTGAAGTAAAAGTCACCCAGTAAAATACTACTTGAGTAAAAGTCTAAAAGTATTTGGTTTTAAAGATACTTAAGTATCAAAAGTAAATGGAATTGCTAAAATGTACTTAAGTATCAAAAGTAAAAGTATAAATGATTTCAAATTCCGTATATTAAACCAGACGGACCAATTTTCTTTGTTTCTTATTTTTTATTGACAGATAGCCAGGGGCATACTCCAGCACTCAGACATAATTTACAAACCAAGCATTTGTGTTTAGTGAGTCTGCCAGATCAAAGGCAGTAGGAATGACTTTCGGGAATGTAGTGAAGTATAAGTTGCCAAAAATATAAATAGTAAAGTAATGTACACATAGCCCAAAAAAATACTTAAGTAGTACTTTAAAGTATTTTTACTGAAGTACTTTACACCACTGCCCAAATGCCTTCACACCAGTACATTAGCATACTTTGTATACTGTTTGTCCCCATCTGACGTAGCATCTTTAAAAAAGAGTCCTACCAGACCCATGTCATTATGGTACTTAAAAAGGCTCACATTGTTTCTATGGCTTTTCATCTCGTCAGTGTAGATGACATTCAGGACCATTAGTTGTTTCAGCAGTGTGTGTACTTGCATTGTATTGAAAGCTGAACTAAAATCAATAAATAAAATGTGTGCATATGATTTTGCATGTTGAAGGTGACTAGCCACCATGTTCACCAAGGTCAGGGTAGCATCCTCAGTCCCCCTCTGTGCCTTCTAGGCAAACTGTAAATGCCCCAGTTGATCCGCTATGGAAAGGGTAAGGTGCTTACTGTACTAACAACCCTTTCCATGCATTTGGCCAAAAGAGGCATGATGGCCACAGGTCAAAAGTCATTTGGGGATTTGGCCCCTGACTTCTTAGGCACCGGTACAATGGTCGACACGTTCCAGGATTTTGGCACTGTACAGGTGATCAGCAGGAGTTGAAACAGTCATGTGAGAACTCCCTTGAGCTGGTCGGCGCAGACCTTCAGTATTTTGCCCCGTAGTCCGTCTGGCTCGGTGCTTTGTCTGGCTTAATATTTAGCAAGCATTAGGCCACCTCGTTCTCTGTTATCTGGACAGGAGAGGATTTGGTGATAGTCTCACATTTGTTTACATATGTCTTCAAAATCGGCGGGTATCAAATCATCCATAAAAACAATTTAGGTTGTTTACAAAGGATGAACAGTCTGCCATATTATTGTTCTCTCTTTTCCTTTCTCTTCCCATCATTGCATTATGCCCTTCCCATGCTTGTCTTGGATTACCTGTACAGAACCTATGCTCCACTTTATCCTTGAAGTCCTTTTCTGCTTTCCATATTTTGGACCTGAATTCATTTGCTTTCTCCTTTACAGCATAAGTATCTGCCAATCAAGTAATGCCAAATATGTTGGAGGCCAATTAAATAATCAAAACGTGTTGTTTATGCTTTACATACCAAGTGTTGTCATCGATTCCTTGTAGAGAGGCCACACTGCTGCTTTTGTCACATGGGATGGCAGCAACTTTCCACCAAAGTGTTTGTGGCCTGGGTGGCGTCCTGGTAATACTATTGCATTATCCTCTGCGTAGTTGTTGAAGTTCACCACTCACAGCAAGTCCTCATGCTTCAGGTGTAACCTGTGCTTGCTTGGGCCAGTTCTCTTTTTGATGGGAGGCATTAGACCATTCTCCTTGTATGACTAGTGGAGGAGAGTCAGGCGTGTTCTACTGATGCTGAAAGACAAATTCCAGATACAAATACTCTGCCATTATTATACAATAGATAGCCATAATCACTGTCAAACACACCTGGCCAGCTTGATGGGTCATGTAATCATCTTGTGAAGTGGAGTCTTTTGTTTAGAAGTGCTAGCTAAACAATGAACCATAATCCTAATCCATAGAGTACTTGCAATACAAACCTATTGTCATAGCTAGCTAAAGTTAACCAAATAGGTTCAATGTTAGCTAGTTAGCTAGCTAACATTAGGCTATAACTAGCTATGTTAAATGGCATTCTGAGAACATTACTACACACAGATCATAAACGTAATGTTAGCTAGCGAGCCAGCCATCTAACGTCAGCTAGCTAGCTAACAGTCAGCTTTAATGAGTATTTTGTTTATACATGAAGCTAGCTAGCTAAACAATGAAGCATGATCCCAATCCATAGAGTACTAGCAATACAAACCGATTGTTATAGTTTACGTTCAAACTGCTCTTCTATGAAGTAGTGACCTGCGACATACCCCCTAGTTTCCTGAAACGGGTCACATATGTACTCACAAAGTGAGAGAAGTACTTTTTAAAATAACTCAGATGTTTCCCATCCAACTAGTCTTTGTAAATATTTGAATTTACATTTATTTGAAATGTTGATGAGAAATTAACATTTTGTCAATCTGGGACAGAATCATTGAAGGTCCCCATTTTTGTTTTTCCAATGTGTTTACAGTATGTATTTGTATTTACAGTGCATTTGGAAAGTATTCAGACCCCTTGACTTTTTCCACATTTTGTTATGTTACAGCCTTATTCAAAAATGTATGAAATAGTTTTTTTCCCTCATCAATCTACACACAAGACCCCATAATGACAAAGCGAAAACAGGTTTTTAGAAATGTTATAAAAAAATGTTTTTGAAATACTGTATTTACGTAAGTATTCAGAATATTTTTATATTAGACTCGAAATGGAGTTCAGGTCATCCTGTTTCCATTTATCATCCATGAGATGTTTCTACAACTTGATTGAGCAAAAACCAAGCCATGAGGTCGAAGGAATTGTCCGTAGAGCTCCAAGACGGGATTGTGTTGAGGCACAGATCTGGGGAAGGGTACCAAAAAAGGTCTGCAGCATTGAAGGTCCCCAAGAACACAGTGGCCTCCATCATTCTTAAATGGAAGAAGTTTGGAACCAGGAAGACTCTTCCTAGAGCTGGCCCTTCTGGCCAAACTGAGCAATCGGGGGAGAAGGGCCTTGGTCTGGGAGATGACCAAGAACCCGATGGTCACTCTGACAGAGGTCCAGAGTTCCTCTTGAGTTGGGAGAACCTTCCAGATGGACAACCATCTCTGCAGCACTCCACCAATCAGGCCTTTGCCGTACAGTTGCCAGGCGGAAGCCACTCTTCAGTAAAAGGCACATGACAGCCCGCTTGGAGTTTGCCAAAAGGCACCTGAAGACTCTCAGACCACGAGAAACAAGATTCTTTGGTCTGATGAAACCAACATGTAACTTTTTGGCCAGAATGCCATGCGTGGTGGTGGCAGCATCATGCTAGGGGATGTTTCTCAGCGGCAGGGACTGGGAGACTAGTCAGGATTGAGGGAAAGATGAACAGAGCAAAGTACAGCGAGCTCCTTGATGAAAACCTGCTCAGGACTTCAGACTGGGGCGAAGATTTATAAAAATATAAAAAATACAATTATTTAACCTTTATTTAACCAGGTAGGCCCGTTGAGAACAAGTTCTCATTTACAACTGCGACCTGGCCAAGATAAAGCAAAGCATTGCGACAAAAACAACAACACAGAGTTACACATAAACAAACGTATAGTTAATAACACAAAAGAAAATAAAAATAGACAAATTTATGTACAGTGTATGCAAATGTAGAAGGGAGGTAGGCAATAAATAGGCCATAGAGGTGAAAATAAATACAATTTAGCATTAATACTGGAGTAATAGATGTGCAGATGATGATGTGCAAGTAGAGATACTGGGGTGCAAAAGAGCAAGAGTTCACCTTCCAACAGGACAATGACCCTAAGCACACAGCCAAGACAACACAGGAGGGGCTTTGGGACGACTCTCTGAATGACCTTGAGTGTCCCAGCCAGAGCCCGGACTTGAACCCGATCGAACATCTTTGGAGAGACTTGAAAATAGCTGTGCAGCAACGCTCCCCATCCAACCTGACAGAGCTTGAGAGAAGAATGGGAGAAACTCCCCAAATACAGGTGTTCCAAGCTTGTAGCGTCATACCCAAAAAGTCTTGGTTGTAATTGCTGCCAAAGGTGCTTCAACAAAGTACTGAGTAAAGGGTCTGAATACTTAGGAAAATGTGATATTTCATCAAATAAATAGCTTTGTCATTATGGGGTATTGTGTGTATATTGATGAGGGGGGAAACAATTTAATACATTTTAGAATAAGGTTGTAACTTAACAAAATGTGGAAAAAGTCAAGGGGTCTGAATACTTTCCGAATGCACTATCTACAATACAAAATGTATGATACCACCATACATCTGAGCTGGGCTTGGGTCATTGATAAGACATTGTCTCAACGCAGCCTTATAATGCTGTGAAAGGATCCAGGAACCCAAATGATTTGGGTGGATCCCATCCTCCTAATTAAACGTGTTTTGTTTCCCAAAGTTATACAAAATTCAAAAGGCATTCGCACATCTGAGCAATCTTATTTGCAGGTGCATGGCAACAATTGAACAAGATGAAGGAAAAAGGAAAACCGCACACTGCTCTTGATAGTATCACCGATATTTAATAAGCTTACGTATTGGCCACATGGCCTTCGTCAGAGCTTTTGTGGAGGCAAAGGAAAAACAAATAAGTGCTACCAAATATAAAAATATGGATTTCATAAATGTCCTCATTGAGATTTTACAGACGTGTTCAATACGCCTTATTTATACACTTTTGTAATATTTATGAAATGCATATTGTTATATTTGGTAGCACTTATTTGTTTTTCCTTTGCCTCCAACCCCCTTCGATGTGTAGAACGGATGTGGGTGGGGCCAGGTCTACATAAAGGTGCAAATTTTAAAAAATCACAAAAGCTCTGACGAAGGCCGTGTGGCCGATACGTAAGCTTATTAAATATTGGTGATACTATCAAGAGCAGTGTGTGGTTTCCCAAAGGTATCAATTGTCAACAAAAGGCAAACCCATTGAGCTGCAATAATCACGTAGCCAGTTGTGAAGAGAGAATCCTGCTAAAGCGTTCAATGCCATGATTCAGAGAGGGCAAAGTGCCAGATATGATGGCTTTTATTAGTGTCTAGCAGAGAATCAATCAGCTCTTTAAAATCCAGTTTCAACTGTTCAGAGCTGCCCTTCATAATGTCATTAAAGCCCACATGGACTATGTTCTGGGTGGATCTTCTGCTGGACTGGGGTAAAATATTTAGTAAGGGCATCCATCGGCAAGCTTGTCATGTTCTTTTTGTTTTTGATAGTCCAAGATTCTCCACTAACGAAAAGAATGTTGATGAATTTGATTATAATTCATGCAAAAATATGACATCCATAAAATGAAATGTTTTAAGAAAAAAACATCCTATTCAATATTTTTAAAGGTAGATTTTAATAATGACTGCCACTTTGAATACTATTCTCTGTAAGAATAAGAAGGTAATACAATCAATGGATGCTCTTAAGCTTTTCTAATTTCTTTGAATGTAAAAACCATGTATGTGTTTCTGTTTTATCTGTTTGTTTTTGATGTTTTGTGTCACAGAAATCTAGACATCCTTCTCACATTTGAATTTGTATTCTTCAAAATTTATGGAATTTCATTTTGTTTTATTTTAACACACATACCACAGTTTTAAAATGAAAAATCACTAAAAGTATAGATGACAGCCATAGCCATTATATTCTTCCCGTAACAACCAGGGACCCTCATTAGAGACTGTATTATGGACGTATGGAGAAATATGGACCACCACTACAGATTGTCCTGACCTCTACTGGAGGCCTTGTTATTGACCTGGAACTGGCCTGGTAGGCCACACCTGCTTAGGCCCCTCTAAAGTTGAAGTAGAGCCAGCAGAGGCCCCTTGATTGCCCTCCTTAGGGAGTCGGAAAGGACTAGGCCTACTCTCCCTGATGTATTATGAGAAACACTAATACTATTTATATTTTTACTATAGTGGACAGAACTGCAGCATTTACCATCAGGATTAGAATTTAGTACTATTCTGATTGGAAATCATGAGTAATTGTCGATGGTGGAGTCAACTGACATCCACAGGGTACTGATTTTAGTCTATATAATCCTGTGACGTGAAAAATAATCCTCCTGATGAAAACCTAAACACATTTCAGGTTTCCTCTAGCGAGTCTGCGCCCCATCCCTGGTGGAAGTCTAGACACACCGCTTGTCAGGTGATGCTAATATTCCCCGCCGCTTGAACTGTTGTGACTTCTGTGCTGACAAACGGCTCTTCAAATGATCTCACAGCGAATGCGGAGCGCTTCATTACGAAGGCTGACCCTGCGGTTCTTGTACGGAAAGTCACCAGCAATTAACCTCAGAACGGACGAGAGGCCCTCACTGTGGCGTTTTCAGCTCTTAGGACGATTGGTTGTGACAAAAAGAAAGGAAACAATAATACATTGCATAAGCCGGGATGTTTACGTAGCTGCGTGGCAGAGCCTGAGTCGAAAACAAACAGCCCTTCACAGAGTTATGGGTGGCATGTAAACCAGCGGGTTGGGACGCTTTAGTCAGCTAATGTATGTTTACGTATTTGGCCCCGGTTGGATTGAAGGAGCTGAGCTGTACACAGATGCTGCATTCCTGTGGCTCTCTGGTCCTGCTATGGTGGATGGGACTGGGAGGTATCCTTGACTCCTCTAGTGGTGGTGAGAGCTCAGCGCTCCGTTCACACATCCTGCAACACACACACACATCCGGCCCTGAAGCGGTATCAAAAACACTAGCTCAGTGTCCTGTGTTCTACCAGTGCTCTGTACAGGGCCTGTGAAGTGGCTGAGTGCAAGTGTCTCAATGGGCGACATGGCAGGAAGGAGACAGACACAAAGGTGTGCGAGGAGGCCTGAAGAGAGGAGCTGTGCTGGATCTGTTTCAGTCAGGCCCAAAGCTAGCATCACGTCATGTGAAAGAACCCCCCCTCCTGTGGGTGCGGCCCCATCCAGGGCCTCTCGCCTTACAGCTGGCCTCATTGGGCCCCGGTAATTTCTCACCACGATCTGGTTAGCCTGATCACAAAGCACTCTGCACAGCCCAGGCTGACCAGCCGGCGGCCAGGTGAAAGGGGACTTCCACACTGTGAAAGCTCCTCATAGACCCCACCTGTACTCTCTGTTTTGAGAAATGACACGTTACTCATAAGCAATTTGTATTAATATTTGTATGACCTAGAAACTTGAAGGCTAGAAATGTTAATGTTTAGGATTATATTTATTTACTTTTTTCCCAAACAACTCTCTCAAATTCCAGGCCATGTGATTTGAATATCATAGGAGAACAAAATCAGAGTTTATTTCTTGCCTTGTCAGTTGTGACATATTACTAAACAACTGGTCTGTTTGAGAAGCCGGACCCTCCCTCTGAGCTGTTTGTTTCTCTCTCTTCAAGGCCGTGTTGTTGCTTTTAATTGAAAGCGACATCCAGCATTATGTCAGGCAAAGCTGTCTCACACATTTCTCTCTTTCACACTCACAGCTTCACTGTTGTTTTCTCAACGGTCTTTATGTGGCGTCACATTGAATGTTTGTCGATGGTGGAGTCAACTGACATCCACAGGGTACTGATTTTAGTCTATATAATCCTGTGACGTGAAAAATAATGACCAAACTTTGTTGTATATTTGCTGGTGCCTTCGCTGTGTTTTTGTGGTGATCACTCTTCGCTGCATGTTTTTTTGCTGGTAACCAGCCTTCACTGTCACATCATGCGTCAAGTCACGCCGTCTTGCAAAGTGATGTTTAATTCCTATTGGAATCCAGACAGTGGGGATATCCAACGATTTGAACTTTTATTCACCCACAATATGCATTCAGAATGACTTTTATTTTAATATTTTTATTTTACCTTTATTTAACTAGGCAAGTCAGTTAAGAACAAATTCTTATTTTCAATGACGGCATAGGAACAGTGGGTTAACTGCGTTGTTCAGGGGCAGATTTTGTACCTTTGTATCTCTGGGATTCGATCTGGCAACCTTTCGGTTACTAGTCCAACGCTCTAACCACAAGGCTACGCTGCCGCCCCAACTGCCAGGGTTAGAAAGATGAATAAATCAGACTACCTAAACCATCTAAACTGAAACAACCATTTCAGTAACGGGTGCAATAAGTCCAGCTGACAGATTGGATTCGTTTTGCAAAATGTATGTTATTTATCTTTGTGTAGCATAAGATTAATTAGTCAATCAATGTACGTGCAAAAACACAACAAAGATATTGAAACAAACAATTATAAAAATCAGAATGCAGGGAAATATGATGGGTATGGTCAGACCATCATGGACCAGCTTGGTCACGAGTATACCGGTGTCACCAGCATAAGCTGGTATGTGTCCAAAACACAGCAGAGTTTGGTAACCAGCATAACCAGCTAGACCATGCTGGTCAGAATTATACAATTCACAAGGTGCAATTTCTAAATTTGCTTGTGCATCAGCAGTTTGTCTCTTGTTATGTCAGTCACTGACAGTCACTCAATTATCCCATTTTAAATTGGTAAATTAGTCCAGCAAGCTATCTATGCTTGTAGTAATCATGGTCGAATTACCGACTGGGGGGGGGCCCCATTGATTTTGTTAGTCATTCTTACTCAGATATCATATTTAAAAACTAAAAACAAATCTCTCCACCCTTTGGAAAATGTGTAGAATTGCAGGAAATTAACAAAACTTAACTTAGTGCCCCCAAAAGGCTAGGGCCGGCCCTGACTGCATGGAGGAATGCAGACCCGTGTGCCACTGAGGCCCCTCATGACGAGTTCATATTTTCCATAATACATACAAAATATTAGGGCTGGTGCCAAGTAGACACTTGTTGGTCAAATGTTGTGTATTGCCCATTGGCAGAGAGTTGGTACACACCTGTGTGGCAATGATGGAACTCTTGTCAAGGTGTCGTGAGAAGTGCTACTGGAATAGACTCCCTATCTTGTATCTTTCCCAGAGGCTGCAGCAGTAAGACATGTGCCTTTGTCCAGGTTCCAGGAGAGTCATCTCTCAGTCCTCTCAGCATTCACACGCGTGCTACTCAGGAACATCCTCTCCTCTTTATCCCCCGAACACTCTAACAATTCCCCCAACAATAATGTACTCGGAACAATCCAGTGATGTCACCCCTCAGTCTGTCTTCGCCCCTATCCCATTTCTACGCTTGGCAAGGTTTCAACACATAGCTTTGGAGGAAATAATAGCCGTCACAATCACGTACATTTACACTGAGCTCCAAAAGTATTGGGAGAGTGACATTTGTTGTTTTTGCTCTGTATTCCAGCACTTTGGATTTGAAATGATACAATGACTGAGGTTAAAGTGCAGACTGTCAGCTTCAATTTGAGAGTATTTTCATCCTTATCGGGGGAACCGTATAGAAATTACTGCAGTTTTTGCTGTTTGTTTTGGTTGTGTATTTTGTGCCGAATAGAAATCAATGGTAAATATTGTAGTGTCATTTTAGAGTCACTTTCATTGTAAAAAAAAAAATAATAATTGAATATTGTAGAATATCAATAGAATATCAGTCAAAGTTAGACGCACAAATATCATACCTCCAAGACATGCTAACCTCTCACCATTACAATTACAGGGGAGGTTAGCATTTTTGGGGGGGTATGATATTTATGCTTTTAACTTTTCATTCAGGATTATCCAGAATCTGTATGTTTTAGGTCATTTCATCACCAATATGGGTTTAGATCTAAGTACTGTGCGCCCCTCTCTCTGCCTGGCTCAATCTGATCTGCTTTTGATAAAACACAAAACCTACCACAGAGATCAGGAGGTCTATGCAGATACCATAGAGAACTCTGGTTCCATGGGTCCCCCAGAGGTTATGCATGAGCATACGTGCTGACACACACACACATTTGTTCACAAAATACACACAAATTAGTTCACAAAATGTGCATGCACGCACACACACGTACTGTTAATACAGAATAAGATCAATTGGGAGGTTTTCCTGTGCTAAAGAAGGATCTAACACACACTGGTCAGCTAACTCTGTGCTCCCTCACTGCTCCCATGTCTCAGAACATTTTTATATAATTGCTTGGTCACCTCACCAAACATGCATTTTGGTTGAGTGTCTTACCTATGATTGATTTGTTCTAAATATTTTCTAAACATTGGATATAAATTACAGAGACATCAGATCAAGTTGATTTATTATTTCTTTAGTTGAAAGCAGTAGGCCTACTATTTGCTAGTCTAAAGCAGTACTTACAAATGTTTGTGTGTGAGAGATCTCTGTCTTACAAACATGTAAGCACTCAGGTGACCATGGTCTGCTCATTAAAAAGGAAGACGCCAGTACTAATTAATGGAGGTTGAAAGAGTTTCTGCTCTATCCTAGATCTTGAACATATTCTATATATTTATCTGTAACGTACAGGTTATAATATTCTCTAACGTATCTAAAGTGTTATTGCGTGTTAGTCTTTGCTAGGTGTTTATTGGCTTAGTTTGACAAAGTGCTTTCTAATAACACAAGCGTTTCCTGTCACCTGGTCGCTGCCAGGAGAAATATAAATGCTCAGGTGTAGAGCTTTATTTTGAATTCAAAATGGCCACCTGTCTCTGCAAGGGTTAGTTGGGGCTTCTGTGAGTCCCAGGGACTAGTCATGACTGATCTTCAGTCTTTATCTTCTTTTGACTAGTTTTTTTCTTAGTTTATTATTTAATTTGAGCCTGGTCCAGCAATCTTGTTGGCTTTTGTATAATTTTGTAAATACCTGCATCTGCTCCAAATGCCTTAAATAAAAACCATGCACAGGATCTTCTGCTTCCTGCCTTTCCTTGATCACCAGCCTGACATCTCAAACCATCCAGGGCCAGAAGGGGGCCTACCATCCACCCTTACACACACACACACACACACACACACACACACACACACACACACACACACACACACACACACACACACACACACACACACACACACACACACACACACACACACACACACACACACACACACACACACACACACACACACACACACACACACACACCCTGTTGTACTGTGTGCTCTGGCAGTGGCAGCAAGGACCCATGTGTTAATGCTTATGCCACTCCTCATGCCATTAGTCAAACTTTACTAGAACCACCGCACAGCATTACAGTCCTGACAGAATATTACAGAACAGGCTACAAAAAAATGGACTTGGATGAATGGTGTTGAGATGACTGCTGATCCAAGAAAACCATTATTTTCCTCTAACTATAAACACAAACTGAGAAACGTGGCCTTTGGCCCCTGGGGCGCCAACATTTACTTCTCTGTAATTCCTCTGTTATCGTGGTACTTCTCCCCAACGTCTTCATATATATAGTCTGTGAGGCATGCTCGGTAGGCAGTGGTATGTAATGGATGAGTGTAGCACTGGTGGGAACAATACACTGGTACTGTGTCTGGCCTAATTAGAATCACATGTGGTTCATCACTCACTGTAGTGTATGTATGGCACTGAGCGAGTGATACCCAGGGAGGGAGAAAGGGATGGAACCAGGGAAGGCGGTTTGAGTGTAGAGAAGAATGGGTGTCGCAGTATGACAGAGCAGAGGAGAGAAAACAGATGTGGGTGTCAGTGACACAGGGCCTAGTGCAGTATACGGCTGAAGTGGCGCGTGATGCTGCTCTGCTGTGGGGTAGAGATATGAGACAGGTTAGATTAAACTCAGAGGACAGAGTGGGGGTGATTAGGACTACTCTCCCTCCCTAACTGTGTTGGTGGGATGCCGTTTTGCGTCATATATATATTTACTCATTCCAGGGTTTTTCTTTATTTTCATTATTTTCTACATTGTAGAATAATAGTGAAGACATCAAAACTATGAAATAACACATATGGAATCAAGTAGTAACCAAAAAAGTGTTAAACAAATCTAAATATTTGAGATTTGAGATTCTTCAAAATAGCCACCCTTTGCCTTGATGACAGCTTTGCACACTCTTGGCGTTTTCTTTTTACTGAGGAGTGGCTTCCGTCTGGCCACCATAAAGGCCTGATTGGTGGAGTGCTGCAGAGATGGTTGTCTTTCTGGAAGGTTCTCCCATCTCCACAGAGGATGCTTTAAGATTGCTTCAAGAACCTTCAAGATGGCCACCATTGTTCCTGTACCCAAGAAGGCAAAGATAACTGAACTAAATGACTACCGCCCCGTAGCACTCACTTTTGTCATCATGAAGTGCTTTGAGAGACTAGTCAAGGATCATATCACCTCCACCTTACCGGCCACCCTAGACCCACTTCAGTTCGCATACCACCCCAACAGGTCCCCAGACGATGCAATCGCCATCACACTGCCTTATCCCATCTGGACAAGAGGAATACCTATGTAAGAATGTTGTTCATTGAGGACAGCTCAGCATTCAACACCATAGTACCCTCCAAGCTCATCATCAAGCTGAAGGCCCTGGGTCTCAACCCTGCCCTGTGCAATTGGGTCCTGGACTTTGAGAGCATCCTGTCGGGCTGTATCACCGCCTGTTGCGGCAACTGCACCACCCTCAACCGCAAGGCTCTCCAGAGGGTGGTGCTGTCTGCAAAACGCATCACCGTTGTGCAAACTACCTGCCCTCCATGACACCTACAGCACCCGATGTCACAGGAAGGCCAAAAAGATCATCAAGGATAAGAACCACATGAGCCACTGCCTGTTCACATCGCTACCATCCAGAAGGTGAGGTCAGTACAGGTGCATCAAAGCTTGGACTGATAGACTGTTAAACAGCTTCTTTCTCAAGGCCATCATACTGCTAAACAGCAATCACTAACTCAGAGAGGCTGCTGCCTACATTGAGACCCAATCACTTGCCACTTTAATAAATGGATCACTACTCACTTTAAATAATGCCACTTTAATAATGTTACATATCTTACATTACCCATATCATATGTATATACTGTATTTCATACCATCTACTGCACCTTGCCTATGCCGCTTGGCCATCACTCATCCATATATTTATATGTACATATTCTCATTCACCCCTTTAGATTTGTGTGTATTAGATAGTTGTTGGGGAATTGTTAGATTACTTGTTAGATATTACTTCACTGTTGGAACTTAGAAGCACAAGCATTTCGCTACACTCGCATTAACATCTGCTAACCATGTGTATGTGACCAATAACATTTGATTTGATTTGATGAGGAGATCTGTCAGAGTGACCATCAGGTTGTTGGTCACCTCCCTGAACAAGGCCTTTCTCCCCAGATTGCTCAGTTTGGCCGGGTGGCCAGCTCTAGGAAGTTCCAAACTTCTTACATTTAAGAATGATGGAGGGCACTGTGTTCTTGTGGACCTTCAATGTTGCAGAAATGTTTTGGTACCCTTCCCAGATCTGTGCCTCAACACAATCCTGTCTCGGACCTCAATGGACAATTCCTTCGAACTTGTGGCTTAGTTTTTGCTCTGACATGCACTGTCAGCTGTGGGACCTTGTATAGACAAGAGTGTGCCTTCAATTGAATTTACCACAGGTGGACTCCAATCAAGTTGTCGAAACATCTCAGGGTTGATCTATGGAAACAGGATGCACCTGAGCTCAATTTCGAGTGTCATAACAAAGGGTCTGAATACTTTTGTAAATAACTTATTTTTGTTTTTAAAAATGTCTGAAAACCTGATTTTGTTTTGTCATTATTGGGAATTGTGTGTAGATTGATGAGGGGGAGAAAAAACGATTTAATACATTTTTGAATAAGGCTATAATGTAACAGAATGTGGAAAAGTCAAGGGGTGTGAATACTTTCCGAATGCACTGTAGACTGGCCAGGTTAATCCAGGTTAAAGCTATCATCCCTTATTGATTTCTCTTGTTAAATCCATTTCAATCAGTGTAGATAAAGGGAGGAGACAAATGAGACATGAATTGTGTATGTGTGCCATTCAGAGTGTGCATGGGCAAGACAAAATATTTAGGTGCCTTTGAATGGGGTATGGTAGTAGGTGCCAGGTGCACTGGCTTGTGTCAAGAACTGCAACGCTGCTGGGTTTTTCACGCTCAACAGTTTCCTGTGTGTATCAAGAATGGTCTACCACCCAAAGGACATCCAGCCAACTTGACACAACTGTGGGAAGCATTGGAGTCCACATGTGCCAGCATCCCTGTGGAACGCTTTGGCTTACTTCCCTGTCGGTCATAACTTGAGGTTGATTTTATGACTGATGGATGGAGGACTGGAGAGAGGGATTGTCATCAATCCAATGGGGATCTAGGTCACTTAGAGAGGGGGAAATGGAGAGAGGGAGTGGGAAATGGATAGAGGGAGAGATTGCTATGTGCGGTTTTACCCCATCTCTATTCCAGATGTTTGGCATTCTGACTTTTCTAATTGCCGCCCACGTCTCATCTCCCTCTCCACACACCTTTCACATTAGCACAGATGTCTGTTAGCATGGCAGGAGGACCGGGTGCCTGTTGTATGTTGGGGTGGATATTAGCCCAAAGGGAGAAGTTATAATGCTTCAGATATGAAAAAATGGCAGGTTGCTTCGGTCTCCCTGTAGGGTAGTAATTATCTGCCTTGTCCAGAGACATCAGAATCGGAACTAGAGAATCATGAGAATGTGTGAATTAAACTGATTGTTTAGGTTATGGTACGGTACAATATGATATGTTACAGAAAGCTCTGGTCATTGCTAATGTATGCTTTCTTTTTCCTTCCCAGTTGAGATACCAGCATGGCCTGTCTACTCCAGACCTGCGCCAGACCCTGCCCAACCTCAAGAACTTCTTGGAGCACGGCCTTCTGGTCCGATGGTGAGTACCTGTACTAGTCCACTCTCACTCTCCCAGTGTCAGAGTACTATTAAGCTACCCCACCTAGCATTTTTGCCCCCACTATCTCTACTCTATATCTTTTTCACTTCAGAGTCCGGCTGCACCAGTTGGTTGTTAGTGGGTCAGTTACAGCCCACTAACAACAAACTGGTGCAACCAGACTACGCCCGACGTAAAATGCGCTCTATGACGGACCAAAAAGTTATACCTATTGCACCACCTGGGCGTAAACCCTTCAATGAGCTACAACTGGGCATAGTGTGTTAAATTGGGACTATCTTTAGCATGATACCCATAGAAAATTATATAAATCTATATTTTCAAAGGGATGTGAGTCTCGTGTTCATATTTCACAGCCTCCGCAGGCTTCAAAAGCGAGATAATACACTTGATTGATGCTACATTAGAGCATGTGTCTAATCAGTAATAGATGAGCAAATGAATAGATGAGCTACTACCACTTATTTGCACAGCCAGAGATCAAATAACCTATAACCTAACCGACATAACCGTAAAAACAAATAACCGTTTTTGTTATGAACAGCTGACTGAAGACAGGACGGCTGGGCATTCGTGCAGTTGAGTCCGTTTCTGGGTTAAGATGGACTCTTAACAACATAATGAAGCTTTGTTTCTCCTTGCTTAAACAAGCAAGGTGTTGTTGAATAGGGCACTATCAATAAAATGTCACAGTACGGTGCAGAGCGTTAAATTTGGATGCTGGGGGGCAAGGAGACCCCCAGGTCTGCTAAACCATAGACAACTACATGCCATTTTTAAGGGAATGTTAAATAAATGTGAACTATTTGTTTGTAATATCATCACTTTTTGAAGAACATAGTCCAAACTACACATTTACAATTATTCCACATGCTCTATCATCAGAGTTATATAGAAAGTAACTGCATGCTTTTCATGATCAGTGAACATCAATTGATCATGTCATTTCAGATACGTGAAGGTCACCTATCCATTTGGCATGTAGCTAAATAGCTAGCTAGCTAAGCAAAAAAGGTGTCATTTAACTTGCTTCATCAGAGGTTAGGCTTTTGGAAAGAGCTTGACATCAACAAGTCCTCTTCCTGGTAAAGTTGTCTGACTACTGTCACTATAGATGGCAAGCAAATAAAACACTATTTGGATAATATAGCCATCTAGTTTATTCCCTGAAATGTAGCTTGTTAACTAGCCATATTGACCTGTTCTGTTGTTAGCTAGCTAGACTTGTCTGTTAGCAGCAATTGTGATTAAAAAACTATGTTGAAAAGGGGATGTTAGGTAACTTCGCTAGGTAGGCCTATATTGGGTTGGAGAAAATAGTACATTAGGTTTACTTACCGCTGTATGTTTAGCCAACTGTACAAAGACATTTTCAACAGGTAGCTTGCAAAGTAAACATTATCAGCTAACAGTATATCGGCAAAGGATGTACAAAGGATGGGAAATTAACCTAAGCCACTTATTTTATATCAATAAAATATCTAATGGTGGTCAATATTGAGAGGTGTATTGTGAGGCTATCCTCCTGTTTCTGAAATTATATGATCAATTGATGTTTACTGATGACAGTAAACAGTTACTGATCGGCAGACTCAACAGCCTTGGTTTCTCTAATGACTGCCTCGCCTGGTTCACTAACTACTTCTCAGATAGAGTTCAGTGTGTCAAATCAGAGGGCCTGTTGTCCGGACCTCTGGCAGTTTCTATGGGGGTGCCACAGGGTTCAATTCTCGGGCCGACTCCTTTCTCTGTATATATCAATGATGTCACTCTTGCTGCGGGTGATTCTTTGATCCACCTCTACGCAGACGACACCATTCTGTATACATCTGGCCCTTCTTTGGACACTGTGTTAACAAACCTCCAAACAAGCTTCAATGCCATACAACACTCCTTCCGTGGCCTCCAACTGCTTTTAAATGCTAGTAAAACGAAATGCATGCTCTTCAACCGATCGCTACCCGCACCTGCCCGCCCGACTAGCATCACTACTCTGGACGGTTCTGACTTAGATTATGTGGACAACTATAAATACCTATGTGTCTGGCTAGACTGTAAACTCTCCTTCCAGACTCACATTAAGCATCTCCAATCCAAAATTAAATCTAGAATCGGCTTCCTATTTCGCAGCAAAGCCTCCTTCACTCATGCTGTCAAACATACCCTCGTAAAACTGACTATACTACCGATTCTTGACTTCGGCGATGTCATTTACAAAATAGACTCTAACACTCTAACACACAATGCAGTTTTAAGAAAATATTTACTAAATAAACGAAAGTTTAAAAAAGTAACACAATAAAATAACAATGACGAGGCTATATACAGGTGGTACCGGTACCGAGTCAATGTGCGGGGGTACAGGTTAGTCGAGATAATTGAGGTAATATGTACATGTAGGTAAGGGTAAAGTGACTATGCGTAGATAATAAACAGCCGGTAGCAGCGTAATTGTTTAAATGTTTTTATTAAATATAAAATGCAAATAGTCCGGGTAGTCATTTGATTAATTGTTTAGCAGTCTTATGGCTTTGGGATAGAACCTGTTAAGCCTTTTGGGCTTAGACCTGGCGCTCCGGTACCACTTGCCGTGCAGTAGCAGAGAAAACAGTCTATGACTTGGGTGGCTGGAGACACCGCCGAGTATAGAGGTCCTGGATGGCAGGAAGCTTACCTCTGTAGCACCTTACAGTCGGATGCCGAGCAGTTGTCATACCAGGCGGTGGTGCAACCAGTCAGGATGCTCTTGATGGTGCAGCTGTATAACTTTTTGGAGAGCTGGGGACCCTTGCCAAATAATTTGTTGTGCCCTCTTCACGACTGTCTTGGTGTGTTTGGACCATGATAGTTTGTTGGTGATGTGGACACCAAGTAACTTGAAGCTCTCGACCCACTCCACTACATCCTTGTCGATGTGAATGGAGGTGTGTTCGGCCCTCCTTTTCCTGTAGTCCACGGTCATCTCTTTTGTCTTACTCACTTTGAGGGAGGGGTTGTTGACTTGGCACCACACTGCCAGGTCTCTGACCTCTATATAGGCTGTCCATTGTCAGTGATCAGGCCTACCACCATTGTGTCATCGGCAAACTTAATGATGGTGTTGGAGTTGTGCGCGGCCACTCAGTCGTGGGTGAACAGGGAGTACAGAAGGGAACTAAGCACACACCCCTGAGGGCCCCCCATGTTGAGGATCAACGTGGCAGATGTGTTGTTGCCTACCCTTACCACCTGGGGGCAGCCAATCAGGAAGTCCAGGATCCAGTTGCAGGGGGAGGTGTTTAGTCCCAAGGTCCTTCGCTTAATGATGACTTTGTGGGCACTATGGTGTTGAACGCTGAGCTACAGTCAATGAAAGCATTCTCATATTGGTCTTCCTTTTGTCCAGGTGGGAATGGAAGTGTGGAGTACAAATGTGATTGCGTCATCTGTGGATCTGTTGGGGTGCGATGCGAATTGGAGTGGGTCTAGGTTTTCCGGGATGATGGTGTTGATGTGAGGCATGGCCAGCCTTTCAAAACACTTCATGGCTACAGACGTGAGTGCTATGGGGCGGTAGTCATTTAGGCAGGTTACCTTGGCGTTCTTGGACACAGGGACTATGGTGTTCTGCTTGAAACATGTAGGTATTACAGACTCGGTCAGGGAGAGGTTGAAAATGTCAATGAAGACACTTGCCAGTTGGTCAGTGCATGCTTTGAGAACATGTCCTGGTAATCCATCTGGCCCCGCGGCCTTCTTGATCTCATGCATAGTTCAGCGTTCTAGCCTCGAATCGCACATAGAAGGTATTTAGCTTGTATGGTAAACTTGCGTTGCTGGACATCTCACGGCTGGCTTTCCCTTTGTAATCCGTGATAGTTTGCAAGGCCTGCCACATCTGACAACGTCAGAGCCGGTGTGGTAGGATTCGATCTTAGTCCTGTATTGATACTTTGCCTGTTTGATGGTTTGTTGGGGGGCGTAGCGGGATTTCTTATAAGCATCCGGATTAGTTTCCCACACATTGAAAGCGGCAGCTCTTGCCTTTACGTTAGTGAGGATGTTGCCTGTAATCCATGGCTTGTGGTTGGGATCTGTATAATTGGTCACTGTCAATGCAGTTATTAATGAAGCCGGTGTCTGATGTGGTAAACTCCTTAATGCCATCAGATGAATCCCGGAACATATTCCAGACTGTGCTAGCGAAACACTTCCTGTAGCTTAGCATCCGCTTCATCGGGGCACGTTCGTATTGAGGGCATCGCTGGCACTTCCTGTTTGAGTTTTTGCTTGTAAGCAGGAATCAGGAGCTTAGCGTTATGTTCAGATTTGCCAAATAGAGGGTGAGGGAGAGCTTTCTATGTGTCTCTGTGTGGAATAAAAGTGATCTCGAGTTTTTTCACCTCTAGTTGTTCAGGTGACATTAAAGTCACCAGCCACTAGGAGCGCCACCTCTGGATGACCATTTTATTGTTTGCTTATGGCCCAATACAGCTCATTGAGTGCAGTCTTAGTGTCAGCATCGGTTTGTGGTGGTAAAAAGACAGCTACAAAAAATACAGACAAACTCTCTTGGTAAATAGTGTGGTCTACAGCTCATAATGAGGTATTCTAGCTCAGGTGAACAGAATCTTGAGACTTGAAATTAGAGATTGTGCACCAGTTGATTTTAACAAAGAGACAGCCCCTCATCTGAGCTTCCCCGACGCAGTCGTTTTGTCCTGCCAATGTATAGAAAAACTAGCCAGATTTACAGTACCAGTCAAAATTTTGGACACACCTACTCATTCAAGGGTTTTTCTTTATTTTACTATTTTCTACATTGTATATGAAATAACACATATGGAATCATGTCGTAACCAAAAAAGTGTTAAACAAATCAAAATATATTTGAGATTCTTCAAACTAGCCACCCCCAAACTTTGGCAGTACGACCACAGACCACATGTAACCACGCCAGCCCAGGACCTCCACATCCAGCTTCTTAACCTGTGGGTTCGTCTGAGACCAGCCACCCGGACAGGTGATGAAACTGTGGGTTTGCACAACCGAAGAATTCCTACACAAACTGTCAGAAACCATCTCAGGGATGCTCATCTGCTTTCTCGTCGTCCTCACCATGGTCTTGACCTGACTGCAGTTCGGCAAAGTGAAACCGAATTCAGTGGGACAATGCTCACCTTTGGTGGCCACTGACATGCTGGAGAAGTGTGCTCTTCAAGGATGAATCCCGGTTTCAACTCTACCAGGCAGATGGCAGACAGCTTATATGGCGTTGTGTGTGAGCGGTTTGCTGATGCCAACGTTGTGAACAGAGTGCCCCATGGTGGTGGTGGGGTTATGGTATGGGCAGGCATATGCTACAGACAACAAACACAATGGCAGTTTGAATACACAGAGATACCGTGACGAGATCCTGAGGCCCATTGTCGTGCCATTCATTCGCTGCCATCACCACATGTTTCAGCATGATAGTGCACAGCCCCATGTCGCAATGATCTGTACACAATTGGAAGCTGAAAATGTCTTGGTTGGCCTGCATATTCACCAGACATGTCACCCATTGAGCATGTTTGGGATGCTCTGGATCAACGTGTACAACAGTGTGTTCCAGTTCCCGCCAATATCCAGCAACTTTGCACAGTCATTCAACAGGCCACATTCAACAGGCCACAATCAACAGGCCACAATCAACAGCCTTATCAACTTTATGTGAAGATGTGTCGCGCTGCATGAGGCAAATGGTGGTCACACCGGGTGTGGCTGAAATAGCCGAATCAACTAATTTGAAGGGGTGTCCACATACTTCTGTATATATAGTGTATATGTGACCAACAGATGCATATCTGTATTCCCAGTCATGTGAAACCCATAGATTAGGGACTAATACAAGACTGATTTCCTTATATGTACTGTAACTCAGTAAAATCTTTTAAATTGTTGCATGTTGCATTTATATTTTTGTTGAGGGAATTTACCATGTCCTTGTTCAGCCAGACTCTGAGAAACATACAGTGCATTCAGAAAGTATTCAGATCACGTTGATTGAATAGTCTGGGCGAACGGAGCTCATCCAGGTTATTCTTCAGTGATTGCGCGTTCACCAGTAGAACGGAGGGTATAGGCGATTTATCCACTCTGCGTCGTAGTCTCGTCAGGTATCCCGCACGCCAGCCTCTATAGTGGTCTCTCCTTCAAGTGAAGTAGAAGTCTTCGTCCAATTGGAGGTTAGCTGTTCTGATGTCGAGAAGCTTTTTTCGGTTTTAGGAAACAATACCAGACAACGAGGCCGCAGGGGACGAAATAAGGCTTCCACTGTGTTGACTCAGGAGTTTGAGAACCTTGCTGAGAACCGTGAAAGTTCTGTGTCCGTCTCCGGAGCTGGCCTGGCCGTGTACACACACACTCTGGCGCACACACACACACAGGCGCTTACCCAACATGCACACATACTCTCACACGGTTTTGTTTGCGTCTCGAGAGCCTGCCTTACCGAACTGACACGTACTCACACATGTACTCACACACACACATACACACAGGGCTGAAATACTCGTCAGGGGACGGCGGCTGGCTGTTCACACAGCAGACTTACAGCACCCTGTGTGTGGGTGAGAATGTGCAGTAAGCCTGAACAGGCCATAAGTTAGGTCCTCGTCACAGGACCCACATAGTTCTCCCCTCTAACTGACTCAGACAGCAGGTACTGGGGGACAGGTCTGACTCTGGGGCTCCACACTGAAGTAGTGAAACACTGAAACAGGGAGGACATGCATTCATTCCTGCTCTCCTTTTGCATGGGACTTATTTTATTGCCCTTCCTCCCCACCGTATTACTTCCAGTTCCCCCCTGCCTGAAAAAGCCTAAATTCAGATACTATTTCCAGCGGAGGGGCCTAGCGTATGAAATATGGATGCATAAAAATGCTGTGCAGCAGCTGAAGGGAGTTAACTGGTAGACTGTGAGAGGGAAAGGGAAAGGGGTTTGGATATCTGTTCCCCTCCCCTCTCCTCCACTACTATACAGGGGTGGTGGTGGGGCGAGGGCATGTCCAAGGGAACCATTTCCCTCCATGAACTGTGTAGACGTTTCCCCCTCCATATAGAGCTTTCAGCATGTACAATACGCTGACCAGAAGGGCTCTTCTCATCCATGGGAACATGGACTTTATCCAGGGAACTTCATTGGGAAGTACAGTGCACTGAGTGTACAAAACATTAAGAAAACCTGCTCTTTCCTTGACATAGACTGACCAGGTGAATCCAGGTGAAAGCTATGATCCCTTATTGATGTCACTTGTTAAATCCACTTCAACCAGTGTAGATAAAGGGAGTAGACAGGTTAAAGAAGGATTTTTAAGCCTTGAGACAATTGAGACATGGATTGTGTGCGTGTGCCATTCAGAGGTTGAATGGGCAAGACAAAAGATGTAGGTGCCTTTGAAAGCGGTATGGTAGTAGGTGCCAGGCACTCCGGTTTGAGTGTGTCAAGAACTGCAACACTGCTGGGTTTTCATGCTCAATAGTTTCCCGTGTATCAAGAATGGTCCACCAACATAAGGACATCCAGCCAACCTGACACAACTGTGGGAAGCATTGGGAGTCAGCATGGGCCAGCATCCCTGTGGAACGCTTTCGACACCTTGTAGAGTCCATGCCCCGACGAATTGAGGATGTTCTGAGGGCAAATGTTTTGTACACTCAGTGTATATGATTGTTTAAGGTTTGTACTGTATAGAAAGAGACTGTTTTGTTTAATGTTCCTAGGCTGATCCCTTCCTCCTGAAACAGTTGCAAACAGAGTCAAGACGTATGTACATCTCAGTGGCATAGAATACACAGGTGTATAGAAGTGGAAGGACTTGTAAACCTGGCCCCTTTACTTTAAAGAGACCTAAAATGTTACAGAACCAAGTAAGTGGTTAAGGCAGCCAGAAACATTTGACTTGAAGGAACTTACCAAAGGCAGTTAGTTCTTCTTGCTTTGTAAACGGAACAGCTTGCCAAGTTCAAAACGAACCTGTTAAGCTCCTATTTGTGGCTCCACATCTGCGGAGGCCCTGGCAGAGGTTCACAGGTCCTAAGCCCAGGCCGGTGCACCGAGTCTGGGGTGAGGGGGCTAGATGATTGAACACAGCCCCGGCACCGGCTGCTTCTCCAGCCGCCCGGAGATTCCGAAGATTCCCCCCAAAACCCCTGGTGAGAGAACAGTGATAACGGCATTAAATCTGAACCCCTCAACTGCCTTCAAACACACAGTCCCAGAACACACAGGAGGAAATGTTTAGCCTGGCATGTGTATGTGTGTGCCTGCGTGCTGCGTGTCTCTATCTTCACTCCCGCAAATGTCCACCTGTGACAACCAAGCAAGTTCAGCCTAAATGGCCAATAACACAGTCAGGAATACTGGTCCTGGTCTGTGTCAGTAAGTAATTGAACATGCATTGCAGGAAAGCTGGTGGCACACATCCAGCACAGTAGGTGTTTCATTATGTGGAGATTATTGTTCCAGTTAAGTCATAGGGATGGTAGTTGATGAGATGGTAAGGGTAGATGCTTGATGTTGTGGAGGAACTCATACAGTATAATCAATCAAATAAAGCAAATTTGTTTGGATGAGTTCGAGCATCCCTACACAGACACACTTACAGACACACACGCTCTTGGTTGTGAGTTGCAAGGTGTGTGCCTGTGTTTGTCTGTATGTCTCTGTGTGTGTTAGCTGTACAGTGGTCTCCATGGATGAGGCAAGAATGAGCTGACATCTGGAGGAACGCTCCCTACCACCAGGTCTCTATGAATCAAACAGCCCAGCACAGAACAGACCTGCTGTCCTCTATGTCACAGAGTACTGAGCTAGCAGGGCCAGCTGATCTCATTAGTAATTGCCATTCATTGAGGTACTGCATAGATCCCCACAGTTATGTCATTCTAACACAACATGTCGCAAATTAACGGAATCTGTCTTACTGTGAGACAGTGTGGGGTACTGTAGTTCTCTGTGCCATACAAACTGCTGAGAATCAAGTCAAATACAACAGTGTGCAGTCACAATTGGCAGCACTGTTAGTGTTCATACTATCGACTTGTTCAATATGTTTTACATGCTGTGCTGTGGTGATTTTCATACGATGGTTACGTTCTCCGTCTTCAAAAGGCCAGACTTGGACAGAGGAGACTTGCTCTATTACAATATTTTCATTTAAACTCCCCTCCACCCCCTTAGTGTGTTTTACAATATTTCAGTTATAGCATTTGGTTTAGTAGTTCCTGTGGGATTTTCGGTTGCCACGACTTCAAAGCCTGAATCTTATCTTCATTGTGTATTTTGGCTCTGATCACGGCTCCTTAGCAGGAATTGGAAATGAAGAGAGCTATGCCTTGAACCTGAAACAAGGCCTGTCTGAGGATAAGACAGCAGAAAATGTTTGGTTTAGTAAATTCCTGGCCTGCCTGGAATATCCAGGGCTGAGTCTGACACAGGCAGAGGAAGAAAGACCCCATTTAAAACAAACATGTTGGGAGGAGAAGTGGGCCTATCCGCCGCTGGGCCTGCCAAGTCTGGGCCTAATGGTTTAGGCAGAGGGCTCAGGTAGCTTTTATGTGGTGAAATCATTGACAAGGAAGTCCGCCGGGGCTTAGGACTAGTAAAACTTAATGATGAGTTAGAACGTCCATAGTGAAGTACTTTGTCCCTTTGGTTGTAAATCACAGGTCGTCCAATGTCCGCCCTGAAAGAGACAGGGATGCCTACAGTACAGTATGCCTGGCTATACTACCCATGCCAACACTGCAACCTACCATACTATACAACACTACTAGCCTGGATTTAAACTTGGTCCAAGTACAGTGCATTCGGAAAGTATTCAGACCCCTTGACTTTTTCAACATTTTGTTACGTTACAGCCTTATTCTAAAATTGATTAAATAAAAAAAATCCCTCATCAATCTACACACACTACCCCATAATGACAAATTGGTCATTGGTGGAGTGCTGCAGAGATGGTTGTCCTTCTGGAAGGTTCTTCTATCTCCACAGAGGAACTCTGTAGCTCTATCAGAGTGACTATTAGGTTCTTGGTCACCTCCCTGAACAAGGCCCTTCTCTCCTGATTGCTCAGTTTTGCTGGGCGGCCAGCTCTAGGAAGAGTCTTAGTGGTTCCGAACTTCTTCCATTTAAAAATGATGGAGGCCACTGTGTTCTTGGGGACCTTCAATGCTGCAGAATTGTTTTGGTACCCTTCCCCAGATCTGTGCCTCGACACAATCCTGACTCGGAGCTCTACGGACAATTCCTTTGACCTCATGGTTTGGTTTTTGCTCTGACATGCACTGTCAACTGTGAGACCTTATATAGACAGGTGTGTGCCTTTCCAAATTATGTCCAATCAATTGATTTTACCACAGGGGACTCTAATCCAGTTGTCGAAACATCTCAAGGATGATTAATGGAAACAGGATGCACCGGAGCACAATTTTGAGCCTCATTAAAGGGTCTGAATACTTATGTAAATAAGGTACTTCTGCTTTTAGTTTTAATACATTTGCAAACATTTCTAAAAACCTGTGTTCGCTTTGTTATTATGGGGTATTGTGTGTATATTGATGAGGATGGGGGGTTTTTTAAAGGGGGGGAGGAAATCAATTTCTGAATAAGGCTGTAACGTAACAAAATGTGAAAAAAGTCAATGGTTCTGAATACTTTCCAAATGAACTTTATGTATTGTTTATAGGCACAATGGGCTACTGTGTGAAAACTAGACCCTTCATTGCTTCCCTCCAATGGAGAGTTCTTCTCCTGTAAATCCGCCAATATTCCCTCCATCCCTCACCGTCCTCCCGCTCTATGGGTTCCAGGTTTTTCAACAGTATTCAGGAAGTGTACTACTGCTCTCCCTTCCTCTGAGCAGAGCAATAATTACTATATGGGGAGTGGTGCAAGGAGGGGGACAGCCTAATTGGTCTGAATAAAAAGCAATGTGTCAGGAGTCATACTGAGACAATGTGCTGCATGAAAAAATATTATGACAGCCCATTCAAGGAGATTTGTGGGGGTTAGCCTCCTGCCGCCACTCCTCAGACTCTTTACTACACTCTTGATTAAGGGACTTAACTTGACAGCTGTTTAAAGGAACCAATTTGGAGGGGAGCTTAATGTAACAAACAAACGTGCTCCAAACAAGAAATGCCTTATTATCCAGGCCTTATTATTGTAACATCTAAACACTCCCAGAAAAGAAGAAGTGGTCATATGTTTTACGCAGTCTGATTGTATATCATATCACTGTGTTTCGGGGCCAAAACGCATGCAGGCATCTGTGTTGGCCAGCTTTCTCCTGGATCCTAACCTGGGTTCTCCTGAAGCTGAGATGGATTACTGTGTGGTAGGGGTACTGGGAGAGAGCCAGGGAGAAACTAGAAGGCTTGATATTAATTCAAATCAAAGATTGGATCAGTCTCAGAGCTCTTGCCACAAGGACGTCATTCAGCCAACAACAGACTGTGGGCAGTCATTAGCTTGTTAAAAATGATGCATTGAATGTTTGAAACTCCTGCTTAACAAACAGTCAGCTCCGTTTTTTCCAACCTGTCCTCTGTTTGAAAGGGGCCCAGCCTGGACCACGGTTTGGGTTTGCTCGCTGGAATGATAATTCAGTTCTCATGGAAGGTCTCTTTTTATTCCCGTCTTCCAAATCAGGTTTTTAGAGTTCACAGATACAAATCATTAATGGCAAACCATTAAACTTTTGGCTTTTTGGAGAAAACTGATCAAGAGTTTTGAACAGCATGTTGTTTCTATTTAGCCTTGGTTTATGGGATATACTGTAGAGTCGCTAAGGGCCAATGTGAAGGCAATTGCGTTAGACTATGTTTTCAGATAGACACGCGCTGTGAATAAGTGCAGCACAGTGTATCCCCAGTTATTGCTCAGAAAGAAGAGCTCTCATGCCAGGTTATCTCAACTCATTATCTTTATTTGTTTTACCTTGCATGAACGTTTGACCTCATCTTGTGTGTTCCTGTAAGCTGCTTATTAAATGCTGGCCGTGAGCTATAATTATGATCAGGTATGACATGGGCCATCCACTTTGTTTGGGTTTCTTCTTTTATAGGGCAGGTTGAGGACACTCTGCTGTCTTGTGTCTGTGACTGACTCATCAGCAGTGAGCTGTGTGTGTTTGTGTCAAATCAAAATCAAATTGTATTTGTCACATGCACCGAATACAACATGTGTAGACCTTACAGTGAAATGCTTACTTAAAAGTCCTTAACCAACATTGCCGTTTTAAGAAAAAGAGTGTTAAAGTATTTACCTAAATAAACTGAATTAAAAAATATATATATATATATTATCTTCTGTGAGCTCAATGCGCAGTTTTCCTAGAGGTAAATCAGAGCAAGCTTGAACATTGCGATGTAGTAGGGAGTTGTCATCTCCAACAGGCCAATATTCTTTATATTTTTGCGCAGAAAATGTGCTAATTAACTACAATTACCATAATCCATTGCCTGTCTACTTGTCCGGTTTGTGTGGGGCAGACACTGAGAGGGAGAGAATAGACAGAAGAACGTACAATCGAGAGGGATAGAGAGAAGTTGCTTTGCGAGGTATCGACCTGAAAATACATTTTCTAAGTGATTGATAATTGGTATTCAGTCATCATGAAAGTATCCCTTATTTACTTTGAAGAACTACTAAAGTTGTGCTTTTGTCAGACAACATAGGCAGCAGCTTTGTAGAGATGAGATGATGACTTGGAATGAAATAATAAAGACCATAAAATAAAACGTAAATATTTTATTAAAGTAATCAGTAATGGGCAGCCACTACCGTCATGGGACTTCTATTAATTGTTTTATTCAGTGTTGTTAGAGCATTCAACCCACATAATGCATAGTGCATTTAATGTAAAACAAATAATAATCATTTGAAGCTAAAATCAAAAACGGTGATTTTATTTTTTAATCATCGAACTAAAACCAAATCGACCTCAAAAAACACTAATCGCTCAGCACTAGCATGCGTGTGTGTTTTTAAACCCTGTATGTGAACTGTTTTGTCAGTGCCCTGTGCTCTGCTGCCTCCACGGGGGGCAGGGGCCGCGGTCGGGACCCTCTTAACAAGCTACCATGTGTTGAGTCCTGAAGTACTCCATCAAACAGCTAGGCAATGACCAGTCAGTTGCTGTGTGTTTGAAACATTCCCCTGGCATAGGCCTCTAGGTCCTCTCTGTGTGCGTCTTGCTGCCACACGCTAGACTAGACTATCTGGCGTCTGATACAGGGACATCACCACCCAGTGACCTCACCACCCTTTTAACCTGTTTAACTAGCCAGGATCACTTACCCAGGCTCCTCTGCTCTCTAACCAGCCACAGGTGGACCTCTGACAGCACAGCACAGGGACCCAATTTCACCTTTGACCCCATGAGATATCCCCCCAATGTCTCCTCTCATACCTGAATGATCAGGTTAAGTATGGCTTAACAGCTATGGACCCCTTGTTTAAGTTAATTTACGGTTAGGGTTTGCATGGGACAGATGGGGGTTGCTCTATCGTGTCTGTTATCTGTTATTCCGTAAAAATGTCTCGCATACTTTCTAGGAGGCATGCTGTGAGCTTCCACTCTGCATGGCCCTGCCGTTGCACGAGCTGAGAAAATGTTTTTGAATGTAATAATGGGGAGTGATTTGCAGTGGACCAGCTGTCTGGGATCTGGATCAGGAGGGGGAGAGATGAGATGCAGAACCATGTCTGATCAGAGAGGCCTGGGGGCTAGACAGGGGAGGGGAGCCTTCCTCCCTCTATCCTTCCCTCTCTCCATGACCCTTGGATGTGAAAGACTTATGAGCATATCCATCATATCCTCTTTCATTATTTCTTTCTTTCTTTCTCTCCCTACCTCCCTCTTTCTCCATCTCTCCTTCTCTCCCACAGTGATCGGCATCATGTCTCCAGCTCTATCCCAGTCCCGACAGGAGCCAAGTCTCAGAGCAGTGTCTCGGCTGCGTCAGAGGTGGGATTCCCCACCAACACCAGCTCTCCAGACCGGGGCTCACTGAGGAAGAGGGCCAGCTCTGAGGCCGACAAGCAGAAGTACAAAGTCTCTCTTCCTCCCAGCTACAACACGGCCATGGCCATAGACCAGCCACAGGGGGGCCTGCCGCCGCCCTCCCCCTCCCTCAAACACATGTCCTCCTCCCTGGACGCTAGCATCGACCTGGCCAAGACTCTGGAGGTCCAGGCACAGCAGACACCAGCCCCAGGAGAGGAGGATGGAGACGGAGAGGTAGAGGTGGTGGAGGAGGAGCAACTGCCTTCCACCACCACAGGAGGCTCAGATTGCCCCACTCCGGCTCGGGACAGCACCATTGAGGAACTGGAGGAGGTGGCACTCACCAGCAAGCAGAATACCATGAACGGCTCAGTGGTGCCAGGCTACGGGCTGGCGGGGCCCACAACCGGGCTAACAGTGACCATGGCATTGAACCCAGAGTTGTGCTGCTCTGTGGAGCAGGCAGAGGAGATCATGGGGACTGAGGCCACAGGCCTGGGACTGGGGGACGGGGCCAGGCTGGAGGACTACCCCTGCATCCCCGTGGAGCACGCTGTGGCCGTGGAGTGTGATGAGCAGGTGCTGGGTGAGCTGGATGCCGCCGGCTTCGAGGAGTTCTCCCGCCGCATCTATGCACTAAATGAGAACATGTCCAGCTTCCGCCGGCCACGCAAGAACTCCTCTGAGAAGTGACAACAGGAGAGCAGGACCTGAGGGGAGGGCTGGGGTGAGGGCAGGACTGGAGTCACAGGACACATGAGTCCGGGACATGAACTTAGTGGAGAGGAGGGGGGGTCTTGTGTGTTTTGGTGTGTGTGTCACTCCCTTTCTCCATGCATCAATAGAAATCAAACGTAGGAACTACGGTATTTGGAATGTGACAAATTTGCACTTCTTCTCGAAAAACATGTATATCAGAGGAGGCTGGTGAGCGGAGCTATAGGAGGACAGGCTCATTGTAATGACTGGAATGGAATTCATGGTACGGAGTCAAACACATCCAACATATGGAAACCACGTTTCACTCCATTCCATTTTTTCCATTGCAGCCATTACAATGAGCCTGTCCTCCTATAGCTTACCAGCCTCCTCTGATTTCTATAATCCTTTGAAATTAAATAAAGCAAATGTTTGTGGTTGAAACACTTCCGCAGGTTTCTTTTTTCAGGATGCATGGCAGTGCTGAGCTGAGGGAGGGAGGGAGGGAGGGAGGGAGGGAGAGGGTGTTTGTGTTGTAACCACCTTTAAACACACAAAATGTATCCTTCCTCCCTTCCTTGAAGTAACCAGTAATCTAACATAAGTAGCTTGATGAAAGCTATAGAGTCTTCACTTGTACCTGCCCAGTCCTTGTGCCTGTCAGTAATGACTTCAAGGGAAGGAGAGATGAATTTGAACAGAGCCAGGGTCTTCAGCATGGCTGACAGAGGAAAGGAGGTACAGCAAAGACCTATCCCACCTCTGACCTCTGTCACCTGTTATTAGGAAATTGACCGGTCACTAGGCCAGGGCAGTATAGACCGTTGGCCCAATCAGATACTCCGTTACTGTTACGCCCTGCACCTCCAGGTCCAACAGCCGTCTATCCCAAGGGACCATGACATGTGGGAGGGAGGCTTGAGCTCATGGCACATGGCAGGGATACAGTGCAATTTCTCTGTCTTCTCCATACCCGGTTTTTCTTTTTTTACTATTTTAATAAGCCCCATTAATATAAGTATTAATATAAAGTCTAATAATTCACATATTATTCAATAGACCAAAACTATTTCCGGTGTGTACTTAGGGTTGCAAAGGGTCGGAAACTTTCCGATACATTTCTGCATTTTTTTCTGAAATTTTTCATGGGAATTTAAGCCCTGGAATTTGGGGAATTTTGTCTAAATGTATCAAAAAATGTGGCTTATAACAGTGAACCTTTTTTGTGGGATACACATATGGCAATTCTAGGTCTTGTGGCATATTTTGGTTAAACTATCCCCAATTCAATGGAATTGCAACCCTCTGCATGCACAGTGCATTCTTTTATCACATGTGCAGTGCACTCTTCCATCACATGTACAGCTGATTCTCAAGATCTTGTACACTAATGAGATGCTATTGAGCCCACACTACTACACTGTCTGAGCCTAGGACTACATATTTTCTGGTAAGTTTTGATTACAATACTGGGTGGGGTGAATATATTTTATATGACATACATGATTCTTTATTAACTAGAAAAGATTAGCCTACAGCAAAGTGTGTTTTAAATCATTTCTAACTTGTTAACCATTTCTGCTAGTTAGTTTTTGCTACCATGTGGGTTTTAGCTTGCTTGAGCCTGCTAACTGAGGAGTGTTAATTCACCTGTTTCAATACATGTTTCATTTTAAAACATTTATCTTACAAAGCAGTTGTTTAATCTAACTGCTTAACTATTTATCTGTACATGGAATAGTATTTGGTTTTTGTTTTACAAATGTTTTTCTAATCTTTACAGGAAAATGCCACGGGCACTATCTGATGTGTGGAGACATTTCACTGCAGCTAATGTAGAAGAAAAAGCTGTGTACATTTGCAAATACTTTGCCAAATCATATGTGAAGAATGCAGCAAAGATGCAGAATCATCTGGCCAAGTGCATGAAGTTCCCTCAGCGCTCACAAAAAGCAACCTTTGACAAAAGTCCCTCTACTTCTATTCGAGGTGAAAATGATGAATCAGACACCTTATCGATAGCAACGGCTCATGGACCTCCTGGAATCAGAAGGTTTTTTTTACTATGGAGGAACGTAGTCAGAGCAATGCTGATGAATGTCTTGCTCGAGCTGTGTATGCAACTGGTTCACCTCTGATGCTCACAGGCAATGTGTATCGGAAGAGATTTCTGAATGTTCTTCGCCCAGCATACACCCCTCCAACCAGACATGCTTTATCTACTCATTTGCTGGATGCAGAGTTCAACAGAGTTCAAGTGAAGGTCATGCAAACCATAGAGAAAGCAGACTGTATTGCAATCATCTCTGATGGGTGGTCGAATGTTTGTGGGCAAGGAATAATTAACTACATCTCCACCCCTCAACCAATATTCTACAAGAGCACAGAGACAAGGGACAACAGACACACTGGTCTCTACATTGCAGATGAGCTGAAGGCAGTCATCAATGACCTTGGACCACAGAAGGTATTTTCACTGGTGACAGACAATACTGCAATCATGAAGGCTGCTTGGTCTAAAGTGGAGGAGTCCTACCCTCACATCACATCCATTGGCTGTGCTGCTCATGCATTGAATCTGCTCCTCAAGGACATCATGGCACTGAAAACAATGGATACACTCTACATGAGAGCCAAGGAAATGGTTAGGTATGTGAAGGGTCATCAAGTTATAGCAGCAATCTACCTCACCAAGCAAAGTGAGAAGAACAAGAGCACCAGATTGAAGCTGCCCAGCAACACCCATTGGGGTGATGTTGTCATGTTTGACAGTATCCTGGAGGGGAAGGAGTCTCTCCAAGAAATGGCCATATCACAGTCTGCGGATATGGACAGCCCCATCTAGAGGATCCTCCTGGATGATGTATTTTGGGAGATAGTGGTAAGCAGCCTGAAACTCCTGAAACCTATAGCAGTAGCCATTGCACTGATTAAGGGAGACAATGCCATCCTGTCTGATGTTCAGACTCTGCTTGCAGATGTAAGAGAAGAAATCCGTACTGCCCTGCCCACTTCACTGTTGCTCCAAGCAGGGGAAACTGCAGTTCTGGAATACATCAAAAAGTGTGAAGACTTCTGCCTGAAGCCCATACACGCTGCAGCGTACATGTTGGACCCCAATTATGCTGGCAAGGGCATCCTGTCTGGCGCAGAGATCAACAAGGCCTATGGTGTCATCACTACCATGTCTCGCCACCTTGGCCTGGATGGGGGCAAGGTTCCTGGCAGTCTGGCAAAGTACATTTCCAAGCAAGGGCTTTCGGATGTGGATGCGATATGGCAGTCGTGCCAACATATCTCATCAGCCGCCTGGTGGAAGGGACTTTGTGGATCTGAGGCTCTTTCCCCTGTTTCCTCCAAATCCCACCAACGTCAGCCGCCTCAGAGCGCAACTGGTCCTTGTTTGGGAACACACCCAACAAAGCACACAACAGGCTGACCAATTGGTTGAAAAATTGGTGGCCATCCGGGCAAATTTGAGGTTTTTTGAGCCTGACAACGAGCCAACCTCAACAAGGTTGGAAAGTGACAGTGAAGATGAGGCCTCAGAGTCTGATGTCCAAGAGGTGGACATTGAGGAGATCCAGGGAGAAGACATGGAAGCCTGAGAGGAAGACAACCAAAGCTTTAGTTTCTAGACTCATTTTACAGCTCATTTTACAGATGTATGTTGAAAATGTTTTTGGGAGATGTGATGGATCATTGGGGATCATTCAATATTCCCTTTCTTTTGTTGTTCAGTGAAATAATCCCATGTGAAGAGTCAACTCATTTAATTAAAGTTAATTTTGGAACTAAATTGTTTTTTAAAATTCTGTTGGAAGGATTTAATCATTTGCAATTATGTCTACTTATGATAAGGTAAAAGGTTTATGTTTCTGTCTCCATATGATATGGTAAATATATCCAATGCAAAAAAACATCTACATATAAATGGTCTTAATATTAATTTGCATATATTTCCGTTAATTCCCATATATTCCCGTTAATTCCCACGTAAAGTTTTCACCTCTGAATATTCCCCAAAATGTGCAAACCTATGTGTACTGTATGCTGTTGGAATGTCTCACTCAGGCCTTACATGTTATTGAGACATATACTATCCACCTTTTAAATGTTAGTCTTGTTTGTTTTTTAAAAAATGTCTTACTTTTCTCTGTTGAACTACTTTGTTTTCTTGCATTGGTGTTCATTGGCAATGTGCGTTATTTAAAATGTCTCACTGAGTTTGTGTTTTGTTTTAAAGGAATTCATGCGTTATTCTTTTCCCTCATAGGCAGTCAGTCAGTCATTGATAACATTGTAAAGTATTAGAATAGTCATCAGACCTGGGTTCAAATCTTTAAAATACTTACATACAATTTGGGTCTAACTGTGTCCCCTGTGTATTGCTCTGGGAAAGGACCACAGAGATCTCTGTAGACAGAAGCTGATATGGTTAACTGATTTTTTTTTATTATGATCAAGTACTGTGGTGGATGACTGTTGAAATGTATTGTATTTATGATGAGAGATTGAACCATAGTAGATCATTTCCATAAAATGCTATACAGTATGTGACCTTGTACATACAGTTGAAGTCGGAAGTTTACATATACCTTAGCCAAACACATTTAAACTAAGTTTTTCACAATTCCTGACATTTAATCCAAGTAGAAATTCCCTGTGTTAGGTCAGTTAGGATCACCATTTCATTTTAAGAATTTGAAATGTCAGAATAATAGTAGAGAGAATGATTTATTTCAGCTTTTATTTCTTTCACCACATTCCCAGTGGGTCAGAAGTTTACATACACTCAATTAGTATTTGGTAGCATTGCCTTTAAATTGTTTAACTTGGGTCAAACCTTTCGGGTAGCCTTCCACACGCTTCCCACAATAAGTTGCGTGAATTTTGGCCCATTCCTCCTGACAGAGCTGGTGTAACTGAGTCAGGTTTGTAGGCCTCCTTGCTCGCATACGCTTTTTCAGTTCTGCCCACAAATTTTCTATAGGATTGAGGTCAGGGCTTTGTGATGGCCACTCCAATACCTTGACTTTGTTGTCCTTAAGCCATTTTGCCACAACTTTGGAAGTATGCTTGGGGTCATTGTCCATTTGGAAGACCCATTTGCGACCAAACTTTAACTTCCTGACTGATGTCTTGAGATGTTGCTTCAATATATCCACATAATTTTCCATCCTCATGAAGCCATCTATTTTGTGAAGTGCACCAGTTCCTCCTGCAGCAATGCACCCCCACAACATGATTCTGCCATCCCCGTGTTTCACGGTTGGGATGGTGTTCTTCGGCTTGCAAGCCTCCCACTTTTTCCTCCAAACATAACGATGGTCATTATGGCCAAACAGTTCTATTTTTGTTTCATCAGACCAGAGGACATTTCTCCAAAAAAGTACAATCTTTTTTATGATTTGTACTTTTCGCACCAAAGTACGTTCATCTCTAGGAGGCAGAATGCATCTCCTTCCTGAGCGGTATGGCGGTTGCGTGGTCCCATGGTGTTTATTCTTGCGTACTATTGTTTGTACAGATGAACGTGGTACCTTCAGGCGTTTGGAAATTGCTCCCAAGGATGAACCAGACTTGTCTACAATTTATTTTCTGATGTCTTGGCTGATTTCTTTTGATTTTCCCATGATGTCAAGCAAAGAGGCACTGCGTTTGAAGGTAGGCCTTGAAATACATCCATAGGTACACCTCCAATTGACTCAAATGATGTCAATTAGCCTCTCAGAAGCTTCTAAAGCCATGACATTATTTTCTGGAATTTTCCAAGCTGTACAAATGCACAGTCAACTTCGTTTTTGTAAACTTCTGACCCACTGGAATTGTGATACAGTGAATTATAAGTGAAATAATCTGTCTGTAAGCAATTGTTGGAAAAATTACTTGTGTCATTCATAAAGTAGATGTCCTAACCGACTGGCCAAAACTATAGTTTGTTAACAAGAAATGTGTGGAGTGGTTGAAAAAGCGAGTTTTAATGACTCCAACCTAAGTGTATGTAAACTTCCAACTTCAACTGTATACTTTTGTATGGAGAGTGTTTATTATTAAAGACTTTCAGTCCGATAGCATGGATGTATGTAGCCCCCTGTACACTGGTCTACCTGTGTTTGTTTCGGAAGTGTGAATGGGCATGTGTGTATGCATTTTATTTAACCTGTATGTATCCAGGTTATAGCCTGGTACCAGACCTGTTTGGCATGATAAGTAGTGGGATGATGACACAAACAGATCTGGGACCATGCTATCCAGGTAAGTCTCGCTGAGATTTTTTAAATTTATTTAATCATTATTTAATCAGGCAGTCATACTGAGACCAAGGTCTCTTTTACAGATGAGCCCTAAATTACATAAAATACACACCTCGAAATAAATACAAAATGCAACCAGGAAGAAAAACACAGTCATAAAAAACAAACACATTCATCAGTAATAAGGTCCTCAATCAGCTTTCTGAATTGCCCTAGAGGCACCACAACATCACATTTAAGAACATTTTGAAGATTGTTCCGCAAGGAGGGTGCAAGAAAACTAAAAGCTGATTTACCTAACTCAGTAGAGACCAAAGGAATTTCCAGAGTTAGCCATCCCTGAGACCATCTGTGGTCTGCACGAGAGACCTATGGTTCTGTGTTACCACATGTTGTGTGGGTGTGTGCATTATGTAAATAGACATATCGAGTCAGGAATGATGTGCTTGTGAGTGTATGTTTGAGTGTAAATGAATGAGTGAGGTGTAGTTCTGTCAGCAGGCTGATGCTGCAGTCAGGCCAGGTGGTCTAGTCCAGCCCCTGTCTTCTGGCTCCCCTTCAGACCCCCTTCTGGATGACACACACATACCTCATTAGCTAGAATTCAAACTGCAAACACTCATTATAAATGAAAGACTACTCAATCTGCTTCATAGATTACATTTTTCTTAATTTCAGTTTATTTTATTTAATCGCCAGATGTCCAAACCTCTACCTTTCGCTGAAATAGAGACCACACTTTATTAACTTTGTGTTTCAGTAGCCAGGTGTCTTCAGAATGGTCTGTAAAGCCATGTAGATCAGTGGAGGCTGCTGAGGGGAGGACCGCTTATAGTAATGGCTGGAATGGAGTCAATGGAATGGCATCAACCACATGGAAACCACATGTTTGATACCATTCTATTGACTCCATTTCAGCCATTTTTAAGAGCCGTCCTCCCCTCAGCAGCCTCCACTGACGTAGATTAGATTTGTCTTTATTAGGTAACGGTATCATAGCTCCCAGATAGCAGTTGGTTGGTTGCAGCTGTGAAGTGAAGAGACGACCAGTGAGCGCCTTCATTTCCAACCATTCTAGACATCCTCACCACAGCATAAAAGACATCAGTGTTTGTCTTCTCCATAGCTGACATACCTTCATAATGATGCCATAAAAGTATTTTTAAGAAGGAACAAAAAACAAATGAAAGGACTGTTGTCACATATTAACTAAATTGACATTCCTTCAGCCTATTGGATGGTTTCAGTGTGGAGGGAGGGGCTTCCAGGTCCTGCCTGCTTGTTCTTAGAAAGCCTTTCATCTCTAATTGAGTTAAATGTCCAGAAAGAGGAGGTGGATAAGAGTAGAGGGCTTGTTCTAGAGACATGGCACTGTGGAGGTGCATTAAGACCTCAGGCAGTTTTACATTTCCCTCCTATATCTCTATGATTTGGTTAACAATTCAAGACCTGACTTCATACTGAAACCTCTACCCACCTTCCTTCTCTTTATTCTATATTTAGTGTTTTGGTCATTAAGGAACTAGACGACAATGAGTTCCCTCCATTTTGTACAACCCAAGTCATGTCCCTGTCCTAAACTGAGGTTATCCTCAGCCAGTTGTGCCATGCACTTTTGGTCCACTCCATCCTGACAAACAGCATGGCCAACAAATAATGTCCTCTTGTCATCTTGTGTGTGATATTATAACAGCATGTTCTTTTAACGAGTTACATGCCCGACAAGAAAATGCAGCAGCATTTCCTGGGGCATTTGTTATGCAATGAGTCTATCCTGCCTGTTTGAGGCACTTGGTTACCACTGTAGGAAATAACCCAATAACCTGAGTAACCTAATATCCCAACTCAAAGAGCTGCATTGGCTTACTCAAATTGGGTTACAAACCACTGGATTCACTTGTGCCATAGATTCTGGGAGCCAAATACATCTGTGAGGTATGTCGATGGATTACAGACAACATTGTAAATAGACTTTTTCTACTGTATTATTGACTGTATGTTTGTTTATTCCATGTGTAACTCTGTGTTGTTTGTGTCGAACTGCTTTGCTTTGTCTTGTCCAGGTCGCAGTTGTAAATGAGAACTTGTTCTCAACTCGACAACCTGGTTAAATAAAGGTGAAATAAAACAAACATCCGCATCGGGCAAAAGGCTAGAGATGCCACATTCAAGGAGCGGGACACTAATCCAGACGCTTATAAGAAATCGCGCTATACCTTCAGACAAACAATCAAACAGGCAAAGCGTAAATACAAGACTAAGATTGAATCCTACTACACCGGATCTGACGCTCGTTGGATGTAGCAGGGCTTGCAAGCTATTACGGACTACAAAGGGAAACCCAGCCGTGAGCTGACCAGTGACACGAGCGTACCAGACAAGCAAAATGCCTTTTATGCTCGCTTCGAGGCAAGCAACATTGAATGCATGAGAGCACCAGCTGTTCCAGATGACTGTGTGATCACGCTCTCCGTAGCCGATGTGAGCAAGACCTTTAAACAGGTCAACATTCACAAGGCTGTTGAATTTGTACCTTTGGAACAATGTCAGAACTTCAACGTTATATCCACTATCAGAAAAACACTATAGGTTGGGTAGCACCTTCTACTAGAGAGTTGATCTATCTACAGCTCATCCAGGGTTTTAACCAAGCCTAGCCCTGCGTAGGATTCATATTTTTAACTACTACCAATGTGTTATCGTGAGAATGATTATTGAGAGATCTCTTAATTACTCAATATAATCACTGTCATTCCAAAGGGTAGGTTTTAAAATGAAATGTAACCATACTTCATATATCATCAATTATATTATTTAGGCCTATATAGCAATTGCGTAGTCATCAACAGCACTTGTTTCCAGTAAAAAGCCGAGGGTTTCAAGCTTTGGTTGACTTCAAATTTGTCAAATTTATTCAAGATAACATGCAAAGGTTGCAACTGTGGAGATCTTCACAATTGCTATAATAATCTGTGCAGAATCTTGAACTGCATTCATCACTTGCACTATGTACTTTTCATGTAATCTCAACTGCAATCCAGGTCATGTGGCTGTGCTATTAGATTAAGCACAGTGATAACACATTAAATTGTTGCATAAGTACAAATATCTGACATTGTGTTCCCATTTGAACATTGGGAATTCAACAAACTTCTGGTTGTCTTTTTGAGTGGGTGAATAAAGGTTGACATCTCATTGATCAACATCTCAGCCAAATATTACCCAAATTTCCACGTTGAAATGATGTGTTGTGCCCAGTGGGTGTAGTCCTTGACAAGGATCAGATCAAATGAGACTTAAATGATAAATCCTTCAGTGTCACGGAGGTTTACTGTCCTTCAAAGCAGACACTCAGGACCAGATTTACATAGGCTTTGCATTCGTTTATATTTTATATTTGTTTCATACCAAACACGGCTATAATGCGGAACTGTCTTTTTTATATTGTACACTCAACTCATCTATTTTATTTGTAACCTTTTATTGTAGCTTTCATGGTTTATAGTTTATTGCACTAATGCAAGCACTATATCTGTCCCTGAGTTTTTTCAGTCTCCAGGTGTACATAAGGCTGTTTCCTGCTTTCACAATCCTATAAGCTCTCTCTCTCTCTGTGCACTGTGTCTGTCTTCTCAGCCCTAATCCTGTACAGGTGCCTTAGACTCCGAGCCCTGGGATGGAACACAGGCAAAGCCCCGCTGCCTGCTGGGAATGCCACCTCAGCCAATCACAGCGATAGCAGAGAGAGATGATGTCACCTGTCGCCTTAGGAACCCAGGTAAGGAGTTGTGATATGGTGTATATATGTACAGGTCTATGCTCTGTTTCAGGGGGAATTTGGTATGCATACAGCAAAGGCCTCTACTCAGTAATGTAGAAATCTTCATAGGGAGAGTGAGCAGGCCTTATTCATTCTATGCTCCCATGCGTAAACCCATCTCGGTATGTGTGAGACGCGGCGCACAGCTTGAGAGTTCATAATGGCCATTGTGTCAGGCCTGCTGGCCTGTTCACCATCAGCGCCACCTCGCAAAATACACACCGGCCAAATCAGTGCACAGCTCACAGTGTGATTGAGCCCCCAGCTTTATAGCTGCGAGTGAGTGAGAGTTTGTATGTGTGTGTGTCTATATATGGATTAATAAGAGAATACTCCTTTCCACCAGGGTGTTTCCTACACGTACATTACCAACACACACACAGCACCTTGCCTTATTAAAAACAACGGCAAGTTGTGGGACCATCTATAGAAAACTCCATTCCAGCAGCATTATTTCACTGTCATAGAGTTCAATGCCATGCAGGCAGAGTGTACCCTACTGTATGAGTGTGTGTAGTGATTGTATGAGTAATGCTACTCGCCTCGCCCCATCAACAGTCCATTTAAGGCTCATGAGAGGTGATGAGAATGAGACAAGAGCTCGAGTCAAAAATCACATCTGGCACGTGTTCAACGGTATGGGTTTAAGTCAACAGAGAGAGGGAGAGGGAAGTGGAGTTTTTAATTCATTAGTGAGCAGAGACCTCATACTGTGACCATAATTCTTTATAGCTGGATTATAGTCATAATACAAGGATACGGGGAATAGGTTACGAGCATGGAGGGAAATCGCTCTGGTCCCCATGTCTGAATGAGAAATGGCTGAGCCATGGCGTGTCATATCCCAGCCTGGTCTCCTCTACTCTCCTCTCATGGGCTCTGGTCCTGTGACTGTGGACTGTGAGAGCATGTCCAGGCCATGCCATGCTGCATTGCAGCCCAGTCGTTTCAACCATCTCAGCCGCACAATCCAGTCTGGTCCATCTGCCTGGAATCTTCCGGCGTGGCCTGGCGTCCCCAATCTCTCCAGCAGTAACGCCTCATTCCTAAAAAACACCCCTCCAGTGTTTTCTTTTAAAAGCCCAAATATTTCCCTCTCTCCACAAACCTGACTTTTATGGGGCTGACTCTCTTCTCTCCACAGCCACATGTTGAGCCTCATGAAACGCATTTGTGTGGAACTGATTTCATTGGAGAGATATCAATATTGGGATTGGAGAGATGTCAGTGGAATATACTGGGCAAAGAATAACATCGCAGTGACCATGACGGTTCCTTTTTGGGCTTTTGTGAAATGAAAACCATAGGGCACAATCGCTTAGGGCTGACGTCAGCGCGAAGCGAGCTAACAAGCTCATATGAACACTGTGTGTTAAATTAGCACTTGAACACTTTGTGGCGTTCTATAATTACCTTTACAAGCTATGAATAATGTAGTTGACACCCGACATATGGATGGGGAGAGAGGAATACTCTCCAAGCACACAATACAATTTTTAACAGCAGTCCCCTTCGGCTAACAATAGATAACAATATTGCGAAAGCCCTCTCACTACACCAAAGGAAAGATCAAATTTTTTACTGGATGATCAGTTGGTTGAACAGCAACATAATATGGCTATGTGTTTCTGTAAAATGTGTCGTCTTGGACTCATTCATTCTTTATTTTCCCTTTGAGGGACAGCCATGCATTAGTAGATGATGTGTATATTGTGACTGGTAGGATGAGTGACCATCCTCTCACCATACTACTCTTCACAACATTGGCACCCTGTAGACCTTTTTATCAATTCTGATAGAATATCCATGAGGAGAGGAGAGAGCAGCTGTACGTTGACAGATGCTCTTTCAGCCATGTATACCCAGATACATTTAGCAGGCAGCAGACCTGACTGGGAGGATTAGTAGACCTACTGCATCAGTTCTGTTAAAAGATACATGGAGAGGAGGGGCAGCTACAGTATGTTGACACTTTCAGCCATCTATACCCACCCATATGTCCTTTGTAAGTGTCTATCAACATTCTAAAGCCCCTCTTTTCTGTTTTACAGCAGAGTTCCTCAGCTGCTTAGACAGAGCAGTTACAACTGTTATCTGGTCAGCCTCTCCCCTAGGCCAAACTGTTCCTCTAGAGGTCTGCAGACATTTGGCCGATTCGAACCTGACTTGACTCTGATTATAATCTGAATGTTGACTCATACCGTGACAATCCTGTTCCATTGTGGTTCTGTGCCTTAACACCTGGTTGTTGATAATCAGAGCTCATCTTTTAATGAGACACATGTGAACATTGTCAGCAAGGATGTATTGAGAAGCCAATCATATATTTTACCAGAGAAGACCGTTGTACCTTTTATATCAGAAGACCCAGGAGGTTGTCTCACTGTTAATTGTCTCGTCATGTTGCCCAGGTGTATTGAAGCCTTTAGATCAGAAGCCATTCCTGACCACAGGACTCATGCTAGTAGATTTACTCTGTTCTGTGGGCTGTTTGTCAGAGTATAAAGGCTGAAGGCAAGAATGGCTTCCATCCTGCAGTGATGCTTTGATATCAGAGGCAATAGCTCAATTGAAACACTGACTGAATCAAACAGGGCCCTCTGAAGTACAGTACAGTATGTGCAGATGTATCGGCCTGGATAACTTTTCACCCTGTTTTTTTTATGTTCTTCTTCTGTTAAATCTCTGGTGACATTTTTTGCCTCTGAGCTACCGATTGCTATGCATACCTATGGGCAGCGGTGGAACGCCCTAGATGGCCGAACCCGACAGTTGGTTTTAGGTATGTATCCGGGGTTATTATTTTCAGCAAACCATTCATCAATGTGTCAGCTTAATTTCTTACAAACCTCTCTGGTGTTCTTTCAGACTTGTCAAACGTCTCCGTGAAAACAATTCTGTGGCCAAGTCATCCTGGGACATGCTCTCTGTATTCAACATCCAACTCTGAAAGCTTGCTGTATTATTTGAGATGCCACTGCTGCTTTAAAAGAAGAGATTGAGACTAAAGTAGATAACTGAAGAAACATTGTCATCGCTAATGTCTTCATCGGCGTTCTCAATGCACACACAAATTAAGCAGATACACGCAGCCCAGCGTATCCAACTTCCACATGGTGTTCAGCCAGTATCCGCTATGCCTCAGAGTGCAGTTAGATCTGAAAGGGCTCCATTAACAGTTGTCAGGCACCCAGTCAGATCAGGCTTGTGGTCTTATGAAGGGAAACATGCTATGTTAGAGCCAGGGTCCGCAAAATATAATATATTTATAGACAAATATTTGATTTACACTAAAATACTGTTCTATTTAATTATGTGAGGTTCATCAGGCTCACAATATAGCTCATTTATTGGTCATCCTCTTCCAACATAGTCATTTCAGTGTCAGCCAGGCCCGATGTAGCAGTTTTCTGCCTGCCGTTTGTCCTTTAGCCTAGTGCCCTTTTCCCTCCATTCTTCCTTAGTTACATTTACATTTACATTTAAGTCATTTAGCAGACGCTCTTATCCAGAGCGACTTACAAATTGGAAAGTTCATACATATTCATCCTGGTCCCCCCGTGGGGAATGAACCCACGCCACAACCCTGGCGTTGTGGCGCGCCATGCTCTACCAACTGAGCCACAGTTGTCATGTTTTCTGTGGATTGTTTCCATTCATTTGCTTCCTGCTGAATTTGGGCACTCTGCAGAATACATAAACATCTTGGATCAGATCTAGTACATTAGACATAGACCTAGAGATGGAAGGAAACATATCATTTTGTATTGTATTGATTCAGCTTTGAGTAATGGTGCATAACAGTACATTTTAGTCTCACTAAGCATCCAGCAAAGAGAAACCTGGGATCTTCAATGTACAGAGTATTTTACAAGGCATTTGAGCAAGCAAAGGAAAGTTGTGCAATCCACATTGTTACCCTTCAGTTGCAACTTTCAAGGCAGTCTGTATGGAAGCCTTGTTGTATTTTCCCTCATTTATATCAATCATATATTCATTATTTGCCAACCCCCCTCCCCCCCGTACACACACACACTACACACACACGCTACACACCCTCTGTTGGGTGCTAGGGAGGTTGAGAAGTTGCTGTGTTCCATGTCAATCTCTAGGTCCTTATGGCCTAGTTTCCATCAGGGGGAGGGACATGCCATGGCTCTGTAACTCGGGACCCTTCCAACGATCTATTCCTTGGCTCTGCTCTGCGGACGTTCTGGCAAACACCACTCATTCCTTACGTTATGTTCACCCTCACTTCTCTGACCAATTTTCAGAGAGACGAACCCCAACAAATTGTTGTTATTCAAGAACTTATGAAATTCAGTATCATTGCATAATGGGAACGAGCCAGCAGTCAGGGCCTCCGTGGTACAAAGATGGAAAAAGAGAGATGGAAAGACACCCCCGATGTAATGAAACAAAATAAGGGAAGAAAGGAGTTTTCAGCCTTTTGAAGAGTAATGAGAAATACTTGCTCCTGTCTGTCACTATGTGGCTCCTCTTTAAAGGACAGGCCTGTCTCTCACTGCTGAAAGATGTGCCAATCACAGCTAGTCGCAGACAAGATTCCCACATCCTCCTTTCTAATGTATAGACAGGGAGTCTGACCTGCACTTATTGTATGGCTGGGTTTCCTCCTTCTCCCTTTGTCATGTTTTTATTTTTGCTCCACCATAAAGAATGCAACACTTTTGTTTAGGAGCCATGTAAAATCTTAAGGTTGTAAATGAAACCTATAACATTCTACAACATTCCTGGTTTTAATGCTGTCCTTGTCACATCAGTGGTCCATTAGAAGCCCTTGACATTGATATTATTTGTCCTTCCTTTAATCATAAAATAGCACTATTACGCCATTAACGTCACTCTTATTGACGGTTTTACACTGAAATCGAACACAGTATGAAAGTCTGCAGAGATGTGAGGATTGACATATCATACTGTATCGTTTATCGGATTATCGGAGCAAAGAATTACTAGTTCTCGGTAGGATGCTATTATATCATTGTTGTTTTCAGTAAAGATGTTTGATAGTAGACTATTACTGTATTCCATAGAATGTCCTCACAGCTGCCTTTGATAGGGATAATGGACGATGAAATGTGTGTTTTGTAATCTAGATCTTCTGGAAACATTTTGCTCTCTTTTGGTGTTAGTTATAGCACTGCTCTTTGTACATCTTGGGGAAGCAATCATATAGAGATATAAGGCTTAAACTGGTTAATTACTTCTGACACAAATATGATAATGAGAGATGTAGCCTTCTTCGTACCAGCAAAACAGGATGGGTTAACTTTTTTGTTCTAGTAGAAATTAAGGGCTAAAAGACATACATTGTGGTCCTGACATAACAGGATGGGTTAACATTATGCAATAGGCATGCCAATGACATCCACTTCGACTCAATGGATTCATGCTATCCTATCCATAACTGACAGCCCGGGCAACTTATCTACATTCATCATGTTTTACAACAACACATTCTGTCCACAGAGGGCAGACAAACAGACCTGTTGTTGACTGACAAACCACAACGGCATGCGTAACTACGGCAACCGAGCGGCTACCAGGACACTGATTATGGTAGACAGACAGAGCCTCCAAAACAGTAACATGTAGAGCAGCACCTGTAATGATCCCCTGGAAGGAGCGTGTGGGAAACGTTGTGGACTATTGTGGACTACACCTTTAAAGATTAGACTCTGGGAGTTGTTTTTGCAATCAGAGGTGACTTCAGAGCTCAGGTTAACTCTGGGAAGCAGGCAGGCACTCCATAATTTATATTATATTCAGTGATTTACTGTACCAAGCCCCAGCCATGGGGCTCAAAGCCCCATGGCCTACAAAGCCCTACTGAAAGGGAGACATCTCCCTGGGATTAAGAGGCCACACTTTCACAGATGCAGAAATACAAAGCAGAGGGCTCCACACCTGTAGTCTGTAACCACCCCCGGCTTTGCCCGCCTTTCAACCTGCCCCCACTATGCCCTGCCCCTGCCCAGATTCTTCACCAGTGCAGTGCAGGTGGGAAATAGGTTTAGCAATCACAGCCCCAGTGAAGTGTCTTAACAATGTGAGGGGATTTCTTTGTGGACTTGTTCCTGGACACATCTTCCATTCTCATTACTGTACATCCACAGACAGACATCATGCAATGTATCTTGAGCGACAGCGTGAAAATACCAAACCAGGCCACATTTGGTGGTCTCACACGGGGGGGTCGGCATCAAAGCCTGACGACTGACATCCAAGGTGAGGTGTGAGTGTAAAAGTCAAAGCCTTTCCCAACTGTGATTGACAGCTAGTCTCCCTAGGAGACCCTACAGCAGTCTCATGGGCCTTCCCTTTCCTTTTCCCTACTACCTCTGGTCCTGGCTGCCCTCGGCTCTCCCACCTCTCCATCATATCCTCCAGAAGGCCTAAAGATAAGCCAAACGGGTATGGGTGTTGAAAGCAAGGCCTCTGTTGGCCCCTGGTCTGGCCCACGTTAAGAGCAGAGCATCAGAGCATCCATCTGCTAAGCAGGCAGCAGCAACTCCTGAAGCTCCACTAACCACATGTGTTTCCAGTCTTCCCCTACCGTGGAATCCCTACCGATACGGAACAGGGGGCTAAATTGAAACGGCTTGGCTTGCTACAGACATAGCCAGACATTATTGGACAAAATGTACTTCTTTGTGCACTGTCAGGAGTGTCTCGTTCCATGATAAGTTGAATGAACTTTGTCTTAAATCGTAACAGGGGTACGTTCCCTTTTCATTGGCTGCATGTATTAATGGGCAGATAGCCTCCTAATAGTGATTGATGCATCTAATCAAATGTTTTTTTGTGTTTTTTTTTACCTTTATTTAACTAGGCAAGTCAGTTAAGAACAAATTCTTATTTACAATGACGGCCTAGGAACAGTGGCTTAACTGCCTTGTTCAGGGGCAGAACGACAGCTCGGGGATTCAATCTAGCAACCTTTCGGTTACTGGCCCAATGCTCTAACCACTAGGCTACCTGCCGCCCCGCCTTTGTCTGCCTTAGAATGGTGCTGCCCTCCAAAGCAGCACATAGACACTGCCTGTCTGAACATTTATTTTGCAATGGTTATTACAACAATAAAGTCAATGTTTTAACCAGGGAAATGGAAGAGAGGGGGAAGAGTGATTCCACATTTTAAGTGCAGCGAATAGCCACAACACACCCTTTAAAACAACAGTCACAATACTTAATGCTAGTGGTTTTGGGACAGAAATTAGAAATTGTTCTATTGTTTTGTCGGTTTTTGTATTACTGTAGCTTGTGAAATCTTAACCCAATCACACACACTCTACGGTGACCTCTGCCCCCCTACAGAGGGCAGAGAACACTGAGACAGTGGACCAGAGCTGCCCTTCTGACTGACTGTTGAGCAGAGAAGAACAGGAGGAGATCAGGAGGGGTGGAGGGGTAGGGGACATTAAAAGGCACCCATCCCTCAACCGAGTCCAAGCAGGACAGGAGGCGGGATGGTTTGGAGCTCAGAGAGAATGTGGCTGATCAAGATAGAGCTCTGAGCCAGCCAGGTCCCAGGCAGACCAGGGGGAGATTTATGAAGAAGCGGTCATTAGCTGCCTGAGCTGTTCTTGTGACAAACACAAAGCATAAAGCCTCTTTAATCCCAGCTTGGCTACCACTGGGGATCTTTATCACTGAGGGGTATAGGAGAGGCCTCTTGGGGTTACTTGCCAACATTATCATATGTGAGTAGCTGTCGGAAAGGTCTGACTACCCAGGCCACAGTCTATGGGATGATTAGGGAGATGTCTGAAAGGAATCAATTACCAGTGTTGCGTTTTAATATTGGGCTGTACTAACTGCAGCAGGTCACGTAGTGATCGTAAATTGTGCCTTTCTTTCTTTGGATGGCCGACAGCAGTCTTCGTCTTCTAGACTTGCTGCTGGTTTATTTATGCACAACTGTTATGTGGCACATCGTGCTTCTTTGAGGCCTGCCAAGACCGAGCTACTATTTATGTACAAGTGTAACTACTACAGTAAATACTACGCATTATCTTATTACAAAGAAATAGTATATAAATGATAGTACATATCAATATGTTTAATCTCGTTTAATCAAAATAATTTATCATAGTCAAACAGTATCACGTTTGTCGCGTATCAAAATGAATGTGATTCTCATTCACACCACCTCGAGGAAGATGAGACGTTCCAACAGGATGACTGTTGAAAAAGCATTCCAGGTAAAGCTGGTTGAGAGAATGCAAAGCTGTCAAGCCACAGGGTGGGTACCTCGAAGAATCTAAAATATATAATATATTTGGATTTGTTGAACACTTTTTTGGTTACTACATAATTCCAAATGTGTTATTTCATAGTTTTGATGTCTTCACTATATTTCTACAATGTAGAGAATAGTAAAAATATAGAAAAACCCTTGAATGAGTAGGTATGTCCAAACTTTTGACTGGTACTGTGTATGTATGTATACATATATATACAGTGGGGAGAACAAGTATTTGATACACTGCCGATTTTGCAGGTTTTCCTACTTACAAAGCATGTAGAGGTCTGTAATTTTTATCATAGGTACACTTCAACTGTGAGAGACGGAATCTAAAACAAAAATCCAGAAAATCACATTGTATGATTTTTAAGTCATTCATTTGCATTTTATTGCATGACATAAGTATTTGATACATCAGAAAAGCAGAACTTAATATTTGGTACAGAAACCTTTGTTTGCAATTACAGAGATCGTACGTTTCCTGTAGTTCTTGACCAGGTTTGCACACACTGCAGCAGGGATTTTGGCCACTCCTCCATACAGACCTTCTCCAGATCCTTCAGGGCTGTCGCTGGGCAATACGGACTTTCAGCTCCCTCCAAAGATTTTCTATTGGGTTCAGGTCTGGAGACTGGCTAGGCCACTCCAGGACCTTGAGATGCTTCTTACGGAGCCACTCCTTAGTTGCCCTGGCTGTGTGTTTTGGTTCGTTGTCATGCTGGAAGACCCAGCCACGACCCATCTTCAATGCTCTTATTGAGGGAAGGAGGTTGTTGGCCAAGATCTCGCGATACATGGCCCCATCCATCCTCCCCTCAATACGGTGCAGTCGTCCTGTCCCCTTTGCAGAAAAGCATCCCCAAAGAATGATGTTTCCACCTCCATGCTTCACGGTTGGGATGGTGTTCTTGGGGTTGTACTCATCCTTCTTCTTCCTCCAAACACGGCGAGTGGAGTTTAGACCAAAAAGCTCTATTTTTGTCTCATCAGACCACATGACCTTCTCCCATTCCTCCTCTGGATCATCCAGATAGTCATTGGCAAACTTCAGACGGGCCTGGACATGCGCTGGCTTGAGCAGGGGGACCTTGCGTGCGCTGCAGGATTTTAATCCATGACGGCGTAGTGTGTTACTAATGGTTTTCTTTGAGACTGTGGTCCCAGCTCTCTTCAGGTCATTGACCAGGTCCTGCCGTGTAGTTCTGGGCTGATCCCTCACCTTCCTCATGATCATTGATGCCCCACGAGCCCCAGATTGAGGGTGATTGACCGTCATCTTGAACTTCTTCCATTTTCTAATAATTGCACCAACAGTTGTTGCCTTCTCACCAAGCTGCTTGCCTATTGTCCTGTAGCCCATCCCAGCCTTGTGCAGGTCTACAATTTTATCCCTGATGTCCTTACACAGCTCTCTGGTCTTGGCCATTGTGGAGAGGTTGGAGTCTGTTTGATTGAGTATGTGGACACGTGTCTTTTATACAGGTAACGAGTTCAAACAGGTGCAGTTAATACAGGTAATGAGTGGAGAACAGGAGGGCTTCTTAAAGAAAAACTAACAGGTCTGTGAGAGCCGGAATTCTTACTGGTTGGTAGGTGATCAAATACTTATGTTATGGAATAAAATGCAAATTAATTACTTAAAAATCATACAATGTGATTTTCTGGATTTTTTTTACCCACGTTCACTGCCACCTAAAATAAAAACACCACGAGCCTCCTATTGACACTCGCTGATAAGCCTGAACAGGAGAGGACTCCCACCTGAACAAAACCCAGAAAAACACAGAGTGAATTGCTTAGCTACCAAGCTAACTGAACCAAAAGAACACATGGCTCTCAACGCTCTCAACAAAATTGGCCCAACCAAAACATCCCCTCAAACAAACAAAAAATTGGCATTCTGAACTAAACCAAGTTAACTACGATCCCGGACGAGCCCCCACTTGTCACAGGCCGGCTCATAGCCTGTGACAAAAATGAGGGGACACGAACAACAGGTATAGGCCAATTAAAAATGTTCTTTATTCTAAACAAAACTATAAACTTTAAACAAAGAAAAAGTAATGAGGTGTGGAAGTATCATAATGTAAGGTGTATGTAAAGTGCATGGAATGCGTGAATCTGTGTGTGTGAATTTGACTGAGTGAAAACTATGTACAACTACAAAGGAACAAACAAAACAGGATCATACCTGGAGGAGCAGAGAGAGAGAGAGAAGTGATTAGTGAAGCAGTTTTATACCCTGAGCCCAGGTGGCTCCAATCACTAACGACCCTCCTCTTCCTGCAGGAGGAACCGCCCCTGCAATGCAGAGGAGGAGCCGTGACAACTGCTAGGAGCCGGGACTGGTATCCTTTTTTTTGTTTTTGGGGAAATTTGGATTGTTTTGAATATGTTGGAGGAAGTTGGGTTGAGGGTGGGACCCTCATTTTAAGGAGGGGGTGTCACGGCTCCTCCTCTGCATTGCAGGGGCGGTTCCTCCTGCAGGCAGAGGAGGGTCTCTCACAGTTGAAGTGTACCTATGATAAAAATTACAGACCTCTACATGCTTTGTAAGTAGGAAAACCTGCAAAATCGGCAGTGTGTCAAATACTTGTTCTCCCCACTGTACATATACAGTTGAAGTCGGAAGTTTACATACACCTTAGCCAAAGACATTTAAACTCAGGTTTTCACAATTCCTGACATTTAATCCTAGTAAAAATTCCCTGTCTTAGGTCAGTTAGGATCACCATTTTATTTTAAGAATGTGAAATGTCAGAATAATAGTAGAGAAAATGATTTATTTCAGCTTTTATTTCTTTCATCACATTCTCAGTGGGTCAGAAGTTTACATGCACTCAATTAGTATTTGGTAGTATTGCCTTTAAATTGTTTAACTTGGGTCAAACGTTTCGGGTAGCCTTCCACAAGCTTCCCACAATAAGTTGGGTGAATTTTGGCCCATTCCTCCTAACAGAGCTGGTGTAACTGAGTCAGGTTTGTAGGCCTCCTTGCTCGCACACGCTTTTTCAGTTCTACCCACACATTTTCCATATGATTGAGGTCAGGGTTTTGTGATGGCCACTCCAATACCTTGACTTTGTTGTCCTTAAGCTATTTTGTCACAACTTTGGACGTATGCTTGGGGTCATTGTCTATTTGGAAGACCCATTTGCGACCAAGCTTTAACTTCCTGACGGATGTCTTGAGATGTTGCTTCAATATATCCACATAATTTTCCATCCTCATGATGACATCTATTTTGTGAAGTGCACCAATCCCTCCTGCAGCAAAGCACCCCCACAACATGATGCTGCCATCCCCGTGCTTCACGGTTGGGATGGTGTTCTTCGGCTTGCAAGCGTCCCCCTTTTTCCTCCAAACATAACGATGGTCATTATGACTAATCAGTTCTATTTTTGTTTCATCAGACCAGAGGACATTTCTCCAAAAAGTGCGATCTTTGTCCCCATGTGCAGTTGCAAAAACTGGCTTTTTTATGGCAGTTTTGGAGCAGTGGCTTCTTACTTGCTGAGCGGCCTTTCAGGTTATGTCGATATAGGATTTGTTTTACTGTGGATATAGATGCTTTTGTTTCTGTTTCCTCCAGCATCTTCACAAGGTCCTTAGCTGTGGTTTTGGGATTGATTTGCACTTTTCGCACCAAAGTACGTTCATCTCTAGGAGACAGCATCTCCTTCCTGAGCGGTATGACGGCTGCGTGGTCCCATGGTGTTTATACTTGCGTACTATTGTTTGTACAGATGAACGTGGTACCTTCAGGCGTTTGGAAATTGCTCCCAAGGATGAACCAGACTTGTGGAGGTCTACCATTTTTTTGCTGATGTCTTGGCTGATTTTTTTTAATTTTCCCATGATGTCAAGCAAAGAGGCACTGTGTTTGAAGGTAGGCCTTGAAATACATCCACAGGTACACCTCCAATTGACTCAAATTATGTAAATTAGCCTATCAGAAGCTTCTAAGCCATGACATAATTTTCTGGAAAACGTTCCAAGCTGTTTAAAGGCACAGTCAACTTAGTGTATGCAAACTTCTGACCCACTGGAATTGTGATACAGTGAAGTGAAATAATCTGTCTGTAAACAATTGTTGGGAAAATTATTTGTGTCATTCACAAAGTAGATGTCCTAACAGACTTGCCAAAACTATAGTTTGTTATCAAGAAATTTGTGGAGTGGTTGAAAAATGAGTTTTAATGATTCCAACCTAAGTGTATGTAAACTTCTGACTTCAACTATATATATATATATATATATATATATATATATATATATACAGTGGGGAGAACAAGTATTTGATACACTGCCGATTTTGCAGGTTTTCCTACTTACAAAGCATGTAGAGGTCTGTAATTTTTATCATAGGTACACTTCAACTGTGAGAGACGGAATCTAAAACAAAAATCCAGAAAATCACATTGTATGATTTTTAAGTAATTAATTTGCATATTATTGCATGACATAAGTATTTGATCATCTACCAACCAGTAAAAATTCCGGCTCTCACAGACCTGTTAGTTTTTCTTTAAGAAGCCCTCCTGTTCTCCACTCATTACCTGTATTAACTGCACTTGTTTGAACTCGTTACCTGTTTAAAAGACACCTGTCCACACACTCAATCAAGCAGACTCCAACCTCTCCACAATGGCCAAGACCAGAGAGCTGTGTAAGGACATCAGGGTTAAATTGTAGACCTCTACAAGGCTGGGATGGGCTACAGGACAATAGGCAAGCAGCTTGGTGAGAAGGCAACAACTGTTGGTGCAATTATTAGAAAATGGAAGAAGTTCAAGATGACGGTCAATCACCCTCGGTCTGGGGCTCCATGCAAGATCTCACCTCGTGGGGCATCAATGATCATGAGGAAGGTGAGGGATCAGCCCAGAACTACACGGCAGGACCTGGTCAATGACCTGAAGAGAGCTGGGACCACAGTCTCAAAGAAAACCATTAGTAACACACTACGCCGTCATGGATTAAAATCCTGCAGCGCACACAAGGTCCCCCTGCTCAAGCCAGCGCAAGTCCAGGCCCGTCTGAAGTTTGCCAATGACCATCTGGATGATCCAGAGGAGGAATGGGAGAAGGTCATGTGGTCTGATGAGACAAAAATAGAGCTTTTTGGTCTAAACTCCACTCGCCGTGTTTGGAGGAAGAAGAAGGATGAGTACAACCCCAAGAACACCATCCCAGCCGTGAAGCATGGAGGTGGAAACATCATTCTTTGGGGATGCTTTTATGCAAAGGGGACAGGACGACTGCACCGTATTGAGGGGAGGATGGATGGGGCCATGTATCGCGAGATCTTGGCCAACAACCTCCTTCCCTCAGTAAGAGCATTGAAGATGGGTCGTGGCTGGGTCTTCCAGCATGACAACAACCCGAAACACACAGCCAGGGCAACTAAGGAGTGGCTCCGTAAGAAGCATCTCAAGGTCCTGGAGTGGCCTAGCCAGTCTCCAGACCTGAACTCAATAGAAAATCTTTGGAGGGAGCTGAAAGTCCGTATTGCCCAGCGACAGCCCCGAAACCTGAAGGATCTGGAGAACGTCTGTATGGAGGTGTGGGCCTTAACCCCTGCTGCAGTGTGTGCAAACCTGGTCAAGAACTACAGGAAACGTATGATCTCTGTAATTGCAAACAAAGGTTTCTGTACCAAATATTAAGTTCTGCTTTTCTGATGTATCAAATACTTATGTCATGCAATAATATGCAAATTAATTACTTAAAAATCATACAATGTGATTTTCTGGATTTTTGTTTTAGATTCCGTCTCTCACATTTGAAGTGTACCTATGATAAAAATTACAGACCTCTACATGCTTTGTAAGTAGGAAAACCTGCAAAATCAGCAGTGTATCAAATACTTGTTCTCCCCACTGTATATATATATTTAAACCAACACTTTACATGTTGCGTTTATATTTTTGTTCAATATATATATATATATGTACTGAACAAAAATATAAACGCAACATGTAAAGTGTTGGTCCCAGGTTTCATTAGCTGAAATAAAAGATCCCCGAAATGTTCCATGAGCACAAAAAGCTTATTTCTGTCAAATGTTGTGCACATATGTGTTAACAATCCCGGTTAGTGAACAATTCTCCTTTGCCAAAATACTCCATCCACCTGACAGGTGTGTCACACAACACAATGCCACAGATATCTCAAGTTTTGAGGGAGTGTGCAATTGGCATACTGACTGCAGGAATGTCCACAAGAGCTGTTGCCAAATAATTTAATGTTGATTTCTCTACCATAAGCCCCAGAAAAGCAGCCCCAGACCCTTATTCCACCTCCACCAAACTTTACAACTGGCAATATGCATTGGGGCAGTTAGCGTTCTCCTGGTATCTGCCAAACCCAGATTCGTCCATTGGACTGCCAGATGGTGAAGCATGATTCATCCCTCCAGAGTCCGATGGCAGTGAGCTTTATACAACTCCTATACTCCATTGCGCATGGTGATCTTAGGCTTGTGTGTGGCTGCTTGGCCATGGAAACCCATTTCATGAAGCTGCCGACGAACAGTTCTTGTGCTGACGTTGCTTCCAGAGGCAGTTTAGAACTCGGTAGTGAATGTTGCAACTGAGGACAGTCGATTTTTACGCGCTTCAGCACTCGGCGGTCCCGTTCTGTGAGCTTGTGTGGCCTATCACTTCGCGGCTGAGCCATTGTTGCTCCTAGACATGTCCACTTCACAATAACAGTACAGACAGTTGACCGGGGCAGCTCTAGCAGGGCAGAAATTTGACAAACTGACTATTTGGTCATGTGGCATCAAGCTCTTCAGTAAGGCCATTCCACTGCCAATGTTTGTCTATGGAGATTGCATGACTGTTTGCTCAATTTTTTTTACACCTGTCAGCAATGGGTGTGGCTACAATAGCCAAATCCACTAATTTGAAGGTGGCATGTCCACATACTTGTCTATATATGTCATATATATATTACAGATAATATTTAACCCTTACTTTACCAGGTAAGTTGACTGAGAACACATTCTCATTTACAGCAACGACCTGGGGAATAGTTACAGGGGACAGGAGGGGGATAAATGAGCCGATTGTAAACTGGGGATTATTAGGTGACCATGATGGTATGAGAGCCAGATTGGGAATTTAGCCAGGACACCGGATTTAACACCCCTAATCTTACGATTAGTGCCATGGGATCTTTTATTGACTACAGAGAGTCAGGACACCTGTTTAATGTCCCATCCAAAGACGAATATATGCACTGTATATATATTTTTTTTTTGTAAGTTTGGGGGGGCCAAATAAAATCACAGAGGGCCGCCAGTTAGGTAACCTTGTTGTAGAAGCTGCTGGGTGTGGATCAGAGAGCAACATCACGGAGCATGGTCCAAACAGGATTGGTCTAAATGAGATAGATGAGATAAAGGAGTGATCCAGTCCTGGGGGTGAGGGGGGGATCCAGAGCTGAGCTCAATCCCCAAGGGGGCACTGTAATGGTCTGTGGAGAGATGCTGTCACATTCTCCTCTTTGAAAGGTCTCATTTATCCTTATCTGACTAATATTGCCTTTGCCAGATTGATATCTCCAACCAAGATGTTTTATTGGTCTTAGCAGCCTCAACGTTGACCCCTCATTTGATTGGATGCATATGTGTGTGTTGCTCTATCGAAATTGGTCCCTCCTTCCTGATAGGAAACGCAACAGCTGTTTCAGTTGTGTTTCTACCCGGTCTAATTTAGCCTAACCTGATTAGCGTGAAATTACACGTGACATGACTTCTGTTCAGATGGACTTCAAATACATTGATTATTTAGCTGTTCCACTGTAGCCACAACAACCACATGCCACATCTCATGCTGTCTCCTCTCTACCTCTATCTTTATCCTCCCATCAGTGACACTGGAGTCCACTGGAATAGTGGATCAAGATGTTCTTCGTTAGTGGATGTACTGTATATCAACACTTTCTCTATTATCTAGCTAGCCTTCATCTTCTCAGGAAGTCTCGTAGGGGTCACAATTTGGTAATATACATTGAGTGTACAAAACATTAGGAACAACTGTCCTTTCCATGACATAGACTGGACCAGGTGAATCCAGGTGAAAGCTATGCGCCCTTATTGATGTCACTTATTAAATCCACTTCAATCAGTGTATATGAAGGGGAGGAGACGGGTTAAAGAAGGATTTTTAAGCCTTGAGACAATTTAGACATATATTGTGTCTATGTGCCTTTCAGAGGGTTAATGGGCAAGACAAAAGATTTAAGTGTCTTTGAACGGGGTATGGTAGTAGGTGCCAGGCACACCGGTTTAAGCATGTCAAGAACTGCAACTCTGCTGGGTTTTTCACGCTCAACAGTTTCCCTTTTGTATCAAGAATGGTTTACCACCCAAAGGACATCCAGCCAACTTCACAACTGTGGGAAGCATTGGAATCAACATGAGCCAGCATATCTGTGGAACACTTTCGATACCTTATAGAGTCCATGCCCTGAAGTATTGAGGCTATTTTGAGTGCAAAAAGGTGTGCAACTCAATAGTAGGAAGGTGTTCCTAATGTGTTGTACATTCAGTGTATGGGCTGATACATTCAAGGACAAATAAATGAAAAAAGGTTGTTGATTATCAGCAATTGCTGCAATAAATGACGGCTGTTATATTTTTCTAAAGAGTCTGACAACTTCAAGATTACCCTTGATTGTCACTGGAAAATACCAGGTAATCCTGTGAACACTGTGCCAGTAAGTAGGGTACACATCCAGCATAAATCTAAGTAGGAGATATATAGCGTTGCAGTGTTAGAGCAGTGTTAGATAGTAGTAGGTAGATCACGTTGCACTGGATGTCCACTAGTTACCTGGCGGCGACGGCACTGAATGTGCTGTAGCAGTGATAAAATAAAACGTCACCATAATCCCACAGGCAATAGAACTAAGAATAGACACAAAGTGGATACTGGATACGGGGATCAACAATAGAAAAGTAGGACAGAAATACATTTCAATTGGAACAATTACTATTTTGGAGTCGTGACAAGGCTGTTACTTCCTGATTGTTGCCTTTTCTAGGGATCATGATACATCCTACAGATTTGTCTTTCTAGTTTCAAGTTCTGAAGAATTATAGTGAGATTTTACCAAGGCAGATGCTGAGTTTTGACACACTGTAGTGTAGTACTCTTGGCATTATTGTGACGTGTCACAATAATGGCGAAGATGGCGCTGACAGAGGGTGCCTCGCCTCGAGCTCCGATAAAACATTTCAGGTTTCTACTTTTCTTAAATTTCTACTTTTCTTAATTAGTTTGTTTCGTGCATTTCTACACACACCCGGGTAGAACTATTGGAATACGAATCGCTAGGGACTCACCGTCCACCCGACCTTCCCGAATTCCCTGAGACGGCAGAACAATGGACTAGCTTCTTTGACGAGGCGCCGAGCTGCTTGGGAGTCCTGCCGGAGAATAGGAAGTGAAGATGCCAATGGAGTGGCAGACGTGGAAGGGTCTTAGTGAGATTATTTAAGACACCTGGCAACCCGTCCTCCGAGCATACTATTCGCCAGTGTTCCATCCTTAATGAACAAACTTGACGAACTTAGAGTGAGGATCTCCTTCCAGAGGGATATCAGATCTTGGCTTTCCTCTGACATCCAAACGGATTATATACAGCCAGCGGGTTTAACAGTTTTTCGAGCGGATAGAAAGCAGGCTCTCTCTGGCAAGAACAAGGGGGGTGGGCTTTGCTTTATGACCAACAAGACATGGTGCAACGAAGGAAACGTACAGGAACCTGTGAGCCACCTGCCCCACCTGTTTTGAGCCCCACATTTTTAGCAAGAAAATATTATTTATTTTGGGGGGGGGGGGCTTGCCTGTTTTGCATGTTATTTTGCCATTAATATGTGTCACATATCAGTTTGCAAACACTGTAAAAAAATTGATATCATTGAGTTAATGAATCCGGTCTCTTTTCTTGAGTAAGGCAGCTCCAAAGGATAGGTGTTTCAGCCTAGCTCAGTGCTTTCTGTGGTGGTGGGGCAAGCCAGCAGAAAATACGTAGCATTGTGTCGTGATTGGCTCAGTGTTCTGTCACTCATGAGGACACTACGTCACCGCCAAGTCTAAGGGTAGAAAATTCAAGCCCCTTGGGTGCTGCCATAGAGTTACATTGGAAGTGCCCATCCAAGAAGGCTCAAGGTCATTGGCCACAGATCAAATCACGTTATATGTAGCTTTGATTGGACGTGTCAACATCATACTTTCAAAATCTTAGCTAGCAGTCATCATCATGAATCAAGTGGACAATCTACTGGCAAATCCTTTCACCTTGTCATATGAAGATAAATTATAGATAAAATGTATCGGTGCTCATCGGCCATTGGACATAAACATTACACAACAAGTTGGAAATCGCAAATTCAACAATGAGTGGTTTGGAAGGAATCAGTGACAGTGGCTGACTGCTATTCAGTGGGGTGGCTGTGTGGTCCCAAATCTGGGATTAAGGGTCTCTTTTCCAAGTTTAAAATGATAAACATTCGACATTGGTCGTGCTGCCAATGAAGCATGATTTGTGCCGCGCTCAGGACTGAACTCAACTGTTAACTCGGAACTGCGAAAACTTGAGTTCGTTGAGTTCAAGACGACTGGGAAAATACGTTTTGAAAGGTCATCCAACTCGATATTGTAAATCCGGCGACTTTCTAGAGCTACGACCTGAAGATTAATAACGTCATCATGATTCTACCTTGTTTTTTTCACACGAAGGATCACCCCGCCACCTTCCTGTTTAGGTGAGCACAGCACAACAAGGTGAGTCCAAAAATGTATTGTATGCTGCTGCATAAATTATGTAATATGCCAGGGAGATATGTATACTGTAGCTAAGAAAGTAATACTAAGTGTATGTTGTGTAATAAAATGTTAGTAGCCCGTGTGCCTCACCCTAATAATTTGGTCTATTTACTTTTTCCTACTGTTCTGACTTCTTGGTGCACAATTATCCTATAACCTGTTTTAGAGAAATGTAATCATCGAATATTGTAAGAGCTTTCATTGTGTGCTTATATGCACCCTTTATTCATCCTATGGTTCTGACTTGGTGTGCAGGGAGAACACTGTAAGAACGGCCCATGTTCTGAATTGTAATAACGCAGCTGTCAGTCGGGAAGCAGGTGCAAGTGAAAAGTTTAATATAAACAACCAAACCAGTAAAGAGCCAATTCCATAAGGCTACATGCTGGTAAACAAGAACAATACCAACTGGTGAGAAAACATAAGGGAGTGACATATAAATGGGAGGAAATTATAAAGTTAATGAAGTCCAGGTGTGAATCATACTGATTAATGATGAATCCCAGGACCGGTGGTTAGTATTCTGGCGACGTCGTACGCCAGAGGGGGGGAGCAGGAGAAGATGTGACATGAATTCTGTCTCCGTACATTTCAAAAGTGCTAAACAAATAGTTATATTGACTACGTCCGTCCTAGCTCGCTCATTAACGTCTTAATTAAAATTACGGATTGCCTCTTATCCACTTGTCGTCCCCTTATGCCATAACTTGTACATCTTTGTCATTAGAAATTGTCAATAGAAACCACATTTGTTTAACTTTTTTAGGATAAACTGCCTGCTACTCAGGCCCAGAAGCTAGGATATGCATATGGATAGAAAACACTCTAAAGTTTCCAAAACTGTTAAAATAATGTCTGTGAGTATAACAGAACTGAAATGGCAGGCAAAAACCTGAGGAAAATCCATCCAGGAAGTGCTATTATTTTGAAATGGGTGTTTTTCCATTGAAAGCCTATCCACCATATAAATGGTTATGACCCAGATTGCGTTCCCTATGGCTTCCACTAGCTGTGAACAGTCTTTAGACATTGTTTCAGGCCTTTATTCTGAAAAATTAGGGAGAATGAGCAGTTTCAATGAGAGGCCAGTGGAAAGTCCCCAACCTGTTTGGTGCGCAATCCCGAGAGCGCGCCTTTCGTTGTTTTTCTTTTATATTGACGACGCCATTGTCCGGTTGAAATATTATCAATTATTTAGGCTAAAAACAACCTGATGATTGATTATAAACATCGTTTGACATGTTTCTACGAACTTTACGGATACTATTTGGAATTTTCGTCTGCCTCTTGTGACCGCATTTGAGCCATTGGATTACTGAACAAAACGCACCAACAAAATGGAGGTTTTTGGATATAAAGAGGGGCTTTATCGAACAAAACAAACATTTATTGTGTAACTGGGAGTCTTGTGAATGCAACCATACGAAGATCATCAAAGGTAAGTGATTCATTTATTGCAATTTCTGACTTTTGTGACTAATCTACTTGGCTGCTAACTGTTTGTAATGTTTTGTGTGCTGAGCGCTGTAATCAGATAATCGCATGGTTTGCTTTCGCCCGTAAAGCCTTTTTGAAATCTGACACGGCGGCTGGATTAACAACAAGTTAAGCTTTATTTTGATGTATTGCACTTGTGATTTTCATGAAAGTTAAATATTTATAGTAATTTAATTTGAATTTGGCGCTCTGCAATTTCACCTGAAGTTGTCGAGGTGGGACGCTGTGTGATCCATAAGAAGTTTTTAAGCAAGTCAGCCATATCAGCTATGTTTTTTTGAAGCATTAAATGAGGCTGAATGAACTGTTTCGCTGCTAGACAACGGTCCGCTGATAGCCAGTTTGGGGTAACCGTTTGTTACCGTTATAGTGCATTTCAAATCAAGTCAAACTTTATTTGTCACATGCGCCGTATACAACAGGTGTAGACCTTACTGTGAAGTGCTTACTTACAGGCCCTTAAACCAACAATGCAGTTCATGAAAAAGTTACGAAAATATTTACCAAATAAACTAAAGTAAAAAATTATAACAAGTAACACGATAAAATAACGAGGCTATATACAGGGGGTACCGGTACCGAGTCAATGTGCGGGGGTACAGCGTTATTTGTACATATAGGTAGGGGTAAAGTGACTATGAATAGATAATAAACAGTGAGTAACAGCAGTGTAAAAACAATTGGGGGGTCAATGTAAAAAGTCCAGGTGGCCATTTGATTAATTGATCAGCAGTCTTATGGCTTGGGGGTAGAAGCTGTTAAGGAGCCTTTTGGTCCTAGACTTGGCGCTCCGGTACCGCTTGCCGTGCGGTAGAAGAGAGAACAGTCTATGACTTGGGTGACTGACACCACCTAGTGTATAGGTCCTGAATGTCAGGAAGCTTGGCCCCAGTGATGTACTGGGCCTTACGTACTACCCTCTGTAGCCACTTACGGTCAGATGCCGAGCAGTTGCCATACCAGGCGGTGATGCAACCGGTCAGGATGCTCTTGATGGTGCAGCTGTATAACTTTTTGAGGATCTGGGGACCCATGCCAACTCTTTTCAGTCTCCTAAGGGGGGAAAGGTGTTGCCGCGCCCTGTTCACGACTGTCTTGGTGTGTTTGGACCATGATAGTTCATTACTGATGTGGACACCAAGGAACTTGAAACTCTCGACCCGCTCCACTACGGCCCCGTCGATATTAATGGGGGCCTGTTTGGCCCGCCTTTTCCTGTAGTCCACGATCAGCTCCTTTGTCTTGCTCACATTGAGGGAGAGGTTGTTGTCCTAGCACCACAGTGCCAAGTCTCTGACCTCCTCCCTATATGCTGTCTTCTCGTTGTTGGTAATCAGGCCTACCACTGTTGTGTCGTCAGCAAACTTAATGATGGTGTTGGAGTCGTGTTTGGCCTCACAGTCGTGGGTGAACCGAGAGTACAGGAGGTGTAGAAAAGGACTAAGCACACACCCTTGAGGGGCCCCAGTGTTGAGGATCAGTGTGGTAGACGTGTTGTTGCCTAACCTTACCACCTGGGGACGGCCCGTCAGGAAGTCCAGGATCCAGTTGCAGAGGGAGGTGTTTAGTCCAAGAGTCCTTAGCTTAGTGATGAGCATTGTGGGCACTATGGTGTTGAACGCTGAGCTGTAGTCAATGAACAGCATTCTCACATAGGTGTGCCTTTTGTCCAGGTGGGAAACCGCGGTGTGTGGAGTGCAATTGAGATTGCATAATCTGTGGATCTGCTGGGGCGATATGCGAATTGGAGTGGGTCTAGGGTATCCGGGATGATGCTGTTTATGTGAGCCATGACCAGCCTTTCAAAGCACTTCATGGCTACCGATGTGAGTGCTACGAGGCGGTAATCATTTAGGCAGGTTACCTTCGATTCCTTGGGCACAGGAACTATGGTAGTCTGCTTGAAACATGTAGGTATTACAGACTCGGTCAGGGAGTAGCTTGATAGATTGATCAAGATTGTGAAACACAAGTATAGGGACAAAGTAGAGGAGCAATTCAGTGGGTCAGACACAAGGCGAATGTGGCAGGGGCTCCTTACAAACACTGGTTACAAAAAGAAAGTCACCCACATCACGGTCACCACTAAGGACATATGTAAGTCATTCAAATGTGTTAACGCTCGCAAAGCTGCCGGCCCTGACGGCATCCCTAGCCGTGCCCTCAGAGCATGTGCAGACCATCTGGCATTTCCAATCTCTCCCTAGCTCAGGCCGCTATACCCACCTGTTTCAAGATGTCCACTGTCATCCCTGTGCCCAAGAGAGGGGAAGTAATTGAACTGAATGACTGCCGAACAGTTGCACTCACTAGCATCATCATATAGTGCTTCGAGAGGCTAGTCAAAGACCATATCATCTCCTCCCTCCCCGACACACTCGACGCCTACCACCCTGACAGATCCACAGACGCAATCGCCATTGGGTATCCTGGACAAAAGGAATGCATATGTGAGGATGCTGTTCATCAACTACAGCTTAGCCTTCAATACCATAGTGCCCTAAATGCTCCTTACAATGCTCACAGACTTGTGTCTAAACTCCTCCCTATGCATCTGGGTCCTGGACTTCCTGATGGGCCACCCCCAGGTGGTGAAGGTAGGCAACATTACCTCTTCGACACTGATTCTCAGCACGGGGGCCCCACAAGGGTGCGTCCTCAAACCCCTCATGTATTCCCTGTATACTCACGACTGCATGGCCTCCCACAGTTCCAACTCCATCATCAAGTTAGCTGACAACACAACAGTAGTAGGCCTGAATACCAACTACGATGAGACAGCCTACAGGGAGGAAGTAGGCACTCTGACGGTGTGGTGCCAGGTAACAACCTCACTGTAGTGAAGAACGCACGACAGTGACTCTTTAACCTCAGGATGCTGAAGAAATTAGGCTTGTCCCCAAGTGTTCTACAGGAGCATCATCGAGAGCATACTGTCAGGCTGCATCACAGCCTGGTACGGCAACTTCCCCGCCTCAGACCGCAAGGCTCTTCTTAGGGTGATACGTGCAGCTGAATGCACCATTGGGTGCACACTGCCTGCACTGCAGGACACCTACAACACCAGGTGTCGCAAGAAGGCCAAGAAGATCCTCAGGGACCCCCAGCCACCCAAGCCATGCCCTGTTCTCCCCGCTTCAATCACTCAGACGTGGGCAGTACAGGAGCATCATTGCAAAAACTGAGACTGGCTAACAGTTTCTACCCTTACACTATCAGGCTGCTGAATAGCTACTACTAGTCAGCTACCTGCTCCCCCTACACCCTCAACGGTCACTTACCTTACCTGCTGCTCCTCCTATGGACATTCTTTCTCCTGCTGCCCCCCCCCCCCCCCAACCCTGTTGCAGGTGTGGCTATTACACACTATTAAACACTCAATCTGTAATGTGGGAGATATGAAAAGCTTCAATGCTGTACCTGTCTGTGTACAGTACAAAGGTTGGCAGACCACTGGAGGGGCCCCCCAATTCCCCTTCACTCCCTAACAAATGACTCCTATGGCATAGGGGCAGCAGTCATATCCGATATGCTGTTATGTCCATGCAAAACACATGTGCTACAACTTAAGTCTGTGGAATAAATCTCATTGTATGAGCAAAATGAGGAGGATTTCCCATTAACCGCAGAATGCCTTGTGCTCACTGGGGATCTCCCTCAGGCTAGCAGGCATAAATAACCTCCATGGCCTGGAGCAGGAGCTGGAGCTATACAAGCCTGACAACTCCCACTAAATTCTTTCACTGTTCTGTTGTTCCCTACATTTTTTTGTATGAAGTCGTTTGTGGAGATTAGGGGCACAAGGGGCTTTCTACAGCGATTGGATCATCTCTAACCAATCAGAGTATCCACTTTACCCACGTGTGTTCTTACTCTGGCCCAACTCATCGGTTTCTGGACCAATCAGACGGCCCCGAATGTGTTCGCATTCGATGAAGGGTCGGGGGAGGTACTCAGATCCAGACTAATTGTGGAGAAGAAACTAACGTCTGTGGGAGTAGCGTAGCGTTTGTCCAGAGCAAGGGTCTAGGTAGCAAGGCAAAGCTTATACAGCCTTGCCCTTTACACACAGGACCAGATTGTTTTTTCTCTTCAGTCTGATTTCTGTATCAGGCTGGTGATGCGATCATCCATTTTGAAGGGCAAGGTGTGTGGGTATGGATGTCAACAGTGACGTCAGGGCTACGAGGTGACAATGTGGACCACAAGGTATGTAGTGCAGGGTAGGAGCCAGGCTGTGTGGTTTCCACAGTACTACGGTGACAATCTCCCCACTGAAGAGGAGAATACACACATCCCCTCGCCTCGTATGGGAAACATGGGCCCCTGTCCGCCTGTGGCGATGACAGCTCGGAGGTGTTGAATGGCGGAGAGGGGAGGGAGGTGTAGCTTGTTGCTGAGGGGAGAGAGAGAGATAAAAAATTTAAAAAAATGTTTATTTCACTTTTGTTTATTATCTACTTCACTTGCTTTGGCAATGTTAACATATGTTTCCCAAGCCAATAAAGCCCTTCTATTGAGAGAGAGAGAGGATATGTTCAGGGCTAAAATATTGTGGGCTTTTTATTTTAACATTTGTAACTGTACAATATAGCTGCTGAACCAAATACACTACTACATTAGGGGCATGTGAACCTAAGAGTGCTGCTTTGCTTTTGTAATGTTTTTCCATCTGTTGCTGCTCCTGCTGTAACTTTAACTGTGTCCCCATCAACCAGTGGAGGAGCCCTTCAGTGGAGGAGAGGCAGCATTTAAAACCTGTCACAGGGTAGACAGATGTAACTAAAACTCCTCTGCGTGCTTGCCTGTTTATCAAAGGTATGAATGCAGATGTGAATGGTGTTAGCCTGGGCTCCTGACTCTTAGTTAGACAGGCCAGTCATGGGAATGAGAAAAGGCAGCTCTCCTCTCCTCCTCCGACTGAATGCCTCTTTATGTCGGAGTAGAGACTCATTGTTGCGTTGCTAGGGCCCGTCTCCAAGGGATGTGTTTATCTTCCCTGATTTAATCACCTCCTCAGTCTTAAATGAAAACATTAAGAAGTTCTGGTGCCCTGCTCTCCCTTTCTCTCGTGACCTGTAGTTTGAGTGCAAGCTGCTCCTTCCATAATAGAACCGTCATTTTCTATCCACGTTGACTTCTCATTAAAGCCTGCCGAAGGGCGAGCGCCGCCGTTAACTCTAACAGCGTTTGGCATCGAGACAGGATTTCATTTTTGCCTCCTGTGATGGCGGCGAGCTGAGGTTTCAACGCGATGGTAGCTACAAAAGGCTGTATTATCATTATTATTATTAAAGAAGCATAGCTTTGCACTCCCCACTTCATCCTGTCCCGCTTTACTTGTCCTGAATGAGATTAAATGTTTGGCTTACTGATCCCAGTCTGAAACCATTTATCTAACATAAATGCATAAACAGTATCAGAGACAAGAGGCGGATCAGGTGTCTGCAATCCACAGCCCTCCCACGTGGTACAGTATACTACAGTACATCACACTAAGAGCTCTGAACATTCTGGAACTTTTCCGCATTCAGCACATGGGTGTGTCCGTTCATGTGTGCGTTTACGTGTGTTGGGGTGTGTGTGTGTGTGTGTGTGTGTGTGTGTGTGTGTGTGTGTGTGTGTGTGTGTGTGTGTGTGTGTGTGTGTGTGTGTGTGTGTGTGTGTGTGTGTGTGTGTGTGTGTGTGTGTGTGTGTGTGTGTGTGTGTGTGTGTGTGTGTGTGTGTGTGTGTGTGTGTGGATAGACTAATGAGGCATGGAGGATAAGGTCACAGTCGGGGGTCCCAAGATGAGCCATGTCTATATAAGGAGTGTATGTCCTGCTTGACTTTGCTTCACACCCCAGCCCACTGTCATTGCCTTGCAGCTCTACTGGTCCTTGGATGGTGACCATGGGCTTATTAAAGAATTCACCCCTGACTTACTTTCCTCCACGACGTCCATGTCCCAGGTGGGTCACAGCTGTTGAGTGAGACACTCTGAGTTTGCTCTAAAAATAACAGTGTTGACACCGAGAGAAAAACAAAAATGAATGAATGAACCTGTGACGCTATTGATGTAGTACCTCCTGTCTCTGCTATGCTGCTGGAGGTTCTTTAGTCCCAAGAGGTTATATTTGTTCTCAGAATATATCACTTTTCTTTTCACTTCTGAGTGGACGTGGAGGCTACCATTTCTCAGGCTGCCGCCGGCCGAGTTGAGGCTACTTCTACCTTCAGTGAGCTGAGCGATGTGGCACCCATCCCTCTGGCAGCCCCCACCTCATAGCTCATAGGAAGAGGAATTCCATCCATCCACTATCCAGGTGGCATCTTCTCACCCCTCTGGGTGTTTTCAGTGTTTTTGTGAATGTCTGGGATGGGTGGTTATTGATGGCCGGGGGGGGAATTAACGGTTTCCAGTCTGTTCCTAAGAGAAAACAGTAGATATATGGAGACGACATAAAGGGAAGATAAACGCTGAAGATAAACGCTGTTTATAAAGTTGTTGTGAAGATGGGGAGGGGTATATCTGTTATAAAAATACATTCTGTGTTTTTTACACTAAAAATCAACTGTACTAGTTGTTTAGTCTCTGGTCTTGTACCATCTTGATTACTGTCCAGTAACATGGTCAAGTGCAGCAAAGAAAAAACCTATCAAAATTGCAGCTGGCTCAAAACAGAGCAGCACGCCTTGCCCTTAACTGCACACACAGAACTAACGTCAACATGCATGCCAGTCTTTCCTGGTTGAGTGTTGACGAGAGATTAACTGCTTCTCTTCTAGTTTTTCTGAGAAATAGTACTGTGATGAAAATTCCAGATTGTCTGCATAATCAAATAACATTCAGCTCAGACACCCATACATACCCCACAAGACATAGCACCAGGGGTCTCTTCACTGTCCCCAAGTCCAAAACGAATGATCACATGGAACTCTCTTCTATCTCAAATTACTAATGAAAACAGCAAAATGACCTTTAAAAACAGATGAAACAACTCATTGAACAGCAGGGACTGTGAGGACACACACACATATTGTTTAGTTGTATTGTTTGTATTATTTTTTATTTATATTGTTTGTATATTGTTTTATAAAAACTTTGTGTGACTGTCCTTGTGCATCAGTGTTTTGTTACTGTTTTTTGTGGACCTCAGGAATAGTAGCTGCTGCTTCTGCAAAAGCTAATGGGTATCCAAATAAACAAATATGGTGGGCTTTATAAGCTAATACAGTGTAATGAGATCTGAGTGGTCTGCTCAGTGAGAACGGGATGTCCCCTCCACAGCACAGGACCTGGGAATGGCACACCTTTCTCACCCCAGCCAACTCTGTAGTAAATACAAATAAACCAGCCTCTCTGACCCAGAGGTTTTATGTGCTGAGAGTGGGTGTTTTGCATGCACGTGCACACACACACACACACACACACACACACACAATCACAACCGAGAGCCAGGGTGTGCTCTGCATATAAACCCTGCTCCATGTTCATGGGTATTTATTAGGTTAGGTAGAGAGTCAAACCTGGACACACGCACACACACAGGTCATGTTTACATGAGGAGATTAAAGCCTGGAGCTCAACTGCATGACTCTCGACAGTCCTGTGCGCTTATCATAGCTGGTACAGTTCATATTATGGCTGTGGCAAGGGAACGATTGTTAGTGATAAAGCAATTATTTGTCATTCAAATTAGGGGAGGTTCTGTACATGCTGAGAAGTTGTTTCTCAGTCATCACTTTATTTCTTAGCCAACTGCTTTATTAAGGAGGAATTCAGTGTGCAGCAGCTAGAATATCAACCATGCAACTAGATTTCCACCAAAACACAAAATAATGCCAAAATGAATACCTTCACATTGGCTTGTAGTTTGCGTTTCAATTTTGTGTTCTCTGTGGAAATCACCCCTAGCCATTATAAAGTTTTTTTAAAAGTGAGATAAATCTCAGGAATCTAATGTTTCAGACGAAATATTTCTTATTGTTTTCATCTCTAGAATTAACTGTCAACCGGTCTTCATTTGGGGATAAATTGATTGATCCATTTGGCAAAATCTCTTTTACCATTCCATTCTACTACCATCAAGTCATGTTGGAAAGATCTGGAAGTGGTGTGCAGTTGAACATGGTGTATTGAATTGGAATTTATGATTTTGCTCAGTATGGGTGACGGAGAGTATTGTTAAAAGTCATCACACACAGCTAACAGATCATCGTGTCTACTGAGATTGAGCCTGACGATCACATTGCCTCAGCCAGATACACACCCAAGCAGAAGCACACAAAGTTGTAGAACTGAATAAAAATTCAATTTTTTCGGGATTGCTCTCGTCTGAGGCAGAGCATTTTCTTTTGACTTTCTAGTTGGAAGAGACCAAACTTTTCATATAACTAATTTCGTAATCATCAAAAGTGTACAAAATGGTATTTCATGCATAATGCCATTCACAGAATCCTCACAAATAAGGAACCATTACTCTTTTACTCTGCCAGACAGAGCAGAGTAGGTCAGATTAAATTAAAAGAATGCTGGTCTGGTCACAGGGCTGCTGGGCTCTCCGGCAGAGGAAGTGCTGTCTCTGTGATGTGTCTCCCAGGTGTCCTATAGGGAGAGGCTGCGAGGAGAGCTCTATGTCCCCCCTGGGTCCTGTTCCCCAACTCAGCTCAGAACAGCCCTGGGCCTGGGCCCCAACACAGAAAACATGTCAGACAGAGTAGACCGCCCGGATCCAACACACCCATCACCCCCCCACACACACACACACCTCACACACACACCTCCTCTGCTGTCTCTCCCCCTCCCTCCACCTCCAGAGAGTTATATATAAACTGTGGCATTATTAGTCGCGTTACGCCAGCCACTCAAGCCACTCGAGCAGCACACTTTGGAGAGAAAAAAGGACCAATGCTTTTTGCAGTCTGTAAAAGGTTCACATTTAGCCTCACTCAGAACCTGATGTTTTCCAGCCTAATGCATCGCTGCTTTTAATATGGTACCATTCAACTGTTTTTCTTATTTTTTTTACCATCTCCTTTTCCTCTTCAGCAGAAAGAGGTATCAGCTAACACCTGACATGGCATTCATTTGCAGGCAAGCCCATGCAGCAACAGGAAATAGAAGGGGTCACATGTACCTTCTGGAGGAGTTGAGATAGAGCAGCCTGCCAGTGGAGGGAGGGATGGAGAAACATGGAGAGAGATGATGGAGAGAGAACAGAAGAGAGAGAGAGAACAGAAGAGAGAGAAAGCGGGAGAGAGAGGGCTTTCTCCCCCAAGCACCTAGACAGGCCCGTCAGGGGAACCCTGGGAAATGTCTGTCTTTCTGTCTGTCCGTGAAATGCCATCAACCATTGTTTTCCTCCAGATGAATGTTAGCCCACGCTTATGACCACTGCTCATGTTCTTTTGAAGAGATCAGGCTTTCCTCCTCAAGCCTCCTGACAGGCTCAGGAAACGATGGGAAGAGATGAGCTCAGTCTTATAGACACTGTATGTCCCATTCACTGTTCTACGAAGACAGAATGGCCTATGGCCTCCTTTGTTTACATGTGATAAGGACATTGCATCTCTTTTTCAAACATATGGAATATTAATTCAGTTTTTATTTGTTTTGTTCCATTTCTGTTTTATTTTATTTAACCAGGAAAAAGCCCATTGAGACACAGCATCTCTTTTTCAAGGGAGACCTGGCCAAGAAGGCAGCAGTAGGCGATACATGACAACATTTAAAACATACAATACAATTAGAACAACAACAAAATCAGGCCTACAGGAAACATTTACACTCCTTTATAATGATGTATAAATACAATGTTTCATGTGTCAGAATTGAAGCAAGGAGATTTTCCTGACTATGAACAAATCTGGGCCCTGGTCAGAATCATAAAGGATTGTTGTCGTTTACTGCTTCAGTGAATGGCTCTGTTCCATAGAAGGCCTCCGCTGTGTGTGTGTGTCCAGGGGGAATACGCAGGTTTAGGTTTAAATCATGTGGGATTTTCTGGGTCGAGTCGAGCTGTCCTCTCCTCCAGTGAAGTCTGTGTACACTTGGCCTGGGATGAATTAAACCATTATTAATTACCTTACATGCAGTTCAGTCCCATAAATAACTGGTAAAAAAGGGACAGATACAGTAGACCTGCTAGACCCCTACCAGGAATACACTGTGACTGTGTGAATAGAAGCTTGATCGGGGGAAATGGCTGTGTGCTTCAGACTCTGAATGTAAATTTCATAAAATAAAAAGATTGTACAGTTGTAATGACCGTTAACCTGGTTATACTGTAGCTTATATAAATAAGCAACAAAAATGTCCAGACCTTCACTAATGTCCAGACCTTCACTAATGTCCAGACCTCCACTACCTCCACTAAGCTTGTTAATCTTAATACGATACATGGCGATATAAAGAATTTGATGTGTCAGCTACCTCTGCAAATCTATGTGACCGCCATGAAGATATGTTTTACTTGTTTACCCAAACAGTAATAAGACGTTCAAAAGATTTTAATTTTGTTCATCAAGGGCTGACCAAGAAAGGGTTAGACCTATAATTTCATATTTCTGAGTCCAGTGCTGGGAATAAATTAGGACAAACATATTAAACCACATATTTCATGTAAATCGTGAAGGATCCTCTCGTGTAAGAGGGCTGTTGTACTGATTTATTTCCCTCCCCCCAGCTTTGGTTTCTGTTCTTGTTTCTCCCACCAACCCACCCAGGCTCACAGAGAAGATGTGTGTGGCATTGAAGGGCCAAGAGACCTTCAGGCACCAAGGAGCCGAAGACCGTCATTCTGAACAGGTTTACATTGTTTTTATGTTATATTCTGTAACTGTATCTGTAGCTGTTATATTTGTCCAAAACGATCGGCTCATTTTCATTCAACTTTCTCAACTTTATTATCATCCTCATAATCAACATCACTATTATTATTGTCACTATTTTCAATCAGTCTGTAGAACAGTGAGTTATGGAGTTCTGCATGCTCATATACACACCCTCATAATGGGATCTTCTCTAAAAACTGTGAATACACACAGTGTGTTCGGAAGGTATTCAGAGCCCTTGACTTTTTACACATTTTGTTACGTTCCAGTCTTATTCTAAAATTGATAAAACTAAAAACAGAAATACCTTATTTACATAATTATTCAGACCCTTTGCTATGAAACTCGAAATTGAGATCAGGTGCATCCTTTTCCATTGATCATCCTTGAGATGTTTCTACAACTTGATTGGACTCCCCCTGTGGTAAATTCAATTGATCGGACATAATTTGGAAAGGCACACACCTGTCTATATAAGGTCCCACAGTTGACAGTGCAAGTCAGAGCAAAAACCAAGCCACGAGGTCGAAGGAATTGTCCATAGAGCTTTGAGACAGGATTGTGTTGAGGCACAGATCTGAGGAAGGGTACCAAAACATTTCTGCAGCATTAAAGGTCCCCAAGAACACAGTGGCCTCCATCAATCTTAAATGGAAGAAGTTTGGAACCACCAAAACTCTTCCTAGAGCTGACCGCCTGGCCAAACTGAGCAATCGGGGGAGAAGGGCCTTGGTCAGAGAGGTGACCAAGAACCAGATGGTCACTCTAACAGAGCTTCAGAGTTCCTCTGTGGAGATGGGAGAACCTTCCAGAAGGACAACCATCTCTGCAGCACTCCACTAATCAGGCCTTTATGGTAGAGTGGCAAGACGGAAGCCACTCACCAGTAAAAGGCACACAGCGACACATGGTGCCGACAGAGAGGGCTGCCTCGCTTCTAGTCCTTAGGGAACTTTGCAGTATTTAGTTTTTTTATGTATAATTTCTTACATTGTTGGCCCAGAAAATATTGTGTTATTACATACTGCCGGGAAAAACTATTGGATATCAGAGCGGCATCAACTTACCAGCACTACGACCAGGAATACGACTTCCCCGAAGCGGATCCATTGTTCTCACCAGTCAGGGCATTTGAACTGATTCTAGAGGCTGACCCAAAACAACGCCGCCGGAGAAGAGGAAGCCAGAGCGGTCTTCTAGTCAGACTTAGTATATTACTCGCCAATGTCCAGTACCTAGATAACAAAGTTGACGAGATCAGGGCAAGGGTTGCTTTCCAGAGAGACATCAGGGATTGTAACATACTCTGTTTCATGGAAACATGGCTCGCTCGGGATATACTGTCGGAATCAGTACAGCCACCTGGATTCTCAGTGCATCATGCCGACAGGAATAAACATCTCTCCAGGAAAAAGAAGGGTGGGGATGTATGTTTCATGATTAACGACTCATGGTGTAATTGTAATAACATACAGGAACTCAAGTCCTTTTGTTCACCTGACATAGAATACCTCACAATCAAATGCGGACCGTATTTTCTCCCAAGATAATTATTTTCGGTTATTGTCACCGCCGTATATATCCCCCCTCAAGCCGATGCAACAACGGCCCTCAAGGAACTTCACTGGACTTTATGAAAGCTGGAAACGATATATCCTAAGGCTGCATTTATTGTAGCTGGGAATTTTAACAAAGAACATTTGAGGAAAAGGCTACCTAAATTCTATCAGCATATTGACTGTAGCACTTGCGCTGGAAAAACACTGGACCATTATTACTCTAACTTCCGGGATGCATTCAAGGCCCTCCCCCGCACCCCTTTCGGCAAATCTGACCACGACTCCATAGGCAGAAACTCAAACAGGAAGCACCCGTGGAAAGGACTATTCAACGCTGGTCTGACCAATCGGAATCCACACTTCAAGATTGTTTTGATCACGCAGACTGGGATATGTTCCGGGTAGCTTCTGAGAATAATATGGACATGTACACCGAGACAGTCACTGAGTTTATCAAGAAATGTACAGGAGATGTTGTACCCACTGTGACTATTATAACCTACCCTGACCAGAGACCGTGGATAGATGGCACCATTCACACAAAACTAAAAGCGCAAACCACCGCATTTAACCATGGCAAGGTGACGGGGAATATGGCAGAATACAAACAGTGTAGTCGTTCCCTCCGCAAGCAATCAAACAGGCAAAATGTCAATATCGCGAGATAAAGAGTCGCAATTCAACGGTTCAGACACAAGACGTATGTGGCAGGGTCTACAGACAATCACGGATTACAAAAAGAAAACCAGCCACATCGCGGACACCGACGTCTTGCTGCCAGACATGCTAAACACGTTCTTTGCCCACTTTGAGGATAACACAGTGCCACCGACGCGGCCAGCTACCAAGGACTGTGGGCTCTCCTTCTCCGTGGTCAATGTGATTAAGACATTTAAACGTGTTAACCCTTGCAAGGCTGCCAGTCCAGACGGCATCCCTAGCCGCGTCCTCAGAGCATGCGCAGACCAGCTGGCTGGTGTGTTTATGGACATATTGAATCTCTCCCTATCCCAGTCTGTTGTCCCCACATGCTTCAAGATAGCCACCATTGTTCCTGTACCCAAGAATGCACAGGTAACTGTACTAAATGACTATCTGTCATTATGAAGTGCTTTGGGAGACTAGTCAAGGATCATAGCACCTCCACCTTACTTGTCACCCTAGACCCACTTCAATTTGCTTACCACCCCAGTAGGTCCACAGACGATGCAATCGCCATCACACTGCACACTGCCCTATCCCATCTGGACAAGAGGAATACATATGTAAGAATGCTGTTAATTGACTATTGCTCAGCATTCAACACCATAGTACCCTCCAAGCTCATCATTAAGCTTGAGGCCCTGGGTCTCAACCCCGTCCTGTGCAATTGGGTCCTGGACTTCCTGATGGGCCACCCCCAGGTGGCGAAGGTAGGAAACTGGGGCCCCACAAGGGTGCGTGCTCAGCCCCCTCCTATACTCACTGTTCACCCATGACTGCGTGGCCATGCACACCTCCAACTCAATCATCAAGTTTTCAGACAACACAACAGTAGTAGGCTGGATTACCTACAACAATGAGTCAGCCTACAGGGAGGAGATGAGGGCTCTCAGAGTGTGGTGTCAGGAAAATAACCTCTCACTCAATGTCAACAAAACAAAGGAGATGATCGTGGACTTCAGGAAACAGCAGAAGGAGCACCCCCCTATCCACATCGACGGGACAGCAGTGGAGAGAGTGGAAAGTTATACATATCATTGACAAGGGTGAAATGGTCCACCCACACAGACAGTGTGGTGAAGAAGGCGCAACGGCGCCTCTTCAACCTCAGCAGGCTGAAGAAATGTGGTTTGTCACCTAAAACCCTCACGAACGTTTACAGATGCACAATTGAGAGCATCCTGTCGGGCTGTATCACCGCCTGGTACAGCAACTGCACCGCCCACAACTGCAGGGCTCTCCAGAGGGTGGTGCGGTCTGCACAACACATCACCGGGGACAAACTACCTGCCCTCCAGGACACCTACAGCACCCGATGTCATCAAGGACAAGAACCACCCGAGCCACTGCCTGTTCACCCCGCTACCATCCAGAAGGCGAGGTCAGAACAGGTGCATCAAAGCTGGGACCGAGAGACTGAAAAACTGTTTCTATCTCAAGGCCATCAGACTGTTAAACAGCCATCACTAGCACAGAGTGGCTGCTGCCTACATACAGACTTGAAATCATTGGCCACTTTAACAAATGGAACACTAGTAAAATCAAATCAAATTGTATTTGTCACATGCGCCAAATACAACAGGTAGACCTTACAGTGAAATGCTTACTTACAATCCCTTATCCAACATTGCAGTTTTAAGAAAAATACCTAAAAATATATGTTTTTTTAAAAGTAACAAATAATTAAAGAGCAGCAGTCATTAGATACAGTAGTAGCAACATTATGTACAAAATAAGTTTCAAACAATGCGAAAAACTAAACAATATTGCACGGTTTGTTAAGAGCCCATAAAACGGCAGCCATCCCCTTCAGCTCACTCTTCGTGAAATAGTCACTTTAATAATGCCACTTTAATAATGTTTACATATCTTGCATTACTCATCTCATATCTATATACTGTATTCTATGCTATCTATTGCATTTTAGCCTATGCCGCTCTGACATTGCTCATCCATATATGTATATATTCTTATTCCATCCCTTTACATAGATTTGTGTGTATTAGGTATTTGTTGTGGAATTGTTAGATATTACTTGTTAGATATAGCTGCACTTTCGGAACTAGAAGCACAAGCATTTCGCTACACTCGCAATAACATCTGCTAACCATGTGTATGTGACCAATAAAATGTGATTTGATTTGATTTGACAGCCCGCTAGGAGTTTGCCAAAAGGCACCTAAAGGACTCAGACCATGAGAAACAAGATTCTCTGGTCTGATGAAACCAAGATTGAACTCTTTGACCTGAAAGCCAAGCGTCAAGTCTGGAGGAAACCTGGCACCATCCCTACAATAAAGCATGGTGGTGGCAGCATCATGCTAGGGGATGTTTTTCACCGGCAGGGACTAGGAGACTAGACAGGATCGAGGGAAAGAAGAACGGAGCAAAGTACAGAGAGATCCTTGATGAAAACGTGTTCCAGAGTGCTCAGGACCTCAGACTGGGGCGAAGGTTCACCTTCCAATAGGACAACGACCCTAAGCACACAGCCAAGACAATGCAGGAGTGGCTTCAGGACAAGTCTCTGAATGTCCTTGAGTGGCCCAGCCAGAGCCCGGACTTGAACCCGATCTAACATCTCTGGAGAGACCTACAAATAGCTGTGCAGCGACGCTCCTCATCCAACCTGACAGAGCTTGAGAGGTTCTGCAGAGAAGATTGTGAGAACCTCCCCAAATACAGGTGTGCCAAGCTTGTAGAGTCATACCCAAGAAGTCTTGAAGCTGTAATCGCTGCCAAAGGTGCTTCAACAAAGTACCGAGTAAAGGGTCTGAATACTTATATAAATGTAATATTTAAGTTTAAAACATTTTATACATTTGTAAACATTTCTAAAACCTGTTTTTGCTTTGTCATTATGGGGTATTGTGTGTAGATTGATGAGGGGAAAAAACGATTTAATACATTTTAGAATAAGGCTGTAGTGTAATAAAATGTGGAAAAAGTCAAGGGGTCTGAGTACTTTCTGAATACACTGTACAGTAGGTACATATAAACCAGGATATGTATTTGTTGATTCTATTTATGCCATAATTTCAAGCCCCGTACTTGGCCAGCTCAAGTAAAATATGAGGTCAGTTTATTTTAAAACAGCCTCCGTTTCAATCTCGTTTCAGCCGTCACAAGGATCGAGCTCACCCCACCACATTCTGCAACAGCAACCAGATAAACAAATAACATTCCCCAGCCTCTCTGTTTCGCCCTGAGCAAGTCCTCATTCAAATATAAACCCAACCTATTTATTGAAGGCGATTAGAGTTTTAATAACCATGAGAGGAGAAAGATTGTGGATTGCCTAGTCAAAACATTTATACTGCTCTCAGAAAAATTGGGTTGGTTTTTGCTAGAGGTCAGTGGAGACAGCGAAGCTTTATTTTTGTCGACAGCCAGCCACCCCTGTTGCTCCAACTCCTCCCCATCCTAGCCCAGAGCAGAGGCTGTACAGAACAAGCATTTAGCTGAAGTCCATTTGGACTGACCCTGTGGTTGAGTGACTGACTCATACACACAACCAAATGGACAGGAGTGTTTGTGCTGGGTGATGCTGATGCGTATTGGTGGGAGGCAGAGAGGGTACCTGGACAATGTCATCCTTGTGTACAACCTTGCTGGCCCGAACGGGCCTGGTGCAAAATCCCACCTGAGTCATTAAGATTATCATCTTAATATTGTGAACCATTCAGTATAGGAGCAAGCATCACTATCTTTTTTTTACAGACAAGGACACTAACTACCATGCTACAGTAACTCTGTGTGGAACAGATTACATAAAGTAGATGCTTGCCAGCTGTGGGTGACACATGATAGGATCTTCTGTGGTGTTAAATGTGTGTGAATGTTTACACTTACTTTGATGTTTTGTGTCATATAATGATGTAATAATTTAAATAACCATTCATCGTCATTACAATGGCAATATGGTCATTACTTATGAGACTCTTAGATAAGTTGATGGAAGGCTAATTGGCAATGAACGAATGCAGAATGGCTTCACTGTAATGTTCGTCACGGTTCAAATACATTGCACAATATCAAATAAATGTTGCCCTCGGAAAATGTCTTTGTCAATAATGGTAATGCACTCTACACATGGAAAATAGTACATGATGAAAAGAGTTGGACCACATTGACCACATTTTGAATATGGAACAAAGCACACAACATTTTTTAGTTTTTCGATTATAAAACAAGGAATATACACTTAGTGTACAAAACATTATGAACACCTGGTCTTTCCATGACATGGACTGACCAGGTGAATCCAGGTGAAATCTATGATCCTTCATTGATGTCACTTGTTAAATCCACTTCAATCAGGGTAGATGAAGGGGAGGAGACGGGTTAAAGAAGGATTTTTAGACCTTGAGACAACTGAGACATGTATTGTGTATGTGTATTATTCAGAAGGTGAATGGGCAAGACAAAAGATTTAAGTACCTTTGAACAGGGTATGGTAGTAGGTGCTAGGCACACTGGTTTGTGTCAAGAACTGCAACGTTGCTGGGTTTTTCACACTCAACAGTTTCCTGTGTGTATCAAGAATGGTCGACCACCCAAAGGACATCCAGCCAACTTCACACAACTGTGGGAAGCATTGGAGTCAACATGGGCCAGCATTCCTGTGGAATGTTTTGACACCTTGTAGAGTCCATGCCCCAATGAATTGAGGCTGTGCAACTAAATATATATATTTTTATAATTGAACTTTTATTTAACTAGGCAAGTCAGTTAAGAACAAATTCTTATTTACAACAACGGCCTATCGGGGAACAGTGTGTTAACTGCCTTGTTCAGGGGCAGAACGACAGATTTTTACCTTGGGGATTCGATCCAGCAACCTTTCGGTTACTGGCCCAACACCCTAACCACTAGGCTACCTGCCACCCCTTATTGGGAAGGTGTTTTTAATGTTTTGTACACTCAGTGTAATGTATTTTGTTATTCACCACAGTTCCTGTGAACAGTATCTGTAACTGTTCATATGTTTTCCACTGTTTAAGCTTGGATTGTTAGAATGTGCCATAGAGCCATGCTTCTACTGGCCATATTGTGTTCAGTATCAGTGGTGACGCTGGTCAGACAAAAGGAGAGAATGACGTGTTGTGTAGACAGGAAATACAGTAGCTGGTTCTTCTGGCCATTAGCTGAGCGCATGCTGCTATGCTGCTATTGGTCACTGTGACAGGGAAGATGGAGAGCCAGTTCTGTTGACTTAATGATAAGGATCTTGCTATTTGCCACATTGCTGTTCAGACCTGTTGCACCATGTGAAGGAGACCCAAAAAGGAAAGATTGTACATATTTTTATGAAGGATTTTACACAGAACTTTTTGTATAACAATTGATCTGACTGTGTTTTGGCTTTTCATGTTGATTAAAGGTTTGCCAGTATACAGTACCAGTCAAAGGTTTGGACACACCTACTCATTCAAGGGTTTTTATTTATTTGTATTATTTTCTACATTGTAGAATAACGGTGAAGACATCAAAACGATTAAATAACACATATGGAATCATGTAGTAACCAAGAAAGTTTTAAACAAATCAAAATAGTTTTATATTTGAGATTCTTCAAAGTAGCCACCCTTTGCCTTGATGACAGCTTTGCACACTCTTGGCATTCTCTCCACCAGCTTCATGAGGTAGTCACCTAGAATGCATTTCAATTAACAGGTGTGCCTTGTTAAGGAGATGAGAAGCAGGTACAGGGAGTGAAGGTTTAATAACTGACGGACATAAAACAGAACAGGGACAGCGTCTGGACAGGAACACATAACAACAATTAATGCGGACACAGGGAACACCACCGAGGAACAGACAGATATACAAGGGCAATCAACCACGTGAAGGAGTCCAGGTGAGTCCAATGAGGGCTGCTGTGCATAATGATGGTGACAGGTGCGTATAAAGACGGGTAGCCTGGTGCTCTCAAGTGCCAGGGGGGGGGGAGCGGGAGCAGGCATGACAAATTTGTATTTGAGCCAATCAGTTGTGTTGTGACAAGGTAGGAGTGGTATACAGAAGATAGCCCTACTTGGTAAAAGACCAAGTCCATTTTATGGCAAGAACAGCTCAAATAAGCAAAGAGAAACAACAGTCCATCATTACTTTACGGCATGAAGGTCAGTCAATACATTTCGAGAACCTTCAAAGTTTCTTCAAAGTACAGTCGCAAAAACCATCAAGCGCTATCATGAAACTGGCTCTCATGAGTTCCGCCACAGGAAAGGAAGACCAAGAGTTACCTCTGCTGCAGTTCATTAGAGTTACCAGCCTCAGAAATTGCAGCTGAAATAAATGCTTCACAGAGTTCAAGTAACAGACACATCTCAAGATCAACTGTTCAGAGGAGACTGCGTGAATCAGGCCTTCATGGTTGAATTGCTGCAAAGAAACCACTACTAAAGGACACCAATAAGAAGAAGAGTCTTGCTTGGCCCAAGAAACACGAGCAATGGACATTAGACCGGTGGAAATCTGTCCTTTGGTCTGATGAGTCCAAATTTCAGATTTTTGGTTCCAACCAAAAAACGCAGAGCAGGTGAACGGATGATCTCCGCATGTGTGGTTCCCACCATGAAGCATGGAGGAGAAGGTGTGATGGTGTGTGTGGGGGGGGGGGGGGGCTTTGCTGGTGACACTGTCTGTGATTTATTTTGAATTCAAGGCACACTTAACCAGCATGGCTACCACAGCATTATGCTGTCATCCATCTGGTTTGCACTTAGTGAGACTATCATTTGTTTTTCAACAGTACAATGACCCAACACACCTCCATGCTGTGTAAGGGCTTAGAGGGAGAGTGATGGAGTGCTGCATCAGATGACCTGGCCTCCACAATCACCCGACCTCAACCCAATTGAGATGGTTAGGGATGAGTTGGACCGCAGAGTGAAGGAAAAGCAGCCAACAAGTACTCAGCATATGTGGGAACTCCTTCAAGACTGTAGGAAAAGCATTCCTGGTGAAGCTGGTTGAGAGTATGCCAAGAGTGTACAAATGGTGGCTATTTTTAAGAATCTATATTTTGATTTGTTTAACAGTTTTTTGCTTACCTCATGATTCCATATGTGTTATTTCATAGTGTTGATGTCTCCACTATTATTCTACAATGTAGAAGATAGTCAAAATAAAGAAAACCCCTTGAATGAGTAGGTGTGTCCAAACTTTTGACTGGTACTGTATATACAAAAGTATGTGGACAACCCATAAAATTTGTGGATTCGGCTATTTCAGCCACATCCGTTGCTGACAGGTGTATAAAATCGATCACAAAGCCATGCAATCTTCATAGACAAACATTTGCAGTAGAATGGCCATACTGAAGAGCTCAGTGACGTTCAACGTGGCACCATCATTGGATGACACCTTTCCATCAAGTCAGTTCGTCAAAGTTCTGACCTGCTAGAGCTGCCCCGGGGAACTGTAAGTGCTGTTAATGTGAAGTGGAAACGTGTAGGAGCAACAACGGCCACACAAGGTCACAGAACGGGACCACCGAGTGCTGAAGTGCGTAGCGTGTAAAAATTGCCTGTCCTTGGTTGCAACACTCACTATCGAGCTCCAAACTGCCTTTGGAAGCAACGACAGCACAAGAACTGTTCGTCGGGATCTTCATGAAATGGGTTTCCATGCCCAGCAGCCGCACACAAGCCTAAGATCACCATGCGCAATGCCAAGCGTTGGCTAGAGTGATGAATCACTCTACACCATCCAGGTTTGGCGGATGCCAGGAGAACGCTACCTGCCTCAATGCATAGTACCAACTGTAAAGTTTGGTGGAGGAGGAATAACGGTCTAGGGCTTTTTTCGTGGTTCGGGCTAGGCCCCTTAGTTCCAGTGAAGGGAAATCTTAACACATTCTAGACAATTCTGTGCTTCTTTGTGGCAACAGTTTGGGGAAGGGCCTTTCCTGTTTCAGCGTAACAATGCCCCTGTGCACAAAGTGAGGTCCATACATAAATGGTTTGTCAAGATCGATGTGGAAAAATTTTACTGGCCTGCACAGAGCCCTGACCTTAACCCCATCAAACACCTTTGGGATGAATTGGAGCGCCAACTGCGAGCCAGGCTTAATTGCCAAACATCAGTGCCCGACCTCACTAATGCTCTTGTGGCTGAATGGAAGCAAGATATATATATATATATATATATATATATATATATACAGTGGGGAGAACAAGTATTTGATACACTGCCGATTTTGCAGATTTTCCTACTTACAAAGCATGTAGAGGTCTGTAATTTTTATCATAGGTACACTTCAACTGTGAGAGACGGAATCTAAAACAAAAATCCCGAAAATCACATTGTATGATTTTTAAGTAATTAATTAGCATTTTATTGCATGACATAAGTATTTGATACATCAGAAAAGCAGAACTTAATATTTGGTACAGAATCCTTTGTTTGCAATTACAGAGATCATACGTTTCCTGTAGTTCTTGACCAGGTTTGCACACACTGCAGCAGGGATTTTGGCCCACTCCTCCATACAGACCTTCTCCAGATCCTTCAGGTTTCGGGGCTGTCGCTGGGCAATACGGACTTTCAGCTCCCTCCAAAGATTTTCTATTGGGTTCAGGTCTGGAGACTGGCTAGGCCACTCCAGGACCTTGAGATACTTCTTACGGAGCCACTCCTTAGTTGCCCTGGCTGTGTGTTTCGGGTCGTTGTCATGCTGGAAGACCCAGCCACGACCCATCATCAATGCTCTTACTGAGGGAAGGAGGTTGTTGGCTAAGATCTCGCAATACATGGCCCCATCCATCCTCCCCTCAATACGGTGCAGTCGTCCTGTCCCCTTTGCAGAAAAGCATCCCCAAAGAATGATGTTTCCACCTCCATGCTTCACGGTTGGGATGGTGTTCTTGGGGTTGTACTCATCCTTCTTCTTCCTCCAAACACGGCGAGTGGAGTTTAGACCAAAAAGCTCTATTTTTGAATCATCAGACCACATGACCTTCTCCCATTCCTCCTCTGGATCATCCAGATGGTCATTGGCAAACTTCAGACGGGCCTGGACATGCGCCTGCTTGAGCAGGGGGACCTTGTGTGCGCTGCAGGATTTTAATCCATGACGGCGTAGTGTGTTACTAATGGTTTTCTTTGAGACTGTGGTCCCAGCTCTCTTCAGGTCATTGACCAGGTCCTGCCGTGTAGTTCTGGGCTGATCCCTCACCTTCCTCATGATCATTGATGCCCCACGAGGTGAGATCTTGCATGGAGCCCCAGACCGAGGGTGATTGACCATCATCTTGAACTTCTTCTATTTTCTTCTATTTTCTAATAATTGCGCCAACAGTTGTTGCCTTCTCACCAAGCTGCTTGCCTATTGTCCTGTAGCCCATCCCAGCCTTGTGCAGGTCTACAATTTTATCCCTGATGTCCTTACACAGCTCTCTGGTCTTGGCCATTGTGGAGAGGTTGGAGTCTGTTTGATTGAGTGTGTGGACAGGTGTCTTTTATACAGGTAACGAGTTCAAACAGGTGCAGTTAATACAGGTAATGAGTGGAGAACAGGAGGGCTTCTTAAAGAAAAACTAACAGGTCTGTGAGAGCCGGAATTCTTACTGGTTGGTAGGTGATCAAATACTTATGTCATGCAATAAAATGCAAATGAATTACTTAAAAATCATACAATGTGATTTTCTGGATTTTTGTTTTAGATTCCGTCTCTCACAGTTGAAGTGTACCTATGATAAAAATTACAGACCTCTACATGCTTTGTAAGTAGGAAAACCTGCAAAATCGGCAGTGTATCAAATACTTGTTCTCCCCACTGTATATATATATATATATATATATATTTATATGATTTATCTTGGCCAGGTCGCAGTTGTAAATGAGAACGTGTTCTCAACTAGCTTACCTGGTTAAATAAAGGTGAAATAAAATAAATAATAAATAAATAAATATATATATATATATTCCATCGTGGCCACTTCATCCCCACTTGGCTCAATGGGCTGCAGTATGTCCGACAGGTAGTGTAAGAATAGGCCAGTTTTGTGCTCTGTTTATTGTTTCCAGTGGTGTAATGTACTTAAAAGTATTTCTACTTAAGTAATTTTTTGGGTTATCCGTACTTTACTGTTTATATTTTTGACTACTTTTACTCCACTACATTCCTAAAGAAAATAATGTACTTTCTACCCCATACATTTTCCCTGCCCCTAAAAGTACTCGTTACATTTTGAATGCTTAAAGAGAAAATCCCTGGTCATACATACTGTATCTGATCTGGTGGACTCACTCAACACAATTGCTTTGTTTGTAAATTATGTCTGAGTGTTGTAGTGTGCCCCTGGCTATCCGTAAATTGCAAAAACAAGAAAATCGTGCTGTCTGGTTTGCTTAATAAAGGAATTTGAAATGATCTTTACTTTTACTTTTGCTTTTAATACTTAAGTATATTTTAGCAATTACATTTACTTTTGATACTTAAGTATTTTTAAAACCAATACTTACTTTTATTCAAGTAGGATTTTACTGGGTGACTTTCACTTTTACTTGAGTCATTTTCTATTAAGGTATCTTTACTTTTACTCAAGCATGACAATTTGGTATTTTTTCCACCACTGATTGTGTGCGTTTGAAATGGTTGGCCACAAAAGCGAGCTTTGTCTTTAACACTTTTATCGATCAGAGCTATCTCCTTTGTTGTATGAGATTGCGTGATCCACACTTCCACATCAAATACATGTTTTTTGGAATTATTCAATGTATTCTGCCTTTAAAGCTCAGTAGTGGAATGTTTGTGAAATCGAATGCCCCTATCTGCTCCATCAAAGAACTGGAGTGCCATGGTTTCATGGCTCTGCATTCTTGCTTTGGTGATTTATTATTGTACGTCCTGTAAATTATTAACAGATCCTGTAACATGGTGGAGGGGGGGGGGATTTATGTTGAGTGAGAACAAAGCAGTTTCTCCTTGAGGTCAAGTGGTTGGATGAATGCCTGCTTGCTTGGGGAATGTAATGACAAGTCACAAACATGACATGTTCGGACTTTAAGAGCAGCACCATGTTCGTTACAGATGTAGGATCTTAATTTGATCACTCACATTTCTCAAGGACTTCCATTCAAAGAAGTATCATTACCAGGCTTAGTGTGAGACTGAACATTTCAATGTGTTTCAAAACAGGTTTTCTTCAAAGTGTTTTGTTTATTACAGTTGAGGCCAGTTCTCACTTATGCATGACAACTGTGAGGCTCAATTGCTTCAGTTGATCAGTTTCACATTGTGTTGTTGTGGAGCACAGGGAATAAAGTTGAGGTTTTTTGATGAGGAGTTTCAGACAAGCTTTAAATGTGACCAGACAATTCACTTTGACTGTTGTGGTCTTGTTTCAGTAGAAGCCATTTTGAAGCTGTTCCACGGTTATCTAATTATTTCATTTTCAGAATATTGACATGAATGGGAATTCCTTTTCTAGTAATTACATTTCTAAGCTCTCCTCTCAGCCAGCAGGGAACTGAGAGAAGGCAAGGCAAGGCAGCAGGGTGAAGACAAGACGCCGTCAGTACAGGCTGGAATGGCGTGAGATGTCAGGGTACACAGTAGTTGAGGCCAAATTAAGGCAAGGTAGATAAGGCTGTAGATCATTGCTTGTGTGTTTTCATTTGCTGAAAGCATGTCAGAAACGTACAGTATGTGTATAAATAGTTATAGAAATATTTTACATATATTTTTTGATGGTTTGATGGAATTTTTAAGCAGATTTCAGTTCCGAACTGCCTCCATTCCCTGCATGTTCGTATCTCTGGGGACCTAGTACTGTACCAGGCGGAGCTCCTTCTGGGGTGTGGCCGGTGCTTGATGCCAGAGATATGGGCTAGTAGGTGAGGTGTTTCAAGAGTCAAGGAGGGGAGGTCACATGACAGCATTGATGTGGTTGACCTCTGACCCCTGGGCTCTTGAGGCGGGCGGGGAGCCTATCAGCCCCCTGCAGTATATGTCCATACAGGGCTGTGACCTGAAACCAAAGACCCGTAATGGCCGACAGTCTTCATCAAGCTTCTCCATAAATGTCCATCCACACACACATGGGGCCTCTTGTTCAAACAACGGAGCTTAACAGAGCCCAGCTTCTCTCAAGACATAACATACTGCCATGGATTTAAACCATTCTTCTTCTGACAAAAACAAACTTAACAGCTTTTTGAAGTAAAGGATTAAGCAAGACAAGGCAGCCTATGTGGCAGGCACACAAAAGTAGTGTACTTTGCATTTTGAGACATAGCTAGGTCCTGAATACCATCTGAAGTGTAGGGCACATCTTTCTTGAGAAATGGTACACTCATTATGATGATTACCATGGAAACTGTTAAATATCATCCACATCATCCTGTCCGAGCAGTGTTATAACTAAACCAGGCTTATTTTACTGTGCCTTAGGTCAACACACAACCCTGACTTGGATAATACGTACTTGAGTGTCTGTACTTAAAAAAATATGACATGGCCCATACTTTACAGGATGCAGGATTTACACTGATTTACAGTGTTTAAAGTGCACAACTAGATGCTAGAAATACATGTAATTTGTATTTTTTGAAAGTCTTTATTAATTTGATCCAGATTCTCAGACTTATTAGAAAACCATTGTTATTCCTAAAATTCCAGTTTCTTTCACACCGAGTTATGTATAGATTTAACAGTTTAGCCCACAGAGATTATTTTATTTTGTCTATAGAATATTCAGTAGATTTCACATTTACATAAATGTGGGTAGACAGGGTATGTTATTTATAATGTACTTAACACACCCCTTTTACCCACCAATGGACTCCCCTCAAACAGACACGTTGGTACACTGACTCTAGCCAGTTGACTATAACTACACAACCACACAATCACACTGACTATAGCCAAAGGGTTGGAAGCTCTTTCCATAACAACTTTCAGAAAATAAACTCTTATCCTCAAAAAGTGCTTCTTGTGAATCACACATGCACACTCAACTCAAACAAACATCAAACCAATTTTACAGCGGAATGATGTCATTCAGGTTGCGGTTTCCAAAGTTCCACTCGAAAACCTTGTGAATATTCTAAACGGCTACCATGTCATGCTGGGAGTTATTCTTCTCCTCTTCACCCTGCCTGATTTATGACACATCATTTCTACCATACCATTAGGACCTATATATTTGGTTTGATGACACTAAATAGCTATGTCTTGAGCAACACAACAGGCCCCAGGCAACAGAGCAGCAGAGCACAACTCTGTGAACGCAGGCCGCTTTTAAATTCCCCCAGTGACCAAGGCTCTGTTCTGTTCCCCCAGCGAAGTGACCAATGCTCTGTTCAATTCCCCCAGCGACCAAGGCTCTGTTCTGTTCCCCCAGCGAAGTGACCAATGCTCTGTTCAATTCCCCCAGTGTCCAAGGCTCTGTTCAGTTCCACCAGTGACCAAGGCTCTGTTCAGTTCCCCCAGTGTCCAAGGCTCTGTTCAGTTCCGCCAGTGTCCAAGGCTCTGTTCAGTTCCGCCAGTGACCAAGGCTCTGTTCAGTTCCCCCAGTGTCCAAGGCTCTGTTCAGTTCCCCCAGTGACCAAGGCTCTGTTCAGTTCCGCCAGTGACCAAGGCTCTGTTCAGTTCCCCCTGTGACCAAGGCTCTGTTCAGGTCCCCCCAGTGTCCAAGGCTCTGTTCAATTACCCCTGTGACCAAGGCTCTGTTCAGTTCCCCCTGTGACCAAGGCTCTGTTCAGTTCCCCCCAGTGACCAAGGCTCTGTTCAGTTCCCCCCAGTGACCATGGCTCTGTTCAGTTCCCCCAGTGACCAAGACTGTTCCAGAAAAAGAGCTAACTTTGATGAACAGTCTGATATAGCTTGAGATTTTCTGGATCCTTAAGAAAGCTAAAGTTGAATATGGGCTGTTGGTTTTCGGTTCAATAACAACACAACACACCTCTCCAGGCCATCACTCTCCCATTGGGGGATTCATGCAAAATCCCCCCCAGGGTGGGAAGGGTCAACCTAGGGGAATGTACAGGGAATTTACCCCTGGTGTGCAGTTTTAGCCAAGCTAGATAGCATAGCCAAGGGACATTTTTGTATAACAATTGATCTGACAGTGTTTTGGCTTTTCATGTTGATTAAAGGTTTGCCAGTATACAGTACCAGTCAAATGTTTGGACATCTACTCATTCAAGGGTTTTTATTTATTTATACTTTTTTCTACATTGTAGAATAACGGTGAAGACATCAAAACTATGAAATAACACAAATGGAATCATGTGGTAACCAAAAAAGTGTTAAACAAATGTCACGCCCTGACCTTAGTTATCTATTTTTTCTGTTTTATTTTGGTCACGTTAGGGTTTGACGAGGGTGGGTATGCTTGTTTGTCCTGTCTAGGGTTTTTGTATGTCTAGGGGTGTTTGTTAGTCTAGGCATATTGTAGGTCTATGGTGGCCTGAATTGGTTCCCAATCAGAGACAGCTGTTTATCGTTGTCTCTGATTGGGGATCCTATTTAGGTTGCCATTTTCCATTTTGGTTTTGGTGGTTATTGTATATATGTAGTTGCATGTCAGCACTCGTGTCTTATAGCGTTCATGTTTGTTTTGTTATTTTGATAGTTTGTTTAGTGTTCTTCGTATAAATAAAGAAGAATGTATTCAAATCACGCTGTGCCTTGGTCTCATCATTATGACTAACGTGACAACAAATCAAAATAGATTTATATTTGAGATCCTTAAAAGTAGCCACCCGTTGCCTTGATGACAGCTTTGCACACTCTTGGCATTCTGTCCACCAGCTTCATGAGGTAGTCACCTGGAATGCATTTCAATCAACATGTGTGCCTTGTTAAAAATTTATTTGTGAAATTTCTTTCCTTCTTAATGTGTTTGACTAATCAGATGTGTTGTGACAAGGTAGGGGTGGAATACAGAAGATAGCCCGGAAAATGTCAAGAACTTTGAAAGTTTCTTCAAGTGCAGTCGCAAAAACCATCAAGCGCTGTGATGAAACTGGCTCTCATGAGGACAGCCACAGGAAAGGAAGACCCAGAGTTACCACTGCTGCAGAGGATACATTCATTAGAGTTACCAGCCTCAGAAATTGCAGCCAAAATAAATGCTTCACTGAATTCAAGTAACAGACACATCTCAACATCAACTGTTCAGAGGAGACTAAGTGAATCAGGTCTTCATGGTCGAATTGCTGCAAAGAAACCACTACTAAAGGACACCAATAAGAAGAAGAGACTTGCTTGGGCCAAGAAACATGAGCAATGGACATTAGACCGGTGGAAATCTGTCCTTTGGTCTGATGAGTCCAAATTTTAGATTTTTGGTTCCAACCACCGTGTCTTTGTGACACTGTCAATGATTTATTTAGAATTCAAGGGACACTTAACCAGCATGGCTACCACAGCATTCTGCAGCAATACGCCATCCCATATGGTTTGTGCTTAGTGTGACTATCATTTGTTTTTCAACAGGACAATGACACAACACACCCCCAGGCTGTGTAAGGGCTATTTGTCCAAGACGGAGAGTGATGGAGTGCTGCATCAGATGACCTGGCCTCCACAATCACCCGACCTCAACCCAATTGAGATGGTTTAGGATGAGTTGGACCGCAGAGTGATGGAAAAGCAGCCAACAAGTGCTCTGCATATGTGGGAACTCCTTCAAGACAGTTGGAAAAGCATTCCTGGTGAAGCTGGTGGAGAGAATGCCAAGAGTGTGCAAAGCTATCATCAAGGCAAAGGGTGGCTACTTTGAAGAATCTAAAATCGAAAGTATATTTTGATGTTTAACACTTTTTTGCTTACTACATGATTCTATATGTGTTATTTCATAGTTTTGATGTCTTCACTATTATTCTACAACGTAGAAAATAGTCAAAATAAAGAAAACCCCTTGAACGAGTAGGTGTGTCCAAACTTTTGACTGCTCCTGTACATATATGTGTGCTACCACAGGAGGCTAGTTGAACAATTGCTATAGGACTATTCAGCCCCTCTAGCTTTCCATCTGACCAACAGGTCAACCTTGTCTCTGTGTCCAGACACCCAGGGTCTACTGAGCTCTCCCAGGCCCCCTGGATGGACACACAGCCCCCAGCCCCCAGCCCCCAGCCCCTGGACTGGTGAGAGGTAATGCAAAGTGACTGATCAAAAACAGCACTCTGGTGTGGTTTGGGTATCCTCCACACAGAACAGAGCAGCAGAGGGGAAGGGCCTTCTGCAGCCATCTTGACTTGCTGTCTCTGGCCTTGGGCATGGGTTTCACTTAAAAGACCCACAAAAATGAGAAGAACAAAATTAACAAAGGACTTTGAGACGTTTGTGTTCTTGTAACCAACTTCACAAGCACAAGGTTGCTGATCAGTTTAGAGTAGATATATACTGAACAATAATATAACTCAACATGCAACGATTTCAAAGATTTTAATAAGTTACAGTTCATATAAGGAAATCAGTCAATTGAAGTAAATAAATTAGGCCCTAATCTATGGATTTCACATGACTGGGAATACAGATGTGCATCTGTTGGGCACAGATACAGTACCTTAAAAAAAGGTAGGGGCGTGTATCAGAAAACCAGTCAGTAACTGGTGTGACCACCATTTGCCTCATGCAGCGTGACACATCTCCTTAGCATAAAGTTAATCAGGCTGTTGATTGTAGCTTGTGGAATGTTGTCCCACTCCTCTTCAGGAATGTTGTCCCACTCCTCTTCAATGGCTGTGCGAAGTTGCTGGATGTTGGCGGGAACAGGAACATTGTCGTACACGTCAATCCAAAGTGTCCTAAACATGCTCAATGGGTGGCATTTCTGGTGTGTGCAGACAATGAAAGAACTGGGACATTTTTAGCTTCCAGGAATTGTGTACAGATCCTTGCGACATGGGGCCGCGCATTATCATGCTGAAACATAAAGTGATGGCGATGGATGAATGAAACGACAGTGGGCCTCAGGATCTCATCACGGTATCTATGTGCAATCAAATTGCCATTGATAAAATGCAATTGTGTTTGTTTTCTGTAGCTTATGCCTGTCCATACCATAACCCCACCGCCACCATGGGGCACTCTGTTCACAACATTGACATCAGCAAACCGCTCGCACACACACACAAAACGCCATGCACATGGTCTGAGGTTGTGAGGCAGGTTGGACGTACTTCCAAATTCTCTAAAATGACATTGGAGGCGACTTCTGGTAAAGAAATTAACATTAAATTCTCTGGCAACAGCTCTGGTGGACATGTCTGCAGTCAGCATGCCAATTGCACAGTTCCTAAAAACTTGAGACATCTGTAGCATTGTGCTGTGTGACAAAACTGCACATTTTAGAGTGGCCTTTTATTGCCACCAGTACAAGGTGCAGCTGTGTAATGATCATGCTATTTAGTCAGCTTCTTGATATGCCACACCTGTCAGGTGGATGGATTATCTTGGCGAAAGAAAAATGCTCACTAACAGGGATATAAACAATTTGTGCACAAAATTTGACAGAAATAAGCTTTTTGTGTGTGAAACATTTCTGGGATCTTTTATTTCAGCTCATAAACATGGAAACCAACACTTTACTTGTTGCGTTTATTTTTGTTTAGTGTAGTTACAACACCTGTTGTTACTGCTGAATACCACATGTGGGTAAAGTGACTACAATGTTTCACTGTATTGAGTATGTGGGATGACCTTGATGTGACCTGTGATCAGAGTGAACCAGAGGCGACAGCTAAATGTCAGGACTGATTGTGGCTGTCTGTCTGACTCTGAGACTGGATCCCCTCCCTGCAACTAATAATAAGTCACGGAAGGACTGTGCATGATGTAACACTGCAGTCAAGGGCTGCCAGAGAGACTAAAATTAAATGAAGGCTTTTTTAAATAATGCCCTTGACCAAAATATCAAGAATTCTCTGATCTGCTGCCGTTTCACTGTCTGGTAGTCACTCACTCACTCAGTCACCCAGCCACCCACACACACACACATCCTGACACACACACACACACCCTGACACACACCCTGACACACACCCTGACACACACACACACACACACACACACACACACACACACACACACACACACACACACACACACACACACACACACACACACACACACACACACACACACACACACACACACACACACACACACACACACACACATGCTGTGTTCCTTTCAAACAAATCTGTAATTAGCTGACAAATTCAGGGACACCCTGGGCTTTTCTGAGCATCTCAGTGTGACCCTGTTGCCTCTGTCCTGCTGTGTGCCATGGACAGGCCTGGCTGGGTACCAGACCTGGCTTTGATCAGTAACCAGAGATGGGCCACAGCCACATCCCCAGCCCATAGAACCCAACCTGGAGGAATGTGTTGGCCTGCCACTGTGCCACCCTGCTGGGTAGGACTGACCCCTCAGAGCCTGTTGGGTTAGGGTAAGGTTAGCAGAGCAGCCCTCACCTTGTAACCCCACCAGGACAAGAGATCACGGTGTCCAGGCCGGTTCAGCTCTTCCACTATAAAATGAGAAACTCCCTACAGGGAGGTGACTCCAATAAAACCTCTTTGTTGTAGAGGACCACAAGGCTAGGGCTACATCTCACGCCCACATCAAATGCTATGACTCTGGGTCACAGGGAAACAAACCCCCCTGTTGCTGGCTGATATACCATCGCTGTTAGGAAGGAAAGAGAAAATGGGACAGACAAAATTCAGTTTTATTGGGGTGTTTGCAGAGGAGAGTATATTATTGGGAAATATCGCTTTGATGAAAATAATTTTGCAAACTGACTCAGAAATGAGGCCTTATCCTTTAAATTGCAGTGAAGTCCACAAACACTTGAAAGGAAACTCTTTAGAAGAAGAAGTGATATGGAGTGTTATGTTTTGCTCAGAAGTAGATGAGATCTCTGTTTTGTGCAGGATTGTCCCGCCAGTATTATTCTTCTTGGCATTTAATAATCCCATTGTGTTCTTTACCATCTTTGATGTAGGCTACATTCATCTAGATATTTCTTGAATTGAGTCCAGTAGCACATTCAAATTGAGATGAATGGAGAGGCATTTTAGAGTAGGGTTAATGGTTCTTCCACAATTGTCACACTTGAAAATGCCAGAATAGTCTGTTTTTTTCCCCCTGTGTTCGCTGCAATATTTGGTGGCAGTAATGTCCTCCGATGTCATTTTATTTAGTGCCCAGCTTTCAAAGCAGCCTCTCCAGGACAGGGCCTTTGAGGAGAGGTGGTCATGTCAGGTCATGTGATTATGGACAAGTGTGAATTGTTCTCACAGAGTGGCCATCTTGAAGTGTTTCAGTTGCCATGGAGATGAAAGACGAGTTTTGTATGTGGCCCTACAAGCAGTCTGGGGTTTTCTATCAAAACGTTGTCTCTTTTGGGAAAACAAGTCACAACTCTTACAATTAGTATTTCTGCAATACTTGGAAACAGATGTAATACTTGGAAACAGATGTAATACTTGGAAAATGGAGAAGAATTAGATTTGCTGAGATGAATTACGCAAAAACATTTCTCCCCTCAGTTATACTGCTTTTATTCTATTATGCCAACTATCTCAAACCGTTGTGAGATTTGATGTATGTGTGAAGATTCTGAACTCATAACCACAGCAATACACAGTTTTAGCATAAACACCATTGAACTGGAAGTACAGTAATAAGAGATGACATGACAGAAAAGAGCTAAAGAGACCAGGAAAGTAGTCGAGCAAGTGCTCTTGCCAAATAGTACTTTTTAATGATTCCTGAAATGAACGTATTGGCTCCTGCTGAGAGAGAATCAGAGGAGAGGAGGAGGTCACCATGAGGAACAAGAAGGAGAGTAAATATTTAGTTTGTATTTGTGCTATGCTGAGTCTAGCTGTCACAGCAGATGGATGAAGAGACGGGGGAAATTGCATGGCTTGGTGTGTGACTCCAGCATTACCCGGCATAAACAACTGTATGAAATGAAATATGGTTTTAATTGACGGTATAAATGTTTACGGAATAGGCTATATCCCGCCTCCATCGAATCTCTCTGTGTACATTAATGTGGATACTATTAGAAGAAAGGACAACAAGGTTTACACTGAAATGTTGATACTTTGATAATTCATTGTTTTGTTTCACACGCAAACAAACATCTCTTTGACCTTGCATCTCTTTTGAGGCTCAACATCCTCTTTTCATTGATCAGCTCCCCAAAGCAAACGAACCAGCTGAACCAGAATGGACGTGTGTCGGCTCTAGGCACCTGACACCAGCCCAATGCATTACAGTAGAGGAAATCTGCCACTGCTGACCAGTGGGTGAAAACAGAACATTGTCAGTGTTCTTTCATATTGAGGGTGATGAGATAGAGTGAGGAGAGGGACGGGGAAGGGGGGTTAGGGTGCGTCACAGGCCCCCTTGAGTCTCTCTCAAAGCTCTGCTCCACATTAGGGTGGCAGTAAATCAGGAATTGTACCGCACCCCGCCTCCTCACGCTGGGGAAACTTTCTCTCACTGAGAGGGGAGGGAGCCGCTGTGGCGTTAACATGTCACTATGGATTAGCCTTTACAGAGTTCATCTGTCTATCAGACCTCTCTACCGGGTTATATGGTTTGTATTTACTAGTCAACTGTGTATCAGATCACTATGGGTTAGACAGTGAGTTCTCTGCATCGCAGTCTCGTGAGACAATATTTTGTGCCTTGGGGTAAGGTCTTGTTCCAGTGTTTGCCCACTTGGCAAAAGCTAGTTGAATCAATGTTGTTTCTACACCATTTCAACCCCAAAAATCAATGCGATGGCATTGAATCAACGTGGGAAACTAATTGGTTTGCAAAAAAGTAATCTACTTAAGGGCATACATTTTTTTCACCCAACTGTGAACCTAAATCAAATAACTCTTTCTTTATTCTATCCCTTTCAGACACATTTACATATACACATGTCAGTACCACATCTTTCTGCGCACATTATTCCTGCTCTCCCAGTGTTGGGTTGATGTGGGCCGGGTGTAGGCAGTGGTTATTACGAGCTGGAGATTAATGTGAATACCTGGCATAGGGGGCTGGGGCAGCACCGGCTGGGGCAGAGTGATTGGGCCGGCACTGGAGCTGCAGTGAGAAGTAGTATGCAGCCAGAGGGATTAGAGGCACTGTCAGACAGAGAAAGGGCAGAGGGGGCCACAGGAAATGACCTATGTGCAGAAAGGCAGGAGGCAGTGCAGCGAGCCCAGCTGCAATACCAACCCAGCACTGGAACAAAAAAGAGGAAAGTGCAAGGTCAGTAGAGCATTGAGAGCAGGACCACAAAGAAATGAGAGAGAAAGAGATAGCAGAGGCCATCACATGGGGAGGAAAGGAAACAACTGTTCTAGGTAGAAAACAAAATAAACTACCATCTTTGAAAATAAATACATGGATTACTTATTTTTTTCCTACACTACCTTTTTAATGTCCCGGCTCAGTTCTCTTCCCTCTAGGGTATTTTCATTGAGAGAGACGAGGAAAGCCTGTGGATTTGATGTCTGTCAGACATATCCTCTTGGCTGTGTTTGGCAGGCAGGGGGTGGAAGGCAGTGGGGGCGGTTGGTGGGTGGAGGGGAGCTGCGCCTGGATGATCATTAGCCATATGTGCTTCTGGAGGAAAGACAGCTCAGACATGCATTGGATGAAGTGCAGAAGGCCCATCCTGTCCCGTGAAGTCAGAGTTTGAAAAAGAACGTGTTTTTGAATCATTGAGCTTTATTAGCGACACCAATCATTAGTCTGGTAATTGGTTCTGGCAGGAGAGATTTGCCTCACAATTAGACAAAGTTTTAACCAAAACAAATGGAGTCTGTCACAGCCTGTGAACCATCAGTAATACATATCTGATACTGGTTATGTAAAGGATCAGTGCCACTCCAATAATAGAGAACTTAAGAGACTTACTCCAGATGTATGCCTGTATCTTATTCTTCTTCATACAGTCCAATCTAAACATTCCATTCAAACACGTCATGCATGTCGAGTGAGGAGAGAGATGAGAAATACTACAAACAGCCACAAGCCAAACCAGCTATCAGCATCAAAACACAAGCCAAGAAACAAACAAATAATCAAGGGCGGACATCAAAAGGGGCATTCTGAGAGAGTGGACGATGATAGAAGCGATAATCAGATCCTTTCATGTAGGACCAGGACCCTCATGCCCTCTGCAGCTTCAAGGCTAAACGAGTCTCTCTCTCTCTCTCTCTCTCTCTCTCTCTCTCTCTCTCTCTCTCTCTCTCTCTCTCTCTCTCTCTCTCTCTCTCTCTCTCTCTCTCTCTCTCTCTCTCTCTCTCTCTCTCTCTCTCTCTCTCTCTCTCTCTCTCTCTCTCTCTCTCTCTCTCTCTCTCTCTCTCTCTCTCTCTCTCTCTCTCTCTCTCTCTCTCTCTCTCTCTCTCTCTCTCTCTCTCTCTCTCTCTCTCTACTCTCACTCTCACTCTCACTCTCTCTCTCTCACTCTCTCTCTCTCTCTCTCTCGCTCTAATGGCAGAGGATCAAATACACAATGCTCTATCCTTTCTCTACACGCCCATCAATACCCTGTCTCAAAGTAGTCCATCCAAAGCTCTGAGAATCATTACAAAATATGACTCTCTCCTTTGTGCAGGTGGTGCCCCCTGCAAAGCTCAGCATTGTAGCCATGTGCCCTCAGTCTCTCTCAGTGCACTCAGTAACCTGCCTGCACTCCTCTGGGGGGTTGGAGAGAGACAACATTCTGTGAGCAATTGAACCCTTGCCGCTTGACTATCGCCATGGAGGAACATTGTCTACCTATCAGAGTTTGGTTTGCTTTTATTTTCCTCCAGGCTGAAGTTAAGCAAATTTTCAACCGCAGTCCCTGGGAAGGTTATTAAAAACAATTACTATAACAATACAGACAATCAATGAGCAGTGAGCACATGCAGAGCAACATAGGACAAGCAACACATAGCACACAGACTGAGCAATAGCGCAAAAAGCAACAAAACAAAATACATAACCGCAACAGTGTTTCCACACCACAAGCTACAGTCAACATGGAAAGTGGCAATACACAGCAGGGGATTATGTTCACAAGTCTGATTGGCATTTAGCTGTGTCTTCATGTTTTTTGTGAAAGTGTGAAAGGTGGTACAGTTGTGTGTCTGGTGGCAGTGTGTTCGAGACATGGGAAGCTCTCACAGAGAAGGCAGATTGACTAAGAGTGCTTTTTCTTAAGGGAACTATACAGTCACCTCTCATGGCAGACCTTGTGGATCTGCTGCCATGGGTTTGGGTTTTCTGTTTAATAAAAGTACTGAGTGGAGGGAGAGTCAGGCCATTTAGGATTTTGAATACAAGACATGCGTCGGTGTATTGCACAAGATTTTTCCAACTCAGGAGCTCATGCTTTCTGAGGATGTAACAGTGATGATGGCTATTGGGCTTCCTATCAAGCACTTTGAGAGCCTGTTTGTAGACAGACTGAATAGGTTTTAATGTTGTACAGCAAGCTTGGGCCCAACTAGTCAAGCAGTATGTTAAGTGGGGGAGTATCATCGATTTGAAGTACAGTTTCGCTACCTCTGTAGTCAAACAATTTCGAATGAATCGGAAATTAGTCATGTTGAATTTGGTTATTTGAGTTACCTTTTTTACCTGTTTTTTAAAAGAGAGGTTGGAATCAAGTATGATGCCAAGGTACTTCAAATCGAATATCACCTGGAACTTCTTGATTTCTTAGGCATTTCTAAACAAAATGAAGTGTATTCATACATTTCCCTAATCCCTAGACAGACAAAATAATCTCTGATTCTTAAAATGTAGAACAAAATTCGCATTGACCCAGCACCAGCAGAGAAGTGAGTGTGGATATATTCCTAGAACAACACAGCAGCTACAACTCCATTAGCTTTCCTATATGGAAGACCGTACCATTGAAAAGAGATCTTTGTGGACTGTGCTGGACTGAGCGTGTAGGCTTTGAAATGTATTCATGAATGCAGCCCAGGATTTCTCCCCCTCGTTCTATCAACAGGGTCCAAATAATCTCCAGACCCCTTTTTTCCCGGTGCTAATCAGGCTTTCTTAAGGCCATTTAACTGGCATCTGTGCTCTGACCCCCACCCAATACAAACCAGGTGACAGAATAGAGAGAGAGGATAGAGAGAAGTGTGTGTGTTTGGGAGTATGCAAATGTGTGTGAGAGAGAGACTCATATACACACACAACCAGAGCGAGAGAGAAAAAAACTGGTGATGAGAGTGAGTGAGAGATAGATATCCCTGCTATCTGTGAAAAATCAGTATACGCCACCAACCATAGCACATTCCATTCTGTGTAACACCCTCCAACAACCTCCTCCTCAGAAATACCACAGAGGTCAATAACACAAGCAACCATTTGAAATGTCTGGCAGAGAGCTCATATCTGATCAAACATTATTTTGCAAAGAAAACATTTAAGTATTTCTTAAGTATCTCTTAAGTATCTGTCCTCACTCAGTCTGCAAACTTTTATATTTTTACCAGTCCCTTATGTTACCCCAGATAGAATCCTACCCTAGATATTATCTCTGTCAGTCTCTGTTGACCTCCCTTTAACAGGTCCTTTCTGGAGGCAGCAGTACATCTCCCTCATAGATCAGCCTGACCTGAGCAGCAGCCGGTCATTACCAGTGCTGTCTCCCTGTCCTCTCAGATAGGCTTTAACCCAGTCGGATTCCTAACCAAGATAAAGGCCGGACACGCAGCTGCACTTCATTGTAGAGTTGATGTAGACTGTTCTAAACATGATCTAATTTCCTAATGAGGCCATTGTGTGGTCAAAGATGTGCAGCTAAACTTCAGACGATCACACGTATCTCAAAGCTTTGGCCCCTACGTACAGTATCTAACAGGGCTGAGCACGACATCTACATGTGTTGCTTTATGTAATTGCTTGATAGCTGTGATCTCAATTTTGTTTTATTTAGACTACAGTGAACTGGCTGTAGAGCCAGGGCCAATGGGAGTCCTCCTGATGCTCAGCATCCTGTAGTCTAGTCAGTGAAATCGGCTTTTGTCTCTCAGATTTTTAAAACTTTATCTGCTTTCCCTCACTCCTTGATAGGGCCAAAAATGTATCCATCATAATTTGGTTAAACAAAGGTTGGCCCCAAAAAATTCAAAGCCTATGTGCAGAAACAGGTGGCACTTTATAGTGATTGACCGTTGACCGTAGGGAGCGAGTGGAGTGGTATGTGAAAGCCAGGTTAGAACAGCCATTGTTTGGCAGGTCCATTTCTGGAATGCCCCTGGTCTTTTCCACCTGTCATAGGCAGTGATTACAGAGGCAGCAGAGCAGTAATTGTGGATCACAAGTGCCACGCTGGCATGAAAGCCTTCAGGAAATCCATCCAACAAAACGACCACTAGGCTGGAATGTTGGCACCAGCCACCGGTCCCCGAATCCTTCGGGGGGGTGGGCAGGAGCCGAGGCTGTAATGATAATCTCCAGTTGGCAGGCTGAAGAGAAGTGTGAGTGCCTACGTGCTGAGGCCGTCCATCACGGACTGAAGTGCTCTGAGTCTGCTCTGTCAAACTCATGTTAAAGGGCCATGGAACCTTGGGTCCAGTCTCAAGGATCTTTCACAATAACTTTATGGTCGAGCTAGTTCAGTGTTTCTCAAACCTAATTTCTTTGATGTATCTGACCGGTCCCTCAGATACCTGACAGCAAACTATTACATTTCTAAATGTAGTTTTAATCAAAGCTGTCCTCCCTCCAAAGAGGATAATCATAGTTTGGCGCCAGTCACTGGTACAAAAATAGGTAGATAAACACTGAGCAAGGTGCTTTAATGTCATTTTAGAGGTTGGCATTCATAAGGGAAAAACTCTGAAACTGAGTTATATCCTCATCAGTGCCAACGCCAAAAATAATATTCTAGTAAGTCTCAATCATGTTATAAAGCTGTCGTTTCAAATCTTTGTACACAAGACAAAACGCTTTTATGGCCTGCTGGGAATGCAGTTCATTTCTCGTGTCTCTCTGGATGCAGCAAAGCCATGAATCTTATTGCGAACATGACACTGTTTCTGTGAGTATTGATGTAAATTCCAAAGGGAAAAGGAGTTCATGTCGGAATTCACTGTGCGCCGGGATAAAAACTCCCTGGCGATGGGACGCAACAGTTTGCAAAAATCTGGTTCCGACACAGATGAAAAAAAGATGGAGAGATGCGAAAAGAAATAGAGGGAAAGAAAAAGTAAAATCCTTCATTGACCTTAAGTAATTGAAGAGTTTCATTCCAAAACACTATATATCCATTTTCAGAAATGTTGTCAAATTCACTCTTTTTCTTTAAAGAACCTATGAAAGAGATCATGTGTTTTCCCCCCATCTAATCATGGCATGGGGTTGTTAAATGACAGACATGTATTTGTTTGAAACCTATCACTACATGGTTTCATTTCCGAGAGACAAACAATCACATTTTGTTGCAAAACTAGATATATCTGCCCCACTCTTAGAGAAAAAAGTAGCACTGCAAGGTTTTACACAAACAAATGTAACAAATATATATTTTTTTAATTCAAGAATTGTGGTCAAAAGTACTCCACTATATAGGGAATAGGGTGCCATTTGGGATGAGGTCTAACTCTAACCAAACACTATAGCATGAGGCTAGATTCATGATGTGTTGAATTTATATGTTAAATATACAGTATACGAACATTCCATTCCAGCTACACAATGGATATACACTGAGTATACCAAACATTAGGAACACCTTCCTAATATAGGGTTGCACCCCACCCTTTTGCCCTCAGAACAGCCTCAATTCATCGGGCATGGACACTAAAAGGTGTTGAAAGCGTTCCACAGCGAATATAGACTCCAATGCTTCCCACAGTTGTGGCAAGTTGGCTGGATGTCCTTTGGGCGGTAGACCATTCTAGATACACACGTGAAAATGTTGAGTGTGAAAAATCCAGCAGCGTTGCAGTTCTTGACATAAACCAGTGCGCCTGGCACCTACTTTCATACCCCGTTCAAAGGCACTTAAATCTTTTGTCTTCACCCTCTGAATGGCACACATACACAATTCTTGTCTCAAGACTTAAAAATCCTTCTTTAACCTGTCTCCTCCCCTTCATCTACACTGATTGAAGTGGATTTAACAAGTGAAATCAATAAGGGATCATAGCTTTCACCTGGATTCACCTGGTCAGTCTATGTCATGGAAAGACCAGGTGTTCTTAATGTTTTATATACTCAGTGTATAGCGTTTTGCAACAAAACCAATTCTAATACACATCAAAAATGTAATAGTAATATTATATTATATTATATAATATTATACAGTAATATTATATATACACATAAAGGTCCCCATAAGCAATCATTTCTGATGAAAAAACACAAATGTGAAAAATGTGTGGATATACCGTTTTGGAAATAAATTCTTTAATGAATCCTATGTCAAAGTCTTCATCTGTCTAACTTAACTGCAGTAAAGGGGGGTATGGCAGTATCTCAGAGCCTGCTTATATACACAACACTGCCTCAGCCTGCCCAATCAGACCCATGCCTGGTTCCTTCGTGCTGCTCTACCACCGAGGACCACTTTGAAAATGAGTTTTATGTGCTATCCTCTGGGTTCAAATGCATGTCTTGTTGATGTATGTATTATTTTTACCCATATAAAATCCAATCCAATTCAACAGCCTCTGTAGAGTTGCCTTCCGCTGTACTACCATCGATCACTCTACTCTGACCTATTGAACACAGCAGATGTCTTTTGTATTGCCTGTGTTTATTTAATAGCTATTGGATACAGTAACACAGCCTTGGCTGCAGCTGACAGCCGACTGAAACCCGCCTTTTGAAGACTAGAGTTTTCTTTAATCATTGACTGTCTTTAAACAAAGCTAGTGTGTCATCCAATGCCACACACACAAACTGTGTCAGTGGCTGGGGTTGGTGTGAGAATCATATCCAATTGATTTAGATGACTACCACACAGACATATCAGTATATATTACTAGTAGTCCCGTATGTGTGACCGGTATTCACACACATACACACATACACACATATTTGTACATATGCACAGTATTAAGTTTGGTCCCACCGTTGGTGTTTTGTGCAACAGTCCCTGGCACTCTCTCTCCCTTTGTAAGCACAGAGAGCTGAGCTGAGGGTGCTCAATCACACAAAAAAGAACCTGGCCAATGAGCCTGCCGCTGTCAATCCACAGCTCCCCCAATCTCCCTCCTCCTCCCCTCCCTCCCTTCCCCTCAGCAAAGTCACACAGGCCCTGAAAGGACAAATGTTTGTTTCCAGCAACAGAATAAATGAGAGCATCAATTTCTCTCCTCAACAAACTGACTGCACCAGGCTAGCTCCTACTCTGCCTGGGCTTGAAAGGGGAAGTAAATATTAGGACGTGCTATTTAGAACAGGCAGGAAACGTGCAGGCCATGATGGGGGCATGAGAGGGACAGATAGGCAGCATCCAGACTTGTTACACAGAGATGGGGGATTAAAAGGCATGACCATTTGCAGGAATATATTTGCTTGTTGTAATGAGATGTTGATCCAAAATGGGGGAAATATTTGCTTGTTGTAATGAGAGGTCGAGACAAAATGGCTTCCATGCTTCCCTGGGAGCGCCGAGTTGCTGGGAATTATTAGGAGCCCAGAGCGGAGAGGGTTGTGCAGGTCTAATCAGCCAAGGACTGGGTATGGAAACAAAAAGCCTTGCTCAGAATGAAGCCCCTCAGAATGAAGCCCCTGATTTCATTTCAGTCTCCCCTTAAGCCCCCTGGCTTGTTCCATCCACTCCCTAGTCTCTCCTTATTCCCCACCCCCCTCAGCAAAGACAGACCCCCTCTAGAATAACATATAGGGCCAAATTAAGATGGAGCAGCACATTTGTCATCTAGGCCCTAGTGTTCTCCTCCCAAATTAGGACAAATACTCCTCCAATACATATTGTGTTGTACTTCATCCATACCCATCCTCACCAGAGGACAAATGTCTTTCATTTGTATCTGTGCGATGTTGTTACATTGGGCGATTCAACGCAATGTTCAGACAGAAAGAAAGAGAGAGGGGGGGGGTTGCTGTGCGATCATAGGCACCTCTCTGTTAGGGCAGCTTAAAAGATCTGCCTTGAGTAGACAAAGAGCCAGTGTTTGGTTGGACCCAAACAAGATTTTAATCTTGGGCCATTGTGAGGGCAGTGAACGGAGTAATAAGAGTGTGTGCTAGCTGCTTGGTGTGCATCCAGCGTAACCAGTTTATTTGGGTTTAATTTCCAAACACTTGAAGGTATTTTAATGGACCTTAACAGTCTATTGATGCACCCATGCGTCAATCTAAGTAACATAATAAAAAAATCCCCATCAATATCTGTCAGTTTAAACTAGAGATATGTTTTTTTGTATGGGCTGCGTCTCAATCCACCACATCCGCCGATATCGGCCTTTCGCATCTGCGGTGGAAGGGGAGGAGCTACAGCAGTATTTGTCAGAACATGAGACATCCTGAAAATCTGTGTTCTCACGAAAACGTCTATAGCGTCCAAACCGTTTGGGCTACAAACTAACATGACCCCATGGTGGTAAGGGGAGACTCTCACGAACATGATGGTCCGAAGGTAACCCATACAAATGAATGGAAGTATGGAGGTCGTGTTGTGCTCTACGTCAGGACTCGTCTGAAGGTAACCCATACAAATGAATGGAAGTATGGAGGTAGTTTTGTGCTCTACGACAGGACTTGTCTGAAGGTAACCCATACAAATGAATGGAAGTATGGAGGTAGTTTTGTGCTCTACGACAGGACTCGTCTGAAGGTAACCCATACAAATGAATGGAAGTATGGAGGTAGTTTTGTGCTCTATGACAGACTCGTCTGAAGGTAACCCATACAAATGAATGGAAGTATGGAGGTCGTGTTGTGCTCCCAAGACAGGACTCGTCTGAAGGTAACCCATACAAATGAATGGAAGTATGGAGGTAGTTTTGTGCTCTACGACAGGACTCGTCTGAAGGTAACCCATACAAATGAATGGAAGTATGGAGGTCGTGTTGTGCTCTACGACAGGACTCGTCTGAAGGTAACCCATACAAATGAATGGAAGTATGGAGGTAGTTTTGTGCTCTACGACAGGACTCGTCTGAAGGTAACCCATACAAATGAATGGAAGTATGGAGGTAGTTTTGTGCTCTATGACAGGACTCGTCTGAAGGTAACCCATACAAATGAATGGAAGTATGGAGGTCGTGTTGTGCTCTACGTCAGGACTCGTCTGAAGGTAACCCATACAAATGAATGGAAGTATGGAGGTAGTTTTGTGCTCTATGACAGGACTCGTCTGAAGGTAACCCATACAAATGAATGGAAGTATGGAGGTCGTGTTGTGCTCTACGACAGGACCCGTCTGAAGGTAACCCATACAAATGAATGGAAGTATGGAGGTAGTTTTGTGCTCTATGACAGGACTCGTCTGAAGGTAACCCATACAAATGAATGGAAGTATGGAGGTCGTGTTGTGCTCTACGACAGGACTCGTCTGAAGGTAACCCATACAAATGAATGGAAGTATGGAGGTAGTTTTGTGCTCTACGACAGGACTCGTCTGAAGGTAACTCATACAAATGAATGGAAGTATGGAGGTCGTGTTGTGCTCTACGACAGGACTCGTCTGAAGGTAACCCATACAAATTAATGGAAGTATGGAGGTAGTTTTGTGCTCTACGACAGGACTCGTCTGAAGGTAACCCATACAAATGAATGGAAGTATGGAGGTAGTTTTGTGCTCTACGACAGGACTCGTCTGAAGGTAACCCATACAAATGAATGGAAGTATGGAGGTAGTTTTGTGCTCTACGACAGGACTCGTCTGAAGGTAACCCATACAAATGAATGGAAGTATGGAGGTAGTTTTGTGCTCTACGACAGGACTCGTCTGAAGGTAACCCATACAAATGAATGGAAGTATGGAGGTAGTTTTGTGCTCTATGACAGGACTCGTCTGAAGGTAACCCATACAAATGAATGGAAGTATGGAGGTAGTTTGTGCCAACAAAAATAAGGGGTTAAATATGTGTCCCAAAAACTTGAATATATATCTCCTAGATACAGTGCCTTCGGAAAATGGCCCAATCCAACAACAAAAAATTCCCCCTGGCCTGTCAGCGTATGATGATGGGTGATTGTTGATGGCTGATAGGTAGTACAATGAGTAGAAATCAATCTCATTTGCCAACAAAAGTAACGTGCGAAACAATTTCCAAATGTTTTTGGATACAAGAGAAAGTCGACAAACAGTAACTTCGAATCAGCAAAGCATATGAGAATGTCAGAACAGTTCCCACAGCAGCGGCAGTTCACCATGACTGAAGTGGTAGCAGGGAAGACTGTGGCAAGCACTGAAAGAATCAAGGTGAGTGGCGTTTTATTCCAACTTTTACTCCGCTAACCTTGGTTTAATAGGGTGGTCGGCACTCTGCTCTCCCAGTCTGTCTATGGAGAGCGCTGCTCAAAGCACTGAGTGCAATTTGTCAGCTTTACCGTTTTAAACTCTGTAAAACTTAATACGGATCACGAAAGCACAATATTTCTCGATTAAAAAAAATGGTAATACTGTTTTAAAAGAACATATCAACCACAATGCACAATTTTTACGTTTTCAGTTTTTTATCTCCCTTACAACCCTTTCAGAAAAAATCACAATCTCAAGTATTTTGAAGACAACTTATGTGAAAGAAATATCGATCCTCAAATGGAAAGCGATTGATCAGCTTTGAATCTATTTGTTTTTTTAGAGAGAGAGTGTGAGTGGGAGGTGCATCTCTGTTGATATCAAGCCCCAAGCCTGATGGAGAGGTGTGTGTGAGTGAATGTGTGAGTGGATTATGACAGAGCGGTTTGTTCAGGAAAATAAACAAAGTTCAGCACTTTAGATGTTTCTAATTGTTTTTGTATTATGTATTCTGGACTGGTCAAAACCAGTCCAGAGTTCCAGAGGTACAGAATGGCAGGCAGGCTCGAGGTCAGGGCAGGCAGAATGGTCAGGCAGGCGGGAATGGAGTCCAGAAAAACAGGCAAAGGTCAAAACCGGGAGGACTAGTAAAAGAGAATAGAAAGCAGGCGCACGGGAAAAACACGCTGGTTGACGTGAACATACAAGACGAACTGGCACAGAGAGACAGGAAACACAGGGATAAATACACCAGGGAAATAAGCAACACCTGGAGGGGGTGGAGACAATCACAAGGACAGGTGAAACAGATCAGGGCGTGACTGATTAGCCACTCATCGGCTGATCCTCACAAGGCACCTGATCTCCTCCTGCGAAATCTACATATTTTTCTCCTGTGAATGACGGGGATGAGGGCCTGTTCGGGTGTTTGGAGTAAATCTCTCTCGTCCGACTCATTAAAGAAAAATTATAAGTCCAATTCACGGTGAGTTATCGCTTTGCGGTCATAAGAGACAAAATAAGTTACAAGCAATACAAAAAACAAACAAAATAGCATGGTTGGGAGCCAAAAGGAACCTAAAGACTCTCAGACCATGAGAAACAAGATTCTCTGGTCTGATGAAACCAATATTCAACTCTTTGGCCTGAATGACAACCGTCACGTCTGGAGGAAATCTGGCACCATCCCTACGGTGAAGCATGGTGGTGGCAGCGTCGTGCTGTTGGGATGTTTTTCAGCGGCAGGGACTGGGAGACTAGTCAGGATCGAGGCAAAGATTAGACAGAGAATAGTACAGAGAGATCCTTGAAGAAAACCTGCTCCAGAGTGCTCAGGACCTCAGACTGGGGCGAAGGTTCACCTTCCAACTGGACAACGACCCTAAGCACACAGCCAAGACAACGTAGGAGTGGCTTCGGGACAAGTCTCTGAATGTCCTTAAGTGGCCCAGCCAGAGCCCGGACTTGAACCCGATCAAACATCTCCGGAGAAACCTGAAAATAGCTGTGCAGCAACACTCCCCATCCAACCTAACAGAGCTTGACAGGATCTGCAGAGAAGAATGGGAGAAACTCCCCAAATACATGTGTGCCAAGGTTGTAGAGTCATACCCAAGAAGACTCAAGGCTGTAATCGCTGCCAAAGGTGCTTCAACAAAGTATTGCTTTGTCATTATGAAGTATTGTGTGTATATTGATGAGGGGGAAAAAAACAATATAATCAGTTTTAGAATTTTTATTTTATTTTTTTATTTCACCTTTATTTAACCAGGTAGGCTAGTTGAGAACAAGTTCTCATTTGCAACTGCGACCTGGCCAAGATAAAGCATAGCAGTGTGAACAGACAAAAGGCTGTAACGTAACAAAATGTAGAAAAAGTCAAGGGGTCTGAATACTTTCTGAAGGCACTGTATAGGACATACACTTCAAAACCGTATTCCTTATGATCCATTTTTTGACTGTCTTTTTGGCAATTTATATGAATGTGTTATTCAATGCATTTCAATGGGCTATAGTAGTAAAGGCCAAATTCAAAATTTTATCAAATAATTGTTTTATTTAAAAAAAGATCTATAATTTAAAAAAAAGCAAAATGATCCATGGTATGACCATCTTAAAACAATTCCATATATTAGCTTAGTAGAACCTCCTCCCCCCATCGGCTTAGACTTGTAGAGGTTAATGGAGAACGCCCAAGCCATGTTTACAGCTACTACAACTCTGACATGACAATACACTGCTATTAATAAGAGTTGTGATATCAGGGAGGCCGGTGTTAACCTAAAGGCTATGGAACAAGTTTGCAAAGAGCGGGAGAGAGTTGTGTGTGTGTGTGCCAAGAGTTTGGGAGAGACAGAGCCAGAGAGAGAAACCTTTTAGAGAGGCAGGTAGGCAGCATTGCAGCAATTCCTCTCGGCCTAGCCAAATTGTAGATTTAACAACACAGTTAGGGGTTGAGCCCATTCCAGCACTCTAATAGGGCCCAGTAAATCACAGTCACATCAGACACATGTATGATATAGTAGACCTGTGGCCTGTGAATGGGGTCAGTGGCAGTAGGAGTGATGGGCTGCTCCTGCAGAAATCCCCTCAGTCACAACTGTAGTCACTCTCAAATGAGCTGGAGAGGTAGCCTGTTGAATTGAGAGTTGCTCCTAGATACTGATTTAAGGTCAGTTTAGCATTTTCCGCTTTCCAATGGTTAAGGTTAGAATCTAGGATCAGTAAGCTGATCCTAGATCTGTGCCAAAGGTCAACTTCACTCTACTGCAAGCTTGGGAGTCAGAGAAAATTGATGATTTCAGCACCTTCACTAGACATACTGTTCTTCTATGGTTGATTATCAGATGATTGATATTAATATTAACTTATCAAATAAAAAAATCTATGCTGAACGACGTGTATTCTTTTTCCTGGAAAAAAATAAGAATCACCTTCTGTTACTAGTGGGCGTGTCTCTAATCAGACGATTTACAAGATCCTCAGTAGAAATCACTACTGCAAAAACTCATAATCACACATAATGGCTTCACGGACTGCCATTCCTACTCAATCTTTACTAACTAGATGGCATTACCTCATCCACTGAAAAAAATATGGAAGCAATTAAAGTAGGAGGGAAATCTGGCTACCACTCAAACTTACCCATACGTTGGAATGGAAGATAGATTGAAATAAATATGCATGTATATATATTTAATTTCTCCCCCTAATCACGTAAAATCCTAAATTTTCTTACTATACAAATGTTATGAAAACGGAACACAAGTTGAAAGATTTGGAGGGCCGGTTGATTGATTTACTGTGCTGCGCTTGAGTTGCAGTAAGGAGGGGGGACGTCTGAATTCTATACCTCAGCCATTCATTTGGGAACTGGAGAAAGTGGCCACATATAACCTGATCGGAGAGGACTCTGACTGACTGGGGCATATAGTAAACTCACAAGGGTAACCCACTCTTAGTCTGGGCGGTACGTCACCTGGCACTATGTACTGTACACTGCTAGAAGAAATGGTGCTATATAAAACCAAAAGGGGTTTAAAAGCTCGGTTCATATATGGCCTTCAAAATGGTTCTTAGAACCGCAAAGCACCCTTATTGTTTAGCAGTGTACAGGATTTCTACCAAGGCAGTGGCAGTTACAGTATGTTTCCTACTATTCAATTAGCTACTCCAGACAGTAAAATCCCTATCATGCAATATGAAGTTGTTAGCCCGATGAAGTCTTATATGAACATGGCAACGTCTAAGGGAAAAAACTGTGGTCAGTTAAACATCTGTGATTAAGCCCAGTAATGATATGCGTCAGATTCCTGAGAGCAGTAGGCTTGTGCCAGTCTTAACATTAAAGGGCCAGTCCAGCTGTATATTACATTATAATACCATCAGGATATATACATCACACATGGTGCTGAAACGCCAGGGCATCTTGCCCACGCCTCCACTGCTCTGTGGTCAGTTTCAGAGGCAGCACCACTCCATTTATCTGATCTCCAGTACTGATCCCAGGCCTGTTGGCCAAGTGCTGAGCAAACGTCCATCATCGTGGGGCTACTCTGGGCCAGCTTACTTTGGCCTCTGACAGCGGGAGAGTTTGCGACTACATGTCAGGAAGGGGATGAAATTGTCCATTATTCAGATTATATAAAGTGGATAAAAGTGAGCAGCTGGTTAAAACATACAGTGGGGAGAACAAGTATTTGATACACTGCCGATTTTGCAGGTTTTCCTACTTACAAAGCATGTAGAGGTCTGTAATTTTTATCATAGGTACACTTCAACTGTGAGAGACGGAATCTAAAACAAAAATCCAGACAATCACATTGTATGATTTTTAAGTAATTACTTTGCATTTTATTGCATGACATAAGTATTTGATACATCAGAAAAGCAGAACTTAATATTTGGTACAGAAACCTTTGTTTGCAATTACAGAGATCATACGTTTCCTGTAGTTCTTGACCAGGTTTGCACACACTGCAGCAGGGATTTTGGCCACTCCTCCATACAGACCTTCTCCAGATCCTTCAGGTTTCGGGGCTGTCGCTGGGCAATACGGACTTTCAGCTCCCTCCAAAGATTTTCTATTGGGTTCAGGTCTGGAGACTGGCTAGGCCACTCCAGGACCTTGAGATGCTTCTTACGGAGCCACTCCTTAGTTGCCCTGGCTGTGTGTTTCGGGTCGTTGTCATGCTGGAAGACCCAGCCACGACCCATCTTCAATGCTCTTACTGAGGGAAGGAGGTTGTTGGCCAAGATCTCGCGATACATGGCCCCATCCATCCTCCCCTCAATACGGTGCAGTCGTCCTGTCCCCTTTGCAGAAAAGCATCCCCAAAGAATGATGTTTCCACCTCCATGCTTCACGGTTGGGATGGTGTTCTTGGGGTTGTACTCATCCTTCTTCTTCCTCCAAACACGGCGAGTGGAGTTTAGACGAAAAAGCTCTATTTTTGTCTCATCAGACCACATGACCTTCTCCCATTCCTCCTCTGGATCATCCAGATGGTCATTGGCAAACTTCAGACGGGCCTGGACATGCGCTGGCTTGAGCAGGGGGACCTTGCGTGCGCTGCAGGATTTTAATCCATGACGGCGTAGTGTGTTACTAATGGTTTTCTTTGAGACTGTGGTCCCAGCTCTCTTCAGGTCATTGACCAGGTCCTGCCATGTAGTTCTGGGCTGATCCCTCACCTTCCTCATGATCATTGATGCCCCACGAGGTGAGATCTTGCATGGAGCCCCAGACCGAGGGTGATTGACCGTCATCTTGAACTTCTTCCATTTTCTAATAATTGCGCCAACAGTTGTTGCCTTCTCACCAAGCTGCTTGCCTATTGTCCTGTAGCCCATCCCAGCCTTGTGCAGGTCTACAATTTTATCCCTGATGTCCTTACACAGCTCTCTGGTCTTGGCCATTGTGGAGAGGTTGGAGTCTGTTTTATTGAGTGTGTGGACAGGTGTCTTTTATACAGGTAACGAGTTCAAACAGGTGCAGTTAATACAGGTAATGAGTGGAGAACAGGAGGGCTTCTTAAAACTTCTTGACGCACGGATCCCGATAGCGGGATCATTTTCGTAAACAACCGCTGAATTGCAGAACAGCTACAGCTAGCCGCAAATTAGCTTGGTCAGAAAAGCAATAAAATTAATCGCTTACCTTTGATAATCTTCAGATGTTTGCACTCACGAGACTCCCAGTTACACAGTAAATGTTCTTTTTGTTCGATAAAGATTAGTTTTATAACCAAAAACCGCCATTTGGTTTGCGCGTTATGTTCAGAAAACCACAGGCTCGTTCCGGTCCTGAAGGGCAGACGAAAATTCCAAAAAGTATCCGTAATGTTCGTAGAAACATGTCAAACGTTTTTTATAATCAATCCTCAGGTTTTTTTTAACATACATAATCGATAATATTTCAACCGGACGGTAAACTATTCAATACTACAGAGAAAGAAAATGTTGAGCTACAACTCTCGGACGCATGAACTAATCAAAGGACACCTGACGCGTTTTGATAACTCTCGCTAATTTTTCAACATAAAAGCTTGAAACTATGTCTAAAGCCTGGTCACAGCCTGAGGAAGCCATTGGAAAAGGAATCTGGTTGATACCCCTTTAAATGGAGGAGGGGCAGGCAATGGAACAGGGATTTTTCTAAATAAAAGGCACTTCCGGGTTGGATTTCCTCAGGTTTTCGCCTGCAAAATCAGTTCTGTTATACTCACAGACAATATTTAAACAGTTTTGGAAACTTTAGAGTGTTTTCTATCCCAATCTGTCAATTATATGCATATTCTAGCATCTGGGCCTGAGAAATAGTCCATTTACCTTGGGAACGTTATTTTTCCAAACATAAAAATAGTGCCCCCTAGCTGAAAGAGGTTAAAGAAAAACTAACAGGTCTGTGAGAGCCAGAATTCTTACTGGTTGGTAGGTGATCAAATACTTATGTCATGCAATAAAATGCTAATTAATTACTTAAAAATCATACAACGTGATTTTCTGGATTTTTGGATTCCGTCTCTCACAGTTGAAGTGTACCTTTGATACAAATTACAGACCTCTACATGCTTTGTAAGTAGGAAAACCTGCAAAATCGGCAGTGTATCAAATACTTGTTCTCCCCACTGTATATGCGCCAGAAATCGGGGGAAATTAACTGAGCAGAACGAAGTGGAATGTAACTAAAGAGGAGAAGAAGCACAGATTGAAAATGTGGTGAACATAAACTAGACTGACACCAGTCAGTAGACAGTCTAACTTGTGTATGTGTGTGTGTGTGTGTGTGTGTGTGTGTGTGTGTGTGTGTGTGTGTGTGTGTGTGTGTGTGTGTGTGTGTGTGTGTGTGTGTGTGTGTGTGTGTGTGTGTGTGTGTGTGTGTGTGTGTGTGTGTCCTCAACCCTGCTCAGTAATGTCAATTAGTTAGCCATTTTCCCCCTGGGTTTGTTGACTTGTCTCCTCAGGGTGCAGACTTCTCTGTAGGCCCTCTGTTCAGATCCACTGTGATTACATGGCCCGCTGTTTACTTTTCCCAGAGTACTTAGCTCTCTATACCTCCTTTCATCCTTTACTCCCTTGCTCCCTCTCTTTCATCTTGCTCTTTCTCTCTTCTTCGCTCTGTTTTGGTAACACAACATTGACTTTTTATTTTTTCAATATATTTAACTTCACGTAAAATGTATTTCAAATACATGTACAGCGTTTGCATCTATGCTAAAATGGATGTAATGCCTTAAAATGTATTCAAGAGATGCATGAACATACATTTGCAGCTTTGCTCAAATGCATGTAAGGCCTGACAATTCCAGAAATGCATGGCTATGACATCTAGTCTAGAGGGTGGCCAAAGTGGTTCCTAATTCAGCATATGACATAGTTTGGCCCTTCAGAGGATTCTTATATTACGCTTTGCGTATTAATCAATGCAGATTTTTGGGCCACCAAGCCAAAACTTTGGCAGTGATATAATTTACATTGTTATTATGAGTAAAAACAAATCTGTTATGATTTCACCAAATTTAAACATTCTGTCACAAAGAGCACATGTTTAACTTAATAAAAAACAAGTTTTCCAATCTCAAAAAGTTATCTTTTTTTATGACTATAGTAAGCGCCTCTCTTCAGCCTAATTAAATCATGAAAAAATCATGACCGATTATATATGATGTTTGTAGTCATTTTTGTAGTCATTTAAATGCATTTAAACACATTTTAGTGCTTTTGGTATGTGTCAAGTACAATAAAAATAAATTTTGACATAATATATTGTAGCTGCAGCAGCCAATAAGAGGATCTGGAGGCGTGACTTGTTGGAGGCGTGCACTTATGGTAGCGCTCTTTGGCCACCCATGGGAGAAAGTCTCAAGCCAGTTCATAAGTTATGTTTTGCTCTATTAAATAACTGAGATGCACTTGAAGACTGCCAAATCTGCAATCTTAATGAGGCTAAGGCCTAAGACTATTGTTATACTGAAGAGCTTCATTGTTAAGACAGTCACCATTTCATTACAATATGATTTGGTGAATATCTTACATAAGGTTTTAATGTGAGCATATATATTTTTTTAATACAGTCAAATGTACATTTAAAAAATATATTTACCATATATATTGATAAATACAGGTGAGAATATATTTTCAAACATTTGTTTTGATGTATTTCAAATCAAATGTTATTTGTCACATACTATGTAAACAACAGGTGTGGACTAACAGTGAAATGATTAGTTTGGGGTCCTTCCCAAGAATGCAGAGAGAAAGAAATAGACAAATAATAGAAAAGGAAAACACGTAATAATAAAAGTAATAATAAATACACAGTGAGTAACGATAACTTGGCTATATACAAGGGGTACCGAGTCAATGTGCAGGGGTACGAGGTAATTGAGCTGGATATGCAGATATAAGTGGGAATAAAATGACCGATAGTAAACAGTGGCAGCAGCATATGTGATGAGTAAAAAAAGTTAGTGCAAAAGGGGTCAATGTAGATAGTCCGGGTAGCTACTTGGTTAACTATTTAAAGAGCCACCGAACACACCGATTGGCACCTGTGTTTTTTTTCTGTTGCTCATTAGAAAAACAAGATTTCTGTCTGGAGGTGTGTTTCCTGACTGATTCCGTATTTGATTAATGATGTTTGTCCCCCATGAGACACATTGGGAGAAAAAATTACATATAAATATATATATATACAAAACAGAAGAAAAAAAATTGCGCTACTAAAACATCCTCAGCAAAAACGTAAAAATGATTTACAGATTAATTGCATATTTCTCGAGTCATACTTGGGGATGTGAAATAGGCGGAAAAAAACATCTTGGTTGACCAAGAGTCGTCTGTTCTTTCGACCAATTGATTGGTCAAAATTTTTAAACGTGTATTTTTCCATATATAGACACATCCTATGTGTTTTAATCAAATCAACTATATGCACTGAGTTTGTCTGACGCTTTAAGCAAACTGTTTGATGAAATAATTAAGACACACAAATAACTACAGGCTGTCCGACCACAATTGATTTTTTGTGCCGGGCCTGGCTCAGACTTGCTGCGCTGTGTTGAAAAACAAAGACAGCGAGTGACTGTATAAATAGCACCCATTGTCTCTCCTCCATGCTGCAGAGACCACTACAGAACATCAACAGTGTGTATTGCGCTGTCCATGTTGCTGAAGCTGAACATTTTATCAAATGGCCACCAAGACTATTTACATTGACCCTCCACCCTTTGTTTTTACACTGCTGCTATTTGTTGTTTATTATCTATGCATAGTAACTTTACCCCAACCTACATGTACAAACTACCTTGACTAACCTGTACCCCCTGCACATTGACTCGGTACCACTACCCCCTGTACTGTATATAGCCTCATTATTGTTATGTAATTTTATTGTGTTACTTTTTTTTTTTTTTGTAAATATTTTCTTTTTTTCAACTGCATTGTTGGTTAAGGGCTTGTAAGTAAGCATTGTATTTGGAGCATGTGACAAATACGATTTGATTTGAATTACAGCCATTTCTGACTGAAAACTTGAGTTACCGAAATCCCTCATTTGTTTTGGAAAAACATTCCCTATTCCCTCAACCCTTGATCTCTTTATGTGACACATGTATGCATCGCACGTAACCAATAGGGCCTGACCTACAGCATTTCATAATCACATCAATAAATTGGTTATAACAAACTCTGAACACCGTAACACGTGACAGCAAAATGGATGCAGAGGACGTGACAAATAAACTTGAAACTGGGAAATGTTTACTGGTTGCTCAGGAGGTAAAAGGGAAGTCTGTCACGTCCTGACCTTAGTTCCTTTTTTATGTCTCTATTTTAGTTTGGTCAGGGCGTGAGTTGGGGTGGGCAGTCTATGTTCTTTTTCTATGTTGTTGTGTTTCTATGTGTTTGGCCTGGTGTGGTTCCCAATCAGAGGCAGCTGTCTATCGTTGTCTCTGATTGGGAGCCATACTTAGGTAGCCTCAGACGAAGAGGAGATCCGTTACAAAGTCAGATGTGTGGAATACATTTGACTAGTGGAAAATACTGTAGATCAAGAAAAGGAAGGTAAGGAGCAACCACTACTTGCATATTATGTGTGCCATACAGGTGCTGTTAGATTACAATATAATTTTTCTGACCATTTGGAACAATGTAAAGCCTTTATTACAGCAAAGACTAAAAACAGTCACATTCTGTCACGCCTACTCCCGCTATCCAGCTCCGACACTCAACTTCGCCAGTCTACTAGCCATCGGTCCTTGGGGTTTGCCAACTTCTACCTCCGTTTCATTAGGAACTTCAGCTCCATCGCCTCTCCTCTCACCCCAAGAGTGGTTCCCGTAAGTTGGTGTGGAGTTTTGCAGCCGATGAGGTCTTCCGCATACTGAAGGGGTGTTTCACCTCCGCCCTGTTGCTGAAACACCCAGATCCTAGGCTGCCCTACGGGGTGGAGGTGGAGGCTTCAGAAGTTGGTGTGGGGGCCGTCCTGTCCCAACATCAAGGTAACCCACAGAAATTGTTTCCATGTGCATGGTACTCAAAAAAACTGTCTCCTGCAGAGAGGAAGTATGACGTCGGTGACTGGGAGCTCTGAAGAAGACCCATTTCTCATCCTCACCGACCATCGGAACCTGGAGTACATATGGACAGTGAGGTGGCTGAATCCAAGCCAATCAAGGTGGGCCCTTTTCTTCACTAGATTCAACTTCACATTGTCATATTGCCCAGGTTCAAAGAACGTCAAAGCCGATGCCCTGACTCATCTCTACAATTCGGGAGAGGTTCCTGTCCTGAGTGCACCCATCGGGTCGTTGGGCCCATGTTTTGGGACATATATGTGGATATTCGCCAGGCTCTGGAGAGGGAACCTGCACCTGCTATCTGTCCTCCGGAGTGCACCTACGTTCCCACAGGGATAAGGAATCGGCTGTTGTCCTGGGCGCACACATCTCTCGTCACTGGACACCCAGGTATTACCCATACTATTCAATCTATCTCCAGAAAGTACTGGTGGCCCACCTTGCCTCAGGACATCGCTCGCTATGTCAACTCTTGCTCTGTATGTGCCCAAACTAAATCTAACCGGCACACTCCAGCAGGGAAACTCCTTCCCCTTACTGTGCCTCTGCGGTCATGGTCTCATCTGTCCATTGATTTCATCACTGATCTCCCCTCTTCTGAGTGTTTCACTACTATTATGGTTGTTGTGGACAGATGATCTAAATCCTGTCATTTTATCCCTCTCTCTGGTCTCCCTACTGCTCTCCAGGTTGTTGGGGCACTCTTCCAACAGGCCTTCTGGTGCTATGGCCTTCCGGAGGATATCGTCTCTTACCGTGGCCCCCAATTCCTGTCACGAACATGGAAAGCCTTCATGGAGAAGCTGGGGGTCATGGTCAGTCTCACTTCCGGGTATCGGCCTCAGTCCAATGGGCAGGTGGATAGGATGAACCAGGAACTGGCGAGGTTCCTTAGGAGTCACTGACAGGACCGGCAGGGGGTGTGGGCCCAGTTACTTCCCTGGGCGGAGTACGCCACTGGGCTGACCCCCATCCAGTGTGTCCTGCGGTATCAGCTAGCCCTGGATCCGTGGACCCCAAGCCAGACCGAAGCTCCTGCGGTGGACGAGTGGTTCAGGCACGCAGAGGAGGTTTGGAACGATGAACACGTGAGGCCCCAGCATGCTGTCCGCCGCCAGAAAGATCAGACGAACCGCCACCTCAGTGAGGCTCCCGTGTTCCATCCTGGGGATCGCATCTGGCTCTCCACCAGGAACCTCTCCCTCTGCCTGCCCTGTAGGAAGATAAGCTTCTGGTTTGTGGGGGCCTTCAAGGTCCTCCTGGAGGGTGAATGAGGTAACCTATAAATTACAACTCCCCACTAACTTCCAAATCTCACCCTCTTCTCATGTTTTTCTCCTCAGGCCAGTGGTTCCTGGTTCCCCGCGACACCCCTCCAACTCCCCTGGACATCGATTGGAGCCGACGTTGTGGGGGGTCGGTTTCAGTACCTGGTGGACTGGGAGGGGTAAGGTCCAGAGGAGCGCTGTTGTGTCCCGTTGGACGACATCCTGGATCCCAACATCGTCCGGGATTTCCACCACCCAGACCGGCCCGCTCCTCGCCCTCCAGGAGTCGTCCAGCGCCTGGAGTTGCAAGCAGGATGGGTGTACTGTTGCGCCTACTCCCCCTCTCCCGCTCCGGCACACGACGTCGTCGGTCTACTAATCACCGGTCCTGACGACCCACATTACGCACACCTGGTAACCATCATTGCGCACACCTTCTCCCCATCGTTACGCACACCTGGACTTCATCATCACCCTGATTACTCTCCCTTTATTTAGCCCTCAGTAGCCTTAGTCTTTAGGCAGTATTGGTTTTGTTTACGTTCAGTACGCTACTCCTGTTTTGATTATCTTCATGTTTCTAGTTATTAAACTCACCTTCTGCACCTGCTTCCTAACTCCCTGCGTATACGTTACACATTCATTTGTGAATGCAATTTCCGAAATGGAACGGTTTAGGCCTATTTATTGTTTACGCTAATTATTCAATGGTCACTTTGTTATTTTATTTTAAAACAAAAATGTTTGATTACTGTTAAAATCATGAATGACTCATATACTGTGTGATGACAGGAACAAAGAAATTATTGATCCTTTATTAACTAGGCAAGTCAGTTAAGAACAAATTCTTATTTACAATGACAGCTTACCGGGGAACAGTGGGTTAACTGCATTGTTCAGGGGCAGAACGACAGATATTTACCTTGTCAGCTCAGGGATTTGATTCAGTAACCTTTCGGTTCCTGGCCGAATGCTCTAACTATATAAGTAAGGTAAAATAGGCCTTAATAAGTTACGGTATTAAGATTAAACAGGATGTGCTCTTAGGCCTACAGCTCGATGGTGGTTATAAAAGGCTGCTATACTAAGCCTACTAATGACATTACTTATTATAATGATCATCATTATAATAGTAATAATAAGGAGATCAAGGAAAAAGGAGGGTCATTATTATTCAAATTTTTCTGACAATCTGGAACAGTGTAAACACTAAATGAATTATAAATAATACCAGCTCTTGGGGGTTGTAGGAGAAACAACACTGAAACATATTGGTTATGTTACGTATTCTAAACTGTATCAGACATGTGTCCTGTTCTGGACTATTCAGCAGGAGTGTGGGGTGCCAAGAGGTATTTAAAAAAATAAACATGTCCATAACAGAGCAGTACGTTACTTTTTAGGTGTCCACAAGTTTGCACCTATACTTGCAATAACTGGGGACATGGGCTGGGAACCCTGTGATGTGAGATTGAAGGCATGTATGGTGAGACTTTGGAATAGACTGTTGGATATGCCAACTGCCAGAATAGCTAGTAAAGTGTTTCAGTGGGATCTATCCATAGGGGGAGCCTGTGCAACTAATGTCTGACCTTTTTCAACAGTCTGACTGAACATCTGAATGAAAACCAAATTAAGAGAAACAGGTTGTTGATGCATTATTGGAGGAGATTAATCATAAACCCAAATTCAGAAACCTTTGATTAAGAGGGAATTTGTGTGTGAGATATATTATGTATAACCTAGCTAAAAACAAGAGATCGCTATGTGCACAGGTATAATCAGGGATATTGCCTCTGCGTATTGAAACAGGTAAGATCAGGATTATTGCCTCTGCGTATTGAAACAGGTAAGATCAGAGATATTGACTCTGCGTATTGAAACAAGTCGGTATTGTGGTGAAATGGAAGTGGAAAGACTATGTAACTATTGTGACCTCGAAGAAATAGAGAATGAAACTCATTTGATCCTCTATTGCCCTTTCTACCACAATATACGCTTGCTCTTATTCCAGAAAGCACAGCAGATATACCCTGGCAACATGTGGCTGAGCGATGAGGAGAAACGTAAATGTTTTTTGTCCATTGTGTATTTCTGTTTGCGAAATATTTAGATAAAGCCTGGAATAAAATAAAAAGGACTGTCTAATTTAATTGTAAAAATATTTAGCTTCTGTGGTAAATGGCATGTGTGTGTGTGTGTGTGTGTGTATAGGCTTGTCTCCCAAATGAATCTTCTCTTTGTGCCAGACTGGGTTCATCGCCATTTACCCGTTGTTGTCTTTCTTCGCTCTCACCGACCAACACCCGATCAACACATCTCTCTAATGTCAATATGCCTTGTCTAGTGTTGTTTTGGTTAGTTTTTATTGTTTTATTTCACTGTAGACCCACCAGTCCCGCTCAACATGCCTTAGCTCTTTTGCCTCACGTATGAGGAGATCTCACCTGGCTTAACTAGTGCCTCCAGAGATGCAACCTCTCTCATTGTTACTCAATGTCTAGGTTTACCTCCACTGTACTCACATCTTATCATTCCCTTGTCTGTACATTATGCCCTGAATCTATTCTACCACGCCCAGAAATCTGCTCCTTTGATTCTCTGTTCCCAACGCACTAGACGACCAGTTCTTATAGCCTTTAGCCGTACCCTTATCCTCCTCTGTTCCTCTGGTGATGTAGAGGTTAACCCAGGCCCTGTAGCCCCCAGTACTACACCTATTCCCCAGGCGCTCTCATTTGTTGACTTCTGTAACCATAAAAGCCTTGGTTTCATGCATGTTAACATCAGAAGCCTCCTCCCTAAGTTTGTTTAATTCACTGCTTTAGCACACTCCGCCAACCCTGATGTCCTAGCCTTATCTGAATCCTGGCTTAGGAAGGCCACCCATATACAACATTTTCCGTCAAGATAGAACTGACAAAGGGGGCGGAGTTGCAATCTGCTGCAGAGATAGCCTGCAGAGTTCTGTCTTGCAATCCAGGTCTGTGCCAAAACAGTTCGAGCTTCTACTTTTAATAATCCACCTTTCCAGAAATAAGCCTCTCACTGTTGCCGCTTGTTATAGACCCCCCTCAGCCCCCAGCTGTGCCCTGAACACCATATGTGAATTGATTGCCCCCATCTATCTTCAGAGTTCGTACTGTTAGGTGACCTAAACTGGGATATGCTTAACACCCCGACCGTTCTACATTCTAAGCTAGATGCCCTCAATCTCACACACATTATCAAGGAACCTACCAGGTACAATCCTAAATCCGTAAACATGGGCACCCTCATTGATATCCGTAATGGGTCCGTGGTCAAACGACCACCCCTCATCACTGTCAAACGCTCCCTAAAATACTTCAGCGAGCAGGCCTTTCTAATCGACCTGGCCCGGGTATCCTGGAAGGATATTGACCTCATCCCGTCAGTAGAGGATGCCTGGTTGCTCTTTAAAAGTGCTTTCCTCGCCATCTTGAATAAGCATGCCCCATTCAAAAAAAATTATAACTAAGAACAGATATAGCCCCTGGTTCACTCCTGACTTGACTGCTCTTGACCAGCACAAAAACATCCTGTGGCGTACTGCATTAGCATCGAATAACCCCCGCGATATGCAACTTTTCAGGGAAGTCAATATACACAGTCAGTTAGGAAAGCAAAGGCTAGCTTTTCAAACAGAAATATTCATCCTGTAGCACTAATTCCAAAAAGTTTGGGGATACTTTAAAGTCCATGGAGAATAAGAGCACCTCATCCCAGCTGCCCACTGCACTGAGGCTAGGAAACACTGTCACCACCGATAAATCTACGATAATCGAGATAGTCGCTCTTGCTGCTAGTGATTGTCTGATCCACCTCTACGCAGACGACACCATTCTGTATACATCTGGCTCTTCTTTGGACACTGTGTTAACAAACCTCCAAGCAAGCTTCAATGCAATACAACACTCCTTCCGTGGCCTCCAACTGCTCTTAAATGCTAGTAAAACTAAATGCATGCTCTTCAACCGATCGCTGCCCGCACCCGCCCACCAGACTAGCATCACTACTCTGGACAGTTCTGACTTATGTGTGGACAACTACAAATACCTAGGTGTCTGGTTAGACTGTAAACTCTCCTTCCAGACTCACATTAAGCATCTCCAATTCAAAATTAAATCTAGAATCGGCTTCCTATTTCGCAACAAAGCCTCCTTCACTCATGCTGCCAAACATATCCTGGTAAAACGGACTATCCTACTGATCCTTGACTTCGGCAATGTCCTTTACAAAATAGCCTCCAACACTCTACTCAGGAAATTGGATGCAGTCTATCACAGTGCCCTCCGTTTTGTCACTAAAGCCCCATATACTACCCACCACTGCGACCTGTATGCTCTCGTTGGCTGGCCCTCGCTACATATCCGTCGCCAAACCCACTGGCTCCAGGTCATCTATAAGTCTTTGCTAGGTAAAGCCCCGCCTTATCTCAGCTCACTGGTCACCATAGCAACGCCCACCCGTAGCACGCGCTCCAGCAGGAATATTTCACTGGTCATCCCCAAAGCCAACACCTCCTTTAGCCCCCTTTCCTTCCAGTTCTCTGCTGCAAATGACTGGAACGAATTGCATAAGTCACTGAAGCTGGAGACTTATATCTCCCTCACTAACTATAAGCATCAGCTGTCAGAGCAGCTTACCGATCACTGCAAGTGTACAGCCCATCTGTAAATAGCCCACCCAACTACCTCATCCCCATATTGTTATTTTTTGCTCTTTTGCACCCCAGAATCTCTACTTGCTTGCACATCATCATCTGCATATCTGTCACTCCAGTGTTAATGCTAAATTGTAATTATTTTGCCACTATGGCCTATTTATTGCTTTACCTCCCTAATCTGACTACATTTGCACACACTGTACATAGATTTTTCTATTGTGTTATTGACTGTACGTTTTGTTTGTCCCATGTGTAACTCTGTGTTGTTGTTTTTGTCGCACTGCTTTGCTTTATCTTGGCCAGGTCGCAGTTGTAAATGAGAACTTGTTCTCAACTGGCCTACCTGGTTAAATAAAGGTTAAATAATTTTTAAAAGCCTTCGGTTTATTTTTTTACTATATTTATTTATTTGACCTTTTATTTAACTAGGCAAGTCAAATAAGAACAAATTCTTATTTTCAATGACGGCCTAGGAACAGTGGGTTAACTGCCTTTTTCAGGGGGAGAACGACATATTTTTACCTTGTCAGCTCAGGGATTCGATCTTGCAACCTGTACGGTTACTAGTCCAACGCTCTAACTACTAGGCTGCGTGCATGCGTGCACTACCGTTCGAAAGTTTGGGGTCAATTTCCTTGTTTTTGAAAGAAAAGCACATTTTTTGTCCATTAAAATAACATCAAATTGATCAGAAATACAGTGTAGACATTGTTAATGTTGTAAACGACTATTGTAGCTGGAAACGGCAGATTAAAAAAAAAGATTTGAATATCTATGTAGGCGTACAGAGGCCCATTATCAGAAACCATCAACCCTGTGTTCCAATGGCACATTGTGTTAGCTAATCCAAGTTTATAATTTTAAAAGTCTAATTTATCATTAGAAAACCCTTTTGCAATTATGTTAGCACAGCTGAAAACTGTTGTTATGATTAAAGAAGCAATAAAACTGGCCTTCTTTAGACTAGTTGAGTATCTGGAGCATCAGCATTTGTGGGTTCGATTACAGGCTCAAAATGGCCAGAAACAAAGTACTTTCTTCTGAAACTCGTCAGTCTATTCTTGTTCTGAGAAATGAAGGCTATTCCATGCGAGAATTTGCCAAGAAACTGAAGATCTTGTACAATGCTGTGTACTACTCCCTTCACAGAACAGCGCAAACTGGCTCTAACCAGAATAGAAAGAGGGGCGGGAGGCCCAGGTGCACATCTGAGCAAGAGCACAAGTACATTAAAGTAGTCTAGTTTGAGAAACAGACTCCTCACAAGTCCTCAACTGGCAGCTTCACTAAATAGTACCCGCAAAACACCAGTCTCGACGTCAACAGCGAAGAGGCGACTCCGGGATGCTGGCCTTCTAGGCAGAGTTCCCCTGTCCAGTGTCTGTGTTCTTTTGCTCATCTTGATCTTTTCTTTTTATTGGCTGTTCTGAGATATGGCTTTTATTTTGCAACTCTGCCAGCATCCCGGAGTCGCCTCTTTAAATCAAATCAAATCAAAATGTATTTGTCACGTGCGCTGAATACAACAGGTGTAGTAGACCTTACAGTGAAATGCTTACTTACAGGCTCTAACCAATAGTGCAAAAAAAGTATTAGGTGAACAATATGTAGGTAAAGAAACAAACAATTAGTCCCCCATTTTTTGGGGGACTAATTGTTTGTTAAAATCAATTTACAGGGGCCTCCTGAGTGGCGCAGTGGTCTAAGGCACTGCATCGCAGTCCTTGAGGTGTTACTTCAGACCTAGGTTCGATCCCAGGCTTTGTCACAGCTGGCCGTGGCTGGGAGACCCATGAGGCGGCGCACGCTTGGCTGGGTAGTGTTTCGGAGGACCCATGGCTCCCGACCTTCGCCTCTCCTGACGCTGTACAGGAGTTGCAGCGATGTGACAAGACTGTAACTACCAATTGGTAGTTTCTATGTCTCGGGCCAGATGGGCGATGCTATTGATTGTGAGGTACCGTTTGCCTGGTGTCGTCTGCGTAGAGGTGGATCAGACAATCACCAGCAGCAAGAGCGAAATCATTGATATATACAGAGAAAAGAGTCGGCCTGAGAATTGAACCCGGTGGCACCCCCTTAGAGACTGTCAGAGGTCCGGACAACAGGACCTCCGATTTGACACACTGAACTCTATCTGAGAAGTAGTTGGTAAACCAGGCGAGGCAGTTATTTGAGGAACCAAGGCTTTTGAGTCTACCGGTAAGAATGCGGTGATTGACAGAGTCGAAAGCCTTGGCCAGGTCGATGAAGACGGCTGCACAGTACTGTCTTTTATCGATGGCGGTTATGATATCGTTTAGGACCTTGAGTGTGGCTGAGGTGCACCCATGACCAGCTCGGAAACCGGATTGCATAGCGGAGAAGGTACGGTGGGATTCGAAATGGTCGTGATCTGTTTGTTAACTTGGCTTTCGAAGACTTTAGAAACACAGGGCAGGATGGATATAGGTCTGTAACAGTTTGGGTCTAGAGTGTCTCCCCCTTTGAAGAGGGGGATGACCATGGTAGCTTTCCAATCTTTAGGGATCTCAGATGATACGAAAGAGAGGTTGAACAGGCTAGTAATAGGGGTTGCAACAATTGTTGCAGATAATTTTAGAAAGAGTGGGTCCAGATTGTCTAGCCCAGCTGATTTGAAGGGGTCCATATTTTGCAGCTCTTATAGAACATCAGATGTCTGAATTTGGCTGAAGGAGAAGCGGGGGGGCTTGGGCATGTTGCTGCGGGGGGTGCAGAGCTGTTGGCCGGGGTAGGGGTAGCCAGGTGGAAAGCATGGCCGGCTGTAGAAAAATGCTTGTTGAAATTCTCGATAATCGTAGATTTATCGGTGGTGACAGTGTTTCCTAGCCTCAATGCAGTGGGCAGCTGGGAGGAGGTGCTCTTATTCTCCATGGACTTTACAGTGTCCTTAAACTTTTTGGAATTAGTGCTACAGGATGCACATTTCTGTTTGAAAAAGCTAGCCTTTGCTTTCCTAACTGACTGTGTATATTGACTTCCCTGAAAAGTGGGGGCTATTTGTTGCTAATGCAGTACGCCACAGGATGTTTTTGTGCTGGTCAAGGGCAGTCAAGTCAGGGGCTATATCTGTTTTTGAATGGGGCATGCTTATTTAAGATGGCGAGGAAAGCACTTTTAAAGAACAACCAGGCATCCTCGACTGACCGGATGAGGTCAATATCCTTCCAGCATACCCGGGCCAGGTCGATTAGAAAGGCCTGCTCGCCGAAGTATTTTAGGGAGCGTTTGACAGTGATGAGGGGTGGTCGTTTGACCCCGGACCCATTACGGATGCAGGCAATGAAGCAGTGATCGCGGAGATCCTGGTTGAAGACAGCATAGGTGTATTTGGAGGGCAAGTTGGTCAGGATGATATCTATCAGGGTGCCCATGGTTACGGATTTAGGGTTGTACCTGGTAGGTTCCTTGATCATTTGTATGAGATTGAGGGCATCTATCTTAGATTGTAGGACTGCCGGGGTGTTATTAAGCATATCCCAGTTTAGGTCACCTAACAGTACGAACTCTGAAGATAGATGGGGGGCAATCAATTCACATATGGTGTCCAGGGCACAGCTGGGGGCTGAGGGTGGTCTATAACAAGCGGCAACAGTGAGAGACTTATTTCTGGAAAGGTGGATTTTTAAAAGAAGATGCTCGAACTGTTTGGGCACAGACCTGGATAGTAAGACAGAACTTTGCAGGCTATCTCTGCAGTAGATTGCATCTCCGCTCCCTTTGGCAGTTCTATCTTGATGGAAAATGTTGTAGTTGGGATGGAAATTTCAGAATCTTTGCTGGCCTTCCTAAGCCATGATTCAGACAAGGCTAGGACATCAGGGTTGGCGGAGTGTGCTAAAGCAGTGAATAAAACCAACTTAGGGAGGAGGCTTCTGATGTTAACATGCATGAAACCAAGGCTTTTACGGTTACAGAGGTCAACAAATGAGAGCGCCTGGGGAATAGGTGTGGTGCTGGGGGCTACAGGGCCTGGGTTAACCTCTACATCACCAGAGGAACAGAGGAGGAGTAGGATAAGGGTACGGCTAAAGGCTATAAGAACTGGTCGTCTAGTGCGTTGGGAACAGAGAATCAAAGGAGCAGATTTCTGGGCGTGGTAGAATAGATTCAGGGCATAATGTACAGACAAGGGAATGATAAGATGTGAGTACAGTGGAGGTAAACCTAGGCATTGAGGGACGATGAGAGAGGTTGCGGCTCTGGAGGCACCAGTTAAGCCAGGTGAGGTCTCCGCATGCGTGGGGGTTGGGACAAAATAGCTATCTAAGGCATGTTGAGCAGGACTGGGGGCTCTACAGTGAAATAAAACAATAATAACTAACCGAAACAGCAGTAGACAAGGCATATTGACATTAGAGATAGGCATAAAGCAATCACGGGCATTGGTCGGGAGAGCTAAGACAACATCGTGTAAATGGCGATGAATGGGCAGAGAGGGTCAGTTAGGTACACACAGGACCTAAGTTTGAGGCTGAGGTCGACAGATAAACAAAATGAGTTACAGTGTTAATGAATAGACCAGCAGGCATCAGCTGTGTAGCCGAGTGATCATAGGGTGCAATAAGCAGCAATAGGTGAGTCAGGGAGCCATTCGGTCGTTTCTACTATGCTAGCCGAGCGGGAGACACGGCGTTCAGAAAGCTAGCAGGCCGGGGCTAGCACATGTGTTTTGGCGACATCGCACCGGAAATCGCCTGTTGAAACCACATCGGACGATTACGTCGGCAGGCCAGTTGTGATGGATCGGCGGGGCTCCGTGTTCGACAATAAAGGGTCCAGGCCAATTGGCAAAAGAGCTATTGTAGCCCGAGAATTAGCTGGTATACTCCGTCGGCTGGCCGGGAGATTAACCTAGCTCGAGGCTAGCTCAAGGCTAACTGGTGCTTGCTTCGGGACAGAGGCATTAGCCAAGAGTAGCCACTCGATTGCAGCTAGCTAGCTGCGATGATCCGGTGTGATGGTCCAGAGTAGAGGTCGACCGATTATGATTTTTCAATGCCGATACCGATACCGATTTATTGGAGGACAAAAAAAGACGATACCGATTAATCGGCCGATTTATAATATAAAAAAAAATATATATATATATATATCATACACACACACACATTTTTGTAATAATGACAATTGCAACAATACTGAATGAACAATGAACACTTTTATTTTAACTTAATATAATACATAAATACACACACACGCACACAGCTCTGAAGTGACAATGATACTGAAGAGTCTGCTTAGGAGACAAATACTCTCAACTGTTTGAATAAAAATAGAGTTTAAGTTACCTGTGATGAATGTTGAAAACAAAAACTTTAATTTCTATATGCAGGAAATCCTATTTTAATAATGGGCATGGTAAAAATTGACAACCAAAGTGCGAGTCATAATTCCCATGACACCTTCTAGCAAAATCTGAAAAGCGGTTCCTTCATTTATTCCATAGGATATTTTTAGATTCACTTAAAATAAGGTCTGTGTTTCGTGTAGGCTTACATCACCGTGCCAATTTTATAACTGTAGATATCCATAGGACAAGGTAACTCTGATCAATATTGGCTAAATATAAGCGAAGATTTAAAAAATTGTAGAGTGGATTTATGAAAATATGTTGACAAACGTTACCTTATCCTAGTGAGATTTACACGGGTATCAAACCGTCGAGGCGGTTTAAGCCTGCACGAAACACAGACCTTATTTGAAGTAGATCAAGACATTCTCTATGGAAGACATGAACGGTAAAATAACGAAGGAACCCCTTTCAAATTCAGCCGCAAGTTATTACAGGAATTATAACGCGTCGACTATTTCTCTCTAAACCATATACCTTTGACTAATCCGGAAACTATCACCTCGAAAACAAAATGTTTATTCCGTTCCGTATTTTATCTAACGGGTGGCAACCATGAGTCTAAATATTCCTGTTACATTGCACAACCTTCAATGTTGTCATAATTACGTACAATTCAGGAAAATTAGTTCGCAAAGAGCCAGGCGGCCCAAACTGTTGCATATACCCTGACTCTGCGTGCAATGAACGCAAGAGAAATGACACAATTTCACCTGGTTAATATTGCCTGCTAACCTGGATTTCTTTTAGCTAAATATGCAGGTTTAAAAATATATACTTGTGTATTGATTTTAAGAAAGGCATTGATGTTTATGGTTAAGTACACATTGGAGCAATGACAGTCATTGATTGATTGTTTTTTATAAGATAAGTTTAATGCTAGCTAGCAACTTACCTTAGCTTACTGCATTCGCTAACAGGCAGGCTCCTCGTGGAGTGCAATGTAATCAGGTGTTAGAGCATTGGACTAGTTAACTGTAAGGTTGCAAGATTGAATCCCCCGAGCTGACAAGGTTAAAAATCTGTCGTTCTGCCCCTGAACGAGGCAGAACGTTCCTAGGCCGTCATTGAAAATAAGAATGTGTTCTTAACTGACTTGCCTAGTTAAATAAAGATTAAATAAAGGTGTAAAAAAATAAAAAAATAAAAATAAATCGATAAATCGATTGTTATGAAAACTTGAAATCGGCCCCGATTAATCGGCCATTCCAATTAATCGGTCGACCTCTAGTCCAGAGCTTGCGACAGGAATCCAGTGATGTGGTGGAGAAAAGCAGTCCGATATTCTCTGGGTTGATATCGCGCTGTGCAGATTGGCAGGTAATTGTCCGAGCTAAAGCTGGCTAGTGTCCGAGCTACAGGCTAGCTTCTGATGGAGGTTCCAGTTATAAGGTATAAAAAAATTGCAGATCTGTACCATATTGGGTGAGGCGGGTTGCAGGAAAATATGTTAAGTTCGTAAATGGAAAGTGAGATTAAAATATATACGGAAAAAATTTAAAACAAACTTTACAGACTCAATAACACGGGACAAGACAAACACACGCCCGACTGCTACGCCATCGTGGATATATGAAGTGAAGCATGGAGGAGGAGGTGTAATGGTGTGGGGGTGCTTTGCTGGTGACACTGTTGGTGATTTATTTAGAATTCAAGGTACACTTAACCAGCATGGCTACCACAACATTCTGCAGCGATACTCCATCCCATCTGGTTTGCGCTTAGTGGGACTATCATTTGTTTTAACAGGACAATGACCCAAACACACCTCCAGGCTGTGTAAGGACTATTTGACCAAGAAGGAGAGTAATGGGAGTGTTGCATAAGATGACCTGGCCTCCACAATCAACCAGACCTCAACCCAATTGAGATGGTTTGGAATGAGTTGGACCGCAGAATGAAGGAAAAGCAGCCAACAAGTGCTCAGCATGTGTGGGAACTCCTTCAAGATTGTTTGAAAAGCATTCCAGGTGAAGCTGGTTGAGAGAATGCCAAGAGTGTGCAAAGCTGTCATAAATGCAAAGGGTGGCTACTTTGAAGAATGTAAAATATAAAATATATTTTGATTTGTTTAACACTTTTTTGGTTACTACATAATTCAATATGTTATTTCATGGTTTTGAAGTCTTCACTATTATTCTACAATGTAGAAAATAGTAAAAAATAAAGAAAAACCCTTGAATTAGTATGTGTGTCCAAACCTTTGACTGGTACTGTACTTTTGGCCATGTAGTGTACATTCTATATACATACATTCAGTAATATATGTTGTAATGTATTTAAAATGCATAAAATAAATACAAATAAAATAAATTATTTGGCAAGTTTTTGGTATTTAACATGTATCCCCCCCAAAAAAAATCCTGTATGCATTTGAAAGGACACTGATGTTCTATATTCATGGAGATTTACATTCCCTTTTCGAGTTTAATCGTAGCACTGTCATATAGAGGTATTGTAAAATTAGGCAATATATGCTTGTCAGTTTTAATTAGCTTTGTGTAATGAAAAATCTTTTTTCATTATAGAAATAGCTACAGCTGAAATCAATTGGAATAAGTATCTGAAGACATCAATTAACATGAATTTCTGCCTTTGATCTAAAACACATGACATGTTTTGTGTCTCCTATTATGGTAACTGTTTTTATTCTTATTTTAGTGCTGAATCATTCTCAATAATGAGTGCTCTCTATGTCAAGAGTCTTGATCTTCAATATTATGAGAGCATCTGTACCGTATCTATGACGATGTTTGACTGACTTGATTTTGAGGGAAAGCACCATGGAAATAGAATTACCTGTAATTCTATTTCTCTGGAAAGCACCCGTTATTTCTACATATTTCTCCACTCAACCACCTTCCATCACCTCCCTTCACCAGTTCCCCTAATCCCCCATCTCACCCATCTTACAAGTTAGTCTTTATCTGGGATGTTGCTGCAGTGCATGCCTTGCCTCTACTATCTCCCAGGCAACATGCCTCAGGACACATCCTAACTGCCCCGGAGCGCCGGCCCAGGCGCCTGCTCACAGCAAACAACAAAAACAGCATTTAACAGCACATACTGCTGGGCCCTATTTACAAAGAGCAGGAGGGTGGGGAGTGGCTCACAAAAGTCCATTTAAGGTACGGGTCAGTACATCTCAAAGCCTTTACCACTCCAGTCAAATTCTTTGTCTCCCTCATTCACAGCGAGTATCTAGACCAGAGGGCACACAAAGGCGATTGTCATTATATGGTCTCGGCTGACATTAACCCCGGAAGATTTTCACTGCTGTCCATTAAACTCTCCTTTCCCCTCTCGATTACAGGCCAACTCCCACAGAGCCACCCTGGCTAAAGATACTTTTGGAAAATACATAGAAAAGTAAACTTCAGTGACAATTAGTGTCGGGTTGTTTTGTTATTCTTAGAGGACAATGATTTTTAGCGTCCTAGGACTATGGTGTTCTAAAACTGCTGTATGTGATGGTGTTAGGCTGAGCAACAAAGCTCAACAACAGCTCCTCCTCTGCTTCTCTCTGGGCTTTGTGTGGAGAGAGAAAGAAAAAATACAGAATGCGCAACAAGTTTATTTGCATTCCTTTAGCTACTAGTGGTCCGCTGTAAAATGGATAGAATTAGCCATGCTTTCATGGATTATATGAATTATTTCGCAAAGTGAACGTATTAGTTAGACCTTCTTTGTTTCTGTGCTTCTGTGATATATTTCAACCTCATTGTTCAATCAGATGTTTTAGAGAGGTCAGAAAGAGGTCAGTGGAATTGTAGCATTGTAGCATGCAGACAGAACTCAGAACTTATTCTAAAGGCATGGTAGACCCCTGGTAGTAAATTTCAGTGAATTAATTTCAACAAGACTATTATCATAATAATTCAGTATTGTGTTCACGTTATTGTTTTTTATATTGAGCATACATTTAGCATACATTTATATTGAGCATACAATAGACTTATACAAGTATTTAATTACGTTGGGAAATGCTTGCTGTCACCATTAGCAAAGGTGGCACTGCCTTTAGCTTTGTGTTCAAGAGGTCAAGTGGAGGTCTTGTGAGAGGTTGAAGTTTACTATTGCACTCCAAGTCAAGAGTCACCATATAGCCATACACCGTCCCTTCACATCACACCCAAACACGCACTCTATGACAGCATGGCTTTGATGGTCTCACAAGCTCTTTGACAGCCAAAGTTGTCAGAACCAGGGTTTGTAACCCTTGGCGTGTCACTGGCCCTTAAGTTTGGCCTGCTACATGGAGGGCAGCTTGTGTCTCTTCACTCATCAGGTTAGCCTCACTTATGTGTTGGCAGTGGCCCCACCGACAGACAACAGTCGGCACACATGCACAAGTGCAAGCACGCGCGCGCACACACACACACGCACACAAACACATATCCTCCTTCCCCCTCCCATCCAGCTGCCAGCCTATGGAATGCCACTGACTGAAGGGTCCTTGAGGCTGTCGACAGGCTGGGCTGTGTGGAGCGAGACCTCCACTCACCTGCACAGAGTGCTCCTCCGACTCCCCATTCTTTCCCCCAGACCTCTAACCTTTCACCCCCACCCCCACCCTCCTCCTCCTCCAACCCCCATTTACCTCCCACACCTATTCCTCATCACGACAGATTGTGTCCATCCTCACACGCTGGCACTGCATTTAGAAGACTGACAGATAGGTTCACAGGACAGCCTTTGAAGGTCCTAAGTAGATAGTGTCCATTGTTCAACCCTTCTACACATTTTCTATGTATGTACTACCTGTGGTTTTCATTGGCTGATGTAACACAGCATGAAAAAGGGGTTATGTATCCATGACACTGGCTTGGCTGGATTACAGACAACACATTGTATCTGGAATTCACTCTGCGGTGTATTTCTCATCATTCCTAAAATAGAACTACTTTAATCAGTTAAAACATGCCCATCAATCAATTTGTTAGCAGTAGTCGATGATTGCAAACAAAAACCTAGCTCATAAAAGGCCTCCAAAAAGCTAATGTAACAATGATTGCGTTCTATTAAACATACCTCCCATGCAGTTCTATAGTGTTCTAGTTTGCTCCCACAAGCGGGCTAGGTCAATAGCGGTACATATGCTCATGTGCTCGGCTGGTGTAGGTTGGAGCCTCAGCATGGGCCAAGATGCTAAGCTTCAAGCCCTCCATAGATATTTCTGTCTGTTCAGAATCATGAAAACTACAAAGCAACACAAGGCTTGGTCAGTGGGTTATACTTCTGCCTTATAGAGTGCCAACTGCCAAGATCTGTTCCTTTGACTAACAACCTAATTTTTTTTAACCCTTTGTATGAAAATAAAGGAGATTTATTTTTGTTGTCCCCACGATGAAATCAGGGAGAGGATTGTGGATCTGTCACCATCCATCTGTCCTCTGTCCGTCCGTTCGTACATTAGTCTCAGACAACACAGGCCAGATTTTTACAAAACTTGGGTGAATGATGTGTTATCCATAGAGATCCGCTGTTTACAAAATTGCACTGATTGGTCAGATAGTGGCGCTATAACAAGAGATTGAAAATGCAAACTCTGAAAGGTGGGGAGCAACATGTTTACTGTTGCCTTGTTTTTTAATTGGAAGTTTAGCCCAATCCAATATCTCTCCTCATCCAGATGATTGTTTGAGGGTTAGGCTAAACCCATGATATAATCATAATTAATAGCCCTTGTGACAGTGAAGAATGTCCAAACAAACACTTTCCCAGGGTTTTTGTAATTGAGAGGTTGATCCCAATTGGCCTTCTGATTGAACACTAAAACACATTACAAGTGTGCTCATTTATCTCACAGTCACAGGTCATTGTGTGAAACTGTTATTTTCTTAACACTTTGAGATGTCATTAATTACAGTAATGCTTCGGGGGGAAGAAATATAGCTAGTCTATTTCAAAAACACCAGCCTGTGAGGTTACATATTTCTCTTGCCAAGTTTCTTTTAAATTACAAAAAGAAAATTCACCATGATGATGATGATGATGAGTTGCGGTCTTGGGAAAGGAAAAAATTGAGAGCTTGTTAAAGAGTCTATAATTAGTTTATAAATATTTCTTTCTTTAATTCAGCATACAAAAAGACAGTATGTACAGCCACATAAGAGTGGTTCATCATAACACGGCATTAAAAGAGACCCATGTGTTCTGTTCACATGCTCTGAGTGTTAGGCTTTGGACTACCTGCATGTCAGACATTATAGGGATAATGTGCTGTTTCTAACACTGGGAGATCTTTGTCCTTATCCTGAGGATGCACACAGAACTGTGTGTCTGCAGGCGAGTCCCCAGTCAAGCTCCAGTGCTCAAGAGTTCAACACCAGTTACTAAAAAAGTTCCACAACTAAAAGTACTTTAAGTTCCCTTTGTGTGTTGAACACGATTTCCCTCTCTTTCTTTCAGTGTCTTTCTCTGTTGAAAAAAGGACTACCATTTGAGGAAAAACACCATGGATCCTTCAGAACCCTTTGAATTCCGTGGAATGGTTCTGAAGTAAACGAGTGTCAACATCAGAACGAGGTTGGAAGTATACCCCCAACAGCAAACGAGGAGACTACAGTCCCTCTCCTCAAAAAACAAATCCAATATCATTTATTTTAATAAAAGTATATACGAAAATAGACATTTGATATCCGAGTACAGCAAGTGTAATGCACATTTATGAAAGGAAAGAAAAAATCCTTGAGGACGGTGGTCTTCACGTAAACCGATAGGCATTGTCACAACACCCATGTGTCCACGTTCGTAAAATGGAAAAGGTTTTAAGTCCAGCTTGTGAGTCAGAGTTTAATTAAAAAGAATGAACAAAAATAAACACTTTCTTGTCAAAATATACATGCTAAAGCTTAAGACAAAAGTAAGCCTTCTTGGTAACGTAGTGCTTTGGTTATCTGTAGCCCCAGCCCAGAGACGTGGGGCGGTTAGGTGGGTGGATGAAGTAGACAACATGGACTCATTTGCAGACGTATCTCTCCACAATCCTCTCACACTTTTTACATGTGACATAGCAGCACCAGTGGTACTTGCAGTGGCAGCGCTCCACCAGCTTCTCTGTGTAGGGGTTGTAGCCACGCCCACAGCACATCATGTCACAGCTGTCGCTGCCGATGGACGTCTTGTTGCACTGCCTGGAATGAACAGACAGAAAGGGAGAAAAAGTTACAACTATGTTTGAGAACTTTTTGCATTCCTAAATGACACTCATTCTGCCCCCCAAACAAATGAGAAAAAAACAAACCATTCTACACACTGGTAATACATTGTGGTTTATGGAAAGCCCTCAAGGTCCCTAAAACATTTACATACACATAAACCCAGTCTCTCTAATAGATTCCCCCCTCAAACAACCCCATTGACCTTAGAAGAGTTCCTCTCTCAAAGATCAACCCCAAAACGTTTTGTCCAATGTTTTGGACAATTCCGAAACCATCTCAAGCCTAACAAATGTCTCTAAAAGGGGGAGCTTGACGAATGCTTATTGTGCATTCACCCAAACATTTCCCCCTTGTGTTTTGTCTTAGGGCACAGAATGCTTCGCTTGGGACCCTTTCTTAAGCCTGGGGGCATCTTAAGTGAGCAGAGAATAGCCGTATCATAAATCACAGTGAATACACACGGGAGCCCTCCCTCTATTTAAACCACTCTCGCTCCACATAATTGCATTGTTTTATAATACCAGAGTGTTAATGGCCAGCTTGGTGAGAGACAGAGGCACTGAGAGGATGGCTGAAGCCTGCTGACACAGAGAAGGGACGAGGAGGGAAGGGGTGGAGGGGCAGGAGGGAAGTTAGAGTCATTGGGAAAAGTAGGACAGACTCATTACAATAGTGGCCTTTGGGACAGGCCAATTAACAATAGCTCTACACAGATATGTTTTGTCAGAGAAAATCTGACCTTTCAGTCTGGTGCCTGGTGTAAAGTTAATGGATCAAAAGGACATGACCATCTGTAAACTCCACATCGCTCTCACACAGCTGTGTGTCTCAGTCAGAGCTACTAATCCAATTCTGAACAAAAACATCCTTCGATGGTGCCGTCCCTCGTGAGACCCACAACGCTTGTTGCCTTTGAGATACTGATTATCCCTCAGCTCTGGGGATGTTATTGAGGTTTAACTTGTTATGCATTTCTTATTAATACAGAACACATTCTAACCCCACAAGGAACGTCGCTACAAGGTATATCACTGGACAGCTTTCTACAGAAGGAGGCTTCCAACATTTCTATCCTTTACTAAGAAGTAGGCTACATATGTTTGCTGCTATTACACTCCAGGTATTATCAACGGGGTCAAAAATATCCAAGGCGAGGAGTAGCGAGATTAGAACTCACTTGAAGGGTAAACACAGATAAGGCCACCCTGAAGTGTGTACCATTGAACACGGCTCCGTCAGGGTCAAACAAAGTGCACTATCCCTTGTGGAGTGGCTAGGGATCGTGGGAGTGAGGTGGATGGTGCTGAGGCCATGTGATGGGGAGGAGGAGGTGTGGGATGGTGCGGTTAAAACATCCCCCAGACCCCTGGGACCCTCGTGGAAACACACACCACACGGCACATCAGCGTCACACGTAGTCACCCAGGAGGCTGGTGATGCCTTGTGACTCAGCGTAAAGCACTGAATATATGCCATAGACCATGTGTTACGGGCCCCTTATCAGGTTGGGGACAGCAGATGCATGGAGCACAGTGACCTGACACGGAGCATGTCTTCAGGTTATCTGTTAAGTGGCCTAAAGAGACATTTGGATGAATTGTTTTCAATGTTCCGCGTTTCCAGCTCCAAGAGCCCTGAACCCTACTCCTTACTGAAACGTGTCATACATCTTCTGCAGCCCAGCAGAGATTTAGCTACGCTACTAAAATGAATATTCATGGCAAAAGATACAAAAGGCAGAAAACCCACTAGGCTGCCAAAGATGGCTAGCGCAGTTTTGTAGAAGGTAGGTGGTCTTTATACAGTTGAAGTCAGAAGTTTACATACACTTAGGTTTGAGTTATTAAAACTTGTTTTTCAACCATTCCACACATTTCTTGTTAACAAACTATAGTTTTGGCAACTCGGTTAGGACATCTACTTTGTGCATGACACAAGTAATTTTTCCAACAATTGCTTACAGACAGATTATTTCACTTATAATTCACTGTATCACAATTCTAGTGGGTCAAAAATGTACATACACTAAGTTGACTGTGCCTTTAAACAGATTGGAAAATTCCAGAAAATTATGTCATGGCTTTAGAAGCTTCTGATATGCTAATTGACATCATTTGAGTCAATTGGAGGTGTACCTGTGGATGTATTTCCAGGCCTACCTTCAAACTCAGTCCCTCTTTGCTTGACATCATGGGAAAATCAATAGAAATTAGCCAAGACCTCAGAATTTGTTTTTAGACCTCCACAAGTCTGGTTCATCCCTGGGAGCAATTTCCAAATGCCTGAAGGTACCACGTTCATCTGTACAAACAATATTATGCAAGTATAAACACCATGGGACCACGTAGCCGTCATACCTCTCAGGAAGGAGACGCGTTTTGTCTCCTAGAGACGTACTTTGGTGCGAAAATCAATCCCAGAACAACAGCAAAGGACCTTGTGAAGATGCTGGAGGAAACCGGTACAAAGGTATCTATATCCACAGTAAAATGAGTCCTATATCGACATAACCTGAAAGGCCGCTTAGCAAGGAAAAAGCCACTGCTCCAAAACCACCAGAAAAAAGCCAGACTACGGTTTTGCAACTGCACATGGGGACAAAGATTGTACTTTTTGGAAAAATGTCCTCTGGTCTGATGACACAAAAATAGGACTGTTTTGCCATAATGACCATCGTTATGTTTGTAGGAAAAAGGGGGAGGCTTGCAAGCCGAAGAACACCATCCCAACCGTGAAGCACGGGGGTGGCAGCATCATGTTGTGGGGTTGCTTTGCTGCAGAAGGGACTGGTGCACTTCACAAAATAGATGACCTCATGAGTATGGAAAATTATGTGGATATATTGAAGCAACATCTCAAGTCATCAGTCAGGAAGTTAAAGCTGGGTCGCAAATGGGTCTTCCCCAAGCACACTTCCAAAGTTGTGGCAAAATGGCTTAAGGACAACAATGTCAAGGTATTGGAGTGGCCATCACAAAGCCCTGACCTCAATCACATAGAAAATGTGTGGACAGAACTGAAGAAGTGTGTGCGAGCATGGAGGCCTACAAACCTGACTCAGTTACACCAGCTCTGTCAGGAGGAATGTGCCAAAATTCACGAAGCTTTGCGGAAGGCTACCCGAAACGTTTGACCCAAGTTAAACAATTTAAAGGCAATGCTACCAAATACTAATTGAGTTGTATGTAAACTTTTGACCCACTGGGAAAGAAATAAAAGCTAAAATAAATCATTCGCTCTACTATTATTCTGACATTTCACATTCTAAAAATAAAGTTGGAATCCTAACTGACCTAAGACAGGGAATTTTTACTAGGATTAAATGTCAGGAATTGTGAAAAATGAAGTTTAAATGTATTTGGCTAAGGTGTACGTAAACTTCCGATTTCAACTGTATCTGGCCTTTACCCCAGACAAAGAAAATACCCCTTATTTCCCACTAAGTTCTCACAGTGGTCCGACTGACAACATGCAACATATATTTCCTAATGAATACCTTCAGATGAATAGAGAGAATCTTGTTTAATCTTTGGGGACCATTACCCGTTTCCTTCTGTGTCGTGCTCTCAAATCGATATCAGCTGAATGCACTCAGGCTCTAAGAATAACCACATTACTCAGCCCTGTCTGATAGCAACACAAGGGCACGAGTCACAATGGGCATGTCAGTGGCACGTGCTCAGACATACCACAGACAGGCCAATCTCAGGGACCACTTGATTTATCAGGGATTCTCAAAACAAAATGGTGCCTGCCACCAGGGAGGGCGGCAGCTAATTAAATCAACATCCTGGACGAACTCCCCGCTTGAGAAAACAAACAGGATTGGTCATTTCCTAAATGTTAGCTGCACTGCCGTGAAGCAGGAACCAGGCAGAGCCAGGCCAACATACTGAGTATGTAGAGCTTTCACAAAAGAGTAGCTATGATTTTTTTAGGTTCTATATTACAACCTGGATTTAGGGGTAGACGTAACATAGTAAATGTATATTCGGGACACTCCAATTAGTATGATATGTTACAATTCTCAAGGTATTTATTAATTTATCCATTTGGTATGATATGCTCCGAATTACAATTCGTATGATATGTTTCCCGAATTGCAATTCATACAATATGTTACGAATTGGAATTCTTACAATATGTTGTGAATTTCCAAAACATATGATATGTTACATATTCTAATTTGTTGTCGGTAACGTTAGCTAGGTGGCTAATGCTAACGTTAGCTAGATGGCTAATGTTAGCTAGGCTAGGGGTTGGGGGTTAAGGTTAGGGTTAAGGTTAGGGTTAGGAGTTAGGTTAAAGGGTTAAGGTTAGGGTTAGGGGAAGGGTTAGCTAACATGCTAAGTAGTTGCAAAGTAGCTAAAAAGTAGTAAGTAGTTGCAAGCTTGTTAATTGACTAAAATGCTGAAGTTGTCCGTGATGAGATTCGAACATGCAACCTTTGGGTTGCTAGACATTCACAGTATAAGTAACCTTCTGTCTTATGTAACCATAGCAAACGTGACATATCATAGTAATGTGAATGTTCCGGATTTACATAAGATCAGGCTGTATATTCTTTCACAATGCTCCACCCATGACATTAGGGCTGTGGCGGTCACAAAATTTTGTCAGCCTGTAATTGTCAAGCAAATAACTGACGGTCTCACGGTAATTGACCGTTAATTAACATAAACACATTTAGCATCTACTGGCTTCTACACATGATGCAGACCTTTGGAACATCCACATTTTAAAAAGTCTAATAAACCCATGTAATATAGCCTACACCTTCACAATAAATCCATTATGTATTTTAGACAGCTCTAAAGAAACATGATATGAAGAAAATGTAGTCTATTTCAGAAGAACAGGATAGCATACTCTGAGTTGTCCTTATGTTAGGTCCTGATCTGGCTATGCCAAATGGCTGTGGGCTACACTAGGTTATTTAGCAGACAAGATTTGCTTAGAATTCCGTGGCATTATTTTATAGTATGAATAATACAATTAAACAAAGCTGAATAAAAAAGAAAGGACATTTTCACCCAAACGATTTGAGGGACTGCGCACATGCGGCTATTCTGTGTTGGTCGGTTAACAAAGAAAGAGGTACTCCTTTATGCTTAATTTAGAGTTATTAAATGTAACTTCAATTGTTCTACAAACTTTGGGCTATAAGTTTTGATTTTTAATACATTGCAAGGCTGCATGATGCGACTCTAATGATGATTTGAAAAAAGTAGCTTGAAAGGCATGAGCTCTGCTTTGTTTTTTTGCGCAGACTGTACACACTTCGTCAGTCTCTCATTCACAATTTGAGAAGCACTTGATAATGCCTCGAATTTCCCGGCGGCATTCCCTTTGTGTGGTCATAAAGCAACCTAAAAAAGCCATGCCTTTTGCAGCCCTTCTCCCTGAGTGCTGCCTGCTCAGAAGCACCTCTCATCTCACTCACACGGTTCTCCATCACGTGATTGGGTCTTTCTCACAGGCTACAAGTGAAGACAGACACATCGGGGACGCAACTGCGCGCATCCTTATCCAATTCCGAGTTGCATATTGAAGATATTGGAAGAACTGTTCTCATTTACTATTTGTCAGCCAACTAGATGAGTAGGTCTAACAAACATCAAAAGCACTAGCCTATGTCAGTCTACTATCCCCGATAGTACAAAAGTTGACCTATTCTATTTTGTGCGAGAAATAAATATTCCAAATATAGTCTGGGACAGTCGTGGGATGCGATAGATCCCAAATTAATACAACCACTAGCATCCCCAACATTTTTTTTAGGCAATGTGGCTGATGCAACAGATCAGAACATTTAGCTTAACATTTTAATAAACTATTAGGCTATTTCTTCACAATATAAGCCCATAAATGCTGTAAGCATGAATGTTCCATTAGCGGGAAAACACCATAATCAAAAGTGACCACAAAGGTGATTATGCCTGTAATGCTTTTATTATAAAGCTGCTTTTTTATGGTGAAAATTATGTTCCCCAAACTTGAAACTCACGCGCTGCATATGTATGTATGACAGTTAAGCTCTACATCCCTTGTAAAGAGTATTAATGTGCTTCATTTTAAGAAGTTATTTGGCCACTTATCAAAACATATAGGCCTATGGTCTAGGCTACATGAGGTGTGCGACTATGATTCTAAAAAGTCACAAAAAAAAGCTGGGTATCATTCACAAGTGGTAGTATATAATTCACAATTGATAGGCTAATATTGTCACCCATCAGTTTATTCTTGATTTAATCTTGTCTTTACATGTACTAAATAATATATGTGTGAAATTCGTTTTGATTTAGAATGGGCCATTATCATGCACCTGTATCGAAACAGGGGCAGCGGGAAAGAATACATGTCATCTATGCACTTAAATAGCGAATGGAGGACGCTTTTCCTGTAGTTCATTTTCATGCCAGCCAGGTAGGCTATACTCCTGTTGTAAAGATAAGCAATGTGCTTAATATTTGCTTAATATTATGAAAGTTGAGAAATAAATATAGCCATCACTCTGTTTCTCTCATATTTGCATAGCCTATAGAAATGTTGTGCAACATGAGCTCATGGGCTCTCATGAAGTGTTTGATTCGATTTTCCATAACATTTGCATTTAATGGGACAATAGAGTTATTAATATAACATTAGAATATTTAAATTGGCTCAGAATAGGGCTCGTTCACATGGATTTTGTATTGTAGATTAGTGGCACTTAATGTGTTGTGAAAAGTGTTATGAAATGTAATGTCATGTAATATTTAAAATTGTATATAGCTGCCTTAATGTAGCTGCCTCAAATACACACATACATACACATACACACAAACACACACACACACACACACACACACACACACACACACACACACACACACACACACACACACACACACACACACACACACACACACACACACACACACACACACACACACACACAGTTCCTGTAACAGTCTCACCTGTCCTGGGTGCCGACGGAACCCAGCTTGTCGTTCTTGGCACAGAAGTCCGGAGAGCTCTGCAGGTAGACCAGTTCGTTCTCTCTGACCGGCCTGATGTCAATGTCCTTGGGGACCAGCTGCTTGCGCGTACCCATGGGTCTGTGCACAACCTTAGTGGCTGACAGGTACTTGGTCTTCAGGTCAATGGCGATGTCCTTCAGGTCCTGCAGGCCTCTCCAGCAGGTCCGTATGGAGCAGGAGCCAGACACACCGTGACACTTACACTTCATCACCAGCGCATCTCTCAGGGCCTGGAGGACGTGAACGTAAAACACTGTTACTATTGAGACAAATGCTATAGCAGAAAATATGTCAAAGATTGCACAAAGGGATTGATTTACAGTTATTGGCCCTGAAAAGAGCTATATACAGTGCATTCCGAAAGTATTCAGACCCCTTGACCTTTTACATCTTTTGTTACATTACAGCCTTATTCTAAAATGTATTAAATAGTTTTTCCCCTCATTAATCTACACACAATACCCCATAATTAGAAAGCAAAAACAGGTTTTTAGATATGTTTGAAAATTACCAAAAAAATTCAACAGAAATACCTTATTTGCATAAGTATTCAGACCCTTTGCTATGAGACTCGAAATTGAAGTAAGGTGCATCCTGTTTCCATTGATCATCCTTGAGAGGTTTCTACAACTTGATTGGAGTCCACATGTAGTAAATTCAATTGATTGGACATGATTTGGAAAGGCACACACCTGTCTATATAAGGTCCCACAGTTGACAGAGAATTTCAGAGCAAAAACCAAGCCATGAGGCTGAAGGAATTGTCCGTAGAGCTCCGAGACAAGATTGTGTCGAGGCACAGATCTGGGGAAGGGTAGCAAAATATTTCTGAAGCATTGAAGGACCCTAAGAACAAACTGGCCTCCATCATTCTTAAATGTAAGAAGTTTGGAACCACCAAGACTCTTCCTAGAGCTGGCCGCCCGGCAAAACTGAGCAATCGGGGGAGAAGGGCCTTGGTCAGGGAGGTGACCAAGAACCAGATGGTCACTCTGACAGATCTCCAGAGTTCCTCTGTGGAGATGGGAGAACCTTCCAGAAGGACAACCATCTCTGTAGCACTCCACTAATCAGGCATTTATGGTAGAGTGGCCAGATGGAAGTCACTCCTCACACCTCCTAAAAGGCACATGGACAGCCCGCTAGGAGTTTGCCAAGGGACACCTAAAGGACTCTCAGACCATGACAAGCAAGATTCTCTGGTCTGATGACACCAAGATTGAACTCTTTGGCCTGAATATGAAGTGTCACGTATGGAGGGAACCTGGCACCATTCCTACGGTGAAGCATGGTGGCGGAAGCATAATGTTGTTGGGATGTTTTTCAGTAGCAGGGACTGGGAAACTAGTCAGGATCGAGGGAAAGATGAACAGAGCAAAGTACATAGAAATCCTTGATGAAAACATGTTCCAGAGCGCTCAGGACCTCAGCCTGGGGTGAAGGTTCACCTTCCAATAGGACAACGACCCTAAGGACACAGCCAAGACAATGCAGGAGTCTCTGAATGACCTTGAGTGGCCCAGCCTGGACTTGAACCCGATCAAACATCTCTGGAGAGACCTGAAAATAGCTGTGCAGCGACGCTCCCCATCCAACCTGACCGAGCTTGAGAGGATCTGCAGAGAAGGTGCTTTAACAAAGTACTGAGTAAAGGGTCTGAATACTTATGTAAATGTTATATTTCAGTTTTTTTGTTGCTTTTTCATTATGGGTTATTGTGTGTAGATTGATGAGGGAAAACATTATTTAATCTATTTCAGGATAAGGCTGTAATGTAACAAAATGTGGAAAAACTCAAGGGGTCTGAATACTTTCCGAATTGTCCTGTGGGTTTCTTTAGTTGAACATCATATCCAATTGGATAGAACCCTAATCATCCACATTATCAGCCAATAACCAATAGTGGCTTTATTTCACTTTTGTCATTTTATACACATAAGTCTACTTATTTACTTGTGTTTGGGAACAAACACATTGTATACAAATGAAAGCTGAATTTGTCATATCCTCATATCCTCATTTACGATTGCTCAGTATGCTCAAATAGTCATCCATATATCCATCTTTCAAGCCAAACTACTACTGCTACCTCTACTGCTACTACTACTACTACTACTACTAGCCTTAACCCTTGTGTGGTGTTCGGGTCTGTGGGACCCATTTTCAATGTTATATGAAGAACATGTAAAATAACAACTTTTCATTGAGTGCACACTGTGCACCGCCCTACACATTTTTATTACATATGTGGTGTCCGGGTCCACTGGACCCGAGGGTAATAAAAGTGTGGAAAAGTGTTTGTGTAGGTGAAAACAAGTAAAAATTCAATCAAAAGGTTTACTGTGTGTCTGTCTTCCTCCTCCTAACCTGGCTCTCTCCCTGCCTGTCTGCCTGTATCCCGCTATTCTCGCACTCTTTACCATTTGTAGTGTGTGAAACTACACATTGTCTTGAGGGAACCTGCACAATGTTATTATAATACATTAGTCTGATACATTGTAGCTCCTTACCACAATCAATCAATATGGCAAAAATAATCTCTGCTCAGAGGGCCTTAGAAATAATTTTTGCAGAGAGAGAAGCTACAGTAGTGTGGAAGGAGCGTCTTCCACTTTGGAAGATGAAGACATTTCAGAATATGAGGATCAAGTCTCTGTCAATTCGGAGTCTGACAGTGAGTTGGAAGAAGAGGATGAGATTGACCCTCAGCCAGCCCCAGAACCAGCCCATCAGCAGCCAGCCCGTGGGCAACCAGCTCGTCAGCAGCTTGCAGGAGGAGAAATATAGATGTCAAAAAATGGTGACATTGAATGGTCTTCTTGCCCAAAGAATGAGCCACCCCGCATGGCTGCTAATGTGACAAGGATGCAACCAGGGCCGACGCGGATGGCGGTTACTCATGTGCAGGACATAAAGTCTTATTTTGAACTGTTCATCCCAGACACCATCCAGAAAATCATTCTGGACTGCACTAATTTGGAGGGCAGGTGTGTTTTTGGAGAGAGATGGAAGGAGATGGACAAAACTCATTTACATTTTTAGATCCAATGGGAAATCCGCAGAATCCTTGTGGAATGCAGAAACTGGCAGATAACTTTTCCGTGCAACAATGTCTCTGGAAAACGTACACATTATTTCCAGGATTATCCGCTTTCGATAACTGAGCCACCAGACCAGCTCGACGGCAGAGAGACAAGCTAGCTGCAATCAGGTCAGTGTAGGAAAAGTGGGTGGACTGCCTTCTCCTCTTTTACATCCCTTGGCCCAACGTTACTGTTGATGAGCAGCTTATGCCATTTAGGGACTGCTGCCCCTTCAGGCAGTACATACAGTCTAAACCCGCAAAATATTGAATCAAGATCTGGACTGCTTGTGATGCGACTTCATCATATGCGTGGAACTTGCAAGTGTATACAGGGAAGCCCGATGGAGGAGCCCCTGAGAAGAACCAAGGGATGCGGGTTGTCCTGGATGTGACACAGGGACTCGGTGGCCACAACATCACATGCGATAACTTTTTTACTTCGCACAAGCTGGGACAGGAGTTCCTCAAGAGGAAGCTGACGATGGTAGGAACAGTATGAAAAAACAAGCCAGAGCTCCCACCTCAGGCCGACTCGTCCCTAGTGTCCTACGTGCCAAAGAAAGGCACAAATGTGGTACTCGTCAGTATGCTACATAGGGATGGGAGAATCTGTGGCCAGGAACTTCAAAAAACAGAAATCATAATGGATTACAATGCCACAAAAGGAGGGGTGGAGAATTTAGCTGGTTACAGCTGCAAAAGAAGAACCCTACGCTGGCCCCTTGTGATATTCTTCAACATCTTGGACATCTCGGCTTACAACGAGTTTGTCATCTGGATGGCGTTGAACCCAGATTGGAACAGAGGGAAGCTGAAGAGAAGACGTCTCTTTCTTGAGGAGCTGGGCAAGGCATTGGTAAGACCTCAAATCTAGAGGAGGCAACATATCCCAAGGACCCCAGCTTCTGCAGCCATCGTGAGGATGATTCAGGAGGAGGATGCTGGTGCCCCATCTGCCCGAAACACAGAACTAACCAACTCCAATACCGGAAATAAGTGTGAGTGATGTTGTTGCATGTGTGTCTGACTCTCCTACCTTGGCCTGCTGTAACTATATATGTGAGTGAGATGTTAGTAAAATTCCTGAACTGTGTTTTCATCATTGTAGATTGCAGCCGGTAGCAACAAGAAGAAGCGCTGCGATGTGTGTGGAAGAAGGACAGGAAGACACAGTACACATCCATCAAGTGCAAGAAATACATTTGCTACACACACACAGTAAAACTCTGTCCCTCATATGGGGTGTAGACTGGCCTTAATTTGTGTTCATTTATCATTTCCATAAAATACTGAAAAATTTGTCCTTTCAATTTGTTCAGTTCAAAGCAATAAACATCAATAGTGATGCAAACCTTGTTAAATTTATATTTGTTCAAGATAAACATGATTTATTCCACCCATGTCTTGATAAAAATAGATTTCTGTTAACAAAAACTCCATTTTATTTAAAAAAAACAAATAGCACTTTATTGATATGTATGCTGTCTATATTGCTTGTAATTTATATAAGTCAACATCTAAGTATTAAGTATTTTTAGGTCAATTGTTATGGCTGTATTGTTTAAAAACCCAATAATATTGTGGGTCCATTCATTGGGTGAATAACAAAAACATGAACACCACACAAGAGTTAAGACTTGTGACTCGACGTTGACTTGAGACTGATAACTTGAAATTATCTGGCTAGGTTTTGTAAAATGTTTTCACTCATTTTGTGGCACAGAGTCTCTGTGGATTACTCTCCAAGCAGCCAGAGACAGTAGCCGCAGCATCGACATGCAAAAGAACGTGCAACAGATTGGTGAATGAATTGGACCAGCAAACTGTTAATCAACACAGGTCGGAAGAGCTAGCGCAGTGGTTCTCAAAGAGAGAGCGTTTTGGGGGGTCGCGAGTATGAAGCTGAATGGGAAAAATACATATTTTTCCTACATATTTTAATAGGCTACATATGCATATATATATTTGCCTGTTTGATCTGGTTTCTAATATAGACCTACCCTACGTACGGTATTATACCAAAAGATTGTCTCAAAAACATCTCATCTGTGCTTCAGAACCAAAAAGTTGCAGGTCTTGATTGTTGACCAATGACCAGTCATCAGCATTGACGCGCAAAGGCGAGCGCGCATATCCAGAGATTAGTGACCAGAAAGAACTTGCATTATTTTCTCCAGTTTTGCCTGACAAAAACACAGTAGGCCTTCGTTTATATTATTTATCCATATAATATACAGGTTAGAAATCAACCACGGAGGCATCTTTGCCAGAACAATAATAGGCTACCTGCCGATTTCATTGATCATGTTCATATTTCAGATAGTCCTAGTTTGGGTGGCTACTGGCTATATCATGTCTAAGGCTTGCTATAACATCGCACTGCCTTCAATATTATGGGATGAAAATGTAACATATTCTGGCGACTTAATTACGGTATTTGTGAAGAAGAAAAGGGCTATCCAGTTCAGGTGGCAACGAGCATTCGGCAGGCAGGCGGCCCTCCAAAGTGAAGCACTAAGCGTGCAGTGCAGACAGACAATGCTTTCCAGACGATCCTGCAACCTCCACTTTTTACAGGTAGGCAGTATTTTGCTTGCTCTGGACTACAGAGAAGTGACATAATATCCCTAGTTGTTATTGGCTGCTAACAGGAATGGTTGTAATGGCTGTAATGACAGGCTACATTTGCGCAGCGATTATGTGCACGTGTTAGCGTATGTGCCTCGGGCATGTGTGTGTGTGGGTCGCAAACTTTTAACCAACTATTTTTGTGATCTTGCAGGTCAAAACGTTTGAGAACCACTAAGCTAGCTAGGGAGAGAAGATTGCCATAAATATATATCTAGCTCCAAATATTGTTTGGTGATCAAAAATATTAACTGTTTACTTTGCAAGCTCACCAGCAATGGGGCATCAGTCATAAATGACTAGCATAGGCCTAGCTACTGTTCTGTTGGTATGTCAAAACTGCTTGAAATGTATAATTGACTTACATTATGAAGCTTGCGTTTGGAATTAGTTGCAAAATATATTATAACATAATCAAAATGTGTTATAGACAAAATAATGAAAAGGGCTGTCTGGAAGTCTCAATAAACAGTCACTTCATGTATAGGTTTTATTTTTTTACTTGACTTGAGACTTGACTTGAAAAAACGTGTGACTTGACTCGACTTGAATTGTTCTTGGAATGCATGACTTAGATTTTACTCGAGACTCGACTCGTTCTACTTGGGACTCGACTTGAGACTCAGATCTTGTGACTTGCTCGTGACTCAAATAATAGTGACTTGGTCCCACCTCTGAATACTACTACATAGAATGAACAGTAAGTCATCAGTGATCTGTGATAATAAGATTACTTTGTACCTGTCTCCCCACTTCACTGTTGTGCAGATGCATCAGCTTGTTGGCGTGGGAGCCTGCCTTCTTCATCTTCATGGGGGCGTCAGAGAACTTGGAGCCCATGACCAGGCCATAGTGCAGGTTGTCTGCACATCCGCCCCAGCGGTAGCCCGGCTCAGGGATCTCCCCGGGGATGGGGCCGCACGAACACAGGCGCAGGTCCCCCGACGTGCACGCCTGCGCTATGGTGTGGCTGATGGCCGCCGCAGACAAGGCATACACAAACGCTGACTCCCTCGTGCCTGTTTGGAACAAGACAAGGCCTTTTGAGTGAGGGAAAATACCTCAGTGAGTATAAGAGTATAACTTTTGTAGTAGAATATAACCTTTATCTATTGTATCATCGAACAGTTTGCCAAGTGAAACCGCAGTAAGAGTAACATGAGATAGTCACTAGACAGATATGGTTATTCAGCCGGAGTGGATCATATGGATCTAATGTAGGTGATGAAGTGTGTACACACAGAGGGCAGATATGTCAATGCTGGACGATGGAGGTAGGAGACAGGAAGAACCAGCCAGACCACAAAAACATCCCTGTATGAAGAAGACCACTATTTTATTGTTGGCCAGTGGCTTCTCAAGACTGGTCTAACAGTTGACAGATGGAGCTTGTCTTCTCCTGAGGCGTATCATCATGGAGCTATCTCTTTAAATCTTTGATTAGGTGCCAGCTCTTTGTTGTGTTTTATATATATATATCTGCACCCAAACTCAGTAAAACTGGAACTGACATTGGCTCTGCCTGGCTCAGCAAAGATCCCTTTGGCAATGGAAATAAACCCATCAAAGTAGAAGTACAGAACATGGAAAGACTCAGACAAATCACTGAAAGGAGTGTGCATATAATGAGACAATGATCGATCAAAATCTTTAGGCACGTACTGTATACATTACTAATGCTTTGTACTGGAAGGAGCAACTAAGAGCCTGCCTATTCATACGACGTATGTTCAGTTGAGTTCGCTGATAATATTTAACATCTTGCATTACTATAGAAAACTAGATTCGTGTAGGTAATGTGTGACGTTAAAGGGATTTAAAACTGAGAAGGATGAGTTGTCACAAAAAAAGATGTCTAGATCCCTTCTAATAGTCACTGTCCAACTCAAAAATGTCATCTGAAAATACCTCTTACATAATGGAATCTATTGTGCCACAAAAGAGAGTCAAGGCACTGTTAAGCTATGAAGACAACCACATCAAGTACTTGGAACATAAAGAGAAGGACTTTGTAGCACGGATATTAGGGAGGTGGGTGGCTAGGGTGATAAAGGACAATTTTCTTTCTTTCAAGGGGACACAAAGAAGAATGGTAGCCTTTGCTTGGCCCAGTCTGCTCTGCCCTCAGAGCACAAAAGACCCCCAAGGACGATGATTAAGGCTTTAAACTCTCGCTTGTAAATGATCTCCTGCAACACTTGAATTAGCTTTTTGAATCCCACCAAGGACACAGAGTTTCTACTGTGCTGATAATTTGGTCTGAGATGATCACTCCTAGTTCTATTGAAAAAAAACGTTTAGGTTGCACACCTAGCACAATGGATCTCACACCACCATTTCAATCAATTGATCTCACAGCACCATAAACAGTAGGGGAGACTGGGGTTTGTTGTCTCACGGGTTTTTGTATTTGGCATTTTATTAGGATCCCCATTAGTTACTGCTGAAGCAGCAGCTACTCTTCCTGGGGTCCACACAAAACATAAAACATGACATAATACAGATAATTAATAGACAAGAACAGCTCAAGGACAATCTAAATGGCACTGTGCAATATTGTTAAGGTTAACATGTGTGCATTCTTTGAAAGAACCTATCCACCTGGTCAATTCATGTCAGCATGTCAAAACATTGAGGTTAGGAGAATTTGTGTTTTCTTTACTTTTTTTGTTTTAATTATGGGAGTATCCATGAACAATTATGTTTGTTGAAAAGAGGAAAGGGAGAGCTATATTTCAAACCTATTTTCTGAGTTCCAAGGTCCAGCCATGTAGTAACTGCCAATCTTTATTGGCATTGGAGTTGGTTGTCACTATCAACTCCATTATAATAAATCCCAAGCTCTTTTGTGCTTGTGCTATAAAAAGTTCCCTTCGTTGCCGCTCTCTCACACATATATTTTTTATGTCACCCCCCCCACACACACACACACATGCTTGTGCAAACAAACACATACACACCCAAATTTACTCAAAATGTCATATGTTTTTCTCATGGCATAAAATGTTGAATTTGTTAGAAATATCTTTAGTTCAAAGAAAGGCTATTTCTAAGATGCTGTATGCTATATTGCTTCATTTCCTGTTACAAACGAATAAGCTACTAGCAAACATTGTGATAACCAACAACATACTGTGTGACATCCTATCCCGCGATGGGGCTGGTTGTCACAGGTGGACAGAGTGTGTTTGATGGCTTATAACTCCATGTTGGAATAAGATATGAGGGTCCCCATTTCAACCCAATACCTTGGTCTTTCTCCTAATATTGAAAATAGCCTTTTAAGATATACTGGTGCTGAGAAATACACACAAGAGTAAAAAGTGTGACAACCAACCCCGGTCTCCCCTAGATTGTGACTAGTAGGCCTACCTCTGTCAAGATCTGGACGATACCTCGAGGAGTCACTGGGGATATCAATAGAGGAACAGTTCCAGCGCATGTCAGCGAAGGTCTTCTGGCAGGTCTTCTTGACCTCGCGGGCTGCGGCGATTATGGTCTGCATGAGCTCCAGGTTGCTCCGACACAGTTGGGCTTGTGACGACACCAGGCCGGGAAGCAGCTTGCAGTGCTGGGTCTGGTTGATGTGTAAGGACGTGGGTGTGTGAGATAGGGCCCTGGAACAGAAACAGATGTAATTATAAGTACTTCATTATGATGGCTTCAACTCAGAGGTTTCTATACCGCAAGAATGTCATCTGAAAAATTCCAAGATCAAAATATTTCAAGTTTTTGATATGAAATATGATATGATTTTATGAATGCAAAAGCCGATGCCATAGCTGAAAGTAATTTTCTCACTTCTAACATACATACATTTTTAGGCCCATAACTATAGTTACGATACATACTGAACCATTGCGCTTCAAACATGTTTTGAACCAATCAAACAGATTATCAGAACTGTTGGAACTTTTTACATTTTTGGCATTCGTACCACTTGACTTGGAAGATACAAAAATACCAGAGAGAGGATGCCATTGACAATCTCTCAAGAAGTCACGAACAGGTAAAACATAACAGACCACAGCTTGGCATCAGACTATTCTCCTGATTTAGTTCAGCAGAGGAGGTTCCAGAACATGCCAAATTATTAATTCATCATTGGCAAAAAGCCTGACCCAGATCTAACTGACAGCACTACATCTATCCATCTATCATCATTTACATTCTTCATTGTTAAAAGGATTGCATTCTACCGAGAATTTTGTTTGGCATAAATCATCTGATTACGAAATCTAAAAGGGGGGCACACATACTTGATTTGCACATAGACAGAACAGAAGATTAGTTCATAGAAAAACCACCAGAGAACCTGGTCAGTCAGTGTCTGACTCTGTTTTCTATGTTTGCAGCAGCACTGCGAGGGAGAGAGAGTTCCGTGAGAACCAGCCAGTGCCTCCTGCACTTAGGCCTGTTTCGGATTAGGAGTGAGGGGAGTGGCCACTCCATGCCCAACGATAAATTGTGACAGACTCCCCTGTGCTAGTGGTAACCCAGAGCTCACAGGTGTTTATGGCTGCATCTGGTTCACATCCAGGCCCGTAGAAATATCAAGGCTGGGAGAGACCCTTTCTACTATAGAATTTAGCACAATGTCATGCAATCTCCATCTCTCTCTCTCTCTGAGGCACATTTGCTGTTCGACTGTTATAGCCTATAGAAATCTTACAACAACTCACTCATAGGTTTCAGATGCTACAATGGTAAAAAAAGAACATCCCAAATCACGTGCAGGCATAAAATGTCAATCAATCTATGAACCAAAGTAAAATATGTACCAAAGTCAATGAGGAATTTGTATATCTAAGGGAAAAACTTCCAAATTATGTCACTCTTGGTTATAATGATGTTTAACACACAAGCTGCTTGTTGCTTTCGAGTACTCTGTTCTAACAGATTAATTTTTCACTCCATAATTCCCGTTCAAATCTTCTCATTAACATTCATCAGGGGACAAATTGAGAACCTGGACTGAAATAATGCACAGCCTTTCTTTTAGTTTACCGGCAGAAAATGTGGCAAATGTTCATCCTCAGAGGGAAAATAAAGTTAAATTATATTATATTTTTCTGCAGGTTTAAATTAAATACAGTAGGAAACAAGAAGGACTTGGAGAGCTCCAGCTTCTGTTTTACTGCCTATGCACAACACAGGCCACAATAAACAGTAAAGCAAAAGGAAAAATGCACACACATAAAATACAAAATAAAAGGTCCTTACAGCCATTTGATGCCGGAGCAGATCTGGGACAGCAGCAGAATGGTAAGCAGACAGAGTGGGAGGGTGTTAGACGTTTTCTTCATAATGATAGTGTTCCAACTTAGAGATGACAGTAATGCAGGTGGCTGTTGGCTTTTAGGCTCTTATAGGTGCAATCACAAGTCAAATGCCATGACACCGTCTCCCCCTCTTTCCCCTGTTTGGTGGAATAGAAAAATACACCATTAAAGGAACACTCCACACTATTCAAAACAAAATGTCAAAAGATAATCTATGCTATAATGGTTTTGTTCACAGCCACATTTCTTATGTATAGTGGAAATCGAAAAACTCTATTTCAAGAAATGTATTAATTGTGGAACTCTTGTGCACATCCTTCCCACTGGTGCAACAACACTCACTGCAGGGGCTATTGAGAGTTGACAGATCCCCCCCCCCACACACACACACAAACTGAATTGTAATTTCTGCTTAACTTCAGATACATTTCAGATAGTAATATGATCAGTGGATGGCAACAACACACCAGCAGAGCACACTACCCTACAGCAGACAGGCTGTACTTGTACAGGGCATTACCTCCATCTGATAGGGTTTTTAATTGTCGTGTGATGATAAGGAAACTCTTTGAAAATAACTTTAATTTTATGCCTCAAACAAAACACTCATCTCACTGATTATAGTGATATTTAAAGTGGAAATAATAGTTGCTTAATACGTCTCATCAACACAAATAATAAGACAGTATAATAACACCATTATTTCACTCTATTTTCACCATGTTGCAAATCTCCCGAAGCATCTCTAACCATGTGGGTAATACAAACCTACAGCCTAATTTATATACATGTTGCGAATTGTGATCTAAATTGGCTACGCTGTACGGGAGCTCAACATCAGACCCTTTGGAAATGTCAGCTACAGCACATGTGGTATAACGGTTAGCAAGCAATCAACTACCAGCAGGCAATCAGTTTAGATAAGAATATCCGATTTTACATTAAAAACATTTATTCAACACTTAAACATTTAAAGATATTTAACATTTCTTCACAAAACCTTAAAGTTGTGGTAGTTCCATTTGTCCCGATCTCCCATTTTATATAAGGTGCATTGGGTTTATGCGAGGGAAACCACTCTATGCATGCAGAGGTTACATTGGTATTTTGTGTGGGGTGGAACTGTCAATGAAATGAATAGTTCTGCCCATGATCACCTTCAACAAATATCTATTAAATTCCCGTTGTATAATAAAGCCGTATCAGCCACTAAACCTAAACATTGGAACTGTATTCCTCATCGTTCTCTTTCAAATTCCCCTCTATCTGCATGTTTGAAGCTGTCTCCTTGTTATTATAGCCTTCTACCTCTATTCAGTCGCAGTAGGAACAATAGGTAAATAAAGCTACTCTTAAAATGTAGTTTGAGTCACGTTCAAGTTAATAAGGTAGCCTACACTCGAGTCCTTATTCGAAAATATCTGGGATATTATCTATCCAAACTAAAATCAGATATATAGTAGCCTAATCTTTAAATAGCCTAGTTCGTGTTCAACCAATTAAAAGCTATCAAACTCTGAAAATAAGCATGTCATCGATAACTTTAGACTTTGACAGTCATGTCATGAAACTAGACCATTGCTCCTCACCTTTAATGATGATTCGTGTCAGTGTAATATCCTTTTGAATTCAAAATCCTCCACAAATTCGTATAAATCCACAATTTCGCAATTCAAATGAATCCAAAGAAGTAAGCATCGTTTACTCCCCAGCAACAGTGGCTACCTCTTCTCTCTCGCAGGTTATTCAGCGTGCAGTGCCTCTCGCTGCGGAATGTGTTGGACTCATGGCAGTGGGGCAGCCTCAACTCATAAGTACTCCTGCGCCGCTTTGATCTCACTGGTGATGTCAGGCACAATTAGCATAACAAAACGTGTTGAATTTGGACTTCCAAGGAGAGACGTAAGATACCCACACTGTCATTGTCCAATCTTGCTCTACATGTTAGATAATTTTAACCAGTTGCGCTATAGTTTTTGCTATATATTTTCTAGGTTGCCCCCAACACTAATGCTCACACTAATGATAATAGTCTAATATATAATAGAAACCACGAATAGTTTCAAGTTTTAATGTCACACACACAAGTACAGTGAAATGCCTTTCTTGCAAATTCAAAACCCGACAATGCAATAATAAATAACAAAGTAATACTAGAAAAAAACACATAAGAAATAAGAAGAAATATGAAAAACACAATAAGTAAGTAAGTAAGCATACCCTGCAGTCAGTTCCAATACCATATTTACAATGTGCAGGGATACTGCAGTGATGGAGGTAAATACTGTATGTATACGGTAAGGTGAAAAGGCAACAGTATATAAGATAAACAGAGTAGCAGCAGCTTGTATGTGAATGAATGTCCGTGTGTGTAGAGTCTGTACAAACGTATGTGCATATTATGTGTGAGTGAACAGATGTTGTGTAACTGTGTAGGGCCCTGTGAGTGTGTAGGGCCCTGTGAGTGTGCATAGACAGAGTACAAAACTAAAACAAAAGGTCAATAACGATACAAGGTTAACTCAGATAGTCCGTGTAGCTATTTTGTTAACTATTTATAAGTCTTATTGCTTGGGGATAGAAGCTGTCCAAGAGCCTGTTGGTGCCAGACTTGATGCACCGGTACCGCTTGCCGTGCGGAAGCAGAGAGAATAGTCTATGGTTTGGGAGGTTAGTCTTTAACGATTTCCAGGGCCTTCCCACCACACCGCCTGATATAGATGTCCTGGATGGCAAGGAGCTCTGCCTAATAGGCCCAATAATATATGATGATGATTATTATTATTATTATGCTATTACCTTAATGGGCCTGTTGTTTAATTATCAGCATCATCTATGTATTAAAAAAAACCTGAAATGTAATTTCAACTCAATGTGGACAATTTGAATATGCTGAGTTTTGTTAAATATATTCAATAATAATAAACAAAAACAGGGGCGTACTGAAAATGTTTCATGCACATAATGATTCCACCATGGTCACCTTATTAATAATTTTACAAGCAAGGCAGGTAACTATTTCCTTATAGTTTCTGTGTTTTAATATCAGTGAATGTTCCCATGCATCGCCATATGCATTTTCTATTAACCAATAACCTGGCTCACTTTGCCTCATGCAGAGAATTCCGTAACGCTCAGTGCTCTCCCCTCAGTAAAACAACCACACACCCAAGCGCTGTAATAACCATGCAATTAAGACACCTTCATTAAGATTGTTTCCACTGTTAACACGGTTCCAGTGTGTTGTTGTCTGACTGAGGCAGAGCTCCGCAGGTCATTTGAGCGGGTGTTTTGCCTTTTTATTTTATGGGGACAAACTTAATGAGAAAGGAGCACACAACAATGTAGGCTACAATTACATTTCAGAACGCATGGTCCTATAGGACCATTAAGTATGAGTGTAATTTATGTACATTGGATTACGAGGGTAAAAACGCACATGACAGAATAAAAAGTAGGATGGCATTTTATTTTACTGGCTAAACCAGCCCAGAATGAAATTCAATAATTTATAAATGAAAATTTAGAAAAAAACGTTTATTAATATGGGAAATGTTTTATGAACAGTCCTACTGTAATGTTACATTACATTATGGAATACTTTGCCGAGTAATTTTGAAACCCTGATACAGTCTTTGCAAAAACAAAAGACAAACTGGAAAAGTTATTTCGTGATATTTAAACAACACCACAATTCATCAGATTTTACAATGCTGGGCTAAAAACCTAAATCAACTTTAATATTCATGTTCCATTTTTTTTATACCTGTAATAACAGTATAATGACAGCATTTTTCTTCTGTTTGGAAATTGTATGAAAACAGAAATGATATGTCCATTGAATATAAGTGGTTTAAAAATTATCCTGGGAGGCTCCAGTTGCTAGCTGGTGGAGCCAGAATACACGGATTAGAAATAGAATCATGACATACAAAAATATGAAGGGTTTTCAGCGTAAAGGAAATTCTATTGTCAACTGAAACTAGTAACACCATCACAGCGGCTCTTTCTCCCATCATCTGTTTTTACTCAACAGGGGTCCTCTACCAAACAGTATTATTTTTCTGGTCGGGTATCAGGAAACTTGCTTGAAACGCAATAATGGGAAAGCAAATTAATACGCGCACGCACGCCGCCGCCCCCCCCCCCCCCCCCCACCCCACCCCCTGCAGGCATGGTTTAAACCACTGACCTTGCTACCTGCCCCACGCCCAACATGCTAGCAGATCCTCTACTGGCTGCTCCAGAGGGGAGAAGGATTAAGATCTGTCACAGTTTCTTACTGCCGTTTGATCATGTGGGGTAGACACATTTACTAACCAGGACATGCCCACTTTCCCTCTGCACAGGGGGATTCTGTGGCCAAAATCTCTTTGGCAAACATGGTACAATCCAAGGTTGTTATTTGACAGTAACGTGTCTAGGGAACGCTTGGAGTTTGAGTTAACCTTTTACTGCAGTGGGCTAAATCAGGGTCACACAGAGTAGTCAAACAAATCCTATTTGTAGTGTGACTGCACTATGCCATGTTTCTGGTTCCGGCGGAGTGGGTGAAATGTGTTTTATGGCAGTAAACTGTGAATGGACATGGGTTGTACTGTGTGTGGGGAAGGAGGGGGCTGCAGCAGAGCCTACTGTAGCTGGAGCACTATAGCACCATCTCAGGGTTGACCGTTTTACACAGAGGCTCTCCATTCCTGTCTGAGCCAGGATCAACATACAGGCCTTTGATCTCCCATCTCACCTTTCAACCAACACACAGGGGAAAGGAATCCTTTTGGCTGTTCTGACTAGACAGCAAAGCCACACGACTTCATAAAAATGAAAAACCTCATAGTTGTTTTACCCAATAACAGCCAAACCTTCATCAAACCTTTGTTTAGATTTAGCACCTGCAATTATTCTCTGTATATGTATAACAAACTCACAATGCCTTGTTCTACCCCACAGAAAGAGCCTGAAGAGGTCTGAATACAATGTTTAAACGTTTGGGAGGAATGGCTTTCCCAGCTCACAATGTTGTCCCATTGTCTCCCCAATCTCAAGTGTACCAGAGCTATATCAAGAGGAGATAAGACCACTCATCTTTCGCCTCCTGGGATACAGGCCTGAATGGGCCCTGAGTCACAGCTACCCAGCAACTACCCCCTGAAAAGACTAACCTGTCTGGCATCCATTCAACCCTTTCCTTTTATTTTTCTATCCCTCCTGTTCCATGTTTCTAAGCATCACCACCAGACTGGCAAGTTTCATCATGGTGTTGCATAAACTTGTTTTAGCGCTCACATCAAATCAAATCGTATTTGTCACATGCGCCGAATACAACAGGTGTAGTAGACCTTACCGTGAAATGGTTGCTTAGAAGCCCTTACCCTTAACCAACAATGCAGTTCAAGAAATAGAGTTAAGAAAATATTTACTAAATAAACTAAAGTAAAAAATAAATAAAAAAGTAACACAACAAAATTACATAACAATAACAAGGCTATATACAGGGGGTACCGGGTACCGAGTCAATTTGCGGGGGTACAGGTTACTCCCATCTACAGGCACAGAACATTTTTGTTAGTTCAATCAAGTAACTAATGTGAATGCCATTGTATTATTGTGAGAAAGATCTGAAAGTTGATATATGCTTATGTTTGTAGCTCCCACAATGCAGTATACCTAACAATACACAGAAATCCAAACACTAAAAAGAAAGAAATGAACTAATATCAGAATGAGCAATGTCAGAGTCCGGAATATAAATATATATATGGATATAATGTTGTGTATAGACAGTATGGACAGGATATGAATAGGAAAGATGTGTACAGCAGTAGTTATATAGGATGAGCCTTGACTAGAATACAGTATATACATATGAAGTGGGTAAACATTATTAAAGTGACCAGTGTTCAATGACTATGTACATAGGGCAGCAGTCTCTAAGATGCAGGGTAATGTATCGGGTGGTAACCGGCTAGTAACAGTGCCTAAGTTCAGGGCAGGGTACTGAGCGGAGGACGGCTAGTGGTGTCTATCTCTAGATGGTAGCGGGGTGAACAGGCCGTGGCTCGGGTGGCTGAGGTCCATAATCATTTTCTTGGACTTCCTGTGACACCGGATGGATTAGATGTCCTGGAGGGAAGGCACATATACAATGCAACTGAATTAAGTGTCCTCTTGTTGATGAAGTACGAAGCTTAATATTTCAAAAGATCCTCACTGTCAGCTTAACTTCTTCTGAAAGCAGATGGAAATGCTTGAAATCTCTGAGACACAGACAGACATAGCTCTTTCTGGCTTCCTGCAACATTATTCCATAAATTATTACCTCTTACTAGCTCAGACTTTGATGAAAACGGTCTATTTTAATTTTTTCATCAAATGTTTACCACCAAACACTACGGGATCCTATTATCAGTTTGTTCTGATATAAAACATGACATTCGTGTCTATGACATCCTATATAACACAACACCATAATCAAAGAAAGCATCAAACTTTCCCTATAAAAAGGGAAAAAGCATCATCAAAGAGGCAGCTCACCAATGTGAAAATACTATCTTGATGTGTGGATTTTCAGGTGCTCTTCTTCTGAAAACAGGCAATAGTGTACCTCACAGCAGGGTCCACAACAGAAACAACGATCACCATCCAATTTGTGCTCTACAGCCAGGAGAAGATAGGAGCACATCTTTTGTGTACCATTTGTTTATAACCATTCTTAAACTCTGCTTTAAGGAGCCTAAACCCTTCAAGTGACAGATGGGTGGCACTTAATTTGGTCTTCAAGGAGTGCTCAGGCCTGTATAGGACTGTTTATCCATTCATGGACCCTTTGGCAAATGTAATTGTCCGGATCCAGAGTCCAACACCATTGGTTACTCATTTCAAAGGTGAAATTATATATTTACAGATTAATTTAAAATTAATATCATAGTTCCATACTAAAACCCAGCCACACTATAATATTAAAGGGATACTTCAGGATTTAGGCAATGACATTTTTATGTCTCTACATGCAGTTTGAAGGAAGTCGCTAACTAGGGTTCGAGCAATTGCTAACTAGCTTTAGCGCAATGACTGGAAGTCTATGGTGCCTACTAGAATGCTAGTAGATACAATAGACTTCCATTCATTGTGCTAACGCTAGTAAGCATTGGCTACCTCTAATGTCCTTCATACTGGATGCAGAGACATAAAAATGGTATCCATGAGTTGATCTGACTCTGGGGAAGTAGATAAAGGGCTTCATTGCCAAAATCCCGAAGTATCCCTATAAGTGATTTCTCAATTTGCTCTGCTGTAACTGTCAGGGTTTATAAAGTGCTTATAAAGCACATACAAAGGAGGCCTTCACAAAGACTATGAATGTTGTTCCTTGAAGACATTGTGAGATAACATTAAACTACTGAACAAAACAAATCAATATTTTCTTTAGGGTATTATGACATGAAATTAGGATCAAAAGTACTTTTTCGCCACATGCAGATAGAGGACACAACGAGACATTTCCTGTAACATGAAAAGAGATGTCAGTGTCGGCTTCTACAGACCATCCATCATACGAGAGCATATTATGTCTGACGAGGTGTTGCTGAAAGAGGAGGAAAGGGGAGAGCAGGTGATAAAGGTAGCGGAAGGATGGAGGTAAACTACCTGGGTGGGGTGATGCTTCCCTTCACAGTTCAGGTTCACTCTGCCAACACCTCTCAGGAAGACTGACCCAGACAAAGATGAAGGAGCCAACAGGGGCAAGTGCCGCCACCACAGGACCACAGGCCTCTGCACAGCATAATAGATCAATTGTGCAGCAGAAAGACATGTTTCTTTTCTCCTCCTCAGAATCAGTGGAGGGGTATCAGAGTACTGGAGCACTCTTTATTAATGCGTGACGCTTAAATCTGAAAGTGGAGCAGCAGTAGAGAAAGGGGTTACCAAAGCAGTAACCTGATCACAAGTTAATCGTCTTTGCCCTCTGCTGGTAAAGGGGCACATTTTTACTGGGCCAAGCTCAGTGGACGATACGTTGTATACACACAGCTTTGGAAGCACTAAGTTTATCAATGGCATTTCTATACATGTCACAAAGATATATTTCCAATAGTACAGTTTAGTTTTAAATGTCGGTCCAGTGCATGAAAACGTGTTTCTAGGTCTGATCGGCTGACTTGGTCTATTTGTCGGTGTTTCTGAATTATGGGGGGCGATGCCATTTGTTCCCTGCAAAAGGAACCTTTAAATAAAATCCAGTTAAGCCTGTCTGCCTTCCCCTCCAGAGTGACCTTAAATTCTAGCAATGGACAAGATTAGAGGGCCACAGGTCTAACATTAGAGCAGAACCTTGACTTCCAATAGGAAACCAGCACAGAAGTTCTAATTATGACAAGCAATTCCTTGTTTTGCTGGGAGATGAAAAGGCATTTCTTGCTTGTTATAGCAAGGGGTCCCAAAAACAACCAACCAAAAAGTCAAGATGAGATACAGTACAAAACACCTGCAACGAGGTCCACCTTTATTTCTGTATCAGTGGGGTTGAGAGGGATACCAATAGCTTATGGGACTGAGCAGAGTAAAGTTTAGGAGTTCCTTAGCTGGATGTAGCCACCAGGGTTGTGGTCAATACCATTTAAATTCAGTCAATTAAGAATGTAAACCAAACATTTTCTCATAGAGAAGCATTGAGTAAAATTGGAATTTCAGTGTACTCCCTGAATTGAAAAGGAATGGACCTAAACCATGGTGGCCACAGCTAAGGAGAATGGGCTGTAATCCAGTCTTCAAACAAGGCTCTGGGCTTGTCAGTGACGACCCAGAGCACAGCAGAGACAAATCCGTTTGCTCAGCAGTTGACCGAGGACATGGAGATGTTCCTTTCACACGGAGCTGAGCACCAACAATACATTCTTTCTTGTAAGGGAGGTTTCTGCTGTTACAGATCACAGGAAGAATATATGTCCCTTGAAGTACACTAATAGTTGAGATGGGGATGCACTGCTCTTTAACGCATAGATGGAAAGGAACTGTTTTTTCTTGGTGTGTGAGTCCCAAGGTGATGAAAGAATCACTGGGTCAAACATATTCCAGTTTATAACCAGTTTGTTTTTGCCAAAATACTATCGTAAAATAATGGTTAATTGTGGTAATTTCAATTAGATAGAAACAAACAAGATTTCTTCCGTTTTAAGTCAGGATCTACCTGAGATTAGTAGTTATTTTACAAATCAAACACTTTCCTCAAAACACGTTTTTATTTTAAAGGAAAATATATACCTGTGGGACTTACAAAATCAGTTAGATAATCTGAAATTTGAACACATTTGAAAGCACACAGAACCCCAGTCCTTTCTGCTGAGCACTAGACACAAATATCTGGCAGGCAGATTACAAAATTAAAAATGTATTGCTTGTGGAAAATGTGGTCAGTACCTAGGTCAAAATCTAGAAATGACTGGGAAATTCTCTCAACGATGAGAGGAACAAGAATTTGGCGCGTCTGTACAGCATCCATCTTTTCACAAAACTTTTCAAGCTTAGCACATCAGGAATGGTTGTCAGGATAGATTCAAGAAAGCAATCTTCTGGCTTTCAAGACTTCTCTATAGATAACACAATGTAGAAAAATGTATAATACAGTGGTTTCGCTCACCCGAAATCTGAAAATGTCTTTCATGGTGTCTTTTCATACTATAATATCTACATCATAGTTATACATTTGGAAAAGCCCATGGTTCCTTTAAAAAATACTGCATATTACAAGTGTTTTACTGATGACCATAAAATAGTTGATTTGTGAGAGCAATTATTGCATTGTCATCTTGTTAAGATCTTTGTTCTACCTGGGTTCATAAGCCTTCTGAAGTTCCTTCCTCACAGCAGCTAACCTCAGAAAGCTCATAGGTTATTGCCCTAAACCGACCCAGAGCCCAAGGTCTCACTGAAGACAGACTGATTGCCTCCCTTCAAGATTTGAAGACATCAGCTTGAAAACAATACCCCAGTGATTGATGCCCAGTCCAGAGACTAGAATAAGGATGTGTTGCAAATCATAGACAAGAGGGAGTGTAAACAAATTAAATCACACCCACCATTCAAGATAATTACCATGACAGTGGGAGGAATTAAAATTTGTATAAAGTGAAGAATCAAAAGCAACCAATGGGAGGAAAAAGTTGGAAGTGCATAGGCCTACTGCACAATAAGCAATTATGAGATGGGAGATACTTCCTTTTGTTGTTGTCTAGACCAGTTCATATGTTTGAGATTTGTCTTCATGTTTGAGATTTCCCATTAAGATTGCAAATCGGTAAGATATACAGCAAGCTTCATGGTTTATTTGGCTTTGGATCCCATATCAAAAGGTGCGGCAATGCTTACATTCTCCAATCCTCAACAAAGCAGACAGCTGCAAGTCTGCCCCCCCCCCAAAATCTAATTACTTAAATAAAATATGCTTTATAATCAAACATTTTCTTGATCAATAAAGGGGACTCTTAATATATTCCAAATTAAATGCCAAAATAATGTCGCCCTCTTGTGACTGCTTTGAACATTGATTTACTCACGATGGAATGCCTGCTACCGCAATGTGAAGTCATACAATAAGAACAGAGTCTTTTTAGAACTTTATTTTCATTTTTTGACAAATATATATGAATGTTGAACTCTTAAGGAGACAGTATTTGGAGAATTCTTTACAGAAAATGAACTCTCCTAAATAGACAAGAAACCATCATAAAATACATCTACATGATTGAACTAACCATTTCTATTTGTGCCAAGGAAGAGAATGATACAACTTATTGACAGTGAATTGATGCAAGTGATTCTTAAATTCAGTCCAATGTTATTTGGTGCTGACAAAAAAAGTTATTTCAAAAAGCCTGACGGGACTGTCATTTTCAGACATCTGTATTTTTATGATTCATGGGGTTGACTGTTAGTTTTGCATAAAGGCACACAAGCATTGGTAACCCTCAGGTGAGCATTGCTTTTTTTGTAAAGACATTGGTCCCATTAGGCAGTACAATTATCCAAACAACTTAAAACAAAAATGTTATAATAAAAAACAATGAATAAAATGACCAAAAGATTTAGATCATTCATGTATACAGGGAAATGTCTTCTAGTAAGTTAAAATGTTTGAGACCTAAATTAGGTTGGACATTTACTCAAGGGTACAGTGGGTCAGCAGTATAGGACACCAACTCAGAAACCTGCTTTACGCTAATAAGAGCTTGAGGGAACACCAACTTATTTACAGAGGATGAAGTTCAGAAAGGGACCTGGTCTCCTGTTGTATGAACCCCTGGAGGCTTCGCTTTCCCTGCCTGAAGGTACTCTCCCTCCGGGAAAATGGTAGGATGACCAGGAGCCTTAGGAGGGTTTCAATGTTACTAAAGCTCCTAATGTCTGATGCCTTCAGGGTGTCGAGCACAGTAGCTGGAAGATACCCGGACATGGGATCCAACCACTTCTCTCTCCAAGACTTCATCTCTGCTGGGAGTGAGACCAGGTCAGGCATGTCATCTTTGTACATGCGGAAAACGTGAGCATTTACACTGCTGTTTTCTAGCTTCGACATGGCGTAAGGCACAATCTCCAGGCACCTCAGGGTACTGAGGACCTTCTCTGTGAAGAACTCACTGACCTCAGCAATGGAGTGCTCTATCACCTTCTGACTAACCGCCATTTTGTAAAACTGACTCAGGGGTTCTAGCAGCGCAGAGTGCAACAACGTTATCTGCAGCTTGGAAGCTAGAGAGACAGCTTCCTTGAACCAGGCCTTGTGATGTGTGTCGATATCGCTCTTCAATTCATTGAGGGAAGTTAGGAGATCGGGCAAGCTATTCATAGCTAGCAACACATCTAGGGGTTTTCCTTGAAGAGATTGGCTCAGCTTTTTGGTCGAGCTCAGGACATTCTTCAGCACGACAGCCGAGAAGATGAACTCAAAACGTCTGACTTTATTGAAGTAAAGCAGTGCCTGGCCACTCCCTAAGCTATTCTCCTCACTTTTCAGCTCATTCAAGCACAGCATGACTACCTCCAGGAGCTCTACCATCAAATCATGCATATCATGACTCTTCTCCCAGTTCTTAATAAGCTTGTCCCTAAGCTCATTACCCTTCCCCTCATCATGTTGGAATATGGCAATGATCACCTCTTCCAGTTTGGTCTGTCGTTCTGCATCCTCTGTGAGCCACTGTAACATGTTTTCTATAGACACTGCACAGTCTGCTGCAGCCACTGCAGGAGATGACCTGGCTAGCCACACATTCAGAGACACAGCAGAGCTGACCATTTGCATGGCCAGGGGGTATTTCTGGGCTATTACAGCAGAGACAGCCCTCATCCGAGACCCTACCTCACCAACACTTAGCAAAGCTTGCCCTCTACAGTACTCCATATTGAGCCCCCATTTCTCTGATAGGGCTGTTTCAATAGCATCAGCCAAGACAGCAGTGTCCTGGCTAAACGGGATGAAAGCTACAGTCTCCTCGCACTGAGTGTCCTGTTTGTCCAAGTACCTGATGCACAGGGGGACATAGAGCTTTCCCTCAATCTCAACTGCCTGTTCCGTTATTATTGTGAAGAACTGTGAGTCCCAGAGTTCCTTAAGTATTTCCTCACGCACAGGTGGGTCATAGAAAGACATAGCCTGCCTCTGACCTACGACCCTGTCCTCTACCATCACAACACCGTCCTCCGCGACGCCCTCCTCCACCATCAGCCCGCCGACCTCCTCCTCCGCCAGCGCGACGGCCTCCTGCGCCACGCCGTCCTGTGCCTGGGCCACGCCGTCCTGCGCCACGCCGTCCTCCGCCTGGGCCACACCGTCCTGCGCCTGGGCCACGGCGTCCTCCGCCATCAGCGCGCCGTCCGCCGCCATCAGCGCGCCGTCCTCCGCCATCAGCGCGCCGTCCTCCGCCATCAGCGCGCCGTCCTCCGCCATCAGCGCGCCGTCCTCCGCCATCAGCGCGCCGTCCTCCGCCATCAGCGCGCCGTCCTCCGCCATCAGCGCGCCGTCCTCCGCCATCAGCACGCCGTCCTCCGCCATCAGCACGCCGTCCTCCGCCATCAGCACGCCGTCCTCCTCTTGCAACTCTCCTGCAAGGGGTTGTTCTGCCATATCAGCTTGGTGTTCCTCAACTGTCTGCTCATGTCTCTCATCAGGGTTTAAAACAAAAGCTCTGAAATCTAAACACACACACAGTTAGTTAAACACCCCTCTTTCCTTTATTTTCACTCTGAAGTATATACTATTACATGGTTCATGTAGAATATGTCATGATGAATCTTCATGATTTAAACATTCACTTACCACTTTCCAGCTTCAGACTTTTCATTTGTTTCTTCACCTAAATTACATAACAGAATTGAGTACATTTAAAACACATTTAATTGCTATGCATATCTCCTTTGCCAGGGGATGGGGGGGGGGGGTGATCTTGCTGTATTGTTTACTGTTATTATCTGTCTGTTTGTAAAACGGACAATTCATGAATAAAATAATTGTATGCATATCTATACCAGGGATTTTCTGGATAGAAATGGGGCTTAGGTGGTGGGCGTGGTGGAGGCGTGGCCATGGGCCTGGCAAATGGTGTGGTCGATGACCGAAAACTTTAGATGCCCTCCCAGTGACAAAATGTAGCTGTTTTAAAGCAAATTTCATGCAATTCTACAAAAAAAGGGATTCAAACAAAACTAAATCAATGGGGGCCCCATGACAAATACTCCTGAGTTAAAATTTTAGATTCCCCCTGACTGTCTTGCTTTTATTTTGGTGATTCGTTCTCAAAGATAAACTTACTTCAAAATGTACAGGTCCATCATCATTTCTACATACTTTATATCTGTGGTTTAATTTTACACAAAAAGAAAAACAAATGTTTTGTGTGTGTGTGTGAGATATATATATATATACACTGCTCAAAAAAATAAAGGGAACACTTAAACAACACAATGTAACTCCAAGTCAATCACACTTCTGTGAAATCAAACTGTCCACTTAGGAAGCAACACTGATTGACAATAAATTTCACATGCTGTTGTGCAAATGGAATAGACAACAGGTGGAAATTATAGGCAATTAGCAAGACACCCCCAATAAAGGAGTGGTTCTGCAGGTGGTGACCACAGACCACTTCTCAGTTCCTATGCTTCCTGGCTGATGTTTTGGTCACTTTTGAATGCTGGCGGTGCTTTCACTCTAGTGGTAGCATGAGACGGAGTCTACAACCCACACAAGTTGCTCAGGTAGTGCAGCTCATCCAGGATGGCACATCAATGCGAGCTGTGGCAAGAAGGTTTGCTGTGTCTGTCAGCGTAGTGTCCAGAGCATGGAGGCGCTACCAGGAGACAGGCCAGTACATCAGGAGACGTGGAGGAGGCCGTAGGAGGGCAACAACCCAGCAGCAGGACCGCTACCTCCGCCTTTGTGCAAGGAGGAGCACTGCCAGAGCCCTGGAAAATGACCTCCAGCAGGCCACAAATGTGCATGTGTCTGCTCAAACAGTCAGAAACAGACTCCATGAGGGTGGTATGAGGACCCGACGTCCACAGGTGGGTGTTGTGCTTACAGCCCAACACCGTGCAGGACGTTTGGCATTTGCCAGAGAACACCAAGATTGGCAAATTCGCCACTGGCGCCCTGTGCTCTTCACAGATGAAAGCAGGTTCACACGCACATGTGACAGACGTGACAGAGTCTGGAGACGCCGTGGAGAACGTTCTGCTGCCTGCAACATCCTCCAGCATGACCGGTTTGGCGGTGGGTCAGTCATGGTGTGGGATGGCATTTCTTTGGGGGGCCGCACAGCCCTCCATGTGCTCGCCAGAGGTAGCCTGACTGCCATTAGGTACCGAGATGAGATCCTCAGACCCCTTGTGAGACCATATGTTGGTGCGGTTGGCCCTGGGTTCCTCCTAATGCAAGACAATGCTAGACCTCATGTGGCTGGAGTGTGTCAGCAGTTCCTGCAAGAGGAAGGCATTGATGCTATGGACTGGCCCGCCCGTTCCCCAGACCTGAATCCAATTGAGCACATCTGGGACATCATGTCTCGCTCCATCCACCAACGCCACGTTGCACCACAGACTGTCCAGGAGTTGGCCAGGCGTTGTAGGGAGGTCATACAGGCACGTGGAGGCCACACACACTACTGAGCCTCATTTTGACTTGTTTTAAGGACATTACATCAAAAGTTGGATCAGCCTGTAGTGTGGTTTTCCACTTTAATTTTGAGTGTGACTCCAAATCCAGACCTCCATGGGTTGATAAATTTGATTTCCATTGATAACTTTTGTGTGATTTTGTTGTCAGCACATTCAACTATGTAAAGAAAAAAGTATTTAATAAGAATATTTCATTCATTCAGATCTAGGATGTGTTATTTTAGTGTTCCCTTTATTTTTTTGAGCAGTGTATATACACACACACACACACACAGTGAGCACCATAATTCATTGGACAGTGACCATTTTTTTGTTATTTTGGTTCTGTACTCTAGCACTTTGAGTTTGAAAGGATACAATGACAATGAGGGTGAAGTGCAGACTGTCAGCTTTAATTTAAGGGTATTTTCATACAGATCGGATGAACCGTTTAGAAATGACAGCACCTTTTGTACATGGTCCCCCCATTTTAAGGTAATACAAGTATTTGTTGAATTGGCTTCACAGATGTGTGTCGTTAGGCAGGTGTATTCATTTGTGTAGTTAGTGAATGCAGGAGAGCCGTTGATTAATAGTATTGATTATAGACTTTGCTATTGCCTTTGGAGGTTGTTGTTGGGGTGTGACAACATGAGGAAGATAGCAGTGTCGATGCAAATGAAGCTGGCCGTAATAAGGCTCAGAAATGAAAATCAATCAATCAGGAACATTGCAAAAACCCTGGGCATGCCCAAGTCAACAGTTTGGTTCATCATTAACAAGAAAAAAACAACAACCGGTGATCTCAATTATGTCAAAAGACCTGGTAGACTGAGGAAGACCACTGTGGTGGACGACCAGAGAACACTCTCTATGGTGAAGAAAACCCCTGACAACAGCCCAACAGATCAAAAACACTCTCCTGGATGCAGGTGTGTCAAAGTCTACCATATGTAGAAGACTACACCAGCAGGACTACAGAGGGTACACTACAAGATGCAAACCACTGATAAGCCTGAAGAACAGAAAGGCAAGATTACAGTTTGCTAAAAAGCACCTAAAAGAGCCCCAAGAGTTCTGGGAAAAAAAGTATTGTGGACAGATGAGACAAAGATTAACATGTACCAGAGTGATGGAAAGAGGAAAGTGTGGAGAAGAAAAAGACATGCCCATGATCCAAAGCATACCACCTCATCCCTGAAACATGGTGGAGGGGGTGTTATGGCTTGGGCCTGTATGGCTGCCAGTGAAACATGGTGGAGGGGGTGTTATGGCTTGGGCCTGTATGGCTGCCAGTGGAACAGGCTCACTTGTCTTCAACGATGATGTGACTGCAGACAGAAGTTGAACAATGAATTCTGAAGTGCACAGAAATATTTTATCTGCTCAGATAAAACCAAATGCCTCCAAACTCATTGGACGGCACTTCATCATGTAACAAGACAATGACCATAAACATACTGCTAGAGCAACGAAGGGGTTTTTGATGGCCAAAAAGTGGAAAATCCTTGATTGGCCGAGTCAATCACCGGATCTGAATCCAATTGAACATGCATTTTACATGCTGAAGAGGAGACTGAAGGCAATAAGTCCCAGAAACAAGCAGGAACTGAAGATGGCTGCAGTACAGGCCTGGCAGAGCATCACCAGGGAAGATACCCAGCGTCTGGTGATGTCGATGCATCACAGACTTCAAGCAGTCATTGCATGCAAAGGATATGCGACCAAATATTAACAATGATTACTTTATTCTACATTATGTTAAACTGTCCAATGTTTTTTGATGCCCGAAAATGGGGGGGACTATGTACACAAGCTTCTATAATTTCTAAACGGTTCATCCGATATGTATGAAAATACAATCAAGCTGTTAATTAAAGCTGACAGTCTGCACTTCACCCTCATTGAGTTTGAAAGGATACAATGACAAAGTGCTCGAGTACAGAACCCAAATAACAAAAAAATGATCACTGTCCAATGAATTATGGTGCTCACTGTATATATATCAAAAGTTTGGACACTCCTACTCATTCCAGGGTTTTTATTTATTTGTACTATTTTCTACATTGTAGAATAATAGTGAAGACATCAACACTATGAAATAGTACATCATGTAGTAACCACAAAAGTGAAACTATTCTTCAAAGTAGCCACCCTTTGCACACTCCTGGCATTCTCTCAACCAGCTTCACCTGAAATGCTTTCCAACAGTCTTGAAGGAGTTCCCATATACACTGAGCACTTGTTGGCTGCTTTTCCTTCACTCTGCGGTCCAACTCATCCCAAACCATCTCAATTGGGTTGAGGTCAGGTCATCTGATGCAGCACTCCATCACTCACCTTCTTGGTCAAATAGCCCTTACACAGCCTGGAGGTGTGTTGGATCATTGTCCTGTTAAAAAAAAGATTATATCTCATATGGTTCACGCTTAGCGGGACTGGCGTATCGCTGCAGAATGCTGTGGTAGCAATGCTGGTTATGTGTGCCTTGAATTCTAAATAAAATCACTGACAGTGTCACCAGCAAAGCAACCCCACACCATCACACCACCTCCTCCATGCTTCACGGTGGGAACCACACATGCGGAGATTATCCATTCACCTAATCTAATCTCACAAAGACACAGCAGTTAGAAGTAAAAATCTCACATTTGGACTCATCAGACCAAAGGACAGATTTCCACTGGTCTAGTGTCCATTGCTCGTGTTTCTTGGCCCAAGCAAGTCTCTTCTTATTGGTGTCCTTTAGTAGTGGTTTCTTTGCAGCAATTCGACCAAGAAGGCCTGATTCACGCAGTCACCTCTGAACAGCTGATGTTGAGCTGTATCTGTTACTTGAACTCTGTGAAGCATTTATTTGGGCTGCAATTTCTGAGGCTGGTAACTTACTGTTAATTGAAATGCATTCCAGGTGACTACCTCATGAAGCTGGTTGAGAGAATGCCAAGAGTGTGCAAAGCTGTCATCAAGGCAAAGGGTGGCTACTTCGAAGAATCTCAAATATAAAATATTTTGATTTGTTTAACACTTTTTTGGTTACTACATGATTCCATATGTGTTATTTCATAGTTTTGAACTCTTCACTATTATTCTACAATGTAGAAAATAGTAAAAATAAAGAAAAGGCCTGGAATGAGTAGGTGTGTCCAAACTTTTGACTGATACTGTATATACATTTATTTTTTTACCGTTTGGACATAGGCGGCCCGGAAAAAAACACTTAAGCGGCCCGTCCAAGACTTTTCTATGCAGAAAAAAACCTGTATATCAATCAAATCAGTCCTTAAAACATGAGCATTGGAATGCTAGAAAGAGTATTGCTGTTAATTTACCTGCTCAAGACATGGGATGCTTTCTGGGTCAACTTCGATGCACTTCTCAATGACCTCCCTTAGTCTTTGAACAGTTGGGTAATGCATGAGAAGCATCACAGTGTCGGTTTTGCTGCCCTTGCAGACAGTGTTCTTCAGCAGAGCCCTCATGGAGTTCAGGGTGGTCTTCATGAGGTCCCACTCCATACTGACGCTGGGTAGAACAGCCACCAGTCTGAGCAGCATTGTCACTGTGGGATGGCTTTGAGATTCTGGGTGAAGCAGTATCTCAGAGATAGAAGCTGGTGGTGACATGTCCTGGTATTTCTCTTTCCACACTGTGGCCCAGTTACTGATATCCTGCTCTACTGTGTCAGGATCAGGCAGGTCAGACAGGTAGAGACTGTATAGCTTGTCTGTGGACTCTGCGCGGATTGGCTCTGAAATGGGCTGTGGATTGCAGGTGGGAAGAAGAGACAGGAGCTTCAAGGCTTTCAAATGACTGTCGGAGAAGTTGTACTTCATTTCGTCAATGAGGCAGCTCAGTACAGGAACACTAAAGTTGTCCCTGTAGTACACCTCTGGAGACTCGTAAGAGTTAGCTTCCTCTGGGAAACACACTTGCTGAGGGGCCACCTTGGATGCTAGTTGCAATGCCTCTTCAAACCAAGGTGTGTGTACAGTGCTTATGTTCTCCAACATCTTGTTCAGTGTCTCTATGATTGGTACGATCTTCTCCACCTCACAGATGATGTCAGCAGGGTTACCACAGCGGAAAACAGTGCTGCAGTTCCGAAGAGGAGAACAGGCGTTCTTCAGGATCACAAGTGTGACGACAAAATCCATCTCTCTCAAAGCAGTGGCGAGGACCTGTGCATGTAGCGACATAGTGCCCGTGGCGCTGGAACTAACTGAATCCAGGCAACTCAAGACTCCCTCCAATGTGTCGACTAGGAGATCAAAAAAGTCCTCCCTCTTCTTCCACCTGGAGCAACAGGTTTCTGGAATCTCCTCCAAGGCCTCCCGAGGTGTATTCAGTAACCCATCCACAGCCTGTGCTAGCTCTGCCTCCAGTCCAGGTGACTGGTCAAAGAACAGTAGAAGATCTTCCACAATTCCCAGCATCTTTGTGACAGGTGGGCAGTGTACACTTCCTGCTAGCCAACAGGCAAGACCACAAGACTCACTGGGTGTGATGACAGACAGAGGATAGCTCTCGAGAAACTCCAAAGACATCTTCTTCAGGCTGTGACAACCTGAGCCCATGCGCATGAATGCTTGCCCACGACACTGACTCATCGGCAATCCCCAGTCTTCGGTTAAAGTTGCTGAAAGATTCTTGGCTTGAACATCAACGTCACAGGTTTCAAAAAATCGCAAAAAACCAATGAGCTCTACCTTGGGGGCACATTCCCCAACATATCTGACGAAGACAGGCAGATAGCTCTTATTAGCAATTACAACAGGTTTATCTGTAATAAGAGAAAAGAAGGGTGACTCCTGTATTTCTAAGAGTATGACTTCCCTGATGGATTTTGTGAGAATCTCTACCATTTCCTCCTCTCCTACGTTAAGCGTGGACTTGCCATCTCTTCCAAACCAGTGGCACAGGCCGAGATCCTGGATGAGAAGGACTTGATCTTCTTTGGAGAGTTCGGAGAGCTGGCACTTCTTTTTCCCTAGACGTGCAGCCAGTCTGAAAACCATTTCCAAACTCTGTCGATTATCTCCAGTGTGCCCATTCTCATCCACCGCTTTCATTTCCTGGTTCTCTTTCTTGTCAGAAGACTGATTCTCAAGGTCCTCTGTTCCATCTTTGCCATGATGGACTGAAAATATAAAAGGTAAATGATTTAATTCAATTGACTCAGTTCAAGTTCTATAATGTTCTATCAGAGAGAGTTCATTTATTTCGTCACTTGACAAAACCTAGGTCCATCCCTATTACCAACATACTAAATGGTAAGTGTTATTACATATTTATTACCTTACAATGAATCCCCATGTGACCATGTAATTGTAACAAATATTTTCTATAACATACCTTCCATGTTGGCTTCAGAGTTCTTCATCAGACTTTTGGATTCCTTATCCTAAAAAAATAATTTAAAAAGACATTAAAAGGAAATCATTTATTTTAAAATGACATTTCAGTATAGACTGCACTGAAAGACTACATAGGTTTAACGTATTAGACAAAATACACTGCTCAAAAAAATAAAGGGAACACTAAAATAACACATCCTAGATCTGAATGAATGAAATATTCTTATTAAATAGTTTTTTCTTTACATAGTTGAATGTGCTGACAACAAAATCACACAAAAATTATCAATGGAAATCAAATTTATCAACCCATGGAGGTCTGGATTTGGATTCACACTCAAAATTAAAGTGGAAAACCACACTACAGGCTGATCCAACTTTGATGTAATGTCCTTAAAACAAGTCAAAATGAGGCTCAGTAGTGTGTGTGGCCTCCACGTGCCTGTATGACCTCCCTACAACGCCTGGGCATGCTCCTGATGAGGTGGCGGATGGTCTCCTGAGGGATCTCCTCCCAGACCTGGACTAAAGCATCCGCCAACTCCTGGACAGTCTGTGGTGCAACGTGGCGTTGGTGGATGGAGCGAGACATGATGTCCCAGATGTGCTCAATTGGATTCAGGTCTGGGGAACGGGCGGGCCAGTCCATAGCATCAATGCCTTCCTCTTGCAGGAACTGCTGACACACTCCAGCCACATGAGGTCTAGCATTGTCTTGCATTAGGAGGAACCCAGGGCCAACCCCACCAGCATATGGTCTCACAAGGGGTCTGAGGATCTCATCTCGGTACCTAATGGCAGTCAGGCTACCTCTGCCGAGCACATGGAGGGCTGTGCAGGCCCCCCAAAGAAATGCCACCCCACACCATGACTGACTCACCGCCAAACCAGTCATGCTGGAGGATGTTGCAGGCAGCAGAACGTTCTCCACGGCGTCTCCAGACTCTGTCACATGTGCTCAGTGTGAACCTGAGCACACGTCCTCCACGGTGCCAAACGTCCTGCACGGTGTTGGGCTGTAAGCACAACCCCCACCTGTGGACGTCGGGCCCTCATACCACCCTCATGGAGTCTGTTTCTGACCGTTTGAGCAGACACATGCACATTTGTGGCCTGCTGGAGGTCATTTTGCAGGGCTCTGGCAGTGCTCCCCCTGCTCCTCCTTGCACAAAGGCGGAGGTAGCGGTCCTGCTGCTGGGTTGTTGCCCTCCTACGGCCTCCTCCACGTCTCCTGATGTACTGGCCTGTCTCCTGGTAGCGCCTCCATGCTCTGGACACTACGCTGACAGACACAGCAAACCTTCTTGCCACAGCTCGCATTGATGTGCCATCCTGGATGAGCTGCACTACCTGAGCAACTTGTGTGGGTTGTAGACTCCGTCTCATGCTACCACTAGAGTGAAAGCACCGCCAGCATTCAAAAGTGACCAAAACATCAGCCAGGAAGCATAGGAACTGAGAAGTGGTCTGTGGTCACCACCTGCAGAACCACTCCTTTATTGGGGGTGTCTTGCTAATTGCCTATAATTTCCACCTGTTGTCTATTCCATTTGCACAACAGCATGTGAAATTTATTGTCAATCAGTGTTGCTTCCTAAGTGGACAGTTTGATTTCACAGAAGTGTGATTGACTTGGAGTTACATTGTGTTGTTTAAGTGTTCCCTTTATTTTTTTGAGCAGTGTAATAATCATGGACATTTATTTCAACAGTGAAAACTTACCAAGCAGATGCCCTCTAAAGCCTGGGGAGTGACCTTCAAGCACTTAGTCACCATCCGGTCCAGATCTCTGCTGAAGTTGGTTCCCACCTGCAGCATGGCCAGACATGGGGACCTGTCCTTGGGGCTGGTGTTCCTCAGGTATTCCTGGAACATCTTGTGGCGCATCACTTCCCCACAGTTCTCCAGTACCGTGCTGGGTAGCACAGACATGATCCTCAGCAGTGTGTTGATGTTCCCAAAGTACTGCATGAGTGGCAGACGGAGAGTCTGAAAGATGGTGTCTGGTATGGTCACGGATGCAACTTTGGTCTTCCACTTCACCCTCCAGCAGCACAACTCGGTGAAGAAGTTGTCGGAGTCAGGCAGATCACTGGCGTAGAGAGGAGGCTTTGACCTCAGGATTTCAAACATGTAACTCACAGTCACAGAGCAGGGAACCAGGGAGAGGAAGTTTAGGGCCTCCTTGTGGTCCTCAGAGAAATGATCCTTAACAGCATTGGTGAGGTTGTCCACTAGGGGCACACTTAGTGCATCTTTGTAATACAGAGCTGGTTTCATCATGCTATCCCTGGACGCAGAGGAATTATCAGGCACTTTTATCTGCACACCTAGACTCTGGGCGAGCGCACAAGCTTCATCAAACCAATTCTGGTGAAATACTTTGATGTTTGTTTTGACCCTGTTAAGAGTAGCCACTATACCACTGATCTGGCAGAGTTGGGATGCTGCGCTGAAATGATCCTTCTGGAGTCCTGCACTCAGTTCCCTGGTGAAGGACGAGGTGTTCTTCAGGGCTACCATGGGCACAATAAAATCAAAGTCCCTTATCAAACGCAGCAGTGCTCCAGCTTTTAGAGAGAATGAGGATTTCCACCTCTGTGGGTTGCTCTTGATTTTCTCCAAACATTCGACAAGGGGCTCCAGCATCTGCACAAAGACTTCATAGGAATCGTGCTTCTCCTGCCAGACGGTACAGAACTTCCCCTGCAATTCTTGAACCTTTTCATAGCTTTCCCTAAGACCAAATGCAATGACATGATCCAGCTGTTTCTCAAGCATAGGCATGCTCCCAAAAAACATCAACACCTCTTCAAACACATCCAGGGCCCGTTTGACTGCTGACACAGGGGTGGATTTTGACCACCATATGTTAAAGGAGTAACAAGAGCAGTGTGTGCATATTGCAAGGGGGTACTTTTCTTGGATTTTGCAGGCAAATGCTTTCAGCTTGTAGGAGACATCACCGGATCCTAGGTAGGCCTGACCTCTGCAGTAACACAAATCGAGATGCCACTCTTTGGTGACAATTTCCAATATGCGCTCTGACATGGCATCACAGTCAAGATCCACATCCAGAAATCCCATGAGTTCCAATCGCATGACATCAAAACTGTCCACAAACCTGAGGAAGAGAGGAAGATGTTTTTTCTCCCCTAACTTCACAACGCGGTCGATGAACAGAGAAAAAAAGGAAGTGCCCACCTCCACAAGAATTCCCTCCCTGACAGCATCCTCGCATACTCTGAGAACTTCTTCCATCTCAGACTTCGACACATATTTCAATGAGTCTTCAACCTCGCCATCCTGTTCAGCAGAGGCCTCACCAGGCTGTCTGCTCTGGCTGTTATATGCAGCTGTCACAGCAACCTGCAGAGCAGATTTGAGTGCCTCCTTATTAGTTTCTGTGGCTGGGAGTTTCGGTTGCCCCACTCTCTCGGTCTCCATCTCAGAGGGTATGATGTCCTGTGGTTCTTCTTGTGTTTCTTCAACATTCTCTTTTAGAGTGTGATTCCCATCATTCTCAGAGACAGGTTCTGAAATAAAGCAGTGAAGAGCATGAGCCAAGAAGGAATAATTAATAAAACATAGGTATTAATGCAAATATTTTGATATTTACACAATAGTGCAATAAATATTATACAATTATTATATTAATAATTGTACTTCCTTACCAGCTTCAGGCTGCATCTCTATTACCTCATCATCCTATGAACAGAAAATAAAAGCATTAGCAAAATAAGACTTTTGTTCAGTAACTGAAACCTACAAATGTAAATATTAGTAAGAAAACAAGTTCAGAAATATCCAACATCCACTTACAGTACTTTAATTTTGTGTAGTTTTTCAAATTATTTGAAATCTTCAGTTTATTTGATTGCGGAGCAAAGACTTTAAAAGCAACAAGAACACAACTTTAATATTAAAATAAACTTACCATATGCAAAAACTGCAATATGTCAATATGCTTCTCCACATAGGACTCAACCATGTCTTCCACATTGAAGTGCACGTCTTGATTGACATAGACAAATGCCATGTTGCACAGTCTCTGATCCTCCGGTGTGGCTTTCAGGTAAGACTGGTACCGCTCCAGCACCATGTTGTACTGCCCATACACGTCTGCCTCTGCATTCACACAGGGGATGGTTCCCAAAACTCTCAGCAGGCTCTGCACATTTGGGTAAAATGCAATGTCTGGGATTTTCAATGTTGCAAACACTGTTGTGGGCAGGATCCTCCGCTTGCTAGCATGTCTCCACTTCACCTCCCAGCAACCAAGCTCATCGTAAAACGTGTCAGGCCGGGCAAGGTTGTTCAAGTTTGCGTCCGCCACTTTATCCCTGCGGATACTGAAATTGTGGTCAGCCATGTAAGACGGCACCAATGAGAGCCATCTCAGAATCCGAACCATCTCAGTGCTAAACACCCGCTTTACCTCCGCAACAAGGTACTGTAAGATCTGCCTGCTCAGAGTCTCTCTGTAGAAATCCTCCAGAGGGGTTTCAGTTGCAACTGCCTCGCCAGTCTCAGGTGAGCTCTCATCCGGCCTAGCGACCTCCACTCCCAGCTTCTTAGCCCTGCCCACTGCGTCAGAAAACCACTTCCTGTGGAATATTGCGATCTCCTGCAGATGTTTGTTGACCAGCTTTAAGGCGTTGGAGATTGTGTACTGCAAGGTGCTGCTGATGCTGATGGCTCCCCTGAGACTCGGGTTGAGGATACTCACGCAACAGAGGGTATTCTTCAGAACAACCAGGGTGATAATGAAATTGAAGTTCTTCAGGATCGGCTTGAGCTTGGCCATCTGCTCACAAGTAGCGGTGTCTGCGTTCGCAGCCGAGCACACCTCGTTGATGCAGGCGAGGAATGGTTCAAGAATGTCCAACATGGTCTGGAAGGCATCAACACCATACTCCCAGGTGTTCTGGGAAGCCTCTATGATCCTGTCCACTTCACCTTTAAGGTGGCTGTATGAAGACTTGATTTTCACCTCCAGTCTTTCCCAAAGATCTGGGGATCCTCTAATTATTGTGGCGACCTCCTCCACTGTGTTCACAACCTTCTGGATATAAGGTATGGGCATGGAGCGGATTAGCCACATGTTAAAGGCGTATGGGTCACTAGGTGCTAGCACTACCTGAGGAAACTCCTGCAGAATCCTGCTGGTGAGATCCTTCATTTTCTGACATAAACCACCTGTGGTCAGGTAGGTAAGTCCTCGACAATGCTCCATCCGCAGCCCCCACTTATTCCGAATTTCTGAGAGCAGCATGTAAAACAGACCCTCAGCATCTGCATAACAGGGCAGGAAACCCATGAGGTGTTTCTGAGGGAACCCTGCCACAGTGACGGACCTGATGAAAACTGGGATCTGATCTTTTCCCTCGATGTTTGTCACACCTTGAAGCAGGATGGAGAAAAAGCGTGCCAACCTCAAACTGTTCCGGATCTCCTCCCGCATGAGGTCCTCGCTGAACTGAAGGACTTCTTTCTGGTCAATTTTTTCAACACAGATGGGGTTGAGAGACTGTTGTCCTCTGTGGTCTCCCATCGGTTCATCTGTGTTGGGGTTTGCATCGTTCCCTATGCTGAATCCAGTGAAGGCAAGGGTTTCCTTAAAGTAGACTTTAAGGATTTCCTTTGCTTTGGAGTTGGCGACATCCTCTCTCTTTTGTTCCTCTTGCTGTAAATCACATGTTGCGCTATTCTCTCCTGGCTTAACTTTCAACTCAGATGGAGCATCATCTTCTGTAGTAAAGGAGAAAACATGGACAAGAAATTGAAAAAAAGTGTAACTGAATAAATACGTTGAGCCATTTCTACAAATACCCTATCAAAAGGTGTACTTTCCTAACTTAACATATAGCCTATGACAATACAGACCACATTACTATGAACTACTAGTTGCTACCCAATTATGTAATTTCTGGTAGGAAAATAGATATCATTTTGCAGCGAGTGGCCAAATATGGAAATATTTTCTTCTTATGGTAAAACAAACAAATGAAAAGAAATAGATTTACCAAACCAATCCCCTTTAGCTTTCTTCAAGGATGCAAGCTCTGCCTCAGCCTAAATGGATTAAAGACATACTTAGATGTAAACTGGAATTAATGCAATAGTATCAGATTATACACTTACTGAGATCAGGTTAGGATGACTTTATTGGGTACAACATTCAGGGTCATGACCTTATAAGGGACACTGTAAACCACTTGTGTGTTTTAAACATGACAATACTTACAGGTTCTCTTGTTCTTTTATTCCGGTTGTGGCCTGATGGATTATTCAAATGGCTTGTAAAATCAAATCTGGTTGGAATAGCACCCTCTTTCAAGGATGTTCTTAAAGTGCTCTGAAAAAGAAACAAGCAAATAATTATAACAATTTCAATGCCACTCTTTTGCATGCCTGAGAGTAAGAACCTACAGGGAGAAGCATGACCTTTTAATACAGACCTACCAGTGGTCTTCAGATAGACCTAGTGCATTATGATTAAGCTAGTCCCAACAAAGGTCTACATGACTTTGTTGGGACATCACGTCACACAGTATGTGGGAAACCTATTCTACAATAGTTTTTGATTCCCCTAAGCATGTGACAAGACATTATTTCTAGTGTGCAAGAGATTTTATTCTGAGAGCAATGTACATAATAGAAGGTGCAGTGAAATTTGCCATTTTACAGGGTCAGCCAGAGTATGACATAGCCTACATCCCAAACCCGGTCAATTGGTCTATTAGCTAATGCATAGATGAGTCACCACCTGAATAGGTCATCTGTAACTCATGACTCCGCCCTATTCCTGAACAATATAACTGAATGAAAACGTAAAATTAATGTTTTAATATACAGTGCGTTTGGAAAGTATTCAGACCCCTTGACTTTTTCCACATTTTGTTATGTTACAGCCGTATTCTAAAATGGATTCAATAGTTTTTCCCCCTCATCAAACCACACAAAATACCCCACAATGACAAATCAAAAACAGTTTATTTTTAAATGTTGCACATTTATTAAGAATTAAAAAACGGAAATATCACATTTACATAAGTATTCAAACCCTTTACTCAGTGCTTTGTTGAAGCACCTTGGGCAGAGATTACAGCCACGAGTCTTCTTGGATATGACGCTACAAGCTTGGCAAACCTGTATTTGGGGAGTTTCTCCCATTACTGTGCAGATCCTCTCAAACTCTGTCAGGTTAGATGGGGAGCGTCGCTGCACAGCTATTTTCAGGTCTCTCAAGAGATGTTCCATCGGGTTCAAGTCTGAGCTATGGCTGGGCTACTCCTGGACATTCAGAGACTTGTCCCGAAGCCACTCCTGAGTTGTCTTGGCTGTGTGCTTAGGGTCGTTGTCCTGTTGGAAGGTGAACATTCACCCCAGTCTGAGGTCCTGAGCGCTCTGGAACACGTTTTCATCAAGGAGGTCTGTGTGCTTTTCTCCGTTCATCTTTCCCTTGATCCTGACTAGTTTCCCAGTCCCTGCCGATGAAAAACATCCCCACAGCATGATGATGCCACCACCATACTTCACCGTAGGGATGGTGCCAGGTTTCCTCCAGACGTGACGCTTGGTATTCAGGCCAAAGAGTTCAATCTTGGTTTCATCAGACCAGAGAATCTTGTTTCTCATGGTCAGAGTCCTTTAGGTGGCTTTTGGCAAACTCCAAGCAGGCTGACATGTGCTGCGGTAAAAGGCATGATTGGTGGAGTGCTGCAGAGATGGTTGTCCTTCTGGAAGGTTCACCCATCTCCACAGAGGAACTCTGGAGCTGTCAGAGTGATCATCAGGTTCTTGGTCACCTTCCTGACCAAGTCCCCTTCTTCCCTGATTGCTCAGTTTGGCCGAGCAGCCAGCTCTAGGAAGTCTTGGTGGTTCCAATCTTCTTCCATTTCAGAATGATGGCCAGTGTTCTTGGGGACCATCAATGCAGCAGAAGTTTTTGGTAGCCTTCCCCAGATCTGTGCCTCGACACAATTCTGTCTCGGAGCTCTACGGACAATTCCTTCAACCTCGTGGCTTGGTTTTTGCTCTGACACGCACTGTCAACTGTGCGTAGACAGGTGTGTGGCTTTTCAAATCATGTCCAATCAATTGTATTTACCACATGTGGACTCCAATCAAGTTGTAGAAACCTCTCAAGGATGATCAATGGAAACAGGATGCACCTGAGCTCAATTTTGAGTCTCACAGCAAAGGGTCTGAATACTTATGTAAATAAGTAATTTTTAATACATTCGCAAACATTTCTAAAAACCTGTTTTCACTGTCATTATGGGGTACTGTGTGTAGATTGATGAAGGAAACATTTTCATTAATCCATTTTAGAATAAGGCTGTAAATTAACAAAATGTGGAAAAAGGGAAGGGGTCTGAATACTTTCAGAATGCACTGTAATTAGTGATGGGGGAAAAAATCTATATTTACATATCACAATTTTATTTTGGATGATATTATATCAATACTTTGACTCCAGGCATCAATTTGTAAAAAACAAACAAACATAGTCGGCTGTCGGTTAGTCGGCTGTACCTGCACAAAAACTCAGGTATTTGTCATCCTATAGCATGTTCTCCAACTTTAAAAAAAAAAGTGAGCCAATAAAATGTTTTCAACACTTATTTCCATGACTGATCAAAACAAATTTTCTCATGCTCTCTCGTCTCTCTGCAGCAGACAGATATTGAGCAGAAGTTTTCCCAATAACATATTAAATCTGCTCAGAATTAAGATACAAATATATTCTGTTTGCATCAATATGTTTGCAACATCAAATCGCAGTATCGAATTGCAATATATATATATAGAATTGGGAGCGTCGCAATATTACTCGTATAGGCACCTAAGTATCGTGATAATATATTATTGCGAGGTCCCTGGCAATTCTCAGCCCTTGATAACTGGCCTCTTCAGTAAATAATAATACTTACGTCACGACAGATCAAGGAAGGCTCAAAATGATTTGCACAAATTTGGAAGGAATTGTGTAACTCCTCAGGGGTTTTTGGCTCCAAGTCAGATCGATGACAATTATTTAACCATTGTTTACATCTGAAAGGAAAAATTCACAGGATTAGATTTCAAAACTGCAATAGGGATAAGCCTGCCCCCATGTTATAGACCGATGAAAAGATCTATCTGCATATCACTAGCAAACCGTCCTGTGACGGAAGGTAGGTCTACTACAGTAAACCACGGTAATGGATTTGCACTGAGACTGATTTTTTTCACACAAAACATGTATGCCAAACAAAAACATTGATTTCAAAGTTAAACTAATCATACAACTCTTTGAACAAGGCCTACTTTTAAAACAATTTACACAGACATTTTTACAAAAACGCATTTACTGGAAGAACTGTGCAGATGCAAAGTTAGGTAACAGAATTTTGGTACATTCTCCCTCAGTTTTTTGCATGACCAAGTTTTCACAAAAAAATTAAATCTGCTCAGAATTAAGATACAAATATGTCTGCAGAAGGAATGAGGTGTAAGCTATTATATGAAACCTTGGGTTTGAAAACAATATATTTTGGTTATTGAACTACAGTAAGTGAAGTGGACCTACACCCAGTAACAGCTAGCCATTTCACATCGGTTACAGTCGCTTAGGTCATTAGTTTTGCCCATTCTAACGTTCAATCGAACCGTAACTACGGCCACGTGACTCACTGTCTGTAGGAGAGAACCATTTCCCTGAAGAGGGTGGTGTACCTAATAAACTGGCCTTTGAGTGTATTTGGACCATCAGCAACATAGGGAGGGGGTGTAACCTGCTACATCAAAGCTAGATAGCCTGCTAGCTAGTCTGATTAAACAAGCTGTAATACAACATTTGTATTTACAGACGGAAACGAATGCCTTCAAAATCATGTAAATGTTCCTTACAAGCCAGAATGTTGAATAAAATTACATTTAAACTTTACTGGTTGTATGTGCGGTTTGTCCTTCAGCTGCTCAAAAATGTAGACAAAATATCTACAGGAATGTATTGTTTACCGAACTTCTTAGAAAGCCGGTAGGTATATGGTTCGGCACCAAAGTAAAGTTAGTTTTAAATACACTCAGTACTCCTTGTATATAATCTTGTTATTGTGTTACTATTTCATTTTTTATTGAGCAAATATTTGTCTTAGTTTTTAACTCTGCCTTGTTGGGTATGGGCTCGTATGTAAGCATTTCACTTAAGTCTACACCAGTCGTATTTGACGCATGATGTGACCAATAAAATGTTATTGGATTCAGTTCTCTTGTCAATAGCTATTGAACCAAGCATGCCATGACAATGAAAATTGTATATTCTGAATCGGGGAAGGATGGAGAACAATCCTGTGAATTTATATTTTCTTATTTGGATTTCAATTGTCAAAAATATTTTATCGAAGACAGATGGTTCTCCATCCTTCCCTGATTCAGAATATACAACTTGCCATGGCATGCCTTGTTCAATAGCTATTGACAAGAGAAAACCGAACATCCAATATAAAACAAACTTTACCTCGGTGCAGAACGAGTCATATAGAGTGCAATAGTAATGGCTAACTTCACCATGGTTCGTTGGACAAAACCTATGGGGAAATTGAGTTTTTGGTTAAATGCCAAAAAAAGATGGTCTGTAGTAAACAAGCTTCAGAGATCTTATACATTTTGTTCGAAGATAAATCTTCATCAGTCACTGAATTTTGAAGCATTTATGTAATTTTTTAAAAGCACAAAAAGGATTCATAAATCATAAAGATCATGTTAACTGACTGACTGATAATGTCATAGAACAAAACGTATAAGATCTCGTAAGCCTGTGTTAGACATAAGGTCTGAGGTTATCATAAAACTCTACTTTCCCCATAGGAATGGCTGAACTAACTAATGTTTTTTAGGACTACAAGCTGGCGACCTCTATAGACGGTTTGGTTGTTTAGCAACAAAACCGACGCATGCGCAAATATGGAGCAAAACAGACGGGGTTGCCTTAGATTTGTAACTATATTTTGTATCCAATGCTTATTGAAAACATACATGTGCCCCTGTCTCAAATACATTGTTACAGTTGTTGGTTAGCTAGCTATTATTATTGACTAAATACCTCAAAACAAGAAATGGTATCAAAAACAAGATGAAACGAGTCATTTACGATTCCCCACATAGCAGTTTGCCATTGTTGTAGCCATCTGGCTATCCAGAATCACAACTACTCACGGACTTCTGCTCCACTGAAGCATGCGCATCGTTTTCGTGACGTTTTCAGTTTACCCATCTATACCTACCCGCCCACTAAAAAGTTTGGTAAACAATAACTAGCTACTTTGCTGTGGATATTTTATCTCAAATTTCAAGCAGGGGAAGGACAAACCGTGCAGACAATCCGTAGAGTAAGTTTAAATGTAATTTATTCAACATTCTGGCTTGTAGGAACATGTACACGATTGTGCAAGCATTGTTTTAGGCTGTATATAGACCCATTTGGGATTTAGTGGAGGGTAAACACAGTTTACGCACCTTTTTAATTGGTGTTTACGCACATTTTTATTTCGTTAATACACTTTTTATTGCGTTCCCAGCGTTGATCAACGGTCACAATGTTAATATTCTTGATCGGAGTTAAAAATCGCGACCGTCTCTCTGCGAAGAGTGGAATCATGATTCAGGTATGCTCGTTATGTTCGCCTACTCCCCCCGGATTTGTCTTGTTAGAAGCAAAGTCCAAAGTCAAACTCCGCCCAGGCACAGACGTGAAACGAACTACCTCAGCCCAGACCAGTGGTGTAGTACTTTGAAGTATTTTTACTTAAGTATTTTTGGGGAGTATCTGTACTTTACTATTTATATTTTTGATTACTTTTAATTTACTACATTCCTAAAGGAAATAATGTACTTTTTACTCCATACATTTCCCCTGACACCCAAAAGTACTTACATTTTGAATTCTTATCAGGACAGGAAAATTGTCAAATTCACTAACTTATCAAGAGAACATCCCTGGTCTCCCTACTGTCTCTGATCTGGCGGACTCACTAAACTGACATGCTTCATTTGTAAATGATGTCTGAGTGTTGAAGATGGAAAATGGTGTTGTCTGGTTTGCTTAATAAGGAATTTGAAATGTATACTTTTGATACTTAAGTATCATTTACACCCCCCACCCCCCCCAAAAAAACTACTCTGAGAATGAGTGTACAACTGGCAAATAGTCACTGATATTTCAGTCAGATGGCTAGAAGGATGGCGTTAGAAGCTAACATTAAACAGATCTTGACCCCAGCAGGAGCAATTGACTGAAATTAAGCAAGCTATAATCTTAACAAAAGATTGGCTACATAGATTCACATAAAATAACTTTGCTTTACAGCAAGTAGTGAGAGGCAGTGGTGAGGCAGACTGGGGTGATGCAGGCTGCAATGCAGAAGGCAGCAGAGTAGCACACAGAGAGAGGAAGCAAGCAGAGGTTACAGCAGTTCCCAAACTTGGGGTCCCCTGAAATTTAAAATGGGATCCCTGAGAGAATCTGTAATCGTATCAAACACAATAACATGTTCTCTTCAAATGCATATAGAATACAACTATGGGCCTTTTATACAAGGGCATTTTACAATACAGAATTGCAGTGCAGCTCACATGAGATACTAAGAACATGAACGTGATTAAAAAGATAACACATTTCAATATAAAGATCTCCACATCCTATTTCTCTGGACTTTCCTAGTGTCCAGTCCAAATAAATATTTTTTCTGAGGGCGACCTGATGTGCATTGTGTAACTACATAAAATTACATTAGGCCTTCCCTATTGACCTGCATGAAAATGGAATCAAACAATGCAGTTCTAAAAATGTAATGTTTTGGTTTATATCGGTGGTGGTTCGTCTGATCTCGATCGCCCACTGGAGTTTATAGTTTACCCACCTTTGTTTTACCACTACATCACTGATTCCAATTAATTGTGTATTACATCTTGATTAATCTGACTACCCAATTTAGCTAGCTAGCTATCTAGCTACAGTACAACATATGAAGAGGATGTTGTCAGATTAAAGATAACTTTCATAACTTTGATGGCTGACCAGGGACCACCCTCTCACTAAAACAGACTTCTAATTCATCCTTAACGTTCCACAATTAATACGGTTTCCTTAACCACAATGTAGCCTTTTAGCAAGCTAGCTAGCAAACAACCCATCTTTGCCATTACCATCAACGTTAGCACAAGCTAGGCTAACTAGCAAGCTCTAGAGGTTTCAATGGATCAGCCAGCTAGCTAGTTAGCTAATGAAGAATAACAATTTTACTTTAAAAAGTATAGTTTGTAGTGGATTGTACACTATTTACATCTAACCCAACTACATTGCACTTACCGCTCCGAGTCCAATGGAAATCTGAAAAATGGGACGTCTGATTTATCTGTATAGATATTACAATTTGGTGCGGCACAGCGGTTGGGCATTTTGGGATCCATGCACTCACTGGTTCAGAATAAATCGTGCATCGTGCAATTAATCAGAAATCCACCCGTATTGAATCTTTAGCTTAATATTTGTACAAAGTCTTTAAATTAACTTTGTACCTAGCTAGGTAATTTAATTATTTCATTCCGTAAAAAGTTGATTTGTTGAGCGGTGTAGTTGCCCGAGTGTTCCTAAACCAGGAAGAACACCTTTGTAAAGCGGAAATCGACACCGCTTGGCGCATTGATCTCTGTACAATGTGCACAATTGTATATCTTTGTATTTTTCCTTCTATGTATGCAGTGGCGTATCAGTACGATTGTAATAACAAATGTATTTTAATAGCTGTATTTTTTTAAGTTCCGCATATGACAACCGAGTAAATTATATCGGAATACCACGAGGCCTCATAAAACGCCTACTTGTCACGTGACAAGATGACTTAACGAGTTCATGGTTGTCAAAAAAGCCTATTAAAAGCTTTGAAAACTGTGGTTATAACAGAAATAGCTACATCTTATCATAGACATACATTGGGAAAAAATGTACTTTATACTGTGAATTGTGTGATCAAAGTCAATGAGGAAAGAAACATTTTCAACAATTTATTTGAGAAATGCAGCTATCACACAATAAAATGGTGTAAATAAATGTATGACAATAATTGCAATTCTTATTAGACTGAATCAAAAACGTTGATCTTTATTTGTAATCATTCTTACAAAAAGAACACAGTCTTAGATCAAAGCAGGTAGCCTAACAGTTAAGGGCGTTCGGCCAGTAACCGAAAGGTCACTGGTTTCGAATCGCCAAGCCGACTAGGTAAAAAAATCTGAAGATGTGCCCTTGAGCAAGGCACTTAACCATAATTGCTCCTGTAAGTCGCAATGGATAAGAGCGTCTGCTAAATGACTAAAATATAACAGTATTTCAATCACATTGGACCTAGAAGAAAGTACTCCCAGAAGACTTATGTAATAAGAATACATTTTCAGTTCTGTAATTTACATAACCAGTTGCATAAACATAAAAAAATTACCTATACATAAATTCAAATCACAAAAAACTTGAGTTGAAACTAAGTGTTTTGTTGCATACTAAATCTAATGATTCCCTCAAAAACTTGCAATGGTCATTGATCAACTTTATACAGACAAAATAAGTGGTTTCAAGTCAACATATCAAATTTCCAATAAATAAGAGGTCAGCTCTTGTCACAAATGCTGAAGACAGACTACAATTTATACAAGAACAAGTCAACAGGCTGGCATACTTGCTCATTAGGGTCATGAAATTAATTGGATTTAACTTTCATTGTTAGGGTACATCTTATTCTTAACGTAACTATCAACCATAAAGTCCAGGTCATGTCTGGCATAATGTATGACTCTTGGATCTGTGTTTGTCAGGTGTGTTCTGCAGGTACATCTGAAAACGTTTACGAGAAGCATTGCCGTCGACATCCTCAAGGCCCAGGACTGGCAGGTTGCTGAGCACCCTCAAGAATGCAAGCACATTGGGGAAGAACTTCACTTTAGCAAGCTGCAGCGTCTCATGGACGGTGGAGGGCAGGGTCACCATGCCCCTATTTTTTCCACTTCACCCTCCAGCAGTGAAGCTCAGCAGGGAGAGTGTCTGCGTTGGGAAGGTCGTTCCTATACATCTCCATGTTGTTATCTTCAGACATGTTGAATTTCAGCTGCCCCATGACAGCAGGGACGAGCGTCAAATATCTCAGGGCGTTAAGGTGGTTCTCAGAGAAGAGGTCATTCAGTTCTTTGATGACCTGGCTCACCACTGGGGCAGTCAGGTGCTCTTTGAAGTAGCTTTCGGGCTGGATCTCTGTTCCAGCTTCTGGGCGGTGCTTTCTCAAGTACAGCCTGGGAACCTTGACCGGAATCTCTAGCGCAGCAGCTAGGTTAACAGCCTCTTCGAACTAGAACTCATGGTACACCTCAATGTTATCCAAGACCTCGTTCAGCGAGTGTAACACAGCGGTCAAGCTGCTTGCAGCAAAGTAGACATCTGTTGTTGGCCCTTGCAAGTTCTTGCCGAAGGTCCTTGTGAATGACAGGGTGTTTTTCAGCACAACCAACGCTGCAACAAACTCAAAATCAGCCAGAGCCTCTGATATCTCCAAGGCATCATGTGTGTCTTGGCCACCTCAAATGAATCATGCCTCATTGTCCAGTTGGTACGGCAGGCCTCTTTCAGATCACTGGCCTTCTCTTCATTGCCCCGGTAGAAAATAGAGATGGCATTCTCCAACTCCAATTGCAGTGAAGGCGACTTGTTGAAAAAAGACTCAATCTTCTTGAAAGTAGACATGACAATCTGAATGCCTGTCAAAGCCACTCCACTTGCCAGTGAGACATTCAAGGCACAGGTGGAACTTGGCGTGTGCACTGCTGTGGGATACTTCTCTGTGAGTTTGGTTGCAATGGCTTTCATTTTGCTAGAATGCACACCGGAGCTGAAGTGGGCCTGCCCTCTGCAGTAGTCCATATTCAAGCCCCATTTCTTTGTCACCTCAGTCAGCAGCCTCTCCATCAGGGTCTCCTCATCTCCCTCAAAAGGAAGGAATCCCACAAACTCCTCCCGCAAGCAGTTGGCCTGGTTCAAAAAACGTAAGAATATGGGGATATGGCACTCACCCGAGATCTCGACCACATCGTCAGTGACCAATGAGAAGTGACCCTCTAACTTCCTGTAAGTGTTTATCACGGACACAGTTCTCACAGACCTCCATCATCTGCCTCTGCTGGGTGGAAGTGCAGCACTCTGCATTCACAGCGCTAGTCTCAAACCTTTTCCTGAGAGCTTCGTCACCACCAGCATTCATTCGGTACTCCAAAAATGCCTGGAAGTTGCCTGGAAGTCTGTGCTTCTTCTCCTCAGAGGTCAGCTGGGGGGGCTGGTTTGTCTCAGAGTCATCTTGGCCTTCACCATCATCTTTGCTAGTCTTTGATTGGTCCACAGAGTCCACTATAGGAAAATAAAGTAATATTGATTAAAAATAAGATGAGTATAACTTTTTGCTTATGTGGGTCCTGTGATAGGGCATTGTCTCATGATGAAAAGGGAAATACATCCATTACTAGTCATTCAATTTAAACCTAGAATATTATTGCATTGCAATGCATTCAGAAAGTATTCAGACCCCTTGACTTTATCAACATTTTATGTTACAGCTTTATTCTAAAGTTGAAATAATCCCCCCCCCCCCTCAATTTATACCCAATTCCCCATAATGACAAAGAGAAAAGAGGTTATATTTTTTGTTGTTGATGTATTACAAATAAAAAATAGCATATTTAAATAAGTATTCAGACCCTTTGCTATGAGACTCGAAATTAAGCTCAGGTGCATCCTGTTTCCGTTGATCCTCCTTGGTGTTTCTATAACTTTATTGGAGTCCACCTGTGGTAAATTCAATTGATTGGACATGATTTGGAAAGGCACAAACCTGTCTATATAAAGGTCCCACAGTTATGGGGGATGCCAGAGCAAAAACCAAGCCATGAGGTTGAAGGAATTGTCCGTAGAGCGCAGAGACAAGATTGTGTCGAGGCACAGAAAAAAATCTACAGATTTGAAGGTCCCCAAGAACACAGTGGCCTCCATCATTCCTAAATGTAAGAAGTTTGGAACCACCATGACTTCCTAGAGCTGGTCGCCAGGCCAAACTGAGCAATCAGTGGAGAAGGGCATTGGTCAAGGAGGTGACCAAGAACCCGATGGTCACTCTGACAGAGCTCCAGATTTCCTCTGGAGATGGGAGAACCTTCCAGAAGGACAACCATCGCTGCAGCACTCTACCAATCAGGCAAATACAGTGGCTAGATGGAAGCCACTCCTCAGTGAAGGGCACATGACACCCCGCTTAGAGTTTGCCAAAAGGCACCTAAAGGACCGTCAGATCATGAAAAACAAGATTCTCTGGTCTGATGAAACCAAGATTGAACTCTTTAGCCTGAATGCCAAGCGTCACGTCTGGAGGAAACCTGGTACCATCCCTACGGTGAAACACGGTGGTGGTGGCATCATCATGCTGTGGGGATGTTTTTCAGTCGCAGGGACTGGGAGACAAGTCAGGATCGAGGGAAAGATGAACGGAGCAAAGTACAGAGAGCTCCTTGATGAAAACCTGCTCCAGAGCGCTCAGGACCTCAGACTGGGGCGAAGGTTCACCTTCCAACAGGACAACACAGGAGTGGCTTTGGGACAAGTCTCTGAATGTCCTTGAGTGGCCCATCCAGAGCCCGGACTTGAACCGATCGAACATCTCTGGAGAGACCTGAAAATAGCTGTACAGCGACGCTCCCAAACCAACCTGACAGAGCTTGAGAGAATCTGCAGAGAAGGAATGGGAGAAACTCCTCAAATACAGGTGTGCCAAGCTTGTAGCGTCATACCCAAGAAGACTCGAGGCTGTAATCGCTGTTGAAGTTGCTTCAACAAAGTACTGAGTAAAGAGTCTGAATACTTATTTAAATGTGATATTTCAGTTTTATTTTTAATACATTTGCAAACATTTCTAAAAACCTGTTTTTGCTTTCATTATGGGGTATTGTGCAGATTGAGAAAAAAAAAAAAAAACATTTTAGAATAAGGCTAATGCAACAAAATGTGGAAAAGTCAAGGGGTCTGAATACTTTCTGAATGCACTGTACATTGAAACAGCCTCAACATAAGATGCACAACTTACTTTTCCTCCCTTTCATTTGCCTTGCTTCATCTTCACTCTGTAGAATATAATAGCAAGAGAGAAACAATAACAAGCTGTTTCATTTGAGTATGACTAGTGATTTGTTAAATGGAAAAGAAACCCCTACCAGCTCTTTAATCCTCTTGCGTTTCCTACTTTGTGGCTTATTGAGTTGGGATTGTAAATCAAAGATGGTTGGTATGGCATTATCCTTCAGCCTTGTACTGTAGGAACTCTGGAAGTATGAACGATTTATTAAACTACCTATTTGATGGGTGTGTGTAGCACTAAATAAGTACACATCTCTGTTCAACTACATCAATTTCAAATGTTAAACGTTTCAGCTAAGCCAAAATAAACAAATGCCAAGCAAATTGCATCAGTATTACTTACTGCTTTACAAATCACGGATGGTTCAAAATGCTTAGCAAAGTCTGTAGTGTCTGTTCAGCTGGTCAGGTGTTTAATCTTCAAGATCCTTGCCATGACAGTTTTCCACCCACTGTTTGCATCTGTGCACAACAGACAAAACAAACTATTCTCATTCATACATTTAGCTTCATTGAATGAGATTGAACTAGTTATTAAAATACTGAAGATATGATTGCTATAGTTAATGGTATAATCACACAATCACATTGTGTGCTGTGTTGACAATAACATGCAAACTAAAACATGGTGTCTCGCTAGCAAGCAGCTTGCTGTATGTTTTAACAACCAAACCCCAAAAGTCTGGTTATGCAATTATTCTGCAAGCATGCTGCAAAACTAGCTACAAACTAGCCAAATAGCTTGCACAGTGCACATATCTAGCTGACAGCTAACGTTAACTTAGTTAGCTTAATGTGCAAAGTCAAGCATGGAAAACCGTCTTATTAACGTACCTTTCAGTGTCCCTTGGAAACCTGAAGAATAGCGATGCTGACCGATTACTTTTTATGGTGCTGCGCAAAAGTTTGACATGGTTTGCTTATGCTAGTATAATGCTTTTCAAAAGTAATTTACTTCAATATGAACTTATCCAGAAATTAGTAAAGAATGGACTCGCACGCAACAGTGCTTTATGTGGCGTGGAGGAATCAACGCGACAAGCGATTAAACCACGACCTTCCCACAATGCTTTGCTAACATAACCCAGTGCGCATGTTTGTCACCGCTCTGTTCATATCACCTCAGGGTTCCAATACTAATATTAGCTTTCCTTGCGCCCTTCGGAGCAAGACATGCCTGCACAATTATTCACACAAGACATTTCAAGAGTTTTGACATAGTTCATGTTTGGCCCTCCGAAACTCGTTAGCCAGGTATAGGACAGTATTTTCTAACTTACCATATCCCAATTTGACTAAAATTACAGTCCAGCAGGAGGGTAGTTGGATCCAGTGAGTAATCAATGAATACATTTCTTTGTTAAGGTATGTTATTGCATGATTTCCCATTTCAAAAGCAATAATTCCACCAGAGAACCACTGTTATAATTTTATTGAATAGTGTCACTTTTCCTGGATGTGCAACACACATTTCTTTATTTCCTACCAAATTATTGAGGGTGATAAAAGGTGTGCTGTACGTAATTTATCCATGGTAAAACCTAGTGGTAGATATTAAATTATCAACTCTGCATTAAAATAAACAATACATTCATTAAACAAACACAGTAAGACAGCAGAGAGAATATATACAACAAATAAAAGAGAAGGTGTAGCAGGTCAAGCTATGGCAAATGTCCCTTCCTTATGAGAAGTAACAACTAAGACAAACAGAAAACAAAAAGGCATGCCTAATTGAGGCACCCAGTCTTATTGTATTAGTAAATCTTGCCACACAAAGCCCATATTATCACAATTTGGATTAACAACCATTATGGATGGTAAAACAGCAAATAATCTATTTTCATTATTTTAAAACCCCTTTTGTAAAGTGCCCATCAGTTCCATATTCTTTCTATTCATTTTCAGGCCTTCTCGTCCCACTCATCCAAAGACTCAGATCCTCTCCAGGTCTTTGGGATGGTCAGGCAGGTCCTCCAGGAGAGCAGGGTTCCTCCTGTAGATGTAAGCGTTGGCATCGTCGTCCAGATTCACCAGCTCTGCCAGCGAGGACACACAGGTGTCGTGGTCTGTCAGCATCACAGGCAGGTGGGATGACTTGCGCTGGATGCGACAGGAACGACGGACTGGTGTCAGGAACTTCAGATCCTTGATGGTGTTTTTTCGCCTGGAACCACTTGCACATGCCTCACCGTTGATTGTTCTCTTAACACTAGAAGGGGAAAGAGATGGACAGAATTGTGTGGTTAGTTGACAGCCATGTTCAGTTTAATATACATTTCAATATAGAGATGTGAAGTAGTGATGTTCTCCATGACCTCCAGAATTTCCAATAATTGTATGGAAGTGATTGTAAAATAGGTATTTAAGATAAGAAATATCACCTTTGAAGGTATGGAGTTGTCTTCAGATTGTATTTCACCATGGAGGCTCCCTCTGGTGTAGTCTCCATCAAGCATTCGTCATCATAATCACTATCGACTTTCTCAACATAACCCTTCCTTACTTTCTTCTCTGAAGCTCCCGCTCCTACTTCACTTTTCACTTCCTCAGACCTGTCAAAATTATTCTCAGCAAACTCATTCCTCTCTTCAAATCCATAATTTGTCCCGCCCTCCACGATTTTCTCTTCAGATTCCTTTTTCTCATGTGGCTCTAAAAGAAAAAAAAGAACACACCAATGAATATAACACATGACTAAAGTTTACATGATAAAATGTTACTCTTACATGATTTGAACCTTCCAGTTGCATGATTTGAATCAGGCAGATGATGCCAAGTGAGCAAGTGCATTTGACTGTTTGCTGTGAATGTACTGACCACAAAACTTACCATCCACACATGCTGAGGGCGTCTCCAATGCCTCCAAAGCATCACAAAGGTTGACCACAACCTGTGATAAGACATAGGACAGTGGTGGTTAGGTTATATTTAAGAATTTTGATGAATAAAAGTACAGTACCAAAATAATAAATTACTAAACAAAGGTTTCTTACGTCATTCATTTGAACCTCTGGATCAATAGGGAGAAAATATGTATCAGAGTTGTCAAGCAAGTCCAGCGTCGTGTTCATTATCAGTTGAGTTGAGGCACAGGCTGCCTCCTGCTCAGGGACCACCATGTCATTTTTAGGCCGAACAGTCGGTTCAGGCTCAGGACCAGGTTGTTGTGACGTCTGATCAGAGGGCTGAGGCTCAACATTGGTCTTTTGTGGTGAGAAGGCTGTGAATACTGGGTGGACTTCAGGCTTGGGCTGCACAACTGGTTTATACTTTGGGAGTGCCACTGCTGATATGGGAGGCCTTTTCAGAGTCTTTCCCTTGGATGCCAGCCACTGTGCCAGCTTTTCTCTGGCAATCAATGATAAAAAACATCAGTTAAAACCAGTGGTGGAAAAAGTACCCAATTGTCATACTTGAGTATGAAGATATAAAGATATATATAGATAACTTAATAGAAAATGACAAGTAAAAGCAAAAGTCACTCAGTAAAATACTACTCGAGTAAAAGTCTAAAAGTATTTGGTTTTAAATATACTTAAGTAAATGTAATTGCAAAAATATACATAAGTATCAAAAGTTAAAGAAAAAATCATTTCAAATTGCATATATATATATATATATATATTATTAAAACGGCACAATTTTGGTTGAAAAAATAGATAAATAATTTACAGATAACCGGGGACACACTACAACACGCAGATATAATTTACAAACAAAGCATATGTTTATTGATTGACCAGATCAGAGGCAGTAGGGATGACCAGTGATGTTGTCTTAATAAGTGTGTGAATTGGACCATTTTCCTGACCCGTTAAGATTTCAAAATGTAACACTTTTGCGGGCCAGGGAAAATGTATGGAGTAAAAAGTACATTATTTTCTTTAGGAATGCAAAATTAAAAGTTATCAAAAATATATATAGTAAAGTACAGATATCCCCAAAAACTACCCAAGTAGTACTTTAAAGTATTTTTACACCACTGGTTACAACTATTTTGAGCAGTTGACCAAAGTACCAAAAATATCAGTTATTGGACAATTCAAGAATGTTAAACAAAAATCACAAACCTTTTCTCTTCAGCAGTCTCTGTGTTAGCCCTGTACTGGCTTAGGGTGCTGGCAACCGGAGGCTTGCGAACTTTGTCAGTTGTCATCTTAGGCTTGGTTCTCTGTGGCAGCTCTTTCTCCTTTGATGTCATGGCAGACCTACTGGAGCTTTGGAGAGCTGTGGTAAGTAGAGCCATTCTGGCAGGAGGGACTGCAGAGCAAAAGCCTGTTGGACGGCATGTGGCTGGGCACTTAGAGACTGGAGGAGGCCCATTGGACACAGACTTGGATTTTGAGGGTTGACATATTTGAGGGGGCTTGAACATGGAACGCTGAGACAAGTCAGCAACAGCTTTGGGCCTGACCTTTGTCAAATTCCCAGGCTTTTGGCTTTCAGCTTTGGGTGCCGAGGTCTTGGTAGCTGCTTTGCTTTCTACCCCTCCCTCCAGGCCACTAGGCTTCCTGAAGGTGCTTATTTTGGATTGGACAACCTTTCCTTTGTAGGTGCCAGGGACAGGTTTAGCTGGGACGGTAGCTGGCTCTGAGGCCTCTGCAACCAGTTTTCTCTGTCTGACAGCCTGTTTGGTGAGTAAGGTTTGGCTGAAAGTGTTGCGTCTCTTTGTATCACCAGCGGTTGCCATCTTGACCTTCTTCAGAGCATCTTCTCCCTTTCCCAAGTCCTCCTTTTTATTGCTCTTGGAATGCAGAGGGGCAGATGGAGCTGCCACTGTTTTAGTAGAAGCAGCTCTGGTAATAAAGGACTTAGTGGGTCCACTTGCTGGTCTGGCATTCTCTTTGTTACCCTAATAATAGCAGACAGGACAAACAAGAAATAATACATTGAACAGAAAAGTAGTAGGCCTAACAGAAGAAAAAAAGAGCTACATTACCTTTTTCAAGTTGGTGTTATTTCTTGTAACTGTATCCATTTTCATTGGTGTCACAAATGGCAGACCCCTTAAATATTTACAAATATACTTGTTCAGTAACAGACCTTGAATAAATAGATAAAAAGCCAGGAAAAATATGTTTTACAAGGAATTCAGCTTGTATAACGTCAGCTGGCTACTAAAATGTCTTCTCTGTTTGGTTATCTATATGGCTAGTTACCCACCTAACTAGCAGCTTAGCCTCTAGTAATAAGAATCTTTGATATTAGTGTTGTTAGATAGCTAGCTGAAAGGCGTTTTTCGACCACGTTGTCTTGCAAAACGTAGATTAAACTGGCTAAATGTACAGTACGTTAGCTAGCTGGAAAACTTCAAAATACTGGTGTCAATTTCAATAGCAAATTAGATAAACAATTTTAAATCGCGCTTACCTTCTGATTCAATGTATTGTAGACAAAAATAAAAACGGACAGCCACAAGCTAAAACGTCCCTCGCAAAACAAACCCCGATTCAACGTTGGCGCTGTATTACGGAAAATAAGATTGGTCCGGATTGGTCGAGATGTTGTCGGGAAAACTCAATTTAGCCAATCGAATGTCTCGAGATTAGGTCATAGGACAATTTGGAGGAGGGTTTGGGCGGGTTCATCTGAGATGAAGGCATACGTCTGTATTTTTGAATGTTTGAACCATAATAGAATTCCTAAAATACTGTCTGACTGCTACACCCAGACCAGAGAGGAAGACAACAACATTTGATATAACTTTTATAAAAAATGTATAGACTGATTAACGTCCTAATGGTAATCCAACTTTAGAATCACCTACATGCTGCTTTATTAACCGAGATCAATTGTGTATTGCTGCGTTCATAACCAAGTGTGAAGATGTTAATCACAAGTTTGCTATGAGACTCGAAATTGAGCTCAGGTGCATCCTGTTTCCATTAATCATCCGTGAGATGTTTCTACATTTACATTTTACATTTAAGTCATTTAGCAGACGCTCTTATCCAGAGCGACTTACACATTGGAAAGTTCATACATATTCATATTTCTACAACTTGTAGTCCACCTGTGGTAAATGCAATTGATTGGACATGATTTGGAAAGGCACACACCTGTCTATGTAAGGTCCCACAGTTGACAGTGCATGTCAGAGCGAAAACCAAGCCATGAGGTTGAAGGAATTGTCTGTAGAGGCAGAGACAGAATTGTGTTGAAGCACAGATCTGTGGAAGGGTAGCAAAACATTTCTGCAGCATTGAAGGTCCCCAAGAACAGAGTGGCCTCCATCATTCTTAAATGGAAGAAGTTTGAAACCACCAAGACTCTTCCTGGAGCTTGCAGCCTGGCCAAACGTAGTAATCAGGGGAGAAGGGCGAGTGGTCACTCTGACAGAGCTCTAGAGTTCCTCTGTGGAGAAGGGAGAATTTTCCAGAAAGACAACCATTTCTGCAGCACTGCACCAATCAATTCTTTAAAGACTCCCAGACCATGAGAAACAAGATTCTCTGGTCTGATGAAACCAAGATTGAACTCTTTGGCTTGAACGACCCTAAGTACACAGTGAAGACCACGCAGGAGTGGCTTCGGGAAAAAGTCTCAATGTTCTTGAGTGGCCCAGCCATAGCCGGACTTAAACCCGATCGAACATCTCTCGAGAGATGAAAATAGGGGTGCAGCGACGCTCCCCATCCAACCTGACAGTGCTTGAGAGGATCTGCAGAGAAGAATGGGAGAAATTCCCCAAATACAGGTGTACCAAGCTTGTAGCGTCATACCCAAGAAGACTTGAGGCTGTAATCACTGTCAAAGGTGCTTCAAAGTAAAGAGTCTGAATAATTATGTAAATGTGTTGTATTTTTTAAATACATTTGCAAAAATGTCTAAACCTGTTTTTGCTTTGACATTATAGAGTGTAGATTGATGAGGGGAAAACTATTTAATACATTTTAGAAAAAGGCTGTAACAAAATGTGGAAGAAGTCAAGGGGTCTGGATAGTTTCTGAATGCACTGTATATGCATCTCAGGAGAAACAGGGTTTCCCATAAGGATCTTTAAGCTCTGCCAATTCACAAAAGGTGAACACATTTTGAAAGGGTGTGTAGAGTATCTATTGGCACTGTAATGCTGTACAGGTGACAAATAATCTTGGCAATGTTGATTAACATGGAACAAGCATATCTCCTGTCCCGTTTTAGTAGTGCCAAAAATAAGCGGTCTAATATATATATATCAAATTTATTTATAAAGCCCTTACATCAGCTGATGTCACAAAGTGCTGTACAGAAACCCAGCCTAAACAGCAAGCAATGCAGGTGTAGAAGCACGGTGGCTAGGAAAAACTCCCTAGAAAGGCCAGAACCTAAAGAGGAACCAGGCTATGAGGGGTGGCCGGTCCTCTTCTGGCTGTGACGGGTGGAGATTATAACACAACATGGCCAAGATGTTCAAATATACACTACAGATCAAAAGTTAAACACCTACTCATTCAAGGATTCATTTATTGTTACTATTTTCTACCTTGTAGAATAGTGAAGACCAACTATAAAATAACACACGGAATCATGTAGTAACCAAAAGTATTAAACAAATCAAAATATATTTGAGATTATTCAAATAGCCACCCTTTGCCTTGACAGTTTTGCACACTCTTGGCATTCTTTCAAACAGCTTCATGAGGTAGTCACCTAGAATGTATTTCAATTAACAGGTGTTCCTTGTTAATTTGTGGAATTTCTTGCCTCTTTAATGCGTTTGAGCCAATCAGTTGTGTTGTGACAAGGTTTGGGTGGAAAACAGAAGATAGCCCTATTTGGTAAAAGACCAAGTCCATATTATAGCAAGAACAGCTCAAATAAGCAAAGAGAAACGACAGTCCGTCATTACTTTCAGACATGAAGGTCAGTCAATCCGAAAAATTTCAACTACTTTGAAAGTTTCCTCAGGTGCAGTCGCAAAAACCAAGCGCTGTGATGAAACTGGCTCTCATGAGGACCACCACAGGAATGGAAGACCCAGAGTTACCTCTGCTGCAAAGGATAAGTTCATTAGAGTTACCAGCCTTAGAAATTGCAGCCCAAATAAATTCTTCACAGAGTTCAGGTAACAAACACATTTCAACGTCAACTGTGAATTGCTGCAAAGAAACCACTACTAAAGGACACCAATAAGGAGAGACTTGCTTGGGCCAAGAAACACGAGAGATGGACATTAGACCGGTGGAAATTTGTCTTTTGGTCTGTAGTCCAAATTGCCGATTTTCGGTTCCAACCAATGTGTCTTTCTGAGACGCGGTGTGGGTGAACGGATGATCTCCGCATGTGTATTTCCCACCGTGAAGCATGGAGGTTGATGTGTTATGTTTGGGGGTGCTTTGCTAGTGACACTGTCTGTGATTTATTTAGAATTCAAGGCACACGTAACCAGCATGGATACCACAGCATTCTGCAGCGATATGCCATCCCATCTGGTTTTGGCTTAATGGAACTATCATTTGTTTTTTGACAGGACAATGACCCAACACACCTCCTGGCTGTGTAAGGGCTATTTTACCAAGAAGGAGAGTGATGGAGTGCTGCATCAGATGAACTGGCCTCCACACTCCCCCGACCTCAACCAAATTGAGATGGTTTTGGATGAGTCGGACCACAGAGTGAAGGAAAAGTAGCCAACAAGTGCTCAGCATATGTGGGAACTCGTTCAAGACTGTTGGAAAAGCATTCCAGGTGAAGTTGGTTGAGAGAATGCCAAGAGTGTGCAAAGCTGTCATCAAGGCAACGGGTGGCTATTTGAATAATCCCAAATATAAAATGTATTTTGATTTGTTTAACACTTTTTGACTACTACATGATTCCATATGTGCATAAATTGGTCATCAAATTTAATCTGATCTTCATCGAAGTCACAACAATAGACAAACATATTGTGCTTAAACCAATAACACACAAATAATCGTATTTTTCTTGTCTATATTGAATACATAATTTAAACATTCACAGTGTAGGTTGGGAAAAGTATGTGAACACCTAGGCTAATGACTTCTCCAAAAGCTATTTGGAATCAGCTAACCTGGAGTCCAATCAATGAGACGAGATTGGAGATGTTGGTTAGAGCTGTCTTGCCCTATAAAAAACCCTCACAAAATTTTAGTTTGCAATTCACAAGAAGCATTATCTGATGTGAACCACAAGAAGCATGCCTAGAACAAAAGACATCTCAGATTTGGTCATTTTCTGCAAACAAATGCTCTAAATGACAATATTTTTATTTGGGAGAAATGTTGTCAGTAGATTGTAGAATAAAACAAAAATGTTCATTTTTCCCAAATAGATACCTATTAATAGTAAAACCAGAGAAACTGATAATTTTGCAGTGGTCTCTTAATTTTTTATAGAGCTATATGTATGTGTGTGTTTCCTGATCTTATATTTCTCAGATATAGGACAGACACTTCAGAACAAATTTCCCTTAGATTTATTTTTGTGGACTATCTGTTGTTCCATGTAGTAAATCTGTTTTTTAATGGGTTTGTAAGCAGTAAGGCCAAATAAAAAATTTCATCAAATCAATTTAAAATATTTTTTGATTCTTCATTCGGTTTTAAAATTCAAAATCACATTGCAAAATTATCCTTGGTATGACCTTAAAACAAGTCCATGTACTATAGCTTAGTAGAACCCTAACTTTAACTACTAAGATGGATAATAATATTGACTGCATGAATACATTTATTTTTCTATGTCGTTCACAAGATTGAATTAATGAACAGAGACAGTGTGGGCCTGGGGAGGAGGGCCTGCCACAGGGTACGTGTTCTAGCGGTTTCAAAGTAGAATCTGTGTGACTCTATCTAACGTTTCTTACATGACCATCACTCAAGCTAGCTTTCGCCAGGTTAGTTATAATAAGGGCCACCAACAAGTAACTTTAGTTATTTAGCTAACTAGCTAGCTAGCTGCCTGCCTTCAATGCTTGGTAGCTGTATTGACACACAAGACAGGGAGCTTATATTAAAAACCACCAAACATTGAGCTAAAGCTAGCTAGCTGTCAGGTGTGTGTGTGTGTGTGTACACTGTCCAAGGATAGCTCAAGACAATCCAGCCCCAGCTAACACGGCTTGACATATCAAGTTTTGAACATCACCCTCTCTCTGCCATCAGGTGAGTATAGATTAATTATCAATTGTCTATATGGTGTATGTAGCAAGCTATAGCTGGTCCTTCCCTCCACCTAATAATGGCAGAGATTAAAGGAATTAAGATTGAACAATTCAGCGATCTATCTTTCAGTTATTCTCAATGGCAATTAGTAAGTGTACTGTATATCTATAGAGAAATAGGTGGGCATACTGCGTATGGGTGAGATTGACGTTGGCAGTGTTGACAGCGACACATCACATATAGGCTGGCACAACACTGCTGCCCTTCCTTGCATGGTATGGCTCTGTGTATACAAGAGTATAATGCCAGATTTCCCTGTTTTTCTAGAGAGAGACAGGTACAGTGTGTAATGTGCGATTAACTAAATTGACTTTGCATTTGACTCTGTGTATAATCTTCATTCTCCATAGAGACGCTGGATTTACAATCCCTCATATCCCACACATGTTCAGTAGAGAGTAACATCCATAGACATGGAGCTGCTGCATCATCTAGACCAATTCCTACAGGTAACACGCACACAGGAATGGATGAGCTCACAGAAAGGCTTAAATTCTGCACCGAGAATCTTATGAGCTATATGTGTGTGTGTGTGTGTGTGTGTGTGTGTGAGGTAAGGGGGCAGTGTGTGTTTCCTGATATGTACAGTGGGGCAAAAAAGTATTTAGTCAGCCACCAATTGTGCAAGTTCTCCCACTTAAAAAGATGAGAGAGGCCTGTAATTTTCATCATAGGTACACTTCAACTATGACAGACAAAATGAGAAAAAAAATCCAGAAAATCACATTGTAGGATTTTTTATGAATTTATTTGCAAATTATGGTGGAAAATAAGGAGACACAGGATGAGCAGTAGAGGGCGTTGCAGGAGCAGATGTGACACTATAATACAGTTTAATTTACACATATCTCATTTGCTGCAATATTGTGTGAGCCAGTACATACACTTCCTACCTAACACAAATTACACATCATCCCAAATACATTTGCAAGATAGCAACCTCCTCTTAACTACTTGCCTCCTGTTTAAAAAAACTCTCATGTCCATTTACAACATTAATATACTCCAAACTTAATCTACAAATACACATACCTCCTAGATATCCTGACCAAACCCTTCAATGGATTCTTCCAGGTTAATTCTCAAACCCATGCATACAACACAGGACACTGCGATAACCTTCCCCTTCCCCTTCCCCTTCCCCACTGCCACACCACACATAAGCAATTCTCTATAAGATACAGAGGTTCCTACTTTGGAATTCCTATCTTCACATTTCCAAAACATAATCAGCCCTCAATATATACACTACCGTTCAAAAGTTTGGGGTCAGTTAGAAATGTCCTTGTTTTTGAAGGAAAAGCTACTTTTGTCCATTAAAATAACATAAAATGGATTAGAAATACAGTGTAGACATTGTTAATGACTATTGTAGCTGGAAATGACTGATTTTTAATGGAATATCTACATAGGCGTATGGAGTAGAGGTCGACCGATTATGATTTTTCAACGCTGATACCGATTATTGGAGGACCAAAGAAGCCGATACCGATTAATCGGCCGATTAATATATATATATTTTTGTAATAATGACAATTACAACAATACTGAATGAACACTTATTTAAACTTAATATAATACATCAATCAAATCAATTTAGACTCAAATAAATAATGAAACATGTTCAATTTAGTTTAAATAATGCAAAAAGAAAGTGTTGGAGAAGAAAGTAAAAGTGCAATATGTGCCATGTAAAAAAGCTAACGTTTAAGTTCCTTGCTCAGAACATGAGAACATATGAAAGCTGGTGGTTCCTTTTAACATGAGTCTTCAATATTCCCAGGTAAGAAGTTTTAGGTTGTAGTTATTATAGGAATTATAGGACTATTTCTCTCTATACCATTTGTACTTCATATACCTTTGACTATTGGATGTTCTTATAGGGACTTTAGTATTGCCAGTGTAACAGTATAGCTTCCGTCCCTCTCCTCGCCTCTACCTGGGCTCAAACCAGGAACACATCGACAACAGCCACCCTCGAAGCATCGTTACCCATCACGCCACAAAAGCCACGGCCCTTGCAAAGCAAGGGGAACGACTACTCCAAGTCTCAGAGCGAGTGACGTCACCGATTGAAACGCTGTTAGCGCGCACCCCGCTAACTAGCTAGCCATTTCACATCAGTTACACCAGCCTAATCTCGGGAGTTGATAGGCTTGAAGTCATAAACGGCTCAATGCTTGAAGCATTGCGAAGAGCTGCTGGCAAAACGCACGAAAGTGCTGTTTGAATGAACGCGTACGAGCCTGCTGCTGCCTACCATCGCTCAGTCAGACTGCTCTATCAAATATCAAATCATAGATTTAATTATAACATAATAACACACAGAAATACGAGCCTTTTGTCACGCCCTGACCTTAGAGAGCCTTTTTATGTCTCTATTTGGTTTGGTCAGGGTGTGATTTGGGGTGGGCATTCTATGTTCTGTTTTCTAGGTTTGTGCATTTCTATGTTTTGGCCGGGTATGGTTCTCAATCATGGACAGCTGTCTATCGTTGTCTCTGATTGGGAATCATACTTAGGCAGCCTTTTTCCCTTGTGCCATTGTGGGAAGTTGTCTTTGTTAGGGGTACTATTACCACTGTAAGCTTCACGGTCGTTTCTTGTTTTGTTGGCAACATTTATTCAAATAAAAGAGAATGTACGCTCACAACGCTGCACCTTGGTCTTCCTTTAAAGACGGCCGTGACACCTTTGGTCATTAATATGGTCGAATCCGGAAACTATAATTTCGAAAACAAAACGTTTATTCTTTCAGTGAAATACGGAACCGTTCCGTATTTTATCTAACGGGTGGCATCCATAAGTCTAAATATTCCTGTTACATTGCACAACCTTCAATGTTATGTCATAATTACGTAAAATTCTGGCAAATTGGTTCGCAACGAGCCAGGCGGCCCAAACTGTTGCATATACCCTGACTCTGCGTGCAATGAAGGCAAGAGAAGTGACACAATTTCACCTGGTTAATATTGCCTGCTATCCTGGATTTCTTTTAGCTAAATATGCAGGTTTAAAAATATATACTTCTGTGTATTGATTTTAAGAAAGGCATTGATGTTTATGGTTAGGTACACGTTGGAGCAACGACAGTCCTTCTTCGCGAATGCGCACCACATCGATTATATGCAACGCAGGACACGCTAGATAAACTAGTAATATCATCAACCATGTGTAGTTAACTAGTGATTATGATTGATTGATTGATTGTTTTTTATAAGATAAGTTTAATGCTAGCTAGCAACTTACCGTGGCTTCTTACTGCATTCGCGTAACAGGCAGGCTCCTCGTGGAGTGCAATGTAAGGCAGGTGGTTAGAGTGTTGGACTAGTTAACCGTTGCAAGATTTAATTTTAATTCAAGGTTTAAAGGTTGCAAGATTGAATCCCCGAGCTGTCGTTCTGCCCCTGAACAAGGCAGTTAACCCACCGTTCCTAGGCCATCATTGAAAATAAGAATGTGTTCTTAACTGACTTGCCTAGTTAAATAAAGGTGTAAAAAAAAATACCGATTTCCGATTGTTATGAAAACTTGAAATCAGCCCTAATTAATCGGCCATTCCGATTTAATCGGTCGACCTCTAGTATGGAGGCCCATTATCAGCAACCATCACTCCTGTGTTCCAATGGCACGTTGTGTTAGCTAATCCAAGTTTATCATTTTTAAAGGCTAACTGATCATTAGAAAAGTATTTTGCAATTATGTTAGCACAGCTGAAAACTGTTGTCCTGATTAAAGAAGCAATAAAGCTGTCCTTCTTTCGACTAGTTGAGTATCTGGAGCATCAGAATTTGTGGGTTCGATTACAGTTTAAAATGGCCAGAAACAAAGAACTTTCTTCGGAAACTCGTCAGTCTATTCTTGTTCTGAGAAATGAAGGCTATTGCGTGCGAGAAATTGCCAAGAAACTGAAGATCTCGCACAACGCTGTGTACTACTCCCTTCACAGAACAGCGCAAACTGCATCTCCAAAATGCAGCTGGAGGTTGAATGTTTGAAGGGGTAGGGACTATAAAAAGTTTGGGAACCACTGTGTTAAGTAATTATTAAACCAGTTACAGTACATACAGCCTGGTCTAGGCCAATTGAGGAAAGCCTCTGAATTAGCAGTGAGCGATCAACAGTATCAAAAGCCTTTGACAGGTCAATGAAGGGGGCAGTACAATGTTGCTTTTTATCCATACAGTTAACCACATCCTTTATAACTAGGAATGCAGCAGAGATGGTGCTGTGATCTGGTCTAAAACCCGACTGACGTACATTTCAAATACATTTCAAAGATAAGAAAGCTGAGAATGAATCAAGGATTCTAATATTTTAGCTAGGCAAGAAAGTTTAGACATAGGGCCATAATTATTTCGGCCACAAGGGTCACCACCGTTATGAAGGGGGTGTACATGGGCCGCCTTCCATATCTTGGGAATAGTACCAGATTTAATCGTCAGGTAAAAAACTATGGAGCGGGTTGTGTGTTTAACATGACCCCAGTCATGTGCATCTTGTCAGGCATCGGTGTGTCTCAGGTCCTCACCCCGTAGACTGAGATAAAAGGAATGATAATTCAGGGCATGACTATGAGGCAAACTTGGCCCCCAGATGGCACGGTACAATACATGTTTGTTCATAACACCGAAATGAGGCGCTGAGAATGTGTCCATTGATATTGGATGTCATTCTAACTGAAGAAGTTGGGACACATTTGATAAGGGTGAAGCGATCTAGTGAGATCTAGGCCTGGTCCAGTAACAACCCATAGGCACTTGTGTAGGTCTTTTTAGTCCACTGATATCCTGTACCATTTTGTCCAACAGGTGGCCAGTGGGATTTTACTGGTCATGACCTTCTTCCTCATCACTTACACCTTTCACTCCACCTGGGTGACCAGCGATTTGTATTGATGACTTAACATGGGACTGATAAGTGGGAAAATCCTATCATCTGTTAATGGCTGCTTGTTACCTGTGACTGCTGAATTTCAATTAAACTGTGTTTCTATTGACCGGTAGGCCATGGGGTCCACCGAGGAAAAGGCCTATGAGCTCATGCGGGAGCTGGATGTCAGCTACATCCTGGTCATCTTTGGTGGACTGATGGGTTACTCCTTAGGCGGTATGTCTACAAAACCAGTAGAAACTATCAATCCCCATCACTCTATGGAAAATCACTTTGTTGAATTATTACAGCTACTTATTATTACAGCTTCTTAACATATGTATTTCAGATTAAGTTATTGAATTAATGATAATTAGAGTTGTCAATGTCTAATACATAGATTAGATGGAGCACTTTGTGCATGTCCATAAATACATTTCAACTTGAGAATGTTACTAATGCTTTAGATCTGCTAACACTTCCAAGTTCCTGTGGATGGTGCATATAAGGGGCCATATTAAAACCTATGTATTGTGATAATTACTTTGTTTGCTCTATAACCTGTTAACTCATATGCCTTGCGACTGTAATATATAGGCCTAAAGGCCGAGACAATAAGAAGACACAGTGGCAGAATAAATTCAACCAAACTTTTAGTTTATCACAACACCGGATAACAACCTCTGTCCAGTGAAGTCCATAAAGCATATTGCATGTACAGTAACAGAGGGTTACATGACCTACAGCATGGTCAAGTAAGTTAATGTTTCCAACATTTTCAGACCACAAAACAACTATTGATTTAGAACCAGAGAGAGTTAACGCTAGTTGCAAAGAAAACAGGAGCTGCCTCCACCATTCCAGCACCATTTCAATTTCAACCTTTCAACATCATCAAATCACCTCTGCTTAGTCTAATACAATGACAACTAAAAGATACCAAAAACAATTTAGTCCAATCAAAGTAATCTAAATATGATGTGACTGTCCATAGTTCTGATTTCTGTGTGCGTGTGTGTTTGTGTGTGTGTGCGTTCCTGTAAGTAGAAAAACATGTTGACTCACCCTACTTGTAGAGAAACACCAATGCCATCCTTCTCTCTTTCATGTTGACGAAACGGTCTATCACTCTGTTATATAGTACACACTATTATTTTTTTGCTGTCCTAGGCTACCTGGCTAAAATGCTTGCTCGCTAGCCTAACTTCCATTCATCGGCAACGTTAGTTAGTTAACGTTAGCCTTCTAGGCCTACATCTAGTTAAATACTGGACTTACATTCTCTCAGGCCAGGGGCAAAACAATGCATGAATTATTGGTTGGATCAGAATTGCCGTTACAATCATTGGCCGGTACAGAGAATTAAGTATAACCACAAGTCCAAATCCCTATCTCCATCCATGGCTAATTTAGGAAAAGGCAAATTTTAGCTAGCTGGCTAGCTAGCAACCGGAGGACAACAACACGAGATGTAACAATTCAAGTTTTTCTGTCAATAACGTAATACTCTGAATGGGATTTGATAGGAGTGACGCCAAAATCCAAGCTGGCTTCCCTTGACACTTTTTTTTGGTGTACCAGGACCATTCACAGTTGAGCCAGTGGTGACCCGTCATTTGTTCTGTGCCTGTTTTGCATGTTATTTTGCCATTAATATGTTTCACATATCAGTTTGCAAACAATGTGAAAAATATATATATCATTGAGTTAATAAAACCACATACAAACATGGTCTCTTTTTTGCTTTCTTGAGTAAGGCATCTCCAAAATGCATTTGTTTCAGCCTAGCTCAGTGCTTTCTGTGGGGCAGCCAGCAAACAATATAGAGCGTAGGGGTTGGTAATGTTCTCTAGTTGTGCCGTGATTGGCTCAGTGTTCTTTCTCTCATGGAGACACTACGTCACCACAAAATCTATGGTGAGACCTCGAAAATTCAAGCCCCTTGTGTGCTGCCATAGAGTTATATTAGAAGTGCCCATCCAAGAAGTCTCAAGGTCATTTGGCCACAGATAAGATGTTGTTAAATCACGTTATATCTACCATAGCTTTGATTGGACTGATCATGTCAACATCATCATTTAGAAATCTTAGCTAGCAAGCTAGCAGTCATCATCATGAATCAAGTCGACAATCTACTGGCAAATCCTTTTGAAAACGTATCGCTGCTCGTCCGCTATTGGACATAAACATTACACAACAAGTTGGAAATCACAAATTCGACAGTGAATCAGGAATCAGTGGCTAACTGGGTGTGTGGTCCAAGTCTGGGTTTAAGGGTCTCTTTTCCAAGCTTAAAAGGATAAACATTCTACATTGGCCATGCTGTCGATGCAGCATGACTTCTGTTGCGTTCAAAACAACTGGAAGCTCGGAACTGGGAAATCTCAGACTTCAGTGGTTCAAGACAACTGGGAACTCCGACTGGGAAAATACGTTTTGAAAGGTCATCCGACTCTAAATTCCAAGTCGGGAACTCTGGCCTCTTTCTAGAGCTCCGACCTGAAGATCACTAACGTCATGATTCAACCTTGTTTTTTCCGAGTGCCCAGTTGTCTTGAAACCACCATAAATCCATAGAATGCCAGACTTTGATGACATAAATAGCCTACTGTTCTGACTTGGTTGTACACATGTAACCTATAGTCTGTTTTAGAGAAATGTCATCATCAAATATTGTGAGAGCTTTCATTGTCTGCTTATATCTCCCCTTTATTTATCCTACAATTCTGACTTGGTGTACAAGGAGAATACCTTAAGAACCGCCCATGTTCTGAATTCTGTTGCTGTATATTTCAAAAGTGCTGAACAAATAGTTATATTGACTACGTCTGTCCTAGCTCGTTCATTAATGTTTTAATCAAAATTACAGATTCACTCTAATCCGCTCGTCGTCCTTTTTTGCCATAGTTTGTACATCTCAATTGTCAGTAGAAACCACATTTGTTTAAGCAAGGCAGCCATATCAGCTATGTTTTTTTAACCTCTACAGTATTGGTGTCCTGACCTCGGGACCGTTGAGCTAACGTAGGCTAAAGCGATTAGCATAAGGTTATAAGTAACAAGCACATTTCCCAGGACATAGACATATCTGATATTGGCAGAAAGCTGAAATTCTTGTTAATCTAACTGCACTGTCCAATTTACAGTAGCTATTACAGTGAAAGACTTATCATGCTATTGTTTGAGGAGAGTGCACAGTTATGAACTTGAAAATGTATTAATAAACCAATTAGGCACATTTTGGCAGTCTTGATACAAAATTTTGAACAGAAAGGCAATGGTTCATTGGATCAGTCTAAAACTTTGCACATACACTGCTGCCATCTAGGGGCCAAAATCTAAATTGCACCTGGGCTGGAATGATACATTATGGCCTTTTTCTTGCATTTCAAATATGATGGTACAAAAAAATACAAAAAAGCACGTTTTTTTCTTTGTATTCCAGATCAAATGTGTTAAATTCTTCTACATTCATTTCACATTTCCCCAAACTTCAGTGTTTCCTTTCAAATGGTATCAAGAATATGCATATCCTTGCACCTGGTAAGGTGTTGTTGGGACTCTTTAAAACATTTTCTTTTAACTAGCCAAGTCAGTTAAGAACAAATTCTTATTTACAATGACAGCCTACACAGGCCAAACCTGGATGACGCTGGGCCAATTGTGGACCGCCCTATGGGACTCCCAATCACAGCCGGATGTGATACAGCCTGGATTCAAACCAGGGTGTCTGTAGTGACACCTCTAGCACTGAGATGCAGTGCCTTAGACCGCTGCGACCGCTGCTAAACAATACTATTGTTTAGTATTTTGTTGTGTTGTGTAGTGGCTTTGCTGGCATGCATCTCAAAACTTTTG